>NC_138775.1:262597794-263197794 GCF_965119305.1 Pelophylax lessonae | reverse complement strand
AGCAGACAGCATGTACTCGGAGCCATGCACAGCTGTCAAAATGGGAGCAGAGTCTGTGTCCATGCATATGCATGTGACTGCCTGCCCTGGGATGCGCAAGATATCTGTGCCTCCCAATGCTGGCAAACATGGCCCTCACATGGATGTACGCTGTACGCTGATTGCGACCCCAGGACGAAGTCGTAATGACGAAATGCATCGGGGCGTGGATGTACGTGACAACACATAGCTCCGGAAGTGACTTTTCGGCAGTAGCAACATTTGTCAGGTGAGACACTGCTTCATACGCGCTGGGTCTGCAGCGACCACAACATGCCAGTTTATTGCCGCTATATTTTACATGTGATTCTTTATTGTGCATAATATAATTGCAATATTTGCAGGTCTTTTATGTTTGGTTTTAATAAATTTGTTATACATATTGCACTATTGGAATTCCGTTTTTATCTCGCACATTTGGAGTATCTATGAGTCACCATCAAGAAGTGGAGACCATTGCAAGAAAATAATTAGCCCTAGAGGGGTACATGCCTATTTCGCCAAACATGAGAATGGGAGGCAACTTAATTTGGTGAGTTGACACCCTAAAGGGGATTGCTGTCACAATCTTTACGTGGTGTGGTGGAAATAATTTTGACAAGATTGAGTCATCACGGGCACTTATTTTCTATTGATAAAAGAAACTCTTCACTGGGGCTTATTGTTTGTTTATTGTGACATATGTCTCTATATTATATATATATATATATATATATATATATATATATATATATACAGTGGGGATCGAAAGTTTGGGCACCCCAGGTAAAAATTTGTATTAATGTGCATAAAGAAGCCAAGGAAAGATGGAAAAATATCCAAAAGGCATCAAATTACAGATTAGACATTCTTATAATATGTCAACAAAAGTTAGATGTTATTTCCATCATTTACACTTTCAAAATAACAGAAAACAAAAAAAATGGCATCTGCAAAAGTTTGGGCACCCTGCAGAGTTAATATCTTGTACTGCCCCCTTTGGCAAGTATCACAGCTTGTAAACGCTTTTTGTAGTCAGCCAAGAGTGTTTCAATTCTTGTTTAAGGGTATCTTTGCCCATTCTTCCTTACAAAAGTCTTCCAGTTCTTTGAGATTTCTGGGCTGTCTGTCACGCACTGCTCTTTTAAGGTCTATCTATAGATTTTCAATTATGTTGAGGTCAGGAGATTGTGAAGGCCATGGCAAAACATTCAGTTTACGCCTCTTGATGTAATCCCCCGTGGATTTCGAGGTGCGTTTAGGATCATTATCCATTTGAAGAAGCCATCCTCTCTTTAACTTCAGCTTTTTCACAGATGGCATCAAGTTACCATCCAAAATTTGCAGAAATTTTATTGAATCCATTTTTCCTTCTACTCGTGAGATGTTCCCTGTGCCACTGGCTGAAATACAACCCCAAAGCATGATTGATCCACCCCCATGCTTAACAGTTGGACAGAGGTTCTTTTCATTAAATTCTGTGCCCCTTCTTCTCCAAACATACCTTTGCTCATTCCGGGCAAAAAGTTCAATTTTAACCTCATCGTCCACAGAACTTGTTTCCAAAATGCATCAGGCTTGTCTATATATTCTTTTGCAAAGTTCAAATGCTGATTTTTGTGGTGAGGACGTAGAAGAGGTTTTCTTCTGACGACTCTTCCATGAAGACCATATTTGTACAAGTATCTCTCTATAGTGGAATAGTGTACCACAACTCCAGTGTCTGCCAGATCTTTCTGGAGGGATCGTACAGTCAAACGTGGGTTTTGAATTGTTTTTCTCACAATCCTGCGAGCTGTTATGTCTGATATTTTTCTTGGTCTTCCAGATCTTGCTTTAACTTCCACTGTTCCTGATGACTGCCATTTCTTAATTACATTCCGAACAGAGGATATTGACATCTGAAAACGCTTTGCTATCTTCTTATAGCCTTCTCCAGCTTTGTGAGCGTCAACTATTTTCAGTTTCTGTTTTCTAGACAACTGCTTAGAAGATCCCATGGTGCTGATTGTTGGGGCAAGGTCAGATGAGTCTGGGCATTTAAAACCTTTGAGATTGACATCACCTGGTCTTCCCAGACGATGATTGAGAACAATCCATGACACTGGCAGGTCTCAACCTTGCAAAGGGGGCAGTGCATGCTATAAATTCTGCAGGGTGCCCAAACTTTTCAAACGCCATTTTTTTGTTTTCTGTAATTTTGAAAGTGTCAATGACGGAAATAAAATCTAACTTTTGTTGACATATTATAAGAATGTCTAATCTGTAATTTGATGCTTTTGGAGATTTTTCCATCTTTCCTTGGCTTATTTATGCACATTAATACAAATTTTTACCTGGGGTGCCCAAACTTTCGTTCCCCCTTGTGTGTGTGTGTATATAGATATATATATTATATATATCTATCTATCTATATATATATATATATCTCTACATACACATATATATATATATATATATATATATATATATATGTGAAAAGAAAAGTGCGCTGATCTGTGATATGCTGCTCCCAGATAAAAATTGTGATATATGTGTGATTGGTGGTGCGCTATATCAAAATAAACTGTGCAATAAATTGAAAGCAATAGAAATTTGCAACCTCAAAATCAAACAAATAATAATGGTGCAAAAATTATATATAAAAATTATATATAAAAGAAAAAGTCCCAGGACACCAATGTGTCAATATTGAAACAATTTTCAGTGATGTGATTCGTGACAGATGGTGTTCAAAACAACTAGTGACTTGAATTCTGTCCACCTGTTGGAATTCAAGTGACGGCGCGCGAGAACCTCCTTTCTCTGAAGATAGCCAATAGGCGGAAACGCGTCAGACAGGAGGCGTGCCGTCACCACCTCGCTTGGGACCCGGGCTGCAGCCGGACCCAGGCCATACAGGAATTCCTCACCGCTTTATACAACCACATGCAAAGTCCTTTACATTTCATGTAAGTGCAATTTTAATTTTAATAAAGTTTACACCAAGGGTAATGCACTATAGTAGTTATTCCTTCTTACATGTTATGCTGGAATGAAACGATCCTTCCAATCGCTTTCAACAAGCGGCTGTCAGTGCCATCTGAATACAGGGTTATACTCGCCTGAGAGCAGCGTAACAGTATTTGGTATCCATATCCATCAGAGGCTGTCAGTACCAACTGGATACAGAGACATACTCGTCTAAGAGGAGTGTAACAACGCATGTTATTTATATCCATCTGGTAAGAAGCCCAGCGGGCTACTTTGTACGCACGGTGGGGAGCACCATTTTGATTTAGAGCACCGGAATTGTTTGATTTTGCTAAGGAGAGCACTTACCTTATTCCGTCCGTTAAGGAGGAATTCCAACAGGTGGAGGGATTTCAAGTCACTAGTTGTTTTGAACACCATCTGTCACGAATCACATCACTGAAAATTGTTTCAATATTGACACATTGGTGTCCTGGGACTTTTTCTTTTATATATAATTTTTATATATAAATTTTTGCACCATTATTATTTGTTTGATTTTGAGGTTGCAAATTTCTATTGCTTGCAATTTATTGCACAGTTTATTTTGATATAGCGCACCACCAATCACACACATATATATATATATATATATATATATATATATATATATAGCGCCACTATTTACTGTGTTTATTACTGGACACTTTGGTAGACAAGACCAATAGACAATCCTTTGAAGGGCACAAGAATAGTCTACTAATGCAAGTCCCCAACAGCCACGAGGAAGCAATGATGAACAACTCAGCAAAAATTCAGTCTGCAGCGGCATAGAGACCATGACAAACACCATGCAGAGAGAGTAAAATGACAGGTCGCCACTAAATATAGTAATTTTGTCAAGTGATCATTCATACACAAAAGAAATTACTATCTGCTCTCACCTATGCTAAGTAGCACCAAATTGTGTAATTAGCTACAAGGAAACTACTTTTTTTTTTGGACAGAACAGGGAAAGGTTAGGATCGCTGTCTTTGTACCAGCTGGGGAAATTTCTGTTCGCTTACTGTCTGCTTGTCATTGTCGGCAAAGCTAAAATCTCTCCAACGGAGACACAGACAGCAATAAAAACTATTTTTTAATATAGCAGACAAAAAAATTCTCTTCACTCCCTGCCCTGCTTGCACCATCGGTTTAAGTTTAAAAAAAACAAAAAAAAAAAAACAAAAAAAAAAAAACATTCCTGGCCTGTGCCGGAAATGTAACGGTCACATTGGTTGTGCTCTCAACCATATTGTCAAACCATCCAATGGCTGAAGTCATAACTGATCACATGTGTAGCATCATGGCAGTTGAAGATTAAACAGAAGTAAAGATGGCAGCTTTATTGGCTGAAAACTATAGGAGGGCTTACTTCCGCTTTAATATGACAAGTGGCGCTTTTCCACTGTATGGAACCGAACGGTTCGGCTCGCTTTTGTGCTTTTCCACTGCTGATACCGCATGGTACGGTGTAGGAACGGTTCGGTACGGCGGCGCTTTTCCACTGCATGGAACCGAACGGTACGGCTCTCAAAAACAGTACCACCTCGATTGTGGTTCCAAGAGGTACCATATCCCACAATCCTTTCCATGCAGTCACTACTAGCCACTGATTGGTCAGAGAATCGTTGTTAACCCACCCACTTAACTTTAGTACTACTTTAGTGGAAAAGCAAACCATACCAAACCGTACCGAACCGTTCCAACAACGTACCATGCTGTACCAGCAGTGGAAAAGCAAACCGGGCCAAGCAGGGCCGAGCCGGTACTTGCAGTGGAAAAGTGCCAAAGGTGTCACCAGAACAGGTTCCATTTCTCTGCCTGTTTGCTCTTTGATTGTTTATCTACTACTAGAATATGCTTTGAGCAAAAACTAATAGGTAACCATAATAACTTTGGCAAGTTTTTATTTGAGCAAAAAAAAAAAAAATTCCATTGTAAGCTTTATGCTGGTTTTCAGTAAGCATTGTATGCAGCTACAAGCACTCCACTCATATTTTAATTGCCATAGCCAGTCCGGGACAGCTCTTCGACTTGAACTTCTGGTCACATGGTCCTTTGTGACTGCAGTCTGCAGGCCAATTTCAATGCTGTATGTGATGGTGGACATTTAAGCTGGTTGTACGTGGCTGAAAACTGAGCGGTGGGTGGCACACTTGGCTTGACAAACTTTGAATGGAAAACAGAAATGAGCAAGTTGGAAGATTGTCGGGCGAACAGTGAAGTCACTGTTTGGATATTGAAGCAACTGGGGGTGCTGTGGCTGCTTGAATACAACACCCCGGCAGCAGACATTGAGTCATCCACACTACTCAGCATGAATGAAGAAATATATTTATAAGGCTAGCATTAGAGAGTGGCACTAGTGCCCAAGGCCGAGCTGTTCTGCGCAGGTGGTAGTGAATATGAGATTATGTCTTAGAACACTTGTCTATGTACCACCAACAGAGAGGTGACAGAAAAATATTTTTTTTTCATGTTTTTCACTCTGTGTATGCAAAATGGTGGACAAGCAGGAATAGCCATTCTAGCAGGATGTCACAGGACAGGAAAAATACCCAAAGTAGGGACACAACAATAACACCTGCAGGCATCCTAACCTTTACCCTTTCTATAAAAAAATAAAAAAGACAATTGTGTTTGTATTTTTGATGGAACCTCATTTTCAGTCCCTATGACAGGTTGGGGCTTGGAGTGAGGATAAATCTCCCCAGCAGGGACACAAACAGCAATAAAACCTTGACAAGTCTAACCCTTCCACACACTATCCAAAGCTAAAAAAAAATGTTTGGCTGAGTTGGATTAAAGTGACCCTGTCTCATGGAAAATAAATAAATACATTTTTAAAAGGCAGCCTATAAAAGAAGGCGATTTGTGCGTACCTTTCCAGAGAGCTCTTGAAGAGCTTCAGACACCACTGCTTGCAGTCATTTCTGGATGTGTCAGATAGCATGTCCCCTGCTGGGTCTAGATGGAAAAAGCCCTAAGGTTTCTACTCTAGCAGCGACGGACGTGGATCAATTTATTACACAGTTAAAGGAACTTTAGGATACCTATTCTTCTTAACCTATGTAAAAAAAAAAAAAATGTGTCACTTACTTTATTTCAGTCTTTTCCAGTCTGGTCATGTGATCCTCTGTGTCATTAAGTAATGGGTACAGGGGAGAGGGGGGAGCGCTCAACAATGGCTGAGATTTCCAGGAACGGTGACAAACCATAGGACCCCCATGTCCCAGCTGTTATTGATGCCCCCCTCTTCCCTCACACAGGTCAGACAGATCTGCGAGATCACATGACCAGAGTGGACTGAAAATATGCATGTATACACATTTTTTTTACACAGGGTAAAAAGGATAGGTAGCAGGGGGTGGGAGGGAACATTTTATACCATAGTTAGTGTTAAAGTGGTTCATGCATTCTATGCAAGAAGGTAAAAAACCCTCAGTGTGCAGCTCCTTCCTTAAAATGACATGAGCACAATCTCAATCCAGCAATGTGCAGGAGAGCATTGGCTCTCCCGAGTATCCCTTTCCTTATTTGCTCAGACACAGCAGCAGGAGTCACTGCCCAGTGAGCGGGGGATGGGGGCTCCAGTGGGTATCAGGACAATATCCCCCCGGGCAATATCCCCCCGGAAAACATCCCCCTGGACAACATCCCCCCGGATAATATCCCCCGGGACAATATCCCCCCGGAAAACATCCCCCTGGACATAGGGTTAGGGTTAGAGGGGGGATATTGTCCAGGGGAATGTTGTCCAGGGGGAATATTGTCCGGGGGGGATAATGTCTGGGGGGATATTGTCCTAGAATTGCCGAGCCATGCTCTGTGTGTCTTATGGACATAAAGGGCAAGCTCGGTAGTGAGGATGCACGAGTCGCTCGCTCTGGGGTCACTCAGCAGGGGGGAGAGGTCAGGAGGGGGGGGGGGATCCGAGAAGAGGAGGATCTCTGGGGTATTCGGTGCAAAACCACTGCATAGAGCAGGTATGACATGTTTGTTATTTTATTTTTAATTGTACCATTACAAGCACTTTAAGCTAGAATTCCTCTTCAAGTCCTGAGGAATGTTTCTTTTTTCATGTGTTTTGTGATGAATGGTCCCTTCCAGAGATAAAAGGTATAACAGAGATTTGATCAGCAGACACGTCAAAAGCATTCATAACCAAGATACACAAACGCTCTTCGTAGCTGAATGTCACTGACATAGCTGTAGATCAAATCTGTTTTACACTTTTTAACTGAGGAAGTGAGCATTCACCATGACACGTGTTGCTGGTGTTTAAATAAATATTTCTTTACCAAGAGAGAAATGTTCTTTGGAAATGTTTGTCCTATTACCATACAGTTCCTTCAGCTGAGTAATAAGTTCATCCATGGGAACCTCTGCTACAGAAGGAACCTTTGTTGATATTCAGATACTGAACAAGCAGAATGGTACATGCAGCCCTTCCCTGGCCATTAAACTACAACAACCCCTAAACTTGCACTGCAGGGTAGGCAGTTTTGTTTTCCTGTAGAGCAACCCCGGGAGGCCCCAAACCTGGAGCACTCCCTTGCTCAAATGTCCTGTGGTTGGTCTTTGGACCTACCCCTCCTGTGCATCATTACGAGCCTGTCAATCTGATGAGCAGCTATGCTAACCAAACACAAGCCACCAGATTTGGCGGCTCCTTGTAGCACTGAGAACTACCTCAGTGCTACAGGAGAAAGGAAGACGATTAGCACCTTTTTTTTTTTTTACAAGATGCCCTAGTTTTTTTTTTTTCAAACATTTTTTTATTTGGGTTTCATAGAATACCAAAACAATATCACAATCATTATGTAAGTGGTTAACAGACAGAGTCAGGTATGGGATCTTTGCCTTTGTTGTGTTTTGCTTAGGTTTTTTTGTCGAGAAAGAATCACTTTACATGATAAAACAAGAGCACCATGATTAACTTTCTATCTTCCAACACAAGTCAATGTTTACTTGAAAAGAAAAAAGAATGACAGGTACATTTTAAAAGGAAGAAGAGGTGGAATATAGGGCGCTCTGGGTAAGGTAGACCCTCTCAGGTGAAAGCTTCATATTGTGGCCCAGGTAGGAGATGGGATTGGCAGGGGATGTCCTGTAAAGCAGGGGTCTTCAAACGATGGCCCTCCAGTTGTTCAGGAACTGCAATTCCCATCATGCCTCATGGGACGTTTAGTTTCGCAACAGCTGGAGGGCCGTAGTTTGAGGATCCCTGCTGTAAAGCACCTCAGCAGCACTCCATTAGCGGGAAGTACACTCTGATAAAAACAAACAAAACAAAAAGACATTGCGTTTCTAAGTGCAATAAAACCAAAAATTCTTATTGCCCAAGGAGGACTGAAAACACTTACAAGATATAAAAGGTATGCAGGTTCATCAATATGTGTAGGTTGTCCAGCGGGGAGGTTTCCCTTAACCACTTTACGACCGCCCACATTGACACTACTGCGGCAATGTGGCACGATCCCGTCCAGCGACATAGACCTACGTCGCTGGACTCCTCCCCCTGTAGGCTGCGCTCGCGCACCACCGGAGGCGCGCTCCCACTGTTTTCAGTCACAGCGGGAGTTGGGCCAGGGGAGGAGCGGCGGCGATCGCCGCTGCTCTTTCCCGATCGTCAGGGAATCGAGTTTGGAGATCCGCCCGCTTGTGTAAACAGAGTGGGCGGATCTCTTAAGTGACAGGCAGGGTCAGATAGCATGGTTCAGCATAGCTGAACATGCGATCTGTCCTTGTGTCACTCAGTAACCTCCCCCCACACACGTCAGTAAGCACCAGGCATACATTAACCCCTCCTTCTCCAATAAAATTAACCCCTACCCTGCCAGTGTCATTTTTACAGTAACAGTGCATATTCATAGCACTGATTACTGCAGTAATGTCACCGGTACCCCCAAAAGTGTCAAAAATGTCAGTCAAGGGTCCGATCTGTCCACCGCAATGTCGCAGTACCGCAAAAAAAATCGCAGATCGCCGCCATTACTCGTTAAAAAAAAACACCAAAATGGACAAAAATCTTTCCCTTTGTTAGTAAACGCTATAACTTTTGCGCAAACCAATCAAAATACGCTTTTTGCGATTTTTTTTACCAAACATAGGTAGCAGAAAACAAATTGGCCAAAAATTTAAAAATTTTTTTGATTTTTACATTTTTTTGGGGGGGAATTTCATATAAAAAATGTGAAAAATAGTTATTTTTTCAAAATTTACACTCTTTTTTTTTTGTTTATAGCGCAAAAAGTAAAAATCGCACAGGTGATCAAATACCACCAAAAGAAAGCTCTGTTTGTGGAAAAAAAGGACGTAAATTTCGTTTGGGTATGGCGTTGCATGACCGCGCAATTGTCAGTTAAATTTGCACAGTGCCGAATCGCAAAAAGTGGCCTGAACGTAAGACAGCAAAATCCTCCGGTGTTAAAGAGGTTAAGATGTAACAGCAGAAAGATGTATTCCAACTGGCCAGTGGTGGAGATGTGTATTGGAATCCAGGAAGAGCAGCTCCACCTCTGGCCGGTTGGAATATATCTTGCAGCTACTACATCTTAAAGGAAACCTCCGTGCTGGATGTCCCACACATACTAATGATCCTGCATACCCTATTTATCTTGTAAGTGTTTTTAATATTGCCTGGGCAATTAAAAGTTTTCGGTTTTATTGCACTTAGAAGCACCTTCTTTTCGT
The DNA here is from genome assembly GCF_965119305.1 of Pelophylax lessonae. Lineage (NCBI taxonomy): Eukaryota > Metazoa > Chordata > Amphibia > Anura > Ranidae > Pelophylax > Pelophylax lessonae. The sequence goes on along the minus strand of NC_138775.1, from coordinate 263,188,086 downwards.
TTTGTTTACATTTTAAAAGGAAGCAGCCAGTATATAAATATATGGGAGCTGCTAATGCTGACTAGCTTCTAAAGAGAACAGTACCAGGGCCATCATCCTCTCTCAGGTTTCTCTATCAAATCCCAAGACTAGTACAAGTATACACAATTCAGATGTGTGGACACTTCAATGGCTGCAAAAATCCCTGCAGCCTGCATATTCACAAACAAATCAGCAATGGCAGCTCTATCGTAGCTCTATTTGGACAGGTCCACTCTAGGTAGTAAATAATGATGCGTCAGGTAAAATTCTGCAAATTCGTTCAGCAGTACTTAGTGACCATTTCCTTGTTGTTAGAAAAAAAAAAAAGAAAGAAAAAAACCTCCCCAATATGGCATAAACCAGAAAGCTTTCAGTGTAGTAAATCGCGTTGATTTTTGGCCAGTCCCAGTCTATAAATATTCAGCTTTGTGAAAGGATCAGCAGCAAATATACAGCAGGATTTGCAGCGACACCAGTGCAGAATATTCCTGAGCTTCAGTAGTACTTGTAATGGCGTCACACGGCTCAGAAAATATGCTTCATATGCTTAATGCCATATGTCTTGAAGAAAATGAGCAGGATCAAAGCCCAGAGTCCAAGGATAAATCCTCCCGGAGGGTGCCATTCTTTTGCTTTAGGTTTCTGGAGGAGGAAAAGAAATATGATTAGAATGTATCATCAACAAATCAAGTTTGTTTGCTACAGAAGAACAAGACATGTGACACCAGCACAGAAAGGTCATTGGAGCTACAACTTAAAACCAACATCTGTCTCCAGATGGTTCTCACAGCTGAGGGATATTGGGATACTGAACAAGCATAAAAAGGTACGTATAGCCCTACACTGACCGGTAAACTACAACACCACCACACACATTACACTGCAGGGCAGGCAGCTCTCTGCACATAAGTTTCATTTCCCTGTAGACCCAAACCTAGGGCGCCACTTTGCTCAAATAAGCCATCTCCTGTGACTGGTCTCTTGACCTCTCCTCTCCTATACCATCCTACGGGCCTGTCACTAAGATAAGCAACCATACAAGGTAAACCAAAGCTGCCAGAAGCAGGAGTTCCCTGTAGCCTTGAGGACTGCCCCACAGCTGAGAGCAGAGAAAGGGGAGGAAAACCACCCTGCATGTCACATGACTGGACTGAAACCCTAAGGCCCCTTTCACACACTCCGTCCGCCGGACAGAGTCCGTTTTTCTCAGCGGGGGATCGATCCGCCGATTCCCCGCTGAGCAGGAGGATGACAGCTGTGTGCGGAGACACAGCTGTCAGTTCCCCATGCATCTCTATGGGGGAAATCGGATGAGAACGGACCGTCAATCTGTTCTCATCCGATCCCATCCGATCCGCTGGACGGATAGAAAATAGGGTTTCCATCCGTCCAGATTTGATGGATCAGATCGGGTCGGATGTCAGCGGACTTGTCTCCGCTGCCATCCGATGCCCCATAGGAATGCATGGGGGGACCGTTCAGATCCGCCAAAAAAAACCAACAGGCGGATCTGAACGGTCCGCCTGTGTGAAAGGGGCCTAAGGAAGAAGGGCAAGTAGAAAGTAAATGAAAAACAAATGCAGTGGTAGGGGACAGGAGGAAGGGGGAATGTTAAAACTGGAATTGGCCTCAAGCAAACGCGTTTTCTTTAGTTTTGAATAGAATAGGGACGAGTTTGTCATCTCTTGCCTGTGTCCCAATTTGGGGGATTTTTCCTCTTTGGGACTTAACATTTAAAAACCTATAGTTCCAAGCCTTCACTGCTCTATCCAAAACTAAATGAAAGGTTGTGTCTGAAGTAAGTTGGACTTCAAAGCTTTCAAAAAGCTATTTACACCGATCCATTGAGAAGAAATAACCACAGGACATAGTAATGATATGAGGATTGGTGGGAAGAACCAAAGAGAATAGCAGAGGATTAATATTCCTGGAAGTGTTGGTTTCTCAGCAGACTCCAGGGGAAGAATTATTTTTAACAGAGCAGAATTTGTCAGTGCAGGCATTTCTTTTTTTTTTTTGCAGGGAGAGTTATTTGACATTCATTTTAATTTTCTGACAGGGTCACTTTAAGTGAACATGTGAAGATAGAGCTCTGGGAGCCGCCATATCCCTGGAAGCTAGGTTCAGGATGACAGGCCTCAAGCATGTAAATTTAAAGTCACAAGGATAGCTTCCATGGTTTGAAGGATAGCTTCCATAGGGTGAAGGGTGCCATGATTGCTTAAACATACATTTAGATACTGTAATTGTGCACTTACAACTTTTATTGGCAGCAGTTTGGGGAAGGCCCTTTTCTGTTCCAGTATGACTGTCCCTGTGCACAAATCCAGCTCCATAAAGACATGGTTTGATGAGTTTGGTGTGGAGGGATTTGAAGTGGCCTGCACAGAGCCCTGACTACAACCCTACTGAACACCTTTGTGATGAACTGTAACAACTGCATATAAGGTGAGGTACCTGACCTCACAAATGCCGTTTTGGCTAAATGGGCACAAATTTCCAGTGTCACACTCCAAAATGGAAGTGAAGGTTGAAGTTGAAATTGGATGCACAACAAGCTCATTTACAGTGCATCCGAAAAGTATTCACAGCGCTTCACTTTTTCTACATTTTGTTATGTTACAGCCTTATTCCAAAATGGATTAAATGCATTACTTTCTTCGAAATTCTACAAACAATACCCCATAATGACAACATGAAAGAAGTTTGTTTGAAATCTTTGCAAATTTATTAAAAATAAAAAAATGAAAAAAATCCCATATAAGTATTCACAGCCTTTGCTCAATACTTTGTTGAAGCGCCTTTGGCACCAATTACAGCCTCGAGTCTTTTTGAGTATGCTGCTACAAGCTTGGCACATTTATTTTTAGGCAGTTTCTCCCATTCTTTTTTGCAGGACCTCTCAAGCTCCATCAGGGTGGATGGGGAGCGTCGGTGCACAGCCATTTTCAGATCATCATAGAGATGTTCAATCGGGCTCAAGTCAGAGCTCTGGCTGGGCAACTCAAGGACATTCTCAGAGTTGTCCCGTAGCCACTCCTTTGTTATCTCGGCTGTGTGCTCAGGGTCGTTGTCCAGGGTGCTCCGGAAGCAAATTTTCATCAAGGATGTCTCTGTACATTGCTTCATTCATCTTTTCCTTGATACCGAATAGTCTCCCAGGTTCCTGTCACTGAAAAACATCCCCACAGCATGATGCTGCCACCACCATGCTTCACTGTAGGGGTGGTATTGGCCAGGCGAGGAGTGGTGCCTGGTTTTCTCCAGACATGACGTTTGTCATTCAGGCCAAAGAGTTCAATCTTTGTTTCATCAGACCACAGAATTTTGTTTCTCATGGTCTAAGAGTCCTTCAGATGCCTTTTGGCAAACTCCGGGCAGGCTGTCATGTGCCTTTTACTGAGGAGTGGCTTCCGTCCTCCCACTCTACCATACAGGCCTGATTGGCAGAGGGCTGCAGAGATGGTTGTTCTCCTGGAAGGTTCTCCTCTCTCCACAAAGAAACACTGGAGCTCTGTCAGAGTGACCATCAGGTTTTTGGTCACCTCCCTGACTAAAGCCCTTTTCCCCTGATAGCTCAGTTTGGCTTGATGGTCCGCTCTAGGAAGAGTCCTGGTGGTTCCAAAGATCTTCTATTTACGGATGATGGAGGCCACTCTGCACATTGGGGACCTTTAATGCTGCAGAAATATTTCTGTACCCTTCCCCAGATCTGTGCCTCGATACAATCCCGTCTCAGAGTTGTCCCGTAGCCACTCCTTTGTTATCTCGGCTGTGTGCTTAGGGTCGTTGTCCAGGGTGCTCCAGAAGCAGGCTTTCATCAAGGATGTCTCTGTACATTGCTTCATTCATCTTTTCCTTGATCCCGAATAGTCTCCCAGGTTCCTGTTGCTGAAAAACATCCCCACAGCATGATGCTGCCACCACCATGCTTCCCTGTAGGGGTGGTATTGGCCAGGCGAGGAGTGGTGCCTGGTTTTCTCCAGACATGAAGTTTGTCATTCAGGCCAAAGAGTTCAATCTTTGTTTCATCAGACCACAGAATTTTGTTTCTCATGGTCTAAGAGTCCTTCAGATGCCTTTTGGCAAACTCCGGGCAGGCTGTCATGTGCCTTTTACTGAGGAGTGGCTTCCGTCCTCCCACTCTACCATACAGGCCTGGATTGGCAGAGGGCTGCAGAGACGGTTGTTCTCCTGGAAGGTTCTCCTCTTTCCACAAAGAAACGCTGGAGCTCTGTCAGAGTGACCATCAGGTTCTTGGTCACTTCCCTGACTAAAGCCTTTCTCCCCCGATAGCTCAGTTTGGCTGGATGGTCCGCTCTAGGAAGAGTCCTGGTGGTTCCAAAGATCTTCTATTTACGGATGATGGAGGCCACTCTGCACATTGGGGACCTTTAATGCTGCAGAAATATTTCTGTACCCTTCCCCAGATCTGTGCCTCGATACAATCCCGTCTCAGAGTTGTCCCGTAGCCACTCCTTTGTTATCTCGGCTGTGTGCTTAGGGTCGTTGTCCAGGGTGCTCCAGAAGCAAATTTTCATCAAGGATGTCTCTGTACATTGCTTCATTCATCTTTTCCTTGATACCGAATAGTCTCCCAGGTTCCTGTCACTGAAAAACATCCCCACAGCATGATGCTGCCACCACCATTCTTCACTGTAGGGGTGGTATTGGCCAGGCGAGGAGTGGTGCCTGGTTTTCTCCAGACATGACGTTTGTCATTCAGGCCAAAGAGTTCAATCTTTGTTTCATCAGACCACAGAATTTTGTTTCTCATGGTCTAAGAGTCCTTCAGATGCCTTTTGGCAAACTCCGGGCAGGCTGTCATGTGCCTTTTACTGAGGAGTGGCTTCCGTCCTCCCACTCTACCATACAGGCCTGATTGGCAGAGGGCTGCAGAGATGGTTGTTCTCCTGGAAGGTTCTCCTCTCTCCACAAAGAAACACTGGAGCTCTGTCAGAGTGACCATCAGGTTTTTGGTCACCTCCCTGACTAAAGCCCTTTTCCCCTGATAGCTCAGTTTGGCTTGATGGTCCGCTCTAGGAAGAGTCCTGGTGGTTCCAAAGATCTTCTATTTACGGATGATGGAGGCCACTCTGCACATTGGGGACCTTTAATGCTGCAGAAATATTTCTGTACCCTTCCCCAGATCTGTGCCTCGATACAATCCCGTCTCAGAGTTGTCCCGTAGCCACTCCTTTGTTATCTCGGCTGTGTGCTTAGGGTCGTTGTCCAGGGTGCTCCAGAAGCAGGCTTTCATCAAGGATGTCTCTGTACATTGCTTCATTCATCTTTTCCTTGATCCCGAATAGTCTCCCAGGTTCCTGTTGCTGAAAAACATCCCCACAGCATGATGCTGCCACCACCATGCTTCCCTGTAGGGGTGGTATTGGCCAGGCGAGGAGTGGTGCCTGGTTTTCTCCAGACATGAAGTTTGTCATTCAGGCCAAAGAGTTCAATCTTTGTTTCATCAGACCACAGAATTTTGTTTCTCATGGTCTAAGAGTCCTTCAGATGCCTTTTGGCAAACTCCGGGCAGGCTGTCATGTGCCTTTTACTGAGGAGTGGCTTCCGTCCTCCCACTCTACCATACAGGCCTGGATTGGCAGAGGGCTGCAGAGACGGTTGTTCTCCTGGAAGGTTCTCCTCTTTCCACAAAGAAACGCTGGAGCTCTGTCAGAGTGACCATCAGGTTCTTGGTCACTTCCCTGACTAAAGCCTTTCTCCCCCGATAGCTCAGTTTGGCTGGATGGTCCGCTCTAGGAAGAGTCCTGGTGGTTCCAAAGATCTTCTATTTACGGATGATGGAGGCCACTCTGCACATTGGGGACCTTTAATGCTGCAGAAATATTTCTGTACCCTTCCCCAGATCTGTGCCTCGATACAATCCCGTCTCAGAGTTGTCCCGTAGCCACTCCTTTGTTATCTCGGCTGTGTGCTTAGGGTCGTTGTCCAGGGTGCTCCAGAAGCAGGTTTTCATCAAGGATGTCTCTGTACATTGCTTCATTCATCTTTTCCTTGATCCCGAATAGTCTCCCAGGTTCCTGTTGCTGAAAAACATCCCCACAGCATGATGCTGCCACCACCATGCTTCCCTGTAGGGGTGGTATTGGCCAGGCGAGGAGTGGTGCCTGGTTTTCTCCAGACATGAAGTTTGTCATTCAGGCCAAAGAGTTCAATCTTTGTTTCATCAGACCACAGAATTTTGTTTCTCATGGTCTAAGAGTCCTTCAGATGCCTTTTGGCAAACTCCGGGCAGGCTGTCATGTGCCTTTTACTGAGGAGTGGCTTCCGTCCTCCCACTCTACCATACAGGCCTGGATTGGCAGAGGGCTGCAGAGACGGTTGTTCTCCTGGAAGGTTCTCCTCTTTCCACAAAGAAACGCTGGAGCTCTGTCAGAGTGACCATCAGGTTCTTGGTCACTTCCCTGACTAAAGCCTTTCTCCCCCAATAGCTCAGTTTGGCTGGATGGTCCGCTCTAGGAAGAGTCCTGGTGGTTCCAAACATCTTCTATTTACGGATTATGGAGGCCACTCTGCACATTGGGACCTTCAATGCTGCAGAAATATTTCTGTACCCTTCCCCAGATTTATGCCTCAATAAGATCCCGTCTCAGAGGTCTACAGACAATTCCTTGGACTTCATGGCTTTGTTTGTGATCTAACATGCACTGTTAACTGTGAGACCTTATATAGACAGGTGTGTGCCTTTCCAAATCATGTCCAATCAACTGAAATTACCACAGGTGGACTCCAATCAAGGTTTAGAAACATCTCAAGGATGATCAGTTGAAACAGGATGCACCTGAGCTCAATTTTGAGCGTCATGGCAAAGGCTGTGAATACTTATGTACATGTGTATTTTTTTCTTTTTTCGTTTTTTTTTAAATAAAATTTTAATTTTTAATTTTAATAAATTTGCATAGATTTCAAACAAATTTCTTTCCCATTGTCATTATGGGGTACTGTTTGTAGAATTTTGAGGAAAATAATACATTTAATCCATTTTGAAAGGAGCCTGTAACATAACAAAATGTGGAAAAAGTGAACCGCTGTGAATACTTTCCGGATGCACTGAAGATGTGATGGTCAGGCCTGGCCATATAATATGTGTTCAAAGGTGACTCTTCATAAGAACAACCTGAACAGGTCATTCATTTCTCTGAAGAATATTCTGTAGACCAGTAATTACACTGCTTCAATTTAATTGGTGATTCGGCTGAAGGACTCCTAAGGAAGCCTTCATAGACAAATACAAAACAGAAGCATGGACTGGGTTCAGGTCTTTGTAGGGCTCGTCTCCACCTCCCAATTACACATGAACAAATAGAAAACGAGAGCTGCACTCAAAATCCCCTAGGCATTGAATACCTTTTTGTTCCACCAGGTACAAGGCAAACCACCCCAGCTCTCCATCAATGAAAGTATGTATGAGAGATTTGGATTGCATCCTTTTTATTTTGGTTCATGTGTTACTGAGAAAAATGGGTCCACTTAACCTGAAAACCTCTCTGCAATTACCAATTAAACCATGGAAAAATGTTTGTTTATTCACTGAAATTTCCTGTTATCTAATGTACTGATGGGAGTGCGGAGCAAAAATTATACCCCTGAGCAGAATGAAATATGTGAAAGATTAAATGTCAATTTCAGCTCGGCAAAAACAATTTTTTTTCTGACATGACACAATGCAAAATAAGGGTTTTGACAGAATAATGGCTTTCTATGGCAGGACACAAATTCCTCAGGTCAGCGAGTACAAATCTAGAGCGAAAAAATCTTAAATTTCTTAAAAATGCAGGTTCCCTCAATGAATACATTGTAGGCCCTGTTGCTCTCAGAGAAACAAGAACGTTTCATCAGAAAAATTCATCTAAGCCATTTAACTTTCTTCTGAGAAAGCTTTGCAAGGTGCCTTTTTAATAGGACTGAAAAGTCTGCTGACTAATATCATGAGGGATCTTCTTTCATACTTCTATGAAACAGGTTTTTCAAGAATAAATGTCCTTTACATTTTGTGCTCCTTTGGGTTTAATCTGGCTAGTATATTAGGTAGTCGGTGTGCAAAGACAATATCTCATGAGATTTGGGGGTTGATTTACTAAAGGCAAATAGACTATGCACTTTACAAAGCTTAGTAAATGAGCAGAAGAATGAATTATCATCTGCAAGCGCAAATGCTGTTTTTTTTTTTATTTTCCTTGCACGTTATTGGGTACTCTTTGCAAAGTGATGCTTTGCCTCATTTACTGGAGCTCTGGAGCAACTGTATTTGCAAAGTGTACAGTCTGTTTGTCTTTAGTAAATCAACCCCTTGGGCTCCTTACTGTTCCCAGGACCCTGGGAGAGAGCACATTGTCACTTTTGCTTAAGCAAGCTTAGTGTAAGCGAAGGTGTAAGGGGAACATGTTTTTATTTTCTTCTTTATTCATTTTTTATATTCAAACCATATAACATGAAGGCCAGAGATGTATAGTAACGAAGTAGAACTACTTAAGTACTGTACTTAAGTACCGAAATGCGGTATCTGTACTTTCCTAGAGTAGAATTTTTTTCTCCTACTTCTACTTTTACTTCACTACATTTTTTCGATGATTTCGATACTTCTACTCAAGTATTTTTTTTTTGTGCTGCATAGTTACTCGTTACTTTTAAAAAAATTACCACTGCCAGAACAGTAGATGGCCGGTTACATAAAGCTCAAAAAAATGTGTATAATGTCATTTGTAAATCAGCGCATACGAAAATAAAGGCTGTGTATAATAAAAGCTGCTATACCAAATCTTTCCAATAAAAAGAAAATATGAAACAAACAAATAAATGGTGCTACAGCGCTTAAAGTGCATCAAGAAACTACTAACAAACACAGGTTAATCATTTGAATAAATCATTTGAAATAATAAAAACAATATGATGTTCAAACTTTTGACTTATTTCTTTAATAATTACATAACACAGTACTTGTACTTCTACTTTCAGTACTTGAGTAGAATTTTTTTTTCAAAACTACTGGTACTTTTTACTTTTAGTACTTAAGTAGCAAATTTTTTGAAAAAACTACTTGCAATACTTAAGTAAAAAAAATGTTGAATACTTTAGTACTTCTACTTAAGTAACTTTTTCTGCGAGCACTTCCACTTCTACTCAAGTAATTTTTTGATCGAGCACTTGTACTTTTACTCAAGTAGAAATTTCGAGTACTTTATACAAGTCTGATGAAGGCTTTAATTAAAGATTTCTGAGATTTTATGTAAAGTCTGAAATTACTGCAAGTTCTCTCAGCTGAAGACAAGCAAATCCTGGAATACAGTTCAAGTAACACTTGAATTTTAACTGTACTTCTCAATGCAGTTTTTAAAAAAAGTGAAATATGCATTTCTGCTGCTAGGGGGTATTGCAGGAAAAATCCAGTTTAGTTTGTTTGTGAGATCCATTTTCTACTTCCTACAGCTGGGGAATTGATGGGATACCTTAGATCAGTGGTCCTCAACTCTGGCCTACAGGGCCCACTAACAGGCCAGATTTGCAAGATAACTGAAATACATCCCAGGTGACATAATTTGCTGCTCAGTGATTGCAGTATTCTAGTCTGCATCTCCCCAAGGTAAAACCTAAAATCGGGCCTGTTAGTGGGCTCTGTAGGCCAGGGTTGAGGACCACTGCCTTAGATGATAGTTTCTGTCCTCTCAGGCTTTGACAGGTAAGAGGGTAAATGTTTCTGATAAATTACATTTGTTTACTTTTTTAACCTTTAAATGATTTCTATAAATGTTCTCCACTAGCACATCCTAATGTTAATCTACAGTCTGCTCAGCAAATTGGTTTTTCTTTTCCACCTCTCAGTAAAATGGTGAGACCAACATCTAGAGTTTGGGAACATTTCCAGAGTGCAATTTCTGCTGAAAGCAAAACTGCAAATATTGAGAAGAAATATTCTTTTCCAAATGCTACAAAGATGACAAAACACATCCTGGCATGCCAGAGGTGCCTTAAAGACATTACAAATGCTTGGATATATATGGATGTATGGAATGAAATGAAGACCAGAATTATTGTGTGAGAAGCTTTTCCCTCTAGTTCTCATTCCAGAAACACTCTGATGCTTCTGGATCATCACAGTGTTTCTTCACTAGCAGCATCTTCAAGTGAGGAAGAGTTGCAAACCACTGCCTCCCAAATATACACAACCCCTTCATTTATAGATAAAATGACACCAGAAATCCAGGAGAACATTCATCAAGCTCTTGCAAGAGTAATATATGTTTTTTGGGGCATTGTCAATACCTGAAAATGCATATTGGCAGGAAGCTTTTACATTATTATGAGGGGAAAGGGGGGTGGTTACCTGTTCTAGCGTATAGGTGAAATGTTCTGAACATATACAGTCCTTGTTATTCCATTCGTATTAAAGAATCACATTTTAAGAAGCAACTTTAGTTTATTTACTGAATAAGCTGTACTTTTATTTCAACCATAATACTTTTATATATACTGCATTTCACATTCGCAGGGTAACAAAATGACTTACAATTTTTAAAACTACTCCACACTGAATTTTTTTTTTACTTTTCTGAAAATTTCATTTTTTTTCTGGAAAAACAGCAAAATACGTTTTTTCTCCCCTTGGCTTCAAAATTTCTGGACATTTTACATCTCTAGACTTATAAAAAAAAAAAAGCAGCCTTGGCATTTTCATGTAAGGCACGCTTCAAAGTGGAACTAAACTTAAAAAGTGAAGATTAACTATGTTTTATGAAACATCTAGAAATTGTAGTTTTTTTTTTTTTTTTTTTAATATGGAATTCATTCTGAAATACAGCAGTGCAATTCCTGGTATATTAGTGTGCATAGGCACTCCTATACCTGTAGCCTCATGGCTGAATCCTCATAGGCTTAGTCCTGGGACCAACCTTGTTCAATTTATTTATAAACAGCATTGAGGTCGGGATCAGTAGTTCAGTTTTTGCAGATGACACAAAATTGGGCAGGGCAATAACTGCACAGCATGAAGCAGATATCCTACAGAATGACCTGGACAAAATAACGGAGTGGGCAACGACATGGTAAATGAGGTTTAATGTGTAAGGTTTTGCACTTGGGGACCAAAAACTTAAAAGCACAATACACTTTTAGGGGGGGGACCCTCGGGGCAATCAAAAATGGAGAAAGATCTGGGAGTCTTGGTTGATGATAGATTAGGCAATAACATGCAATGTCAAGCGGCAGCTGCCAAAGCCAGCAGAATATTAGCATGCATAAAGAAAGGGATGTATTCCAGAGATAAGACTATAATCCTTCCATTCTATTAAACTCCCAGTCCAACCGCATCTGGAGTATTCTGTCCAGTTCTGGTCGCCAGTCCTCAGGAGGGATGTGTTGGAGCTGGAGAGAGTCCAGAGAAGGGCAACTAAACTAATTAGGGGATTGGAGGACCTTAATTATGAAGAGCGTCTGCAATCGCTTGATTTATTCTCCCTGGAGAAGAGACGCCTGAGGGGGGACATCATAGCAATTTATAAATATCTCAATGGGAATCTAAGATTAGACAAAAAGCTATTCAGTCGAAGGGAATGCATGAGGACTCGAGGGCATACAATGCGATTAGAGGAGAAACGTTTTAACCTCAGGCAACGTAGGGGGTTCTTTACTGTTAGGGCTACAAGATTGTGGAATTCTCTACCACAAGAGGTGGTTTCTGCGGGAAGTATGGTGGCTTTCAAAAGACTCTTAGACGTACATCTCAATGATCAGAACATTCAGGGCTATGTGAGATGATTACAGCCACACACACCTACACAGGTTGAACTGGATGGACTATTGTCTTTATTCAACCTCACCTACTATGTAACTATGTAATTATGAATATCTGTACTGCTGCCTCTAATTGCTAGGAGATTTTGAGTTAGATTTGGTCGCTATTGTGCGGTTCAAAAAGCCTGCCTCTACACAGACACACCATGCTACATAATGTCAGGTTATATGAAGTTGTTTTTCACGGAGTTGTAGCAGGATCTGAGCTCAAAGTTTCCCACAGATGAGTTCTGACTGCTCACGGTAACTGCTTTCTGGAAGCACACGGAAGGCATTCAAACAGTCTAGTGTGTAATGGTTGGCAGGTGTCATGGCTACACAGAATTGCAGTCACACCTCATTCCATATTATTTGGAAGTACTTTCCCCCAAAAAGCACATCCACAAATTAAAAGCTGACACAGTTGAATATTCTGTTCACATTGCTAAAGTTTAAGTGAGCTCCACAGCTCTCCTTTGAATAAACGAAGTGCCATCATAAATGCAGCACAGACGCATCAACTGTTCTCTGACCCAGCTCTGCATTAGACCAAAAAAAAAGTCTTGTCTAAGTTCCAGTAATTAACCTACCACATCTGCTGACTGCAGAGCTGGTTTTAATCAATCTTTCTTATGCTGGATCGGAGACAAACTTCACACTAAGTGCTACCTGACCCTTGTAAACAAATTACTTTCATTTGCAGTGAAATTGAAAGACATAATGCGGCAAGGATTGGCCTTGAAGACTGTGCAGATTTCTTGTACTACACCAAGTCATAGTGATCTGTATTACAATGTTTTCAACAACAGAGACCATTGTGAAATAACAATACACAAGCATGTATCTAGAGCAGTGGTGGTCAACTTGTTAAATGGAGCCTCAAGTGTGGACCCTGACATCACCAAAAGGTTGTACGTAATGTTCAGTGGAAGCAATGCTACAGAAAACTGTCGGAGACTAAATATACTACAGCAGATGTCCCCAAACTTTCTAAACAAAGGGCCAGTTCACTGTCCTTCAGACTTTAGGGGTCTGAACTGTGGTCAGTGGGAACAGGAAATGCCCCAACATCCATTGACAGTGAGAGTAACAAATACCACAGGGTTGGTGAGCAGTGACCGTAAAAAATGACCTTCCGCCTGTGGTTAGTGGGAGGAGGAATATTGTCCCATCATTGGGATTAGTGGGAGGAATAGTTCCCCATTGTTGGTATTAGTTGGAGAATTTGTGCCTCACAATTGGTATTAGTGGAAGGAGTAGTGCCTGGCTTCTGTGCTTACAAGTGACAGTAGTGAGCGGCGGGCAAGGGGCACACTCACTACTGTCACTTGCAAACACAGAAGCCAATCTACAAGTGATAGCACTCCTCTCCTAGTGGTTTGCACAAAACCCTCCCTACTCTACTCCCAGAGGAGCGGGCAAGAGATATGCACAGCTGCTGTCCTGAGCATACACACTCCTGAGCCCTGCACTCTCTGCGTAGCGCACTCCTGAGCCCTGCACACTCTGCGTATCGCACTCCTGAGCCCTGCACACTCTGCGTAGCGCACTCCTGAGCCCTGCACACTCTGCGTAGCGCACTCCTGAGCCCTGCACACTCTGCGTAGCGCACTCCTGAGCCCTGCACACTCTGCGTAGCGCACTCCTGAGCCCTGCACACTCTGCGTAGCGCACTCCTGAGCCCTGCACACTCTGCGTAGCGCACTCCTGAGCCCTGCACTCTCTGCGTAGCGCACTCCTGAGCCCTGCACTCTCTGCGTAGCGTACTCCTGAGCCCTGCACTCTGTGTAGCGCACTCCTGAGCCATGCACTCTGTGTAGCGCACTCCTGAGCCATGCACTTTCTGTGTAGCACACTCCTGAGCCCTGCACTCTCTGCGTAGCACACTCCTGAGCCCTGCACTTTCTGTAGCGCACTCTTGAGCCCTGCACTCTCTGCGTAGCGCACTCCTGAGCCCTGCACTCTCTGCGTAGCGCACTCCTGAGCCCTGCACTCTCTGCGTAGCGCACTCCTGAGCCCTGCACTCTCTGCGTAGCGCACTCCTGAGCCCTGCACTCTCTGCGTAGCGCACTCCTGAGCCCTGCACTCTCTGCGTAGCGCACTCCTGAGCCCTGCACTCTCTGCGTAGCGCACTTCTGAGCCCTGCACTCTCTGCGTAGCGCACTCCTGAGCCCTGCACTCTCTGCGTAGCACACTCCTGAGCCCTGCACTCTCTGCGTAGCGCACTCCTGAGCCCTGCACTCTCTGCGTAGCACACTCCTGAGCCTTGCGCACTCTGCGTAGCACACTCCTGAGCCTTGCACTCTGCGTAGCACACTCCTGAGCCTTGCACTTTGTGTAGCACACTCCTGAGCCCTGTACTTTCTGCGTAGCGCACTCCTGAGCCCTGCACTTTCTGCGTAGCACACTCCTGAGCCCTGCACTTGTGTTCAAGTTGCAGGGTCCTTGTGTCTTTCACACAAGAAATGGTCCCTTTTCTTATATATCTTAAAGATACCTCTTCAAATTACTGGGTGGACAGGTACAGAATACAAAGATTTTAACGAGATTTGTGTACTTCTAACCTTGTTATGGCAGTTTGGGTATAGTCTTTTTTATTCCAGCATGAGGGTGGGGAACCCTGCCCTAAGCGTGCGCTCACTCTTCCCCAATGACTAAAAGGTACCACACTGCAGGGCATGCTGGGAGAATTTGCTCCATACAAACTGGGAAGCTTTAAGCCGCTTCTGCCTGATTGACAGTCACAGGCTGTGAAAGAAAACGCTACATCAATATATAATCACAGGCGAAGGAGCAGACACTTGGTATGAGGTGGCATTCGCTTTGCAATCTGTTACAATACAATAACCTGACCTTTAAAATGTAAAGTGATGCGATTGCTAAGTCGCTGGTGTTTTTTTTGAACATCTAACATCTGCAGCGGGATCCCAGGCCGCCGGTCAGTTCCAATTCCTCTTCCCAAGACTGTCTTCTACATTCTGCTTCTCCAAATCTGACAGCAATAATTAAACAAGTCTGCTAGTCAGTGCAGCCATCCAGCTACAGAGATGTGTGGAGGCGACAAAGACCATTCAAAGAAATCCGAGCAACAGGTAAAATCACTGGCTGAGCTGCAAACGCTATCTATAGTCAGAGAGTGCACTCAATTTGCCTTTAAAGGAGATGTATGGGATTCTTTTTTTTCCCTAATTATACTTACCTAGGTGGATGCAGCATAGGTCCGATTCTGCATCTGTCTCATGGCGCCTCTGCACTGAGAACCGAGCGATCAAACACAGATGATCGCTCGGTTCTGACAGCTCCCCGAGCAGAGAGCTACTGACTGTCAGCATCTCTCTGCTCTGCCCCCTCTTTGCTCATTGGAGCACTGGAGCGGCCAGCTCAGACTCTCAGCGGCTCCCTGAGAGGCTGAGCCGGGTGTCGGTCCAGGCACCTGGCGGATGCTGGCTCCATGGTCTTGAGGATGTGGTGCCATTTGGTGATGTCATTATTGAGCAGCTCACTGTTCTTGTAGGTAGATAGAAAGTTGAAGTGTAAGAATGTTAAGCGTCTGCTTCATTCTCCATTCTGATTTGAGCCTCTGAACTTCGACTGCTGCTGCCACTGGATTATTCCTCCATCCATCAGTCATCGGGGGGACAGCTCTGACATGAGTTGTCAAAGTTCTGCCTCTACAAAAATGACTACCTCCACACAGAGACTCTACAGGGTAGGGTAAGGTAAATCAGTAATGAGAACATTCAGCTGCATGGAGACTACACCAATACTGGTGGCTTGTTCATTTCCCTCTGCCTGCAAACTAAATCCAGGAGCTTACATTCACTATATCTGGTCTCCCACAGTACACAGAACATGGAAATGCAATTATTTTACAGCTAATTACCTTTTTTATCAGCAGTACATAGCAGTTTTGTGACTTTTATGTGTCCGGTTAAAGCTTGGAGTTTTTATTCTGCTCTGACTGTCCTATGACGCTACAAGACCCCTGACCCTCTCTTTGGACAGTGCTGATTGGCCCTGAGCTGATCACACGCACCCTCCCAAGAAAAAAAAAAACTCTCTAGCAATACACACTAACATGTGCAGCTTGTCCCCTAGCCTTTGTTCTATCAGCAGATAGATTGGGGACTGTGGAAGAAGGGGAGGACAGAGAAGACAGGATCAAACAGCCTTTTTTACACAATGCGGAGGATTACTCCCCTTAGGTTCCACAGTAAGTATAACCAGCGTGCTTTACTGCAATACTTACCTGAGCCCCCTCTCTATCCAGCGATGTTTCAGGAGTATCTCAGCTGCCCAAGACTCTTCCTCCTCATTGGCTGAGACAGCAGCGTGGTGCCATTGGGATCTCACTGCTGTCAATCAAATTCAGTGAGCCAATGAGGAGAGAAAGGGGGGTGGGGCTAGGTCACGGCTCTGTGTCTGAATGGACACAGGGAGCTGTGACTTGCTCAGGTGCCCCCATAGTAAGCTGCTTGATGTGGGGGCACTCAACAGGAGGGAGGGGTGAGGAGCACTGAAGAAAGAACAGAAAAGGGGAGGATATGGGCTGCTCTGTGCAAAACCAATTGCACAGAGCAGGTAAGTATAACATATTTGTTATTTTTAACAACAAAAAAAAAGAGACTTTAAAATCACTTTAAAGGTAGATATCAATAAGCTTGTAACACCCAGATGCAACTGCATAAATTCTGTGAGGACCCGCAGTCTCCTGAAATATATTTTTGTCAGGTGCAGTCTTCCTCTTTGAGAACTACAGAGGTTCGTTCTGAAAACTAGTGGACATGTGCCTGCACAGTTTTTGGCTTGACACAGATAAGCAGATGGCTTGATGGGGCACCAGTCTTCCCACTGACACCAATGATGGGACACCATTTTTACCACTGACACCAATCATAGAGCATCCTTTTTCCCACATACACCAATGATATGGCACCAGTTTTCCCACAGACACCAATGACGGGGAACCATCCTTCCCACTGACACCAATGATGGGGCATCATTCTTCCCACTGAAATTAATGATGAGGCACCATTCTTCCCACTGAAACCAAGGATGGGGCACCATTCTTCCCCATGACATCAATGACGGGACACCATTCTGTCCACTGACACCAATGATAAGGCACAATTCCATCTACAGAGACCATTTTCTACTCAAACTGGCTACAGTCTGGCCCCCTAAAGTCTTAAGGGCAGTCAACTGGCACTTAGTTTAGAAAGTGTGAAGACCCTTGGTCAAGAGCAACAAGAACCTGTAATTACAGAAATGTGGAAGCTATGGTTTCAGACTTGCCTTTCGAAGGTGTAGTCTCATAGGCCATTATTCTTCTCGTTGCCTCATTATTTGATTAAACCCTTACATGGATTAAGTATGAGTACTTAGCAACATCTTTGTCCCAGGATACTGTCACCGCCACTCACAGCTCACACATCAAGCTATTCTTCCAGGTAGTCCCGCCCTGATCACACCCAACTTATGGGTGGTTCTGCACCAGATTATGTGAGAACCACCTACTTGTGGCCGCAATCTGCTCAGTAATTCCTTTTTTTGAGTTACTGCACATGCTCAGTAACGAAGTGTTTCTAAAGCCTAAACAGTTTTTACCATAATGCATTCCTATACTTACCTGAACCCCTCACTTTGGCCAGCACTGTGCTAGTCTGTAGCAGGTTTCTCCCTTCTCCCCGCTCTCACAGGCTAGGCTGAGAGCAGCGGGAGCCATTGGCTCCTGCTGCTGTAAGGTCTCTTTCACACTTGTGCGACTTGTCCTGCGATTTGGGACTGCAAAGTCGCATGACAAGTCGTACTCCATGATTTCCAATGAGTGCCATTCATATCTGTGCGACTTCAAGTTGCAACGACTTCAAAGTAGTCGCTGCACTACTTTGGTCCGACTTTGATGCATTTTGAGGTCCATAAACATAGGCATTGCTTCAAGTCCAGTCAAAATTGTGGCAAAAAAAAACTGCAGCAAAATCGTGCAGCTTTTACATTGCACAAGTGTGAAAGGGGCCTAAATCCAATCCTGTGACGAGGGAGTGGGGGATGGGGCCAAGCCACATGGTGGCTATAGACACAGGCAGCACTGCTCAGGATTGAGCCTACAGATGTGTCACGATAGGAAGCGGCTTCCTATGGGGTGGCACACTGAGAAGAGGAGGAGCCAGGAGCACTGGTGGGGGACCTAAGAAGAGCAGGATCAGACCCGCTCTGTGCAATTCTTTTGCACAGTGCAGGTAAATATAAACTTGTTTGTTGATTAGAAAAAAAAAAAAAAAAAAATGTAGAATAGAATTTAAAATCACTTAAGCCCCGTACACACGTACCGAATGTCGGCCGGACGATCGGCCGTCTTTTGTCCAGGGCTGTCCTGTCCGCCGAAAAGTGCAAAAGACTGCACACAAATTTTGTCGGCCAACAACAGCCGACTGCAGAAGTGATGTCATGTGATGGTTAACTTTCCGTGTGTTTTTTCTTCTCTGAGCATGCCCAGTCTTGCTCATCTGCTGTTCGTCGGCAGAATTCTGTACTGACTGGCGAACAATCGAGCGTTCTGGTGACCGCCAACAAAAATTTTATAGCCTGCACACCCGATTCTGTTCGGCCGAAAAGTCGGAGTCGGTTGTCGGAAGCATCATACTAACAAGCAGACAATCGGCCGATCGTTCGGCGGCCGAATATTTACGGCCAACAATCGCTACGTGTGTACGGGCCTTAAGAGTGGTGGTGCTGTGATCTCAGGACATAGCCCAGGACACCATATAATCAGGACAGAGCCACTAGATTCAGTACTGTCCTAGCAAACCTGGGGACAGTTGATATCTATAAATACGAAGACAGGGTGCCCCTACACTTCAATGGCTGCATACCTTCTGGGTCAGTGGCTCACAAAATTATAAAAGCAAGAAGGAGCATAACTTCATGCAGTTTGCACCTTCAGAAACAAGTTGGCAATGACAGATCGTTATTTGTATGCTGACAGGTTTTCCTGAAATCCTCTGCAGATGCACACAGGAGGCACTGAGCTGTATATTCTGTGTTACATCAAAAAAAAATCTCTAGAATCCTAGATTCTGCCGCTAGTTCAGGTTTGCCACCAGGGATCAGCTGAGGAGGCCAATAACCAGGTCACATTATTATTATTATTATTATTAAGGATTTCTATAGCGCCAGCAGTTTACGCAGCGCCTTACAATATTAGAGGGAGACAGTACATATACAATACAATAAAATACAAGAGGATTAAGAGGGCCCTGCTCAGAAGAGCTTACAATCTAATGGGGTGGGGATTCAGGTACTTACATTTCTAGGCAATCAATGTTTTATTTAACAATGTATTTATTATTACAGAGACCTGCCTTAATTTCGGTCTTTTATATCCGCCTTAAGCCTTTTTTTTTTTGTACACAAGAGCCAATCTAGCATGATGGTAAAAGTAGCTGAAAAACAAAGCTTCTTTGTCGTAGTAAAGTCACAGTACAGCATGGTAAAACGACTGACATTCTCTTAAGCTAGTAATCTCTTTGCAGTCCATACACTGCTAGAATCTCTGGGCACAGACGGACATGTTGTCAGAACAAAGGGATCCCACCACTCGGGGAGACAAAGAGCCCCCTTTGATGTTCTGAGTGTAGCGGTCACTAGTTGAAAGACCTCAGAACGTTCAGAAGTAATACATCGGCTCTGACAGAGCTTTCATTTAGAAACAAAGCGTTCTGGCTTGCTGGAATCGCCTGCTGTGTGTCATATGAAAGCGCCCACCATTGCAGTAGCTAACTGGCCACAGTCAACTGCTTAGATGGTGAAAGACGTAGCAGAGAGTTAACACAGTCGAGGAGACCTACTGGATAGAGCAGTGCAGCTTACTCATCAACAAACCAGCAGACCTTTAAACAGGAAATTCCACTTTTGATTAAAATTCATAAAACATATACATTTGTTACGTCATTTTTTGAATTAAGAACAAACAAAAAAAACGACCTGTTGTATACTTATAGTGTAAGATTGGTCTTTATGTGAGAAATATTATTAGAGAAACATCATCAGGGGTGCGCTATACCTATGCACCAAACCCACTAGGACCTAAAACTTAAATTTCACCACTGTATTCATAAGTGTCCAAAAATCCATAATATAGAACATGAAATGAAATCAGAAGAATTGCAGGTGTATAACCGTATAGGGCGGGCATCCCTAAATTGCTGACAGCAGTCTGAATTCTGGCCTGAGTGTCTGTCCTATCCAGACAGGCTCGGTTCTGCCATTTAGAAGCATGCCCCCCCCCCCCCCCCCCAACATTCAGCCACTGCCATTCTCAGCAAAGTGAAGAGCAGCAGACTATACAACTCTGAGTGGGGGCTGGAGCTGCAATAGTTAACTTTTCAAGGTAACCAGCAGGTGATTGGTTGTTAGGACACAGAGCTGTCCAAGCACCCATCACCAGCTTGTTAAGAAGGAGGCAGTATCCTTTCAGCCTTTCTTGCACTCCTATCAATCCACTATTTCCACCAGTCCAAAAAATTCTCCCTTTTCTCCTACAACTAAATCCACATTGCCCCTATAAATCTAAGAGCCCATAATGGAAAAAAAGGAATAAAAGTTAACAAACACAAATATCCCTTAATCCAACATGTTTCCCCTAAAAGCAAGGCTTCATCGGGGACGTACAGTGAATAAGTAGTTTAAAGAAAGTACATGGCAAATAGGGGCTGCTTGCAGTACAGATCTATTTATAAGTTGGGGTGCAGGCATGGCTATGTCATCTTGTGAATTAACACTAATTAAAATGACCTCTTAATTCAGTCACGAGCGGTTATAACTTCTTCAAAGAGATCTTCACCCTAAAGAGTTCACTCTGCTTTATGAACCCCCCCCCCACCCATTCTGTTTTTGCTACTTTTTGGAGGGGGGAGGGAAGCCAGTGCCTGGTTTTGACAGGCACCTGCTCCCACTTTCAGTGAGATCACCTCTGTGAACTACCAGAAATCCAACCTGACAACCTTCTGGAGACACATCACAGGTCTCAGAAGGCTGTGGACCATTCGCAAATCACAGTGTGGCTTGCGCATACGTAGTGGGCCGCATGCTGGAACAAGGACCCAAAGACCAACAAAGAAGAAGTTAGGGTGAGCAGGGCGCCACACTCCTGCATATTTAAGTGTTGTTTTAATAAATGTCAGCAGCTTCAGTATTTGTAGCTGCTGACTTATTTTTTTAAAAAAAGGCTGAAGAACCACTTTTAAGCTGTCCAACTTTGCAGCTATGGCCTCAGGTGGTGATCTGTAGGACATTTGTGTACAGAAAACCCTCAGAAATCCCATTTAGTGCTTCTAGGCCATTGTTTATTTTTTTTCTGGAAATGTGCACAAAACTTGAGTTAAAATTCAA
Source organism: Pelophylax lessonae (assembly GCF_965119305.1). Classification (NCBI taxonomy): domain Eukaryota; kingdom Metazoa; phylum Chordata; class Amphibia; order Anura; family Ranidae; genus Pelophylax; species Pelophylax lessonae. The sequence goes on along the minus strand of NC_138775.1, from coordinate 263,166,885 downwards.
GGCATCTCCTGCAAAAGTGTTTAATTTTTTTTGAGATACTATGCGTATCTGAAACCAAAATGTTATACTTCATTTTGGATAGAGTAGGAAATGGAGACTGCTCAGGTAGTAAAAATGTGGAGGAACAAAATCATTTTCATTCTGAATAAAAATTCTAAATATTAGTCCATGCAAAACTATGCTTGACTGTTAGCTTGGTCTCCTATTTAAACCTACCTTGGTCTCCTAGCCAGTAAGAGGCGCTGTACAACCCTAGCACCTATATTTGAAATATCAGTTGTGGGGAGAAACTGGAGGGGGGGGGGATGAACATATCCACCCTCTAACAGGAAGCCAAATCACAGCAGCAAAAAAAAAAAAAAAAAAAAAAACGATTTTGTTGACTTTGAAAAGGTTGACACCAATAGAAGGGACTTTTTTGAGTTAAGAATAAAAACTTAAATAGAACTTTTTTTGTTTTAAACCAGAGTTTAGTCACTTTAACCACCCCCTGCCCATCGTGTAGACAAATGACGGTGGACAAGGTGCTCTCTTGTTCTGGAACGACAAAAAACGCCACAAATTGATAGTGCTTCTCTCCACAGGACCGAAAACCAGTAAAGACTACCCATGCCATGGCGCAAATGCTTAGCCCATTCAGTTAGTGTTTGTGAAACCAGGGCTGTGGCCAGGACCGATCGCAATGCCGAACCAGCAATAGTAAACATAGCGCGGGCCACAGACTCCACTTTCCTGTCAGCCGGGTCTTTAAAAGACAGGGATTCCTCCACCAGGATCATGGTTGCCTTATTCAACCTGGAAACAGGGCGATCCACAAACAGCGGAGCGGTCCATTTTGTAAAAAGCAATTCCATTAAGGGATAACACACTGCAAAGTGTTTAGGTACCACAAAGTGTTTCGGGCAATCCCAGTCCTTTTAAACAAACTTAAAATAGCCAGAGTAAGGAAACACCTTGGCCGTACAAGGCGGCTTGTCTTTACCAAAGGGGACAGTCACATCTGCAGCTGCCTCAGTTGCATCCTCTATTTTTAATGTCTCATGCACAAAAAGTAATAAGTGTGCGTCCACCAGCATCTTCTGATGCACTGCTGTGGCTGTGGAGGAGTCATCTTTTGGATGATCAGGGCACGTGGCATCAGGTCCTACTGAATGGGCCACGTCCGCAGCGACAGAGCCAGATTCAAAAGCCAACGAGAACGATAAAGCAGGAGAGGGCGGGGGACGCTTCCTGGTAGCCCTACGCTAAAATGCCACATCCAACCGAGAAAAAAAAGACTCCAGGACCGCCTTCAGTACATCAATGGGGAGCTGAGACCCCAAGGGGCCTGCCACCTCCAGGAGAGGATCAGGTGGGGAGGTTTGCTCCTAATACTCCATGGGAGTAAAAAAGGGAATCCCCAAACATAAAGGTTTTTGGCGCCGCCAGGGAACCCACCTACACAGAGCCTGTACCCCCCGCACTGCAGAAGAGAAGGAGACACGCTGCGACTGACCAGACCCAGTCGTATGCGACCCCACGAGTACGTCTAACTTGCTGGCCAGCCCCTGCCAGGTGAGGCTGTGTCGCGGCCATCCCAGCGCATAGCTAACGGTCTGCTTGCAATCGGTGGCCAGACTGGGCTAACCACTGGATCTAAAAAGAAAAAAAAACAAAGAAGAAGAAGAAGTAAATAAATAAATTGCTATATGGATGCATATAGCAGAGAGGGGGATTTATACCAGCTAGGACTATCCATAGGCATAGCCAAGTTTATTTTTCGGCCTAGTGTCCTACTCCCGTAGGGGGCACTATAACCATATGGTTGAGAATATGAAGAGCTGTATCCGTCAAAGAAAGACAAAAATAAATGCATTTCGGTTAGTGTTTAAAGTTAAAAAGTTATGTTTACTAGCATCTGTCTAATCTGAAATATTATTAGCGATAACAAAATTTGTCTGTTGAGGCCAGGCAAAGATATACAGTTTGAGAAAATACAATGGAAAGAGAAACGAATAAAGTGTCCATTTATCAAGCAGTGGAAAATAACCGCTGTCGAGTTCTCCGGCATTCTCAGAGGAGATTGCTCTTCTTTGAGAGCCTGTTTATGATGCGGTGTAGATTGCTTCTCCTTTTCTGCAACCGCTTCGATCTATGGAGAGCGCCCTCTGTTATCTCGCGGGACATAGCGAGATTACAGTACCAGAAAATCTGTGAAACACTCTTTTCTTTTTTATTAGGCAGCGGTGAATTACTGCTGCTGAGTACAAGGCCGTTCTAAGAGGAGACCGCCCACCTCATAATATTAAAAGATTAAAGTTAAAGTCCCCCTACACAAAAAAATAAAAATAAAAAAATAATATACACACTATATACAGTGTATATATGTGTGTATATATATATATATATATATATATATATAAAAACCCACACACACATACATACAGTGCCTTGAGAAAGTATTTATGACCCTTGAAATTTTCCACATTTTGTCATGGTACAACCCAAAAACGTAAATGTATTTTATTGTGATTTTATGTGATAGACCAACATAAAGTGGCACATAATTGTGAAATGGAAGGTAAATGATAAATGGTTTCCATCATTTATTACAAATATCTGAAAAGTGTGGCGTGCATTTGTATTCATGTCCAACTCTTCGTGACCTCATGGACCATAGCGCGCCAGGCTTTTTTGACCTCCACTGCCTTCCAGGGCTTGGTTAACTTAATGCTCATTGTTTCGATTGATGCCATCTATCCATCTTGTTTTCTGTCGTCCTCTTTTCCTTTTTCCTTCCATGTTTCCCAGCATCACAGTCTTTTCCAATTAGTCCTCTCTTCGCATTAGGTGGCCAAAGTACAGTATTTGAGTTTCAGCTTCAAGATATGTCCTTCCAATGAATATTCAGGGTTGATTTACTTCAGGATTGACTGGTTTGATCTTCTTGCCGTCCAAGGGACTTTCGAAAGTCATCTCCAAAACCATAGTTCACAAGCATCAATTCTTCGGCGTTCAGCCTTCCTTAAGGTCCAACTTTCACATCCATGGGTTACTACTGGGAAAACCATAGGTCTGACTATATGGAACTTTGTTGGTAGGGTGATGTCTCTGCTTTTTATAATGCTGTCTAGGTTTGCCATTGCTTTCCTCCCAAGAAGCAAGCATCTCTTAATGTGATGGCTACAATCACTGTCTGCAGTGATCTTGGAGCCTAATGCCCCATACACACGTGCAGATTATCTGCAGACTTTTGTCTGCAGACTTACCTTTTCTATGTAGTGCAAGGGCCTGCCAGATTGCATACAAATTGAAAGTGTTTAGGTTTGACCTCATATTATATGGTTTTGGTAAGTCTGCAGACAAAAGTCTGCAGATAATCTGCACGTGTGTATGGGGCATTAGAAGATAAAATCTGTCACTGTTACTCCGATAGCGCTAACTGAAATCTAGTGGAACCAGATACCTTCAGAAGTCACCTAATTAGTAAATAGAATCCACCTGTGTATAATATAATCTCAGTATAAATACAACCGTTCTGTGAAGCCCTCAGAGGTTTGTTAGAGAATCTTAGTGAAAACAGCATCATGAAGACCAAGGAACACACCAGAAAGGTCAGGGATAAAGTTGTGGAGAAGTTTAAAGCAGGGTTAGGTTATAAAAAATCCTATCCTAAGCTTTGAACATCTCATGGTGCACTGTTCAATCCATCATCTGAATGGTGGAGGGAGAACTGTCCACAGGACAACTATTAGTCATGCACTCCACAAATCTGACCTTTATAGAAGACTGGAAAGGAGAAAGCCATTGTTGAAAGAAAGCCATAAGAAGTCCCGTTTGCAGTTTGCGAGAAGCCATGCGGGGACACCGCAAACATGTGGAAGAAACTGCTATGGTCAGTTGAGACCAAAATTGAACTTATTTGCTTAAAAGCAAAATGCTATGTGTGGCAGAAAACTAATACTGCACATTACCCTGAGCACACCATTCCCACTGTGAAACATGGTGGTGGCAGAATCATGTCGTGGGGATGCTTTTCTTCAGAAGGGACAGGGAAGCTGGTCAAAGTTAATAAGAAGATGGATGGAGCCAATTACAGGGCAATCTTAGAAGAAAACCTGTTGGAGTCTGCAAAAGACTTGAGACTGGGGCAGAAGTTCACCTTCCAGCAGGAGAATGACCCTAAACAAACAGCCAGAGCTACAATGGAACAGTTTAGATCAAAGCATATTCATGTGTTAGAATGGCCCAGTCAAAGTCCAGACCTAAATACAATTGAGAATCTGTGGCAAGACTTGAAAATTGCTGTTCACAGACGCTCTCCATCCAATCTGACAGAGCTTGAGCTATTTTAGATGTCCAAAACTGGTAGAGACATACCTAAAAAGACTTGCAGCTGTAATTGCAGCCATAGTGGTTCTCCAAGGGTGCTGAGTACAAATGCATGCCACACTTTTCAGATACTTATTTGTAAGAAAAAAAAATTGAAAACCATTTATCATTTTCCTTCCACTTCACAATTATGTGGCACTTTGTGTTGGTCTATCACATAAAATTCCAATAAAATACATTTACGATTTTAGTTGTAACATGATAAAATGTGGGAAATTTTAAGGGCTAAGAATACTTTTTCAAGGCACTGTGTGTGTGTGTATATATATATATATATATATATATATATATATATATACACACACACACACACACACACACCTATACACACACATACAAACAAAAAATATATACATTTAGCTACATAAACATGGCAGGGGGACAAGTTTACTGTCTTGAGGGTGTCTTGAGGGGTCTGATCGAAGGAGAAGGAAATCAATCTTCCTCAGTTTTCTGGGGATTCTCTCTTCTCTCCCCGATTCTCCACCTCTGAGCTGGAGAAGCTGGGAGGGAGAATTCTGACAGAGATCGCCAGTGAGGTACCGAGATTGCACCTTTATAAACTGGATGTTTCTATTAATGACAGATTCTCTGTGTGCTGAGATGATCAGGGGGGGAACATGTTCTCTCCTGATCAGCTCAGTTTCATAAACCGTTAATGATGTGAGATGAGCTGCGATCATCAGGATTGCAGCTCATCTCGGTTTCATAAATGGACACCTAAATCTGACACAAGAGCTTCTCCCGAGCATTAGTAAGTGGGATGTGGGGAATTTTTAATTTTTAGATTCCCTCTTCTTCCCTGTAAAAAAATAAATAAAAAAAATCGGTGCCAACTTTACTTACCCTCTCCAGGCTCCATGTTGTCAGGTTCTCTTTGGGAAGAATGATATTCAGCCTGTTGTTTATATGTGCTAATCCCATAGGGGGCGCATCCTCATTCAGTCTGGGCTCACAGTACTTCAGCAATAAGCAGTGCCTACAGGTCATTATTTGGGTGCAGCTTAGACCGCATTCACACTAGTCCGACTTGGACCGCAACTTGTCAGCCTGACAAGTCGCGGTCCGTCACGCTCCCATTGTGCAGTACAGGAGCCGTTCTAATAGGAGCAACACAAGTCGCTCCGACTTAGAAAAAGGGTCCTGTACTACTTCGGGGCAACCTGGAGGCGACTTGCATAGACATTCATTTTATGAAGTCCGTGCAAGTCGCGCTGCACGCGACTTCACAGGTCGCCCCCTAAGTCGGAGCGACGTAGTGTGAATCGAGCCTTAGTCTGGGTTGAATGCCCGCCCTTTGTCACAGGAAGAAGCTGCCATGAAGTCACTAGACCAGATAGGAAGCAGGCGGAAGGTATATATATATAGGGCTTTTTTTTCCTAAATAAAAATAACCTGGGAGGTGGTTGGCAGTAAGGTTCGAAATGCTACAGTTCTCTTTTTATTTCTAAATATAGAGCAGCAACTGTTTACAAAAGGGCAGTCCAATTACTGGAATATAATGGAAAATCATAAAAGATCAGCCTCCTGGGCATTGATTGGAGCTAACCAAGCTGGTTATAACACCTGCATAGTTAAGGTAGGACTGATCATTTATGCAGATTATGGGTTTTTTTGTTTGTTTGTTTTTTCCAGATATTTAGGGACTTGTATGACTCAAGATACATGCAAAAACTGATTATTATCAGCAATAAAAATGAACTAATTAGCTGTATGGGTAAAAAAAAAAAAAAAAAAACCCTCGAATCCTCAGCAGTTGATTTAGAGGAAGACTAATACCCCTTAAAATGTGTTTCTCAACTTAAAAATAATATTTCTTAATCCCCAAAAGAAATGTGATAAGGACCCATTCACACACTTACATTGTAATAACACATATATTACATGTTACATTAAAAAACAAAGCCATGTCAGTGACTTTCTATGTGCTTCTGGGGAAAAAATGCTTTTCTTAAAAAAAAATAAAAATTACAAAAAATATTTATAAATAATAATAAATAAATATTTATAAATAACATTTTAAACGGGTAATCTGAGGCGTAAATTATGTTATAGCGTAAAACTCTGGCAATTTTTATTTGCCCAGGGGGCAACAGGTGGCGCATACAGCCAATATAGAAGCGAATAGCTGTATGTGGGGGTACTCTGATTTACACCAATGCTTTGCATATTGGTATGAACATGTGCACGACAGATGAAGTGCAAATTATGCATTTTCGGGTTCAGGAAACCTGCCATACACACAAGTTTACACTGATGCATGAACACATCAGTGCATACCAAAGTACAGCTCACTACAGCCATTTACTTCCATAACCAGCTGTACGCGCTATCTGCATCTCACCGGGTGAAAAAAAAGTCAGGATTTCATGCTACAGGAGATTTTATGCCTCAAAGTGTCCTTGTGCATGAGACCCAAAGGAACTTCTATTGCCCTCAGGTGCAAACCTTGTCAGTAGGACAGAAAGTGAGTGGAACTCAATCCAAATTTGGCCATGCTCTATACAATCTGATTGTACAATCTGTATTATAACTACTAAAACTGATGTAATATTAGGACAAGCCTAGGGAGAACAGGCAAACTCCAGGCAGGTTGTGCCAGGGTTGGGATTCGAACCGACGACGCTAGTGCTGCCAGGTGAAAATACTAACCACTTAGCCACTGTGCTGCCCAAATCAAATTGTATGGTCAACTTAAAACGTTTGTTACCCCAACATTTCATATTCCTGATACAAATAAAAAGGAAAAAAAAAGAAATATCGGACTGTGCAGGCCAGAGAGAGGAGCGTGCAAAATTGATAAAATATAAAAGTTTTATTTGTATGAAATTTAAAAGAAAATTGATTGAATAGGTGCTAAAACATTTATATATCTAAAAAAACCCCATAGAATTAATAGCCTGCGGGATTGTAACCAATTGTTGAGCACTATGAGTATTGGGTCTTCCAATCCGATGCCTTTCGACAAATTCGTCAATTGGTTACAATCCTGCATGCTATTATTCTATGGGTATTTTTTACATATATAAATGCTTTAGCACCTATTTAAACAATTTTCTTATAAAAGTTTTATTTGTATCAAGTTTAAATTTCATCAGTTTTGCACGCTCCCCTCTTTGGCCTGCACAGTCCGATATTTCTTTGTTTTTTCCTTTTTATTTGTACATGGTGGTGGCCATACATGTCACAGTTAGCCTTTAAATATTCATATTCCTGATATGTTCCTGCTGTAACCATGTATTTGTATGAGAAAGTCTTCTGTTCTCTGTGTACTGCTTCCTTTATGTAAATTCCCTGGTGTTTCTGCCAGTCCCTCTGGGACTGACCACACCAAGCAAGAGAGCACATTGTGGTCAGTTGTCTAGCTATGCTGGAAACTCAGCCTGCTCTCCTCTAATGATCAGACTTGTCCTGACACACCCCTCTTGCATAAACATTCACTGATAAGCTCAGTGTGCTGCTGCTTCTCCTCCTCCAGCTCTAATGTAGCTGAGAACAGGGGGGAGGGGATCACTTATAAAAAGGGATTTTTTTTTTTTAATCTATACACAAATGTTTTGCCTTTCATTTTTATTTCAAACTGAGCAGGTTGTTTTACAAGGTGGTCATTTACAACCACTTTAAAGTCTCATTCACATGGAGGCATCAGTACACCCATGCGAAGGGCTGTCTTTGCCCGCAGGGAATGCACAGGTAGTCTCATCCATGTCTACGCAGCAGCTACACAGCCGCTGGTCCCAATTTTAAAGCTGTGCGTGTTCCTGAACGCAAAATCTATGCATTTGGGGACACGCACCTGCATGGCAGTCAAATTTTGAACAGCAGCTGTGTCTCTTCAACCATTACGTTCCGATTGACACAAATGAGTCTGCTTGCACACGGCTGCATAAACACCTGTGCATCCGGTGCAGGCAAAGATGACCCTTCGCCATGTATAGATAGGTACCGTCTTTGTGAATGAAGCTTAATGGAGCCCTGGACAGCAGAAAAAAACTGATAGGAGTTTTAAGCCTTTCCTGCTCTAAAACTAATACAATAAAAATGTTTGGTTGGCATAAACTTTAACTTGAAAATGATTCTGCAAACATTTCGGCAAAATTCAACATAAGAATCAGAATGTTGCTTATTATTACTGATGACTGCATTTTGCTGGGCAAACCACAGGTTTCCATTCAATGGTTATATGCACAATGAGTGAGAAAAATCAATGCAAGGTCAATAATGTCATAAGTAGTCTTTGTTGTAATAAACACAGCACTCCGATTTTCTATCCACGTGTGCAAGTGGCTCACAAAACATGAAAGTCCCAGTGTAGTAAACCTACGGTCATGACTGGGGACTGTAATTTGTCTTACAGCTCCACAGAGAGTTCTGGGAAAGGCAGTGAGCTAGAAAATTGGTATGGATTCAGACAAATCCTGAATACAAGCCGGATTTCACTGCCAGGGCTGCAAGGCAGAGAAATTTGAATTTTTTGGCACTGAATAAAACCCCTTTAAATTGTAGAATGATTGTATGTGATTAATGTTCCCTATGATAACAGCCCACCTCTGGACCTTTCTTCTCTTGAAGAAACATAAGTATGAGTCTGTAGCTGTGGAATTGGTGAAGCCTGCAGAAGTGATCTATGGCCGTATCAAGGGCTGCCTTGCTGTTCATTAGCCTAAGCTCAGCTAAGTCTTTAGCTAATGACTAAGAAGAGGAGTTTTCCTGGCTATAAATATTCATTCTTATGAAGACGGAGTAGATTACTAACAATGCTGAACGAAGCTGGGCACAATTCCCAGGTTTTCACACGCGCCAGTCTGGGATTCGGGATTAGTGCTCTCTGGAGTTTGATCACTTACACAAAATCATGATTTTCAGAGTGAAATTAATTCATAGAGAAGCCAGCTCAAAGGAGCCAGAAGGTGTATGAGCTCTGACACATGTCTTCTTAAAGCGGAGTTCCACCCAAAAGTGGAACTTCCACTTTAGGTAGTTCTAACCCCCTGACATGCCACATTTGGCATGTCTTTTTTTTGGTGGGTGGGGCGGGTACCTAGTTTTGACAGGTACCCACTTCTGCTCGGAGCGCCGCGGCGCCCTGAGCGGGAGTTCTCCTCTCCCCCTCCCTCCCTGCAATCTTCTGGGACATGTCAGAGGTCCCAGGAGATTGCCGGCCAATCACGATGCGTAGCGCAACTCGCGCATGCGCAGCGCGTACCTGGCTGTGAAGCCGCAAACTGTCACAGCCGGGTGCCCACACCAGTGATGCCGGCGCTGCAGAGCAGAGAGGGAGAAGAGCAAAGCTTCGGGCGGCCGCATCGCTGGACCGTGGGACAGGTGAGTGTGTGTTTAGGCTGGAACTCTGCTTTAAAGCCCAAATCTGGGGAAATAAAAAAAAAGTTTAAGTCTTGTCTAGGTTTGGGGGGATGGGAGAAGCACTTTTGCTTACTTGATCTACACTGGCAGACAGCGCTTCCTACGTTTTAGCGGTGGACTGTTTCTCAGTGTCCTCATGTCTAATGCAGGGCTATGGAACTTAAAATTTATACTCACCTAGGTGGATACAACATCAATCCGATGCTGCATCTGTCCCCTGCCAGCTCTGCAGTGAGAACTGAGTGATCAAACCAATCTGATCGCCTATTCCCCCCCTTTTGTTCTGAGCAGAGAGCCGTGACCGTTAGGCTGGTCATACATTATACAATTTTCTAACAATTTTCTGTACAATTTTCTTGAAATTTACCTTCAACTATGTATTACAAAAGCCTACCTAATTGGATAAATGGGAAAGTGTTGTTTAGCATTGTCCTCATATTATATGGTTTGTGGAAAATCTAACAGAAAATTGTACAAGAAAATTGAACATGTATGGCCAGCCTTAGGCTAAGCCAGGGTGGATCACAGAGGCTCTGCCAAGCTGTGGGTCCAGGTACTTGGTTGGATTCCAAACATATGGTTGGGATCTTTTCAGAGCCTGGACCAGCTCTGTGATGTCAGCTCTGTGGACCAGCTCTGTGGGCTGAAAACAGGTCGCAGGGGTGCAGAACTAAGTGCACTGCTGTGACCTACAGAATTACAACCAAAATAGCTTAACCTTTAACCATTTTCCTATCTGGCCAATCCTAGCATCTCTCTCCTACATGTAAAAATCTTTTTTTTTTGCTATAAAATTACCTTTAGAACCCCCAAACCTTATTTCTATATTTTTAAGCAGAGGCCCTAGAGAATAAAATGGGGGGTGTTGCATTTTTTTATGTCACACAGTATTTGCGTGATTTTACAAATGCAATTTTTTGTTTAAAAAAAACAAATACACTTTAATGAATTCTAATGCAAAAAAACACAATATATAACCCACCTTTTTTTTAGAAAGATAAAAGATGATGATACCTAACATGTCAAGCTTTAAAATTGCAAACGCTCGCTCCGCTACCCTAGAAAGCAAGAGTTTAAAAAATAAAAAAAAAAAAAACCTTGATCTTTGCTTTCCAGAAAAAAATGGCAGTAATTACATCTGCCAAAACTAGAAGTGATGTCATGACGTGACTTCCGACCTCCCAGGAGCAGAGATGGCCGGGTACAATGTGATCCACGTCTGGCTCTGCGATAACCCCACGGACGGCAGGGGGGGAGTGCAATACCTCCCGCGGTCTGTAAAAGCAACCCAGTTGCTAACCAGCTGCTAGGATGGCTTTTACAAAAAGAGGAATTGCCTGCTGAGACAAAGGTACCGGGATAATGGCTGTATCTGCAGAAATCATCACGGTATAACCACTTTAACCCAAGGACGTCCATGGACATCCTACGGTTGGGAAGTGGTTACCTATGACAGGGGAAAGTGATCACCAGAGCATAAGCGAGAAGAGGCTGCAGGAAATGGTCTTGCAGCACAAAGGACCCTGCAGGCATGGAGGACCAAATAAGTAAAACTGCCTTTTCTGGTCCCCTATGTAAACGAGCATTCAACCCTTTCAATGGGGGGATAGACCCACTGCAAGAGATGATTTTTCCTTTCCCTTGATTTCAGCTTTAAAGGCCAACTCTGACCAAAGCAGGAATCCCCTCCTCCTCATCAACTAAAAGGATAAAAACTAAAAGCGCCCTAAAGCTGCTGTTTCTTGATGCTCTAGTCTCATTCTTCTCTGTTTACATCAGGCAGGGTCTCAATGCCACTGCTTCCATGTGTGGACCATTTCTTTTGACTGCTCAGCAGCAGAGTTCTCTCAGAATTCAGAAGGTCTTCTTCATGAGAGGATTTCCGGGGACCATACTAGAATAGTGGTCCCCACACTCCGAAACCGCACCAGCATAAAACCCGGACAGTGGACTTAGGGGAGTATATCTTGCTTTACAAGGTAAATGATGGGTGGATGTCAGCAACGAGGAGTGGGTGTTCCAAGGTACACTGCTTTTGGATGCAAGGTAATGCCTACATGTGATGCTGAGTCTCTATGACTAAAAGAACTAAAATCCTGTGAATGAAGAATAGAGACTGTCAGGCTGGGGAAGAAAACATGCTTAATGCCCTTCAGCGAAGAAAAGTGGCTTTATCTTAATTGCTGCTGCTTCTAATGCAGACTGTGAGAAGCTCACAGTGTGCAGTGAAAGATTAATACGTTTTTTAAGTACAGAAGAGCAGCCTGTACAACTGTGCAAGACTGCAGGGAAGGCTGGAAGTTGTAAGGACATTTTTTGTGCAGTGCCAATCATCCTATCTTTTCAACCATCCTTTTTATCTATGCAACTCAAACCTACCCATCTGCTATTATGTAGAAAAAAAATAGCCAGGGGAAGGCTTTTGTGGTGAGAACATGAAAACCTGAAACATGGAGGATAGGACATTTTTATGTTTTCATTATCAAGTGGCTGAAGAAAGGATTGGATAACTCGACGTAAAGCAGAAAGTTCCATAAAATACCATGAAAGTATATCCCAACAATAAAGATACTTGCTCAGCACACAAAATGGCCGCTCTGCTGGGGCCCCTGCAGGGTGACAGCTGCACTCTAATGAACTGATTGAATCCCGAAACCAGACAGTGCAGAGAGCGCCGCTTGCAAATACATTTTTAGATTATAAAATCAATTGTAGTTTTAGAAGAAAACACCTGCCTCGACAAAACCGGTTCTCTCTCCAGAAGAGTGAAAGCCTAGTCGGGTCGATAATGCTGAATTACGAACATTAAAATACAAATAAAGATGAGTCCCCTCAGTGTACACAAATCACAGCGCTGCATTGAAGAGATGGCAGTTCTGCGCAGGCAGCCGGAACAAGGACAATGTTCTGTAAACATGCTTTGCGGTTATTAAAAACTAAGATCCTCCTCCTATAATGCAAAGGGAGTTTTTCCTGTCTTACTCTCTGAAAACTGCTGTCCGTCAACAGATAAAATCCCTAAAGGTCCTTTGTACATAGAGCCAGCCAGCTACAGGTGCAGTGTCCAGCCCCACTGCCGGCAGCCAATCAAAGTATTTGGTAGGCTGAGGCTGGACAGGGCTAAACCCTGTACAGGGTTCATATATTGATGGGGAAAAGGGAACAGCCATTTTATTTATCAAAACATTTATTTATGATCATCAAACATGTATTTGTGATTAAGCAGATATATTGGATGTATATGTTGTGAAAAGTCATATTGTATAACAGCTGTTTTGTTCAAAATCCATTTACACCTCCAGCTGTTAGATTGCTATTTAGACCTTTGAAGACCTATTCAGCAAACAAGCCTTGGAAGTGATGTGAATGTCCATCCACATATCAAAGAATGTCACCAAAAACTCAAATGGGACTTCAAAAGAATTTAGTTAGCTAAGTGCCACCCACTTCAGAATGTATAAATTGTAATACAAGTCCTTAGGAAGATAGAGCAAATATTTTCAAACCAACAGAATGTAATGTGACTGAATTGCTCTCCAAACACGTCTTTCTATTTACATGTTTGTAAGAATATATATATTTTTCAATCTGTCTTCAACAGGCAAAATGTTACTGAAACCCATGAGTTTTGGGGTTTCCCCTACATGGATGAAGGTCTAAAATGAAGAAGACTTGCATTTCGGACCTTCGCCCATATAGGCAGGGCCGCTGATAAGGCAGTACAGCCAGCCTTCCTGTACTGGTCCAGTACCAGGCCTGGTACTGGAACGTTGAGCAGGACTGCCTTACTGCAGATCCTCTTCTGCCTCCCCCTACAGCGCTGCCAGCTTCTCTTCCACTCCCTCCCTCCAGCTGTGCTGCAGGGGGATCAGTTCTAACATCTGTGCCCCCACACCCCTGCTTTCCGGGCACACCTGTGCTCCCCCTTTCCCTGCAGCATTACCGGCTCCTCTCCTCTCCCACCGGCAGCTGCTTCAGGCACACAAGAGGATGTTTCAGGATGCAGAGCGGGCAAAGGGGTCGGTAACTATGTCATATTATATCGATTTTAGTGTATTTTTAGCGAAAATATAATTTGGTATTTTATGGGAAGGGAAAGCATGGCCCTGTCGTTTCTTTCTTTTTTTTTAAATCTTCATTTTTGCATTCATAGCAAACAAAGAAAAATAATACAAACATTCCAAAAGAACTAAAAAAGACAAGTAAATGTCTCCTGCGCTCAAATGTTGCGCGAGAACCAAAAAGACTATGGCTAAATTGTTGGCATCTGAAGTCTTGCTGCCCTCTCAGGATGATGGGTATCCACATAAACTGAAAAAACAAGAGAAGGGCACTCCGACCTAGTGCAATATCTTAAAAAAATATATCTTTATGGGAAAACCGTTAAAACCACGTCATACATTATACTCACAAGAGTATGCTATGTATAAGCATAAAACCAAAGGATTCCTTTTGGCTATCCAGAGACCGCAGGACCAAAATCCTTAATTATGACAAGCGGACTTGAAGGCGTCCATATAGATAGGGCTAACGCGTTTCGAGGGAGAACCCTCTTTACATTCGTGGGCCTCCATTTTGCTGTAGCCTGTGTGTTTCTATGCACGGCGGCCATGTTTGTGTAGTCTGGCAGCCATTTTGTGGTGGGTTGCCAGTGATAATAGTGGCGGCAATGACGGTGGAGCCCTGTGGGTGGTAATTTCGGTGGTGAGAGCCCCTCCTCATCCCCTGGTGCTGACTCCTGGATCCTGTCACTTCCTGATCGCCGCACGTAGAGTGCAGATTATCCTGGTGGCTGCAGGTGCCTGTTTCTGCTGAGTGGTGAGTCTGGTGGGGTTCTCTCCCTCTCTGCTGAGGATAGCTTAGTGCTTGTGCCAACCGGGTGGTTCTGCCAGCGCGGTGGGGGTTGTCCCTTTGCAGTGTTTTACACTTTGTGGGGTCTCCCTGATGACTCATGGAGTCTTTGGATCACATCTCCCCACCTGGCCCCCTCTCGGAGGCTGCGGGGCCCTCTGGGTCCCAACCATCCATCGATGCACTGACGGCAGTGCTGGACTCCTTTGTGCCTGAGTGGAGGTGGCTAGCAAAAAGCGCCCCCCACCTTACCCTGCCTCATCAGTCTCTACCATGTGCCCGGAATCCTTAGATAGGGAGGATGATTCCTCCACATCTGCAATCGTGCACAAAAAGGCGCTGGTGGAAGCACTGATTGTATCTGTGTGTGAGACCTTGAAGATGAAGCTGCAACGGAAGCGCAGGTTCCCTTTGGTACTCTCAAGCCATCCAGAGCGGGAAGGGTGTTTCCTTTCCCCACCCATTTTGAGTGAATTGTCGCTAAAGCGAGGGGATAACTAAAGCGTACCCTTGGGGTTCCTAAGCGATTTACTAGGCGTTACCCCTATGAGGAGTCCCTTATTAAGAAGTGGACCCTTCGGTTTCCAGCTTGAACAAGGCAACCATGATTCTGGTTGAAGAATCCCAGGCCTTTTAGGATCTGGCTAAAAGGAAGGTGGAGGCTGTGGCCCGCAATTTGTGCTGGTTCGGAACTGAGGCTGGTATTCACCATTGCCCTGGTGCCAAACTCTGACAGAGTTGGCTAAGCTTTTATGCCGTGACCTGGAGGGAGAATTGTTTCCCCCTGCCTTTGCTGAGCTGGTGGACCAGCTGGTCCAAGGGCTGTAGTTTATCTGTGATGCCTCTTTGGATGCCGCTCCCCTAGTGGCTCGGCTCTCCGTTTCGGCAGTGGTCCTTCGGCATGTCTTTTGGCTTAAATGCTGGTCTGCAGACCATACTTCTAAAAAGGCCTTGACTGATCTCCCCTTTCAAGGGGATCGCCTGTTTGGGGCTACCCTGGATGACATTATTAAAAGGTCTCACAGGGGGAAAGAGTAATTTTCTTCTGCAGGCTACCAAGGGCAAGGAACCTCGTCGTAGAACGTGGGCCCTCCTAAGTTCATAGGAAGTTTTTTCATCCCTCAGGATCGACTGACATAGGCTCAGAGCCCCTCAGGACCTCCTCTGGAGGATCCAAATGAACCTGGTCTGGCAAGCCAAGAGCGGGCTTTTCCAGACCCACGGACAGGGCTCCTTAAGCATGAATATGCGCCCTCACCCGCATCTGGGGTGGGACGACGTCTTCACTGGTTTCCAGACCTGTGGACTTCCCTGGTACAAAACAAGTGGGTACACGTAGTCATTCAGTCTGGCTACAAGATCGAGTTTTGCTCTTGTCCCCTGGCAAGGTTCTTTGCTTCCAACTTGGGCCTGTCCCCGGACCATTTACAGGGTCTGTTTGGGACAATACAAGACCTGTATTTCAAGGGGTGATGGTTCTGACTTCAGAAAGTTTTCAAGGTTTTTAAATAAACCTATTTACAGTTCCCAGGAAGGAAGGCAGAGTGCGTCCAATCCTGGACCCTTACTATTCGCACGGTGGTGGCATCCCTGTATCAGGGGGATTTTCTTGCCTCTGTCGACATCAAGGATGCTTACCTTCACATTCCAATATGTGCCGATGACTAGCGCTTCCTCCACTTTGCCATGGGAGAGGAGCATTATCAGTTTGTGGCATTGCCCTCTAGTCTCACCTCTGCTCCTCGGGTCTGCACAAAAGTGTTAGCCCCAGTGCTAGCATTGTTACGCCAATGAGGGATAACGGTACTTTGCTACTTGGACAAACTCCTTCTACAAGCGGTGTCCCCTACTGCTCTGGTGAAAAACCGGGAAATCACCATAGGAACTCTGAGGGAGTTTGGCTGGATTCAGAATTTTCAGAAGTCTGCTCTGGTTCCGTCCAAAAAGCTGGACTATCTGGACTCGGCATTAGCCAGAGTGCTCCCTCCTCTGGACAAACTCCAGAAATGTCAGGCTGCAATTTGTCTCCTGTTGTCCAGCAGATGGTCATCTGTCCGGACTTGCATGCGGGTGCTGGGCCTGATGCTGTCTACCTTCGAGGCAGTTCCGTTTGCACAGTTCTATATGAGGTCCCTACAAGGGTGATTCTGGAAAAATGGGACAAGACTCTGCAGTCTCTGGACAATCAGATCCGGCTTTGGCGGTTTTCTTCCAATGACCCTTGGCCACACACTCCCTGGTGCATACCTTTCTTCAGGGTGTCCGACATTTGGTTCCTCCAGTGCAGTCTCCGTTGCCGCCTTGGGACCTCAATTTGGTGCTTTTGGTACTCCAGAAGCCTCCTTTTGAGAATCTTCGGAGATTCCCTTGCTTACACTGTCTCAGAAGGTGGCTTTTTTGGTGGCTATCACCTCTGCCCGCAGGGTGTCGGAACTAGCGGCGTTGTCCTGTCGTTCACCTTACACCTTACTGGTGATTCACAGAAATAAAGTGGTCCTTCGCCTCTGTCCTTCATTCTTCCAAAAGGTTGTCTCTGATTTTCATTTGAATATGGAGTTTTTAGGAAGTCAGACTCACTATTTGTGCTCACGGATGGGCCTCGGAAGGGGTTGTCCGCTTCCTCTGCAACCATTTCCAGATGGATCAGGCAGACAGTTGTTCAGGCCTATTACATCAGAGGTCAGGTTCCTCCTTTCACTGTCAAGGTGCACTCTACTCGGGCACTTAGTGACTCTTGGGCCTTCTGTGATCAGGGCGTCAGTGATGCAGGTTTTCAAGGAGGACACCTGGTCATTCGGTGTACACTTTCACTAAGTTCTATGAAGTGGATGTGTTGGCATCTGGGGATGCTTTATTTGGCTTAAGGTTTTGCAGGCTGCTGTTTAGAGGACTTGATCCTCTTTGAGGGTGTATTGTTTTTTCGGATGGGCTCTAGTTGTTTTGGTTGAGCTCCTGCCTGTTGCCTGGTTGGCTACTGCTTAGCCTGGGGATTTTTTTTGCTGTTCCCACCCCTCATGTTTAACACTGCTTTGGGACGTCTCAATGGTTATGAAGATCAGGAGCTGTGTCCATCAATGAACGAAAGAGAAAATGGGATTTTTGACTTACGGTAAAATTCATTTCTCTGATCTTTGACGGACACAGCACCCAGACCCTCTGTGGAGTTGTAATTCTGACACAGCTTATAATAAAACTGAGTACCTTTAGCAGGAAGAGGGAGTATACCCCCTGGGACTGCCAACAGGTGTAGCCAGATTATTTTTCTGCCTAGTGTCCTACTCCTGTAAGGGGCAGTATATCTAAATGGTTATGAAGATCAGGAGCTGTGTCAATGAACAGAAAACTGCGCTCACCCACGTCCAGGGTCATACTGTTCCTGCCATCCTCACATCCAGAGCCAGTCTATGGGCGTGATAGCATCATAACCAGTCCATTCACAAGACCGCTAGAGCGGGGGAGGAGGAGCAACGGGGACCAGTCTTGTGCTTGGAGGTTTCCACTGGATGGAAAAAAAAATTTTGCCCGGAGTTTTTTTAACCTCTTTGTGAGGTTAATGAATGACGGCTACAGCATGGCTGCACTTTGCCCCGGGAGGCCACCAGATGATGTCCTCCATTGCTTGCGCTGCCCGTGTGCCCCCTGTGGCGCACATAGGCAGCAATCTGTAATTGTTGCATTCTTTGGATGCAGCTATTTACAGATTGGGGTAAAGAGCCAATCACAATGGCTCTTTACCACATTATCAGCTGTGTCCAATCACGGCTAATCACGGGTGTAAACAGGATTCGCCAACTATGGGCAATCCCCCCCTCCAGCTGATAGGGCTTGTGGAGAGGAGAGCCGAAAACCTGCAAATCCACACAGGGGACATCTGCACTGATAATCAGTGTCGGGATTGTCAGTGCAGCCCCTTTAGTGCTGCCTATCAGTGCCTCCTCATCAGTGCCCATCAGTGCAGCCTCCTCAGCGCACATCAGTGCAGCCTCCTCAGCGCACATCAGTGAAGGATAAAAAATTACTTAGCTACAAAATGTTATAACCGAAACTAAGAAAAACTTGTTTTTTGGGGGTTTTTGTGTTTGTTTGTTTTTTTTTTAATTTTCAGTCTTTTAGTTTATTTAGCAAAAAATAAAAAACCTAGTGGTGATTAAATACCACCAAAAGAAAGCTCTATTTCTCTCAAAAAATGGTGAAAGTTTTGTTTGGGTACAGTGTTTCATGGCCGTTGTCATTCAAAGTGCAGCAGCCCTTAAAGCTGAAAATTGGCCTGGGCAGAAAGTGAGTGAATGTGCCCAGTAGGCAGGTGGTTAAAGGGTAACTTTGCTTCCATGGGGGGACAAAAATAGCAAATAAAGAAAAAACAATATAGCATATACAATTATGACACAAGTCCTGTTGTAAATAAATGTTATTAAAAATTACCTTTCCTTTTCAATCTGCAGCCTCTGTACTTTTCTGAAAATGCAATACAATATGGCTACTTGGAGGTGTTCTGTACACAGAATGTATACAGGATGCCCCACAGAAACATAATTTTCTTTTTGTGTGTTTGGCTCACCAATTTTCCCACTAAGATGCAAGTAAAGCCCCGTACACACGCAACGATTATCGGCCGACCGATCGTCCGTCTTTTGTCCAGAGTGGTGTTTTGTTGGTTGGAATGTGCCTAGACTGCACACTAATTTTCTCGCCCAACAAAATTCTACTTCAGAAGTGATGTCAGGTGTTGGATTGCTTTCTTTGTGTTCTTTCTTCTCTGAGCATGCCCAGTCTTGCTCATTAGATTTTTCCCTGTCGAAATCTGTACTGACTGCACGAAAATCGGCCGTGTTTTGACGGCGGACAAAAATTTTATAGCCTGCACACCAGATTTTTTTCAGCCGAAAAGTCGGAGTTGGTTGTCGGAAGCATCATACTAACAAGCCGAAAATCGTCAGATCGGTCGTTGGACGAAAATTCCCTGCCGATTTTCGATGCGTGTGTACGAGGCTTAAGAATTCAGGCATCCCCTGGAAAAAAAATTCATTTTTGGTGAGATACTCCCAATAGGAACACGTCTAAAGGGATGCAGACCCTGCAGCTTTCCTCATTAGTGTCCTGCAGGTACACAGCCAATTGATAATTATGAAACCACTTCCATTAGATTCACTTTCCCACATGAGCACAGATAAACACGGAGGGATTTCTTCAGAATAACAACAGTTAGGGATCTGCAACAAAGTATGTTAAAATCCTTGTAATGTACAGAGATCACCCAGAGGGGAATGTTTTTTTTTTTCTCAACATAAGTGGAGTTACGCTTTAAAGCTCTGCAGTGCATTTTTTTTTGTGCTAATACATGCAAATGCATTACATGTAACAGCTTTATACATGCTATATCACCTTATATTTTTAGTATGCAAAGCGTTTATTGAAAAACAATATATCTGCAGTGCAATGCTGTAAAATCTTTTTAACATCATATTTCTTCCATGTGCCAAGAAACACACAAAATGTTGCATGCTTTATTTTTCAGGAATATTTCACCCTGGGTGTTACATCCGTTCAGAGAGATAATTAATCTAGAACCTTGTATTGTTAACCCTTAGGCCTCCTGTTTACAGATGCCGTTGCACTATATTTATGTTGTGTTGTATGTCGACACTTATTCTGACACCTCAGGTGGTACGGTGTGACAGCACATCAGCACGATATTAATTATATTCTAAGGGACTTTGAAGAGTTCCGTCCTGTGGTTAAGTCCTTGCTTAGTGTGAATATGCTAAGTACTCTGTATTTTAAATTGGCTTATTTACGCTCGGTGCCCCTCAAGGTGAAATATTTTGCAATCTTCATGTATAAACAATGCATTAGCAAGGTTATGACGTTATTGAGAACTGCGCTCCGGGTGGCTTTTATGCAAGAAAATTAATTCACCAAGTTGTGCTGGTAATTTAAAGGTAATTTGTCACAAATGAAACAAAATCACATTTTTTTTTTTTTTTTTAAGAGCAAATCGAAACAGTAGAACTTCTTTTAACTTTTCATAAAGTTGTGGGCTTTGGACAAAATAGACAATTATTCAAGATGGTTGTTCGCACCTTTTCATGCATTTTGGACAATTCATTATTTATTCATCACCATGGTCTCATTCAAGTCCATTGACTCTGATTCTTTAACCGATTGCCAAACCACATCGCGAGAATGTATGGTGGCAAAGCAGCCTCTCTGTGCTGGATCGCATACCTAGTAAGTGATTCACGCACCCGCCCACGAGCCTGGTTATGCCATGATTTATCACAGCACAAGCCGATCAGTGGGTCTTAGCCAATGATTAGCTCAGTTATTCACGGAACAGAGCTCTGTGGTTGTAAACAATACAGAGCTCTGCTCACTGATGGGATCTTGGCAGGGCTTTTTTCCCTGCTAGGCCTATACTTTTAGGCCTGAAGATTACATAAAAACCCCAAACATGATATATTTTCTGAAAGCTGACAACCTAGAGAATAGAATAGTGATTCCAATTTTTTAGGTCACTTGATCTTACCGCAAAATTTTAGGAAACACACAATTTCAGTAAAAACCACACTGAAGTGAATTCTAGGGCAAACAAACGCAATAAACTACCCACATTTGTGGTATAATATAGAAGACGAGGTTGCATCGAGTAAATAGATACCCAAAATGTCCCTCAAAATGTCTCCAAAATGGAACCACGAGGCTCCCTGGGCCTCAAGGACAGGCCCAGGCAGGACAGGGGGCCCTGGTAGGAGCCCCCATCCAGGTACAACCCACCCCCTTACACAGCTGATCGTCTGGTCGCCAGCGGCGCACCCCAACTCCCCCATCTCCAGCATAGTGCCCTGCCCCTGACCCAGGAGGTGGACCAGACCACCCACACAGCCCCAGCATAAGTGGAGGAGTAGGATGAAAAAGGGGTGACTGACGGGAAGGAGGGGATCCCAGGCGCCTGATTGTACCAAGGAGGGGCCCACGTCCACCCCAAAACCCTTCCAGGAACCAGAGGGGCACCACTCCAGACAGAACACCTTGCCATCGAAATAGGAGGGCTGTCGGCCAGGAGGAATGCTGCGACTTGGGCCAAGACCCGGCAGTATGCGACCTCACGAGGCGTTCAACTCGCAGGCCAGTCCCCGCCTGGTGGGACTATGTCGCAGCCGACCTAGCACGGAGATGAGGTCTGTGCGTGGTCGCTGACCAGACTGGGGTGACCGCTGGATCTAGATTATCCAGCTTGTTGCCCAGTCTGGCAGTTGATTGTAGTTTAGATCTCAAAGGAAAAAACCAGGAGAAAAAATTTCTATTTAAAAGGAAAAAATTTGCCAGGACCAGAGATCCCAGCAAGGAACTAGGTCCTTACTCCTGAGTAGGCAAAAAAAAAAATGGAGTTCCTATAGCAGGGAGAGGGAGTATACTCCCTGGAACTGCCCATAGGCATAGCCAGATTATTTTTTGCCTAGTGTCCTACTCCTGTAGGGGCAGTATAATCCAATGGTTATGAAGATCAGGAGCGGAGTCCGTCAATGAACGAAAGAGAAATATAGCTTTTCCTTGAATGGGAAAATAACAATTTTGTCCAGAGTTCTTCTTTAAATCTGTAGTTTAGGTATGGGCTATTTCACATAGTTACATTGGTCCAGCTTGGAGCAATGTAAGTACTTTATGTATGTGTGGGATCTCTGTGGAAGCTGGAAATGACTGTAGTAGGAATCGCTACTACAGTGATCTCCATTAATTACATGTGTATAATACACCAGCGCTACCCTAAAAAATCAAAATGGTGACAAAAAAACCCACAAGTTGCTGCTGTCACAAACAAGTGAACGTGTTGATTCACTGCACAGGAAGAGGACGTTGCACATCTATGACGAAACGCCCAGGGAGGGATTTCTGGTATGTCACTTCCTTTTGGCTGGAATACATGCTGGAGGGCATAGCGACGGTTCCTGATTGTGTTTTGTGAAACCCTGAACTTTTATCTTTTAAGTGCAATATATTCTTTTAAAGTGGTAGTAAACCTAAGGAAAAAAAAAAGTTAGCTTTGCTTGCAAGGTTATAGCATAATGTGCTACAATGCACAGTATACCAGCACATTATGAAAGAGTTAGCTTAAAACAAAGCCCTTTAATCACTGACTAGGCTTCCATTTTCACCCAGTCTTCCTTACGACTCGCTGGCCACTTGAATGGGCATGTGCACGGAAGTCACGATAGCGGCACAGAGCTCTGAAGGAATGGCATGAGTATGCCGTTACTTCATTGTACATGCGCTGGTAACATCACCGACTGTCAAACGAGCCAATATCTCCCTAAATTGCGATTATGCTATATGATTGAGTAAAACATAATTATGTTCAATTTGTATTATTTTATGTTTTTGAATCTTTCCTTATATATCACTGTGATTTATTTGTAGAAATTATAAGGATTACAACATACTGTATATTTGAGACCAGAAGATTCCGAAGGAAAGAGACATTTACCACAAAACGCGAAAAAACTTTCTCTCTCATTTTGTGTCTATATTGCTTTGTGGCATATGGTCCCTTAAATGCACTATATGTAATTAAAAATATTTTAGATGTGTTTTTATGCCCTTTTGGGCCAGTTTTTGTTGAAAATTTCAAATAAAAGTAAAATTTTGAAGTTTTTACCCAAATATTGTACGTATGAGTTTCTATTGGAGGTATATTTAAAGTCCCCTTTATTTTGATTGTTGTACTATTTGCATGCACACCACTCTGGTAATATCCACAGTTGAGTTTCCATGGTTGAAAGAACTGAAATTGAATTAATGAAAAGGGGTCTGGCCAGGAATAGTCAGACTAGGGAGAAAAAAAGCAGGACAATGCTGGACATCATTTAGCCAGAAACTGAGGTGGGCTAAAACTTGCTTTAGCGTCCTATGCACACTGAGAAGCTATCACTGGTATTAGCGGGAGGAATAGTGCCCTGTCATTGGTGTCCGCTAGCCTAGTATACCCGAGTTGACAGGAAGAGCTTGGAGCCACCAGCACTGCCGAGGATACCGGACTGACACACGTAGACAGCGGCAAGGATCCAAGCGCACAGCGGAAGATACTGCTTACACAAAGCGTTTCATTACTGCTATCATGCGAGTTGCTCTTTTTTACCATAAATAAATGTTTTTTTGATTGCTGCACTTAGATGGCGCTGCTCCTTTCTCCAGAGTTCCTTCTAGCTCTTCATGAGCCAGCAGCCACTTAGGCAATCAGCCTCGGAAATCCAAGGATTGTTTATTGAACAAATTGAACTATATGGACTCTTAATATTGCCATTACCTCCTTACTCACACATCATTTTAACATTATCTGGGCACAACCCATAACAGCCGTCCCTGAGTGCGCCAAATACCCCTCAGTTGGAGGAATAGTGCCTTAAATTGGTGGATAAAGGCTAGCAAAGGGTCACATCTAGCCCACAGGCTGCAGTTTGGAGACCACTAACCTAGGAGGTAGAAAAAGTATAAATCTGATCCTGATATTCAACATGTTTAGAAGACAAAAATTGAATAAGAAAGTTTTATATCCTGCAACTTCTTGAATGTGCAAATGTTTTATAGAGCCACTTTTATTTAGAGTAAAAAAAAAAATAAAGCTGTTTACATCTGCACGCCATCCTGTTTATAGGGCTCCATTAAACTGCAGCTGGCGCACACATGGCTCTTCCAGTTTTAACTACAAATTCATTTATCAAGTATTGTTTTTTTTAGATGGACCAATTGAGCTGTCAACAGTCTGCTAGCACTGCCTAATGTAATAATAAACTGATTTATCTAGCACCAATGCCTGGCCGGAAATCGCTGGGCTATTTTAGCTCATTATGAGCTGCTTATTATGCCAAGACGGTTTCTTCACCATTTTATGTAAAAGAGATATTTGTTACTAAAGTGCACCTGTCATTTAGTAATGGACACCATGCTGTAAAAAAAAAAAAAAAAAGACGCTTGCAGAAATGATATAATAAGAACAGGAAGTCTATGGACGCAGCCAGAGTCTGATAGCACAAGAGGCAAAATAGACACTTTGCTTGGTTCCTCTGGCATTTTAGGTTAGCTTAGAAGGGTCCCTGTTAATAAAGCAATTTGCATATTAATCTTGCTACAGCAAACACTACCTGTAAATAATCTCAACTTAAAGCTAAATTTCAGGCAGATACATAAAAATACACAATTACAAGGAAGGTATTGATAAAAAAAAATAAATAAATAAATAATTATATATATATATATATATATATATATATATATATATATATATATACACATATATATACATATATATATATATATATAAAAATCATGGTAGAAACTGTAGTTTTTAGCTACCTGTAGTCTCCTACATGGCATGATTTGGATTCTTCAGAGGGAACGCAGTTCCACAAATCATTCAGCCTCTAAAGCTCCCCATATGCATTGCAATCAGAGTTTACAGTTTTTGTAATATGAAGACCTACTTAAACTATTCAGTCAGACAGGACCTTGCACTCCATAGCAGTCGGTAGATCTAAAGGAGATTGTGCAGTCAAATACTAACGTATGTGATGAGCTTTAGGTACTGCACAATGTTGTCAGTCTAGCACTGGGAGATTAAAGTGGCGTGTGAATCACAAGACTGGCTGAGCAGAATTACGGCTCTTACACCCTTGTAAACTTTGCAAGACTTTCAACTGCACATTTATCTGCTTTTCTGAAGCTTTAAAGGCAACCAATTCCAGAGATGCAATCCACAAAGTATGTGCTTCAAATTGACCTTGCATTAGAATGCCTATATCCCAGCTGAGGAAATTCTCCCCTCTCTGGGGAAGAGGGGTCCAAGGACAAGGGGATGAAAATCTCTGTAATGAGGACAAAGACATTTTTTTCAGTTGAGTGGGGAAAAGTTAGAGATTGTGGGGGAGATTTACTAAAACTTGAGCATGAAGAATCTGGTGCAGCTGTGCATGGTAGCCAATCAGCTTCCAACTTCAGCTTGTTCAATTAGGCTTTGACAATAAAACCCAGAAGCTGATTGGTTTCTGTGCAGAGCTGCACCAGATTTTGCACTCTCCAGTTTTAGTAAATCTTCCACTCTGTGTCTTACTGAACCCTATTCCCCTCATTTTATGTCCAGGTGTCATAGGCATAAAAAATATATGGATTTTTCCTACAGCTTACCTGTAAAATCCATTTCTTGGAGTACATCATGGGACACAGAGCAGCCATATTTATTACTATATGGGTTACACGGCACCTATAGGTGAATGGACACTGGCATCCAATTTAGACATGAAGTACACCCAAATAACCTCTCCCATACAGGAAGTAGCTCGGTTTTGTAGCAAGCAATAAACACCCCAGACAAGAGGGGAGGGACCTCTGTGTCCCGTGATGTATGCCAAGAAATGGATTTTAGAGGTAAGCTGTAGGAAAAATCCACATTTCTTTATCGTACATCACGGGACACAGAGCAGCCATATTCATTACTATATGGGACGTCCCAAAGCAATGCACTGGAGGGGAGGGGGGCACCCTAAAATACCGTCATCAGACCGCAGAAGATCTACATAGCTGCATGTAGAACAATGCGGCAAAATGCAGACTCCTCCTGGGTCCTAACATCCACTTGATACAATCTTGTGAACGTATGCACTGACGACCAAGTCGCAGCTTGCAAATCTGAGCCATAGAAGCTTGATGGCAAACTGCCCAAGAGACACCTACACTTCTGGTAGAGTGTGCCTTTACCAGAAAAGGTGGAACCTTCCCTTTTAAACCATATGTCTGGATAATAAGTCCCTTTGAATGCTGGAATTTTTAGGACGTTTGAAACGTCCGTTCGGTCGCGTTTGTACCCGCGTTTAGCGGCGTTTGCGTTTAGAACCGTTCCTAGAGGTCAAAAAAAATTATTCCCCTTTAAAATGGAAAAACGCGAACGCTAAACGCGGGTCATCGCGTTCGACCGCGTTTGTGCATTTGAAACGCCGGGAAACACACGTTCGAAAGCAAATAATTGCGTTCTAAAAAAAGTCCCTGAACACAACTGCCTGCAAATGACTGTAAACGACCTGGTGTACATGGACAGATAAGATAAAATGTAGATGGGTTCAGGGGCTTCTGAAAAAAACGCCCAACAGCTCCTAAACGGCCATTTCCAGCGTCCCGTGTACATGGAGCCTAAGGAATGCGAAGCAATCGGTCTCTGGAAAATAAACAGTTAAGGCTGAAATTTGACCCTTAATAGAGCCTAAGGCTAATTTCATATCTACCCCTGCTTGCAAGAAGGTTAGAATTCTCCTGATCATATATTTGCGGGGATGACATTTTCTAGCCTCACACCAGGAAATGTAACATTTCCAGACTCTGTAATAAATGCCTCTAGAGACTGGTTTTCTAGCATTTATCAGTGTAGAGACTGCAGGGTGAGCTATACCCCGCTCTTTCAAGATCAAGGCTTCAATAGACAAGCCATCAAATTTAGAGACTGTAAAGTAGGGTGGAATATCGGACCTTGAGAGAGCAGGTCCGGAAATAGTGGAAGAACCCAAGGCCTTGCCAATGCCAATTTTAGAATTTATGCATACAAAAACCTCCTGGGCCATGCTGAAGCCACTAGGATTACTGGTTTCCCCTCCACCTGGATTTTGTGTAAAAGACGTAGGAGCAGCTGCGTTGGAGGAAAGACATAGATCAGGGAAAAATTTCTCCCATGGAGTAACCAAGGCATCTAAAATCTCTTCAATTTGTTGTTGAACCTGGATGCCACAGATCCACATCTGGGATCCCCCAGTGTTGGCAGATCAATGCAAAGATCTCAGAGTGTAAGGACCATTCCCCAGGAAAGCATCTGTTGATGACTCAAAGTCTGCCTGTCAGTTTTCTATTCCTGGAATGAGAACTGCTGATAGGCAAGGAAAAAATTTCTCTGCCCAGGATAGGATGAGATCTACCTCCTTCTGGGCTAACTGACTTTTGGTGCCTCCCTGATGGTTGATATAAGCCACAGCCGTGGCATTTTTGTGTTGTACCCTGACAGGGTAACCCCGAAGTCTGGGCGTCCAGTACTTTAAAGCCCGACAAACTGCTCAGATTTCCAAGATATTGATGGGAAGACTCTTTTCTACCCAAGACCACTTTCCCTGGACAATGGCTTCCTCCAGAACTGCTCCCCAGCTGGAGAGACTGGTGTCTGTAGTCACTACTTTCCAGAATACTGGAAGAAAGGATTACCCTTATTCCAAATTTCTGGTTAACAACCACCAACTTAGACTCTGGCGTACTGTTGGTACCAGAGACATGCACCCATCTAGGGACTGGACCTTTCTGGTCCATGACAGAATGTTGTTCTGTAAAGGTCTGGTATGGAATTGAGCATAGTTGACCACTGTGAATGAGGACACCATCCTCCCTAGTAACCTCATGCAAAAACGTTCAGAAGGATACTTTTTCCTTCATACAGATCAAACCAGACCCTTCAGGCCTGTGACCTTTCTTGTTGGCAAGAATATCTTTGCCTGTATTGTGTCCACAAGGAAATCCAGATATTCCAGACACTGGACCGGCTTTAATGCTGACTTTGCCAAGTTCAGAATCCAACCCAGACGTTCTAAAAACGGAACTGTCCGGAACACATTCTGGCTTAGAGCCGAAGCCGATTGGTCTATTAGTAATAGATTCTCTTGCTATCCTATCACTGATTTCCCTTAAGACCTTAGAGCAGCCAATATTGGAGCTAGGATGTTTGTGAACACTCTTGGAGCAGTGGCCAACCTGAAGGGAAGAGCCACAAACTGAAAATTACGGTTTTCTACTGCAAAGCATAAAAACCTTTGATGGGCCTGAAAGATAGGCACGTGAAGGTATGCATCCTTGATGTCTATGGATGCTAGAAACTCCTCTCCCTGCAGGGAGGGCATGACTGAGCAAATTGACTTCATTTGGAAAGTGCGAATGTTTAGAAACTGGTTCAGAGCTTTGAGATCCAGAATAGGTCTCATGTCTATATTTGGCTTGGGGACTACGAAAAGGTTCTTTCGTCTTCCAGAACCTCTGAAATCACTCTTTGGGACCTTAAATGGTCCAGAGCCACAAAGAGAGATCTTCTTTTTAGAGGATCTGCAGGTATATTTGACTTTACAAACTGAGGATGCGGGAACACCTGAAATTCCAGTTTGTACCCCTGCGAGATAGTGGAAATAACCCAGTTGTCTTGAGTTATTTCTACCCAGCCCTCTGAGAACCGTAGCAGCCTTCCCTTTACCTGACTGAGTGGGGGCGCCCCTTCACAAGGTAGGTTTAGAGCTAGACTTGGTAGGTCTCTGGGCCCAGGGTTTCTTCCGCCCTTGCCCTGAAGGCTTGGGTCCAGATCCAGACTGCTGGGGCCGTCGCAAACTGCCTGGGATTAGAAGCACTGGGAGTCAGTGTTGGGAATCTTAAAAGAAGGGCGTTTGCTTTACCTTTTAACAGGTAGCAACGCACTCCCCCTTCCCCCGAAATGTTTAGGATATATTTATCCAGATCATTTCCAATTAGGCCATAGGGAAAACCAGCCAGCAACTTTTTACACGGTAATTCCGCAGACAAGCTTTTGAGCTGCAGGATTCTGCGCATATGAACTGGCAAAAGAGCAACCCCTGACATTTGTTATATGGAGTCTTTAAGAGCATCTACTGCGAAACAAAGTTCTAGGTAGATCTGCCAAATCTTCCACAGACTCTCCTTGAGAAGGAACCGTCCTGGAAACAAACTCCTATAGCTGCCACTGTTGGTTGTATCGCAGACCCTGCAACAGCAAAGGAGGCCTTTAGCAAGGATTCCAACTTTCAGTGGGGATAATTCCAATGACAACTTTCTTTCATACACTCTAAAGCTAAAGATCAATCTGTTACTTTTGCACTTTCTGGTTCCTCCCTATCCCCTCATCGATATGCTTATTTTTTTTAAATACCGTATGGTTTCATTAGCCACTTGCCGCCCGTAGGTCGTCATATGACATCCTGGACTTTGAATGGAAATATCTGAATGATGTCTGCAGCTACAGGCAATTATTATAATACAAAATGTATATAGCATCAACAGTTTGCGCAGCGATTTACAATATAACAGGAGACAATATAGCAACAATACAATTCAATACAAGAGGGTTAGGAAGGCATCATCCAGATACTGTTTTTTTCAGCCGGCGATTCTCTCACATGTTAAAGCCATCATAGCGGCTGTTTAGCTGCCTGACTGCTTTTACAAGTGGGGGAGGGGTCATTCCCCCTCCCGCCCCCCTCCAGTGCTTCTCCGGCCTCTTCTGTGCGATCAGGGAGCCGGAGGATGAATCAGTCAGCGGTGGCAGTTTACCATAGAGCTGGCCATGGAACAGATAGTCCCTTCTCTTCCCATCTCTATGACCCGAAAGAGACATCATGGCATCACTTTCCAGCTCTGGCGGATGTTTTTTTTTTTCTTCTATCTCGGGCTTTTCAGCATGGGGGAAAGATGATCTCAGATCTCTCTGTAAAGAGATCCACAAATCTCTCCGTAAAGGGAAACTGTTATGCCCTATTCATATTACATGGAATGTTTACACATTCTTTCTAATAGGAATAAAAGTGATCAAAAAATGCAAAATTAAAAAGGGAAAATGTAAATAAAAATAAAAAATAAATAAATAAAAAACGTTTAAAGCACCCCTGTCCCTTCATGCCCTCACACAGAAGTGAACACATAAGTAGGTAGTGCCTGCATATGTAAATGGCGTTCAAACCACACGAGGTATCGCCGCGAACGTTAGAGCAAGAGCAATAGTTCTAGCGCAAGACCTTCTCTGTAACTCAACTTTTAACCTGTTAAAGCATCGCCTATGGAGATTTTTAAGTATCATAGTTTGTCACCATTTCATAAGCGTGCGCAATTTTAAAGCGTAACATGTTAGGTATTTGTTTACTCAGCGTAAGATCATCTTTCACATAAAAAAAAAAAAATTGGGGTAAATATTGTGTTTTGATTATTTTAATTCATGAAAGTGTTTTTTTCCCCCCAAAGCAAAGCAAGCAGAACGTAGTTGCAGTCTGCCCTGTGTGAAAGGGGCCTTAGTCGACTAAAATATGACTAAATCTAAAACAATGTAAAACTAAAATGGCATTTTAATCAAAAGACTATGACTAAAACTAAATGCAAATTTGATGTCAAAATTAACAGTCAACTTCAAACTTCAGCTTTTTCAATTAAGCTTTGACAAAAAAGACTGGAAGCTGATTGGTTTCTATGCAGAGTTGCACCAGATTTTGCACTCTTCAATTTTAGTAAATCAACCTCAATGTGTTCTTAGAGCCGTGCACACACAGATGCAAGCCTATTATCCTTTTGGCAAGATCCATGGAGAGTAAACCACGTTTAAAGACACTACAGCACTGTGCTGGCACATCTTGCAAGGTCTGGAAAATTTGGGTACTCCGTGGAAGGCTGGGGTGGTTAACCTTGCCTAGAAGTGATGGCAGAAGCCAGGGCTTACTGCAGCATTCTGGTTTGGGGAGAGAGGCTCAGCAAATAAACCGACCAAATCTTGCCCTCTTGCAACACCTGGAGAAGTTTACTGCTTGAATTTCTCCGGGGTTGCTCTTTAATGAAATTAGTGTTCTGACATTACCCCAAAGCACCCATTAATAACCTGCAATTTGTACATCAGATCTTGGAAACTTGTTTTGAGCACTGTGTGATTTGCCACGACGTTCTGTCATCTTGTCCGGTTTCATGACAAGAACATCCATTTGAAGATTTTCACGGACAGATGAAGAGATAAATGTTGGCAAAATGAGTTTTATAAATAACATTTTAATACCCCAGAAACACTGATAATCATCGACGGTAAATGGCAAATGAATTAAAAACAGCGGGCACACAGAGTGAGAGCGGCTTGACACGCTGGATGGCAGCCTGTTACCTGCCTAATTTCACATGGGATGATCAAGGTCAATCGGGTAAATTGATCACAGCTGATGCGCTGTCTAAATATTTAGACAGATAAAAAGGAAGTTACACTAAATATATCTTACCGGCTTTCTTCCTCTAAAGACACCATGATTTAAAGAGCCTGATAAAGTCTTTGTACTTCAGAAGATAATTAACAAAGCACACAAGAAGGTGACAGATACTGAAGATGACCACCTTGATGTACATTGGGCCTTTAGAAAGATGCAAATTATTTTCAGTGAATAGTTTTTGAATTTTAATTTTTAAACTGTTAAAGCTGAACTGCAGGCAAACAGTTAAATACAACGATAGAATACATAGAGAAGGTTTTATCTGCTAAAGCCCTCGCACCTAACTTGCACCAACAGCCCTTTAGCATCTATTATGTAGCCCTTGGGGGCCCCTGCAGGCAGTAGTTTGCACTTTCCTTATCTAGCCACTTGCCGTACAAGGACATCCCTGTATGTCCTTGAGTTGCCTTGGTTATACCGGGATGAAGCCTGCAGCTACAGGCATCATCCCAGTATCTTTTTTTTGGCCGACAAGTCTTTTTTGTAAAAGCAATCCTAGCGGCTTATTAAACCCTCTCCCGCCACCTTGAGACGCTTTTCAAGGCTCACCCATCCCAAAGGGGAAGCGTAGATTGCAGCTAGCAATTTCTTCGGCTGACCATAAAGGTAGGAAGGTCCCCAAAGATCTCAGTGGTCTAAGACGGGGTCTTCAAACTGTGTCCCAAGGGAAGGATGTGGCCCTTTGCTAGTCTTTATATGACCCTTGAGTCACTTTTCCTTCCACTAACACCAATGACATTAATGATGGGGCTCTATTTTTCACCCAATAATACCAACGATGGGACACTCATTCTCCCAGTAATACCACCGATGGGACACTCATTCTCCCAGTAATAACAATGAGGGGGCACTCTTCCTCCCAGTAATACCAATGAGGGGGCACTCTTTCTCCCAATAATACCAATGAGGGGGCACTCTTCCTACCAGTAATACCAATGAGGGGGCACTCTTCCTACCAGTAATACCAATGAGGGGGCACTCCTCCTCCCAGCAATACCAATGATGGGGCACTCTTCCTCCCAGTAATACCAATGAGGAGGCACTCTTCCTCCTAGTAATACCAATGAGGGGGCAGTCTTCCTCCCAGTAATACCAATGAGGGGGTACTATTCATCCAACTTACCACAGGTGCTATGTAAATGACCACTAACCCTGAGGCACTGTTTATTCTCACTGATGCTGGGACCAGACATTTTCTACCCTTACTGGCCACAGTCAGGCCAATAGCAGAGCATAACTTCTGCCACTGACACTAGTGACGGGGCACTATTCTTCCCAGTAATACCAATAAGAGGGCACTATTCCTCCCAGTAATACCAATGAGGGGGCACTATTCCTCCCACTGACTATAGGCGCAATGTAAATGACCACTAGCCCAGAGGCAATGTTAATTCTCACTGATTCTGGGACCAGACATTTTCTATCCTCACTGGCCACACCCCCCCCTAAAGTATGAAGGACAGTAAACTGGCCCTTTGTTTGAAGTTTAGAGACCCCTGGTCTAAGAAACCATAAAAGATAAGTATTTTGTCACTTCTGAGTTCGGTTGTGTGTTTACTGGCTGGATCTGTGTCTGATTGGCTGCTTTGAAGGCCAGAGGAGAGATCTCTCTCCATAAAGAGACCTGTCACAGCCCACGATCTCACAAGGGATGTTGTTCATCCCTTGTGAGAGCAATAAAGTTTTTAAAAAAAAGTAAAAAAAGTGTAAAAAAAAAACCCAAAAGAGCAAAAAATCAAAGCATCCCGGCCTCCCCGTGCTCACACGCATAGGTGAACGCATACATAGTTCGTGCACAGATATGTTAACTGTGTTCACACCACACCACAGAACTAAGGGCAAAACTATTTTTTTTTTTTGCCATCTGTGTCCTATTGGGGAGATTTACCTTTACTTCCTGTCCCATAGCCAAAACAGGAAGTGAGAGAAGAGGAAATCCCTGCAAATTAAGGGAATCCCTTGGGGCCCCCCAGGTCACCAGAACTAGTGTCCCTATTGGAAGATTTTTCTCTCCATTACCTTTCTGGGGACAACATAAATTTTGGGATTTTCCTTTATTTTCACTTTCAATTATAATGGTTAACAGTACAAATAAAGAGAGTGAATCTCCCTAAAGTGGATACAGACAGCAATGAAAACCTGACAGGGGGTCTAATCCATCTCCACTCTGTCCAACAAAAAAAAAGTTTTTCCTTTAGTTATACTTTAAATCAGGCATGTCCAACCTGCGGCCCGGGGGCCGCATGTGGCCCCGAACAGCAGGCAATGCGCCCACTGACCCCTGACAATTTTTTATTTTTTGCTGGGGAGGAAGGAAGGAAGTCGGGTCGGAGGCATGGCCACAGCGGCTTCCAACTAACGGTAGACAATGGCTGCCTCGGAGGGGAGGGGGGGGGGGGGAGGCGAGCATGTGCAGTGTTTCTGACTCCTACCACCATGACCACTTCAAATAACTGAAATGGTCATGGTGGTTAGAGTGTTCCTTTAATATCTTTCAGAACAAGTAAACCTCTGTCTACTGATTCCATTTCATTTGATCATCCTCTAGTTGTGTTAAATTAGTGCGGGGGGCACGGCAGCATTTTATTACTTCTATACCTTAACTATAGTATATATTTTATATGCGGCCCGAGAAAATTTCTCTACACTCAATGTGGCCCAGAGAAGCCAAAAGGTTGGACACCCATGCTTTAAATCCTTTTATTTCCCTCTATCTTTCTGGTAATGTTCATTTCTGCGCTCTTTTTAATTTTATTATACTTTTTCTCTCTGATCTCTTTACATTGAATATTTCTAAGAGAAATATCAAATGTTGCACCAGTCATTTTTAAATGGACTTTGGGTAGCAAAATTGAGAGTCAGGGGGGCTGTAATACCAGGGATCTCTAGCAGTCTCATGTAAGGTGTCTCCAGTATTATTCCTGTCTTCTGATGCAGGTTTTCCATCTTCAATAACTCCTGTAGCAAGTGTAAAGACCGGGGTGATTAGACTCAAGTAGTGCATGCGTTTTCAAGAAGTTGTACCAGTCCAGAACTGCGTTTTTAAGGGGAAAGCAGCCCACTTATCTAAGGGAACGGAAAAGTTCACACAAATGACAGCAATTTCCAACGCAGAGGCTCCATTATTACACAATTCCTTCAGCCTCCTGGTTTACTCACTTGCTTCAGGCCTCATGCCTAGGCTTTAGGTCTGCTCCTCAGAACAACACAAATGGATTCTTCAGTCAAGCGCTCTCATAGCTTACTCATGATCAGCTACTTGCTGTTCTGTTGTGGACTACATCTGCATCCTGCAGACATGCACGCTCTGGCTGCCGCCTGCAGCCTTTGACTCCTAGAGAGGATGGGCGTCCTCCTGACTCCCATGCACAGACCTCCTGTCTGTTGGGTGAAGTCATCTCCAACTGGGAGCCCTGAGCTCTACCCTGGGACTAATATGAATTCAGACCACAGCTGTGCAATCAGCATGCCTGCCTCTCCATAAATCTGGGTGAAACTGCTAATCTCCACATTTCCCACCCTCTTGTTTCGCACCAGAAGAAGAAACATATCACCCCTCACACTGGCACCTTTGTGCCTACTACCACCCCCAGGGGTCTAAACCTGTCTGACCTTCTTCCTAAGGGGGCAATCCACACACATCTTTTTCCAGATGTGCTTCCACAAGCATTTCTTTCTGACCTTTGGGGTCCCACTGATCTCTCTATCATCCCATCTACCGTCTGGCCTTGAGTGCCTACATTTCTTTTCACCTTTCTCAACCAGCACTTTCCGTGTTTCAGGTTCGCTAATACCTGTGGGGTTACCCTTGGCAACCAATTTCTCAGCAATCCACAACTCAACATTGTTAATATCATCAGGAACTCTTGTCCCATTCATCCCAATCAGATGTGCTCTGTAGTGCTGCATCTGCCCAAGGAGACATAGAAAGATCAAGAGGCTCAACAGCATCTGACCCACTATACTTGTCAGTTTTCACATCACATTGCATTAACTCATTTTTCACAATGCACAGCAGCAAGTCCTTATTGGAAGCAAATCTCCTCACCAGACTTGCCACCATTTCACTGGCATAAGACAAATAATCAGACTCTTACACACAAGAAACGGTAACTCACTAAAAAAAGCGGTTTAACCTTAACGTGCGTAAGGGGTTCTTCACTGTAAGAGCCATAAGGATGTGGAATTCTCTTCCACAAGCAGTCGTATCAGCAGGGAGCATTGAAAGCTTCAAAAAAACTATTAGATGGGCACCTTAAAGACCACAACATACAGGGGTATACAATGTGCGGTTAACAGCAAACACACACACACACATCATAGGTTGAACTGGATGGACGGATGTCTTTTTTCAACCTCACTATGTAACAGTTTTACCATTACAGGTGGCAGGTGTTGGAAACTTCAGTTGAAGGCATAGTCCCTTCTTGGTTGTGCTCTCACAGGCTAATACCCCCCACCTGGTTGCAGGGCAACATTGCAGCCTTTTTGTACTCTCTAACATTCCCTATAGGCCAAACAGGTTTCCTGTTGCCAGGGTAACAGCAGACACGTTTGCATAAACATCTTTAGTCAAGACTTCAGCCACATCTCTGCTGTAGATCCTCTTTTTTTGAAAACAGACTTTCACAGGCTGCTATGGGAGACCGCATTCTCCCTGCAGGACTTTTCCAGCGCTCTCTAGACCAGAATACTGCTTGGTAGTTGTCATAGTCATCTTGGTTATGAACCATCCAGCGGTACACTTCTTGGTACTCCTCTGTGAGAAACGGCTGCACCAGTTCAGCCCAGCAGCTTCTGGGCTACGCTTTAAATGAACCATAATTTCAAATTCAGCCAAAAAGTCCTCAATTTGATCATAAAGTAACATAGACTGTATGAACTCAGACACAAAGAACACTCCTTCGTTGCCATGGGCAACCACTCCCACCTGTGCACTCCTTAAATGATGGCTTGCTTTCCTTTTTCCCTTGCTCCAGTGTGGCCACATGCATCTTGCACCAGTTTGGGGCTGGTTCTGCCCTCCAGTCACAGAGCTCTGTCTCATTTCAGCAAATCTTGCTTCCTTTTTGCACTCTAACCACCCCATCTCCGCACTCAGGGACACACAGCTGCTTAGAAAAAAAAATGTTTTGTTGTATGATCTTCTTAAGGCTGAGAGCCGGTTCACATTAGAGCGATCCGACTTGCCGGGGCGACCTCTCAAGTCGCGGTGCGCTGCTCGCACCGCGACCTCGGAGTGGCCGGCACGGACTTCATAACATTGAAATCTATGCAGGTCGCTCCGGGTCGCCCCAAAGAAGCTCCAGACCCTTTTTCTAAGTCGGAGCGACTTGTGTCGCTCCTATTAGAACGGGTCCACAGCTCTCTATGGCAGGCGACCTACGACCAGGTCGCCTGACAGGTCGCCCCAGTGTGAACCGGCTCTGAGAGACAACACACATCTCTTTGCTCACACAGCAAAGCACAAACAAGAGTCTCTGGCTTGCAAAGATCTGGACCAGCGTCATCTGTGCCCATAGCAACATCCCTCCACCAATTGTAAAGATCACGGAGATTAGACTCAAATAGTGCATGCGTTTTCAAAAAGTTGCGCCAGTCCAGAACTGCGTTTTTAAGGGTGTGGCGGCGCACTTTTAGTTAAAAGAACAGAAAGTTCACATTAAAGGAACAGAAAAGTTCACATAAATGACAGCAATTTCACACACAGAGGTTCCAATCCAATAGAGAATCTGTGGGCTATTGTCAAGAGAAAGATGAGACACCAGACCCAACAGATGAGCTGAAGGCCGCTATCAAAGAAACCTGGGCTTCCATAGCACCTCAGCAGTGCCACAAGCTGATCGCCTCCATGCCACGCAGCAGTGATGCAGTTTTTCAAGAAAAAGGAGCCCCGACCAAGTATTGAGTGCATACTATACTGTACATGGACATACTAAGCCAACATGTCTTTATTAAAAATATTTTGTTTATTGGTCTTATTTAACATTCTAATTTTCTGAGATAAAGAATTTTGGGTTTTCACTAGCTGCAAGCCATCATCATCAAAAGTAAAAGAAAGGAATGCTTGAATTATATCACTCTGTGTATAACGCATCTATATTAATATAGGAGTTTCACTTGTTGAATTGAATTACTGAAAAAATTAACTTTTTGAGAACATTCAAATTTTTTTAAATGTCCCTGTACATGCTGGAAGTTTGGAATTTTCAAGTCCTTTAAAAAGTTGACCTAAAGGCAGTTTTTTTAAAAAGCTTTGGATAGAGTATAGAGGAATGAGAACACCTGTTTGTGCCCACCATTAGGGAGATTCAACCTATTTGTCATGCTTACCGTTATCACTGAAAGTGAAAGAAAACCCCAAATTTTGGGTTGTCCCTAGAACTGTGGCAGAGGGGAAATCTTTTAATGGGAAAGCTAGTTCTGGTTACCAGGGATTCCTTAACTTTGGAGGCATTTCCTCTCACTTCTTGTTATGGCTATGGGGTAGGAAATATTAGGAAATCTCCCCAATGGGACAGCGATGGCAAAAAAAACTTAAGAGGGGTTATAATATGGGGGTATTATAACTATCCATTACTCTATAATCAAAAAGAAAAGATTTTGCCTTTAGTTCTACTTTATTATATACATACAATAGAGATATATATTTATTTTGTATATAAATTTCTTTTTAATTCGTTTTTTTTTTTTTTTTTTAAATTCACATTATCTTTTTCAATAACCAGTATAAGCAAGAGTTACTGGGGTTGTAATAAACTGTAACACTGTTTAGGGGGGGGGGGTACACCAACAGTTGAACCAAAAAACAGGCATCAGAAGTCTGAAGCCCAACTCTACACCCATCTGCCTTCAAAATGAGCTTCTAGGTCCGAAGACCACCCAGAATTTTCTCTTTTTTAAACAATCTCTACATGCATACATTTTTCACAGCCATTTTTGTTTTAGTCCTTTGATGTCACTCTTCCTTCAGTGGTGGGCAGTCCTGAATGCTGAAATGCTGTAAACTCAGGTCAGCTGGATGACATACCCCCAAGGGCCCTTAGCACCCTAGGATAAAAAGGAAATGGGTTGGATGACATGGAAGGCATTCAACCCAAAAGAGGACCAATGCTGAATCGCAATGATCCCTTTGTTTTCTAAAGTGTTGGGGAATGGATTGGAAAAAAACAATCACTGTAAGCTTCCTAGATTATTTTGTCGCAAACTCGGCCATTGTCACTGGTCAGCTTGGTTCACAAGTAAACATAAGGAAATTAGGCACAAAGGCATGTAAAAAAGGAAAAAAAAGTATTCATAAACTAATTCCATTACATGCATAGAGTTCTTATAACGCAATATTTATCAGGATAGTAGCCCTTTAAATGACATCTTTATATAAATTGGCCACCTACCGATGTGTGTGAGACTCTTGACATTTGTTTTATCGTGTTCTGCAGCAGAAATAGACATTAATTACTGTGTTCTGCGCCATGCAGCCATTTTAAAATGTGTGACTAGTGGAGGCAAA
The DNA here is from genome assembly GCF_965119305.1 of Pelophylax lessonae. Taxonomy (NCBI): domain Eukaryota; kingdom Metazoa; phylum Chordata; class Amphibia; order Anura; family Ranidae; genus Pelophylax; species Pelophylax lessonae. The sequence continues at coordinate 263,127,762 of NC_138775.1, read as the reverse complement.
ATTGAAAAATTAACATAATAGGCTTTTGACACGTTCCTGCTTAAGCAAAAATTAATTCTATCTCCCAATTTCTGAGCAAAGTCTTTCTAATTTCTGTAATCTGACATCCCCCTGAGAGGGAGCGCCGTGCTTTTGAGCGGCTCCTTGCCTCATTCAATTTTTTTCTTTTTTTTTTAATTATGTGGTTTATTTGATGGAAGACTAAATCACTAAGCCTCCCTTTGTGCTTTCTTTGAGGCGATCTCACTGGAAATATAAGTTAATTTAAAGCAAATGAACTTTTTAGAAGGGGAATATATTAAGTTACATAAAAGGACAGCATTTCAAGGAATAAATGTATTTCTTTTGCTTCTCTGGTCTGTTACGCAGTTCAATCTAGATTATAATCGGTTTTCATGGATATGCTAGTTATTACCCTGAATAAAGACAACTGGGTTTGTTTGAAGGGGGTTTCTACTCTAGCTATTCGTGCTGCCCAATCCCCCACTGACACTCTTCATGGGTAAAGGTAAAAATAATTGTTCTAGTTCCTGCAGGAGTCACAGTAACAAATTAGCACTGCTGTTTTTTTTTTTTTCTTGCACGAGAAGTTGCAAGGCTAAACCTAAAACTGCAAGTAGACCACTGCTGAGTGAAGAAACACAAAACTTTTAGGCCTCTTGCACATTGCAGTTTGAAAAAGCTCAGTACAGCAATTTTTTTTTTACTGATCTTAAATGCAGCCCATTGTTTACAATGTGCCTTTACACACAGGCGAGTAAACAAGCGCTGCGTATTATTGAGTAAAAGAAAAATACAAAAATCAGTGTTCCAAGTCAGTATTTTGCGCCGATACATGCAAATTCGTGCAAATAAGTGCATATGAGCATATATGTTAATTCATTTTTTTTAGGAATGTATTGTGTGCAAACGTGCAAAAATGTGCGCGAATGCACGTAAAACAAACGCCTGAAATTACATCTAAAAAAGCAAATGCTCAAACATCACTACTGTGTGCAAGAGGCCTTAAATGTAGCTGTTAACATAATACACTGTACCTGTAGAACAATAATTAAAGTGACCTGTGCACATATTCTGAACAAGCAGTTAGAGCACAGGCTAAGTTCACCTTTAGGAATAGGTTATATCCGTATTTAGGGTGTAACATGTTCCTAAGCACCCGCCTCCCACTAGAGTCACTCTAACCTCCCCCGGATAGCTTGCAGGGGTTCATCTTCCCTGCAGCCGCTGATTGCTTCTGGTGTGAATTGGCCCTAAAAGAAACACATGGCCTAAGCTTTTTTGTGGGTCACTTACTTTTGCCCACGTGTCCAGAGTCAGCTGAGAGCTATTGCCTGTTCTCAGTTGATGTAGCAAACCCACTTCAGGGTCTTGAAGGATCTTGACAATATTGTTGGGATCCACCAGGCTGCCTGATTGACAGCTGGCGCCATCTCTCAGCACGATAGAGGGAGAGAGAGAGAGCAGTGCCATTCTCAGCATAACAGTGGGCGCTTGTGTGCATGTGCATCCTGCAGTGTGTGGAGTCTCAAGCACTTCTTGAAAGGTCCAGAGAGCCCTGGGAAGTCAGTGAAGTCTGCACAGTATGGTGGGAGCGGTGAGGGTGGTGCGCGATCAAAGCAGGCCTGCTCCTTTCGAAAATTGAGGGATTCAGCGTGCATACAAGTGGCAAGCTGCCGCTGTGCCAGTCATTCTTGTGATGAGCTCTTTTTACTGTTGAATCTTGTAAGTTTCCAATGTTGCTGTAATAAAACCTGCCTACTGCTATGTTTACAATGGCGCTGCTCTCTCTCCCCCTATCGCCCACAAAGTGTCTTCTAGCTCATTGAGAGCTGCAGCTGCTAAGCTCTATTTACATTGGATGCAGATAATTTGTTTAAAGAGTCCTTCTACCCCAATGACTTTTAGAGCTGCCCTTTCCTTACAGTGAGCGGAAACACTCCTATTTTTGATTTATCCACCACTCAGCGCGCAGCTGAGAGCCAGTTGCACCCCCTCTCCTGCCTGCAACTCCAGTAAGTGCTGGAGGAGATGAGCGGTGACTGACAGTTATTGCTCTCTGCTCTGAGAAGACCTAGAACTGAGCGATCAGCAGTCACATGATTGCTCAGTTCTTGGTCTTACAGCTGATGTAGAGTATGATGAACCTTTTTTTTTTTTTATAACCTCAAACGCCTTTAATTATACAAATCTGTTATTTCTATAGCACACACCTTCTTCCTCATTCAGAGTCTCCTAATTGCTCAGACAGGAAGGTCGGGGCCAAGCTTGACTTATACAGGAAAAGATGAGGTTTGCATGTGGTTAGGGTCAGATGAGAATTTTCTATCCTGTGCCTTCAAAAAATTTGATTAAAAAATCTGGATGATGCCAACAATGCAACCAACGGAACTATTTCCAGCCTATCCAACAGGAATCAGCAGAAATGTAATCTGTGTATGGCCAGCTTTGGAATTCGATAACTTAAGTCACCTAGGCCAAGCAAAGAGATAAGGAGTACTGACTTCACTTGCCCCATGCTTGTTCTGGAGTCAGTAACATTAATTTAAAGTGGTTGTAAAGGCTGAAGGTTTTTTACCTTCATACATTCTATGCATGCAGGTAAAAAACCTTCTGTGTGCTGCTCCCCCCTGCAGCCCTCCCTAATACTCACCTGAGCCCCCTCTTGATCAAGTGATGTGCATAAAAGCCTCAGCTGTCGCAAGACTCCCCCCTCCTCATTAGCTTAGATAGCAGCAGGTGCCATTGACTCCCACCCCATTCATTCACAGCCAGTGAGCAAATGAGGAGAGAGTGGGGGTGGGGCCAAGCTGCAGCTCTGTGTGTTTATTGGACACAGAGCAGGGATCGGGAGCAAGCAAGCAAATGGGAAGAGCCAGGATTACCGGCGGGGGACCCGAGAAGAGGAGGATTAGGGCTGCCCTGTGCAAAAAATTTTAACACAATGCAGAGTGTTAACCCTTTAGGTTCCACAGTGAGTCTAACAAGCATGCTTTACTGAATATACAGTCTGAATTTACTGTTCTGTGTTTAGTAATTAAAAAAAAAAAAAGGATTGTGTAGTAATATATTTTGTATCAGCTTTTTTTTTTTTAAGGAAAGTGCCTTCAAGCCTTACATGCATTTTCCTTCAATCTTCCCTGTTGTATTCGGTTCCTTATTAGTTGAAGGGCAAGCTTTATTATTATTTTTCAATGTCAAAAGCTGTCCTAACCCTTTTAAGCAGGATAAAGCTTTTAGAAACCTATTTTTAAAAGATTCCTGCAGTTTTACGTCATTCACGCATCTCTGTTCAGCCTAGAAAATGTTTACTGCTTCTGGAGCGCACAAGTTCTATAAAGCTTTATTTGGTGCTGTCAACTTAAACAACATCCTATACACAGTCTAACAATGTCCCTATAAATATCTTATAATGAAAACTAATGTGTTTGCACCTCTAGAATCAACATTCATTTATATTGCCATAGAATTCTTGGAGGCAAATGTCACCAGTGACAAGGCCTGAGAGCCTGGCATGGACAGACAGCAAGGGGCTTTTATATGTATGTCAATCATCTCCTCAAGCAGTTAGACTGAAAACCAAAATGCGTGTGGTCTAATGCTGCAATTAAGAGTTAAGCTCTTATTAAAGGTGACAGTTTGGTGAATACTTCTCAGTTAGATTCTGGAAGTGAATCTTGTTTCCCAGTTTTCAAAGTGGTTGTTAACTATGGAACCTGCAACTGGGCACAGCCAAGGCTTTCTTCCACTGAGGGAAGTGGCCACAAGCTCTGGGAAGTGAAGTTAGCTCTCCTGATTCTGACCAAGCCGCTCAAGTTTCTCCCCAATTTGAAACTCACACTAGACCGCTTTCTCAGCCTTTTCAGGTACTCAAATTAACCCTTCTAAAACTAAGCACTGAAAATCACCCTTTCCACTGATATGGTGGAACGCCTTCAAGAGCACATCCCATATGCATTCATGGCAATTTCATTCCCTTTCTTGGATAGGGTGAAATTTCCGCTGCTAAAATTATGATCTTACCTAAAGTCCTTTATTATTTTCGCACACTACCGATAAGAGTGCCTTCCTTCTTTCTTCGTCTCTTGCAAAACCGGATCCTTCACTTTATCTGAGCACAGAAACACCCTAGAGTCCCCAGATCGACTCTGCACGTTCACAGTCTGCAAGGGGGCTGGGGGATCCCAAAGTCTTCAAGTATTACGTGGCAGTGCAAATCTCCCTGTCGGCCAGCCTTCATGCAGTCTCGGATGTCCCCCTTTAGGTGTCACTTGAACTGCCCAACTGTGACCTAGTCTCAACTCAGGCCTTGCTCTGTCTCCCCATTGATCAAGCCCCCCCCTACCCTGAGTCCCATGATGTTGCATAGCCTGCGGGGATGGAACTTCGCTACTCTGGCAACCTGATGACCCCATTTTGCCACTGCTTCCCATCACCCACAACCCCCTCTTTCTCCCAGGCTTTGAGGAGCCTTAGGAGTCCTTCTGGTGGCCTTCTCATGGCTTTATGCATGTCCAAGATTTTCTTCCTTCATGCTCCTTTTCATCTTGGGAGACCGTTTGAGAGACGCATGACACCCCAACCAGGAAACATTTCAGCTTTCTCCAGCTAAAGCATTGAATTGGTGCCCTGCGCTGCATGTCCACCTATCCATAGAAAAAACTTTCTTTGAACATGCATGCCAACATGCCCCCTGGTCTCATCTCAGCCATCTATGCATCCCTGAATGGACACCCAACATCAGCATCCCTCTCTTATGTCTCAATGGGAATAAAACTTCTAGTTCCCTTTAGATCTGGATTGGAGTAAGTCTTGGAAAATAGTCGCCAATTGCTCCTTCAATACAAACACATTTGAAGCAGCATACAAAATCCTATTCCGATGGTACTGGGTCCCTCCTAGAATAGGTCATGCTTACCCTGGTGGGGTTGGTTGCAGGAGAAGGGCCTCCCCTTTGGGTACATGGCATTTTTGGTGTTTTTTTTTTTTATCATCCCCATTTTTCAGAATCTCTTTATCTTAATCGACATGATTATACTCTATCGCTATTTGTATAATTAACCATGATTTAACCCCTGGCGTGGGTGATTCCTATGCTTACTTGAATTTTTATGTTCATTTTCAAAACATACTGAAACAGAAATTATGGAAACATGGAAAGCTAGTTACTAGGGGGAAAAAAACACGCAATGTGTGTTTTTGCACTTTTTTTTGAGGAACTCCAATTAAATTCTATTGCAGCTGAAAACTCTTGAAGCTTATAGCTCAAAAGAAGCCCGTGTACTTTTTTGAGCTACAAGCTTCAAGCGACACTACACTCAGGTGTGAACGAGGACAATAGAAAACCATTGGATTTCGGATTTTAAAGTGGAACTTTAAGCTATGCCATGCTTAAAGATGGGCGAACAGGCAGGAATTTTAATGCAGGAAAGACGTGTTTTGTCCGCCCCTGTAGTGAGCCAAGTACGTGCAGCTCACTTTACAAATTCAGTAATGCCAAATTTGACTGAACTCCTGCACATGCATGGAAGTACGTCATCCCCATCTAGTCAATGGCCACCCAGAGATGTAAGCAGTTGGGCAGTGAGTTCAGGGACACCGCATCGCTGGAGCCGAGGCGAGAGGAGTATAGTTCCGCTTTAATGTTTTAGAGCTTCGAGCTGCGAAACTCAGGCCCTTAAAACTGAACTCTAGGCAAAGACAAAAGACAAAAAAAATTGCAGCTCTGTAACTCTGTAATCTTGAATATATAATAAAATGTATGCAGGTAGAACTATAGTCAAAACTTTTTATTTATTTCAGTTTTGGATATTGTACGGGAAGGTTATCCTGTCACTTTTTTTTTGGGGTGTTCCACTGCAGTCCAGTCATACGATTGGTCCCAGCTGTGGCTTCAGGGGAAATTAAGCGAGCGTCGACAATAGATGCTCCAACGCAAGCCTGTGTGCGATCACTGCCTGGACATTTTAGCCGTAGTCTGATCTCTCCTCTACCTTGAAGTCAGCTGCTGGGGAGATCACATGACTGGACCGAAGAGCCATCAGAATAGGTAAACATAACCACCTTTATTTTACAGAGTAGTTAGAAAAGGCGTTAGAAGATTTATTCTTAGTTAGGAATAGCCTGAAATTCCACCTTCGGAAAAAGACTAGCAGGTTGTCAAGTCACTGGAAGTATAGAGAAGCAGGGGGAGCAGAAAAGAAGGTTGAAAGCGGAGAGAAAGTCAGAGCAAATGTGCTTATGCTGTAATTGTTGAGATCAATTACCCTATTGTGTCTGCAGCTTTAAAGGTCAAGAAGACCTTGCATTAACAAAACTGTAAAGGTAAAAATAAAATAAAAAAACAAAAAATGTGTTACCTGCTCTGTGCAATGGAATTGCACAGAGCGGCCCCAAACCTTTTCTCCGGTTCCCCACCACCGTTCCTGGCCCCTCTTCTCTGTCCAATTGTGCATGCTCGCTCCAGAGCCCCGCTGTTGCATCCATTGACACAGACAGCAGGACTCTGCCCCATCCCCTGCTCCCTCATCATTTGCTTTGAGTGACAGCAATGGCTCCCTATGCCCCAGCAAAGGCAAAGAGACCCAGAAGTGATGGGAGAGAAGAGAAGAGCTGCAGATGTGCACAGTGCTGGATCGAATAAGGGCTAAGGTAAGTAAGGGGGAGGGGTCCTAGGGCCTGGGTTGGTTAAGGGAGGATGCCGATATCTAAACATGTTTTACCCTAATCCACTTATGTAGTGTTTAGGCTTTAGAACCACTTTAAAGCTAATTCAGTGCTTGATAAAAAAATATCAGTAAATATTTGAATGTGCATAACCAACAAGCACTCTATGCTATTACTTGCAAGTTCACTTTCACACCCAAATAATCAGCCTTTTTTGCATAAAGTTTTGTAAAACAAAAACAAGGGTAAACAAAAGCTTTAAATGAAATGCCAAAAGTACAGAGACTAAGAATTTCACAAAGTACATTTACAGTTGTGTAAAACCGATCAGTGTAATGAAGCTCATAGTTATTAGTTCATTACTTCAAAAATATAGCTTTGACATTTTAAACAGACGACAAAAGGAAAGGTTACCTAGCTTTTCTTTTATCTTTGTGACGCTAGCTTCTAGGGAACCGTTCAGGAGAGCCCTTATTTACTTCTTCTGGCCTACATGCAAGCGGTTTCATTGCTCACACTTGTGCATATCGACCTGGCATCTCCGCTGCTGTTTAATTCATTTGGATTCCGGCATAGAGACGGAATTCGAAATGTGACATTTGCAATCTGGTGGGTCATTTATGGCTCTGGAACTCAGCAGAGAGTCAGGCGTCGAACAAGCATTGCTAAGTGCACAGAAAAAAAAACAGATTCAATATGCTGAAAGGAAAACTCCAGGCAAAAACACAAATCTGCATTATATATATATATATATATATATATATATATATATATATATATATATATATATATATATATATATATATATATATATAAAATTAGATAGACAGCCCTTAAACCCATTTGCTTTTTGGATTCAGATGCACTGACAGAATGTCAGAAAAGAATCTTGTCAAAAGTTCGTAGCAAAAGTGACCCCAAACATCTTACTTACCTTGGATTCAGGTGAAAGGAAAGCCATTATGTACACAAAAGTTAAAAGCAGATCTTCATTTTTGTTTTTTTCTTTATTTGTCCTTGTTAGGATAACTTGCCTAACGGCTGTTCTCTGCAAAACCCCCACTACCAGTGGTCTTCTAGGTTGAATAATGGCCAGCATCATTCCATCCACTTCCTGTGGACCCAGGCTATTATAGACCCACCCCCTGGAGTTCCATTACCATGTTGGTTTTGGCTCGCAGAACAATGCACAGAGTTGCATTGACGTCATAACGTGAGCACTGCTCTCTCAGGTATTAAAGACTGCTCACAGCCGCAGGGAGAGGAGGATCGAAACCCAAAAGTGACATGTTCCGGGAACGCCGCTATCGCTACAGGTCTGTGATAAAGCCCAAGTGGGAGGGCGAAACGCGTTGACGTATTTCCGGTACGGCATTTTGGCTACTTCCCTACCGGGTTCACTTCCTGGTTTGCTGTGGAACGCACGCCGATAGCGGCGTTCCCGGAACCATTTACAGCTGTTCCCTGCTTAATATTACGTTTGTGAGTATATTTTTTTGCCTAATATTATTAAACTTTTTAAAACGGGCTTCACGTCATGTACCCTGTTGTACTACATATAAATTTTTTCACTATGTTTGGAATATGTTACGTAAAGACTGCCTATACTACAAGAACTTTCTTTTTCAACGTTAATGCATTGTACTTGCGGTAGGATACTTGAAACTGTTATGCTTATGTTGACGGTACTCTTTTCTGTACCTTTGAAATTTTTTTTGTCAATTTCTCATGAAAACTTTCAATGAAAACCATTGAAATAAAACGGGCTTCACTATTTCTGGTATCTTTTTGGCATTATTTCATTGGAGCCATTCAGGACCACCATATCATAAGGATATCCATATAGCCCCCCTTTTTATACCAAGGAGAAGATCTAGTGCACAAACTATCTACTCATACACAGGCTCTCTTGACCCTTGTTAGGGTCCATTTGTTCTGGTGAGTAGGGTTCCTGGAGGGGCACAAGTCACCTGGCACAAAGAGCATGAATGATTCTATGTTTGCACTGGAGCACCTTTTTGCACTTTATTGATTTATTATTTATTTGAACACTGTAGTGCACAATGACTTATTGATGAAATATTTTACAATTTATTGGACACAATTTTTAAATAATTTTTGGAGAGGATATATGCACTTTATTTTTTTACTTTTTATTATATGGTTGATTTATCATGTTCTTATGCAAGCACTGTGTTATTTTGTTTTAATATGTTTTCTGAGTTTTTTACTTGGTGAGCAGCAGCTGCAACATTTATTGATTTATTTATTATTACACCATACTTAATTTTAGCGCGGGTTTAACATCACTTCTCAGAAGACCAGAAGAAATAAATTTATTTCTAAAGAGATTGTAAAGACAGTTTTTTCTTTCTTAACAACAAAAACAGGCCATACTTGCCTGCTTTGTGCAATCATTTTCCACAGAGTAGTCCTGATCCTCCTCTTCTCGGGTCCCTCGCCAGCACTCCTGGCTCCTCCCTCTTGCCGAGTGCCCCCATAGTAAGCCGCTTGCTAAGAGGGCAGTCATGTGTGCTCGCTCCCGAACCACCTCTGTGTGTCCATAAGACACAAAGGATGCATCTCGGCCCTGCCCCCTCCTCATTGGCCGTGATTGACAGTAGCAGGGGCCAATTGGCTGCCACTGCTATGTTTGAGTCAATGAGGAGCAAGCCTCTGCTTTCATGCACATCGCTTGATCATAATTTGGCTCAGGTTAGTATTTAGGGGGGCTGGGGAGAGCTGCTTGTAGGTTTTTTTACCTTATTGCAAAGAAAGTAAAAACCCTTCTGCCTTTGGAACCACTTTAACCAATTGTGTTCTGCTTTTAACACTGACTCCTATCTCAATCTACGTGGATTTTGCAACAATCGGCTCACAGTCAGAAAAGAAAAACACCCACGCAGCCTGACAATATGAACATTTATTTATTTTTTTTTTCATTATGAATGTTTTTACTGTGTACTTTTCCTGAAAGTAACTTCAGAATTTTAACACTTTCACACTCAAAAAAAGCATTTGTTACCCCAACAGTTCATATTCCTGATTTGTGCCTTCTGTACCATGTACTTGAATGAGAAAGTATCCTGTTCTCATTGTATTGCTTCCTTTATGTGAAATCTCTGGTGTTCCTGCCAGTCCCTCTGCCTCCTAATAAAAACTGACCACACTAAGCAGGAGAGCACGGTGGGGTCAGTTCTCTCGTCGTGCTGGGAACTGAGTATGCTCTCCTTCAATGATCAGACTTGTCCTGACACGCCCCTGCTGCACAGCAATTCAATGGGAAGATCAGTGTTTTGGCGATTCTCCTCCCCCAGCTCTTATGCAGCAGAGAACAGAGGGGATGTGATCACTCTTAAAAATAAAGTGGATAAAGGTGTTGATAATTTTTTTATACCTATACAAAACTGTTTTGCTTTTTATTTTTATTTTAAACTGAATGGGTTGTTTTACAAGGTGATCGTTTACAATCACTTTAAAGTATAACTAAAGGCATAACTTTTTTTAGTTTTGGACAGAATGGAAATGGATTAGAATGCCTTTCAAGTTTTTATTGCTACCTCTGCCCCCCGTTAGGGAGATTCACCCTCTTTTTTTAAGGCCATCATTGAAAGTGAAAGTAATGCCTCGTACACACGCAACGATTGTTGGCCGTGAATTTTCGGCCAACGTCCGATCGGCCGATTGTCGGCTTGTTAGTATGATGATTCCGACAACCGATTGCGACTTTTCGGCCGAACAAAATCTGGTGTGCATGCTATAAAATTTTTGTTGGCCGTCACCACAACGGCCGATTTTTCGTCAGTCAGTACAGATTTCGGCAGACAAACATCAGATGAGCAAGACTGGGCATGCTCAGAGAAGAAAAAACACACAGAAAGTTAACCAGCATATGACATCACTTCTGAAGTTGGTTGTTGTTGGCCGAGAAAATGTGTGTGCAGTCTAGAGCACATTTCAACCAACACAACAACACTGGTCAATAGAAGGCCGATCGGTCGGCCAACAATCGTTGCGTGTGTATGAGGCTTTACTTTCTCTGCAGGCTTCCTCAAACTTCGCCCTGCGACCCCAAGTCCACTTATGCAACAAAGCAAGAAAACGTGGGATTATTTTAGATACTTGGGCAACCTTATGTCTATCTTACTGCCTCCATTACCTATTATTAACAATCCTTTATTTCCCCTTGGTCTAGATAAGCCCCAAGCATTCTTTTGAAGAACCTCCCATGGTTTCACACTGGTGCAACATTTTGTTTACACCTGGGAAACGCATGAAGTCCCGAGTTTTTTCATTACCTCCATGGCACTGGATACTACCTCTCCGCCATACTATTTATCTTTTCAAAAAATTACCTTGGAACATATCTGCCAACATTTCCTGGGGTTGCTGGGCCTCATTTTCACCCTCTATACGTCGTTGAATTGTCGAGCATCTTCTACCTTTCTCTCTTATGCAACTCAGTTGGAAGCGAGGTTTGGCATCGGAGATAGCCCTTAGCGAACTAGAGTTAGGCCTGGTCTTCTGTAGCAAAATGCTTGTTCAGTACAGCTACCCTGGAGGCCGCATACAAAGTACTCTTGAGGTGGTATTGGCTTTGAATCGCCCATGCCAATCCTACTTCTAGTGACCAATGCTTTTAGGGTTGTGGCCTCTGCGAGATGTTCTACACATTTAGTGGACATGCCCGGGATTGATAGGCTTTTGCTCCCGAGTTTTTGGCTTGTTTCACACTCTGTTCCATCTGAATATTTGAAAGGATGCTAAATTTGCTTTACTGCATTTCCCTTATCCGGGGCCTATGTGCACATCAACAAAAGTTAGCATGCTACCTATTTTTGTTGGCTAAGAGAACAACTGCTTAGGCCTGGGAAAAACCCATGGTCCCTTTCCATGGCGTGAGAGACCACATGACTGCTTATTGAACAAATGTCCAGTATCATCAAGGACTTTCATGCCAAGTTGCCTAAAATTTGGGAACCTTGGTTTACGTATGCTTTCCCTTCACCTCCCCCAGCTAGTGTTGGGCGTCTTTTACTGACACCCCTGATGATCCTGAGTTTATGTCCTTCTTGCTTCCCCTTCCTTCCTTCTGGTCTTCCTCAGCTTTTGCTCTTCTCTTTCTTTTGGGGTTCCTGCCTTTTTTCCTAATTTTATGCACAGATGCCATACTATATTATTGTTTGAAAGTTTGCTCTCCCAGGTCTGATGCTATTATCCACATGGATCCTACCTGGACCTTTCTATTCATTTGTTTACACTTACTGTGTTTAGCCATTGTTGTTATTTCTTTGGTACCATATAAGGCTTTTTATTAATCACTACTGTCAATTTAAGCCCCTTCGTGGGCGATCTGGTGCTTCGAATGCTAAGAATAAAAATGATTGAACTAGAAAGTGAAAGCAAAAAAAAAAAATCACAAATTTTGGGTTGCCCCCAGAATAGTAATAGAGGGGAAATCTTCCAATGGGAGCACTAGTTCGGGTGAACTGGAAGGCCCCAAGAGCTTCCCTTAATTCTCTCTCACTTCTTATTTGGCTATGGGACAGGAAATGAAGGGTAATCTCCCAATGGAAGACAGATAGTTAAAAAAAAAAAAAACTGACCCTCCCTTACTCTATCCAAAATGGAAAAAAAAAAGTTTTGCCTATATGTCTACTAAAAATTGCTTTAAATAAAATGTATGATCATGTTGAAATATATATTAAAAAGACCCCTTTTAAGTTTGACTGTTTCAATCAATAAGCAATGAAACATTTGTTGCTGAAAACCATGTACAGTTTCCCTCCAACTCTCTTTCATAGAACAAAATTGAATAATGAAGAACTAAAAAATAATTTGAAAAATATTTTTAAAATGTAGCATACAAACGATGAAAACACAGGTTTAAAAAAAAAAGCTTAGCTTAAAAATAATAGGAAAATGATTTTTGCCTTAAAGCTGAAAGCAGAAAATCAGTCAGTAAGCATTCCATCCTCTCAGAGCCAGACATTGTCCAAGGGTGTTTTAAACAATCTTCAATGATAATGAATAACCACGGGGCGTGCGCTGCGGCAGAAAGTAGTGATAAGTTCTATCCTCTCTGCTAATCAAGCGAGGTACATCCGCCTGAGGCCAGCACAGAAGTTAATTAACCTAATTCAGCAGCCCTTGCACAGAAGCGGTAAAGCCCTGCTGAAAAACATGAATACATTTGGTAAGGGCCTTTCATAGGCAGCATAATATTTCTACTGGTGATCAGAGTCTGGATAGATATGGCATCATAGTGACACTCCAGGTGGTCATTGCCTCTCTTTTTAAAATATCTTCTTGCCTAAGTGCTTTCTCCAGGCCCTGCCTTGATGGTACAAAGCGGAGTATGTCCAAGGAAAGGCTTTCCTGCTCATCTCCATTAAAAAATGAATGACTGATGCTTAGGTGATTAGTGATTCTGCCCTAAAAGTTGTCCTGATAACAAGCACTTCTGCCTCTTTATTGCATTCTAGACTTATACCGCAGGAATTTTAGAAACCAGGCTCCAGTCTGTTCCATTGCATGATTTATTGCACCCTGTCTGGCCACCCCTAAGGGCTTAAGCTACACTGGTGATTTTAGATTAGCTGCTTTAAAATCGTCAGTGTGAATCTGAACGCAATTTTTCACACAAGGTTAAGGAAGAACTCCAAGTATAAACAAAAACTTTTCTAGTGCGTCTAAATCTAGTTATAACCTTTTTGTCCTTCCTAAAGTGTTACTAAACCCAGGCGCCTGCATTCACTATATCTGGTCTCCCACAGTACACAGAACATGGAAATGCAATTATTTTAGTAAATATAAACGGCTAAATATCTTTTCTCATCAGTGGTATATAGCAGTATTATGACTTCTATGAGTGTCTGGTTAAAGCTTGTAGGAGGAGTTTTAATTCCACTCTGACTGTACTATGAGTTTGCAGGACCCCTGACTCTCTGTCTGGACAGTGCTGATTGGCCCTGTGCTGAACACAAAGCAACCTCCCAAGAAAAAAACAAAAACAAAAAGTCCATCTAGTCTAATCAATAAAAGAGAAAAAAAAATTATATAATCCCATATACACAGTCCTATACCCACAGTTGATCCAGAGGAAGGCGAATAAACCCCAGCAAAGCATGATCCAATTTTCTCCAGCAGGGGAAAAAATGGATTTTTGTAAGATCTTACCGTAAAATCCTTTTCTCTTAAGCTCATTGACAGACGTAGTCTTCTTGATTCTCAAGAGCTGGGTTATGTTGTCTCCGCAGGAGTAGGACTAGGCAGAAAGACAAAACGTTCTGGCTCCACCTTAGGGGCAGTCCCTGAGGGTATATCCTCCATCTCTCTGCTACAGGGAATCAGTTCTGTTTTAAAGCAGTACAGAGAATTTAACCCAACCCAACTCAATGATAGAGGGGCGGGTACTACGTCTGTCAATGAGCTTAAGAGAAAAGGATTTTACGGTAAGATCTTACAAAAATCCATTTTTCTCTATCGCTCATTGACAGACATAGTCTTCTTGATTCTCAAGAGCTGGGACATCCAGAAGCAGTGCAACAAAATGAGGGGTGGGATTGACAGAATCAAAATCCAATCTAGAAGGCCCAACCGGAGCCAACCAGAAGTATCAAAGGACTCATCGAGTAAACAGATGAGACCTACCCCACAAATCCTCGAGGTAGACCAACAGTCTCCTCAAACAGTGGCCTGCAGGAACCTTGCAGCCAGAAGAGGCATCTGACGATGCCATCACATAAACCTTATACAATATTGTAAAGGTATGAACCGACTACTAAACAGTCGCCTTGAAAACCTGAACCACTGACGCCTGATGGCGGAAGGTCCAGAAAAACTCTAAGCGCCCGAGTAGAATGCGCCTTAACAGGGAACGGGGAATCCCGACCCTTAGATAAAATAAGCCTATACCACCGTCTGTCTGATCCATCTAAAGATGGTCGCAGCAGAACAGGCAACCCCTTCTTAGGGCCATCCGTGATCACAAACAGTGAATCCGTCTTACAAATTGAATCCGTAGTATTCAAGTATATCCTGATCGCCCGAACTACATCCAAGGAATGCCATGCAAATTCTCGAGGATGATTGGGCTAAGGACATAGGAAGGACAATACACTGTCCTTATTCAATGAAACTTTGAAACCACCTTAGAAGGAAGGATGGATTCGGATGAAGAACAACCTTATCCCTATGAACCACCAGATCTGGGGAACAACAGTATAATGCAGCCAGTTCTGACGCCCTGCGTGCAGAAGTGATAGCCACCAAGAAGACCACCTTCTGGGATAAAGTAGGCAAGGGAATCTCCCTGATATTTTCAAAGGGAGGTGTCTGAAGAACCGACAGCACCAAATTAAGATCCCAGGATGGTAACGGCGCGTGCACTGGCAGAGCCAGGTGTCGCACCCCCTGGATGAAATTCCGCACCAAGGAATGAGTAGACAAAAGCTTCTGAAAGAAGATAGCAAATGCTGAAACCAGACACTTGATAACACTCAAGGCCAGCTTCTGCTCAACTCCCTGTTGCAGAAAGCCAATATTCGGACTACCGAATAAAGATGTAGATGGAACCCAAGGGATTCACATCACACAATATAAGACTTCCATGTACGATGATAATCTTTCTGGAAGTCGCTTTCCTTGTTTTAACTAGAGTAGGAATAACTGAAGCTGACAATCCCTTGTCCTTCAGCACCTGGGTCTCAATAACCAGGCCGTTTAAAACCAGCAATCGTAAAGCAGGATGGAAGATCGGTCCCTGAGACAGTAGATCCTCCCTGAGAGGAAGTCTCCACGGGACGTCCGCCATCAGTCTGACCAAGTCGGCGTAACAAACTCGACGAGGCCAGTCCGGAGCTGCCAGGATTACTGGAATTCCTTCCTCCCCTATCTTGCGAAGAAGTCTTGGCAGTAACCCAAGAGGAGGGAAGGCATACATTAGCTGGTATTGCCCCCACGGGGCGATCAGTGCGTCTGCGGTTTCTGCTAGAGGATCGCGGGAGCGAGCCACGAATCTCTGAACTTTACTGTTGAATCGAGATGCCAACAGATCCATATCCGGGGTGCCCCATCGTAGGCACAACTGGTGGAAAACGTCTGGATGGAGGGACCATTCCCCCTGATCCAGAGTCTGACGGCTGAGATAATCTGCCTGCCAATTCTCCACCCCCGGAATGAACACCGCAGAGATTGCTGGAACAAATCGTTCCGCCCAGCGAAGAATGCAAGCCACTTCTTTGGCCGCTCGGACACTCTAGGTGCCCCCCTGGTGATTGACATAAGCCACGGCCGTGGCGTTGTCCGACTGGATCCGAACCGGGCTGCCCTGGAGCTGCTCGGTCCAGTGAATCAGACAAAGTCTGATCGCTCTCAGTTCCAATACATTTATCGGTAACCTGGATTCTTCCGGGGACCAAAGTCCCTGGACAGATAACTGACCGAGAATTCCTCCCCATCCGGATAGACTGGCATCCGTGGTCACTGTCGTCCAATATATTGGCAGAAATGACTTTCCCTGGCTGAGCATCGGAGACCGAAGCCACCAGACCAGAGACTCTCTGGTCTGTTTGCTCAATCGGATCTGATTGTCCAGGGATTCCGGATTCCGATTCCATCTGAGAGGAATCTCTTGCTGAAGAATTCGGGTATGGGACTGGGCAAATGGGACTGCTTCGAAGGAAGCCACCATCAACCCCAGACCCCTCATGCAAGTCCGAAGGGAAGACCAGCTGTTGGTGGACTGCTGATTGAATCTTTCGGAGTTTCCCTACCGGAAGAAAAAACTCTTGTCCTGACTGTGTCTAGAATTAGACCCAGATATTCGAGCCTCTGGGTGGGAACCAGAAATGACTTTTGCTGGTTCACCAGCCACCCGAATTCCTGTAAAGAAATCATAGTAATTTCTATGTTTTGTAGCAAGGTCTGAGGAGACTCTGCATGAAGCAGAAGATCGTCTAGGTAACCTAGAATCGATATGCCTCTTTGGCGCAGAAGTGCCAACATTGGGGCCAACACCTTCGTGAAGACCCGCGGAGCCGTGGCGAGACCGAGAGGTAACGCCACAAACTGATAGTGGTTCTCTTCTACGGAAAAACGTAGAAACCGCTGATGTCCTGCGAAAATGGGAATGTGAAGATAGGCGTCCTTGATGTCTATGGATGCTAGGACATCCCCTGGATGCAGAAAGGCTGCTACTGTGCGAATGGACTCCATTCTGAATCTTCTTATGTAGACAAAAGAATTGAGTGCCCTTAAGTCCAGAATTGGACGCACTTTGCCCTCTTTCCTGGGTATTGTAAATAGGTTTGAATAAAAACCCCTGAAAGCGTTCTGTCCAAGGAACGTGGACTACCACTCCTTGTTGTAGTAAATCTGTGACTGCTCTCCACAGATCGTCTAAACGATCCGGGGATAGTCGGCTATTGGAAGGGAAGAATCGCGCCGGTGGGAGAGATCGAAGCTCGATCTTGTACCCTGACCTTATGACTTCGCAAACCCATCTGTCCGGGATTCTGGAAAGCCATGGATCCGGGAACCGGCGAAGACGTCCCCCCACCCCAGTTATGGGTGGGGGGCGCACCTTCAGGCTTTGGACGGTTTATCTTCAGGTCTGGAGGGGGCGGGCTTTTGCTTGCCCGACCAACGACCCCTGACGCCTCCTGCAGGAGCTTTGGAGGACTTAATTTTTTCACCCGCGGGACGAAAAAAAACCTCTTGTGAGCAGAAAAAGAAGGCCCTCGTCTTTGACGAGTTCCTTTACCTTTAAAATTTTGCGGTAAAAAGGTGCTCTTTCCACCCGTGAGATCCTTAATGATCTCATCTAAGTTGGCTCCAAATAGACGCTCTCCTAAAAAGGGGAAATTAGCCAATGCTTTTTTGGAACCTTGGTCGGCTAACCAACCTTTTAGCCACAGTGTACGCTTGAGAACCACCGCTGAGACAGATGCTCGCGCCAATAATGAAGTGGCGTCTAACGCCGCATCACACACAAACTGTAACCCCTGTATCATCTGTTCCAACAAATCTGATACCGCCTGAGGGACCTCTTCTAGGTCCCGGCGTAACCACTTGGTCCATACAGTTACAGCCTGCGAAACCAGACCAATAGCAATTATTGGTCTGAAAGCTGATCCAATCAAGGAAAACAAGGTGCGAGACATAGCTTCTATCTTGCGATCCACTGGATCTTTAAAAGACGGAGCGTCTTCTAGAGGAATAACCGTGGCTTTATTCAATCTAGCAATTGGTGAATCCACCACAGGTGGTTCTGTCCATTTCTTAATGCCTCAAACGGATAACGCCTGTTAATGCGTTTAGAAATAGTAGAAATGCGTTTTGGCAGACTCCATTCTTCTTTGATTGGATTGCCAAAACATTTGGGCAATGTAAAAAACCTTCGCCACTAGATGCGTTTTTAGTCCCAAAAGGGATATCAGTTTCAGCTATTTCTGACGGAATACCCTGTAATCTTAAGGTCTCTTGAACAGATACCATGAGTGCGTTTACCAACGCTTCCTCTCTGGCTATGGCTGATGCCGAAACATCCTCCTCACTGTCTGAAAAGACAGTACACGAGACACCAATACCAGATGAAGTACCTGTAACTGCAGAAATAGGCTCAGAGTCTGAATCCGAGGTTTCAGATAATAAGGGGTTAGGCGGGGGTCGCTTACTTGCGCCCTGTCCCTGACAAGCCACTTCCACCCGGGACACAAGCTTCCATAACAGCGGACAATGATTTAATCGTCAGTGGGGTGCTGGAGGATCCCGCAGACCCCTCGAGGGGATCCGGAGGAGATACATGAGTGGCAGGGTCCATGATAATTCAGGACACCTTTGCCAGAAAACACAAAAAAACTTTTTTTTTTTTTTTTTTTTTAAATAAAAAATACCTCTTTTTTTTTTTTTTTTAATTTTTTTTTTTTTTTTTTATGTGTCTCCCCCTAGCGCAATAGCGCCCCTCAGAGTACCTGCTTCTCGATCCCACAGAGAGAGAGAGGGACCCCCAAGGCTCACCAACCGATGCAGTGAAGTTTCCAACCAACTGCAGTCAGCGTCTGTCTTTACAGACTGGAAGGAGCTGTTGCTTTTTCCCGGGTAGAAGGACGTGGCTCCGCCCCCTGTGTACGCCTTCCGGCGTTCCCAGCTCTCCACGAGGTAGCTGGGCTCATGAAACATGGCCGCCCCCATATAGGAGACATTAGACTCCAAAAATATGGCGGCCGGCGTGACCTGAGGACATGCATGCACCTGGTCTACGGCAAAATGGCGGCGGACCGCCGAAATCGTTTTTCCCAGCACATCCACCTGCATCTCTGCTGAGTGGCGATTGATAGATCTACAGGAGATACACTACAAATAAGGTAGGATTATACCTCCTATGTCTGCTGTAATGCTACAGTCTGCTGGGTAGAGTGTTAGCTCTCAAACCAAGTCCACTTCCCACAAACACATACTGTATTTACAAGGGGGACTTTTAGTGTCAGATATATACTGACCATGTATGGAGGGGCCCATAATTCATACTGCCTCATAACGAGGAAAGAAAAAAGGGAACGTTTACTCACCATACCGAACCGACAGGCACCCTCTCTTCACAATACCCTCTCCACCGGGGTGGGGGTTTGTGGACCACTCCGGACGCCTCGACTCTCAGGTTCCTGGCGTCCAAGCGAGACTTTTAACTCGCAAGGTCAGTCCCTCCACTGGGACTCCGTCGCGGCCGACCCAGCGCGGAGCTCTGGTCTGCACGCGCTCGTAGGCAGAAACCGGGGTGACCACTGGATCTCAACATCCAGCCCGTCGCCCTGCCCCGCATACTTACTTGAATGTGTCGCGGCCGACCAAGCGCAATGCAATGGTCTGCGTGCGCTCGTAGGCCGGCTGGGGTGACCACTAGTGTCGCCCAGTCCGGCATCTTTGCTTGAAGATCTCACAGGAAAAACACTGGAGAAAAACTACCTAAAAAATATTTCTTCTAAAGAAAAAATCTTGCCAGGACCAAAAAGATCCCAGCAAGGAGCTTAGGTCCTTACTCCTGACTAGACAGAAAAAAACTGATTCCCTGTAGCAGAGAGAGGGAGGATATACCCTCAGGGACTGCCCCTAAGGTGGAGCCAGAACGTTTTGTCTTTCTGCCTAGTCCTACTCCTGCGGAGACAACATAACCCAGCTCTTGAGAATCAAGAAGACTACGTCTGTCAATGAGCGATAGAGAAATGTTCCTTCCTGATCCCTCGAGAGGCAATCAGATATTCCCTGGATCAACTTCATCTATAAATGTAAGTATCCAGTTTTATTATGTACATTTAGGAAATAATCCAGGCCTTTATTTTAGGCAATCTACTGAGCTGGCCAGAACCAGCTCCTAAAGGGAGTCTATTCCACATTTTCACAGCTCTTACTGTGAAGAAGGCTTTCTGTAATTTGGAGATGAAATCTCTGTTCCTCCAGATGTAAAGAGTGACCCTTGTCCTCTGTGATGACCTTAGAGTGAATAACTCAACACCAAGTTTACTATATGGACTCCTTATGTACTTGTACATGGTGATCACATCCCCCTTATCTCATCTTTTCAAAAGAGAATACATTCAGTTCCATTAATCGTTCCTCATAGCTGAGCTCCTCCATGCAGCTTATCATTTGGGTTGCTCTTCTCTGTGCTTTCCCCAGTTTCTGGATATCCTTTTTGAGAACTGGCACCCAAAACTGAATTGCATATTCCAGATGAGGGCTTACTAATGATTTGTACATGGGCAAAATTATATCTCTCTGTCTGGAGTCCATGTCCCTGTTACTACATAAAAGGACTTTGCTTTGGAAACCGCAGCTTGGCATTGCATGCTATTAAGCTTTTGACCTAATAGAACACCCAGATCCTTCTCCACCACTGATTCCCCCAGTTGCACTCCCCCTAGTATGTATGATGCATGCATATTCTTAGCCCCCAAGTGCATAACTTTACATTTATCAACATTAAACCTCATTTTCCACATAGTTGTCCAATTACCACTTCCCGCAAACCGACGTACCTGTACATCGGCTTGCAGAAGTGGTTGTACTAGGATGATGCCTGCAGCTGCAGGTGTAAATGAGGAACAGGTGTGTTAAATTTGGTGTCATCGCTCTCACTCTCTCATACTGGTCACTGGAAGTTCAACATGGCACCTTATGGCAAAGAATAATTGTTGCGCTACACAAAGATGGCCTAGGCTATAAGAAAGGTTGCCAAGATCCTGAAACTGAGCTTCAGCACGGTGGCCAAGACCATACAACGGTTTAACAGGACAGATTCCACTCAGAACAGGTCTTGCCATGGTCGACCAAAGAAGTTGAGTGCACGTGCTCAGCGTCATATTTAGAGGTTGTCTTTGGGAAATAGATGTATGATTGCTGCAAAGGTTGAAGGGGTGGGGGGTTAGCCTGTCAGAGCTCAGACCATACGCCGCACACTGCATCAAATTAGTCTGCATGGCTGTTGCCCCAGAAAGAAGCATCTTCTAAAGATGATGCACAAGAAAGTCAGCAAACAGTTTGCCGAAGACAAGCAGACCAAGGACATGGATTACTGGAACCATGTCCTGTGGTCTGATGAGACCAAGATAAACTTTTTTGGTTCGGATGGTGTCAAGCATGTGTGGCGGCAACCAGGTGAGGAGTACAAATACAAGTGTGTCTTGCCTACAGTCAAGCAAGGTGGTGGGATTGTCATGGTCTGGGGCTGCATGAGTGCTGCCGCCACTGGGGAGATACAGTTAATTGAGGAAACCATGAATGCCAACATGTACTGTGACATACTGAAGCAGAGCATGATCCCCTCCCTTCGGAGACTGGGCCACAGGGCAGTATTCCAACATAACGACCCCAAACACACCTCCAAGACGACCACTGCCTTGCTAAAGAAGCTGAGGGTAAAGGTGATGGACTGGCCAAGCATGTCTCCAGACCTAAACTCTATTGAGCATCTGTGAGGCAACCTCAAATGGAAGTGTAGGAGCGCAAGGTCTCTAACATCAACCAGCTCCATGATGTCATCATGGAGGAGTAGAAGAGGACTCCAGTGGCAACCTGTGAAGCACTGGTAAACTCCATGCCCAAGAGGGTTAAGGCAATGCTGGAAAATAATGGTGGCTACACAAAATATTGACACTTTGGGCCCAATTTGGACATATTTCACTTAGGGGTGTACTCACTTTGTTGCCAGCGGTTTACACATTAATGGCTGTGTGTTGAGTTATTTTGAGGGGACAGCAAATTTACACTGTTATACAAGCTGTATACTCACTACTTTACATTGTAGCAAAGTGTAATTTCTTCAGTGTTGTCACATGAAAAGGTAGAATAAAATATTTACAAAAATGTGAGGGGTGTGCTCACTTTCATGTCACATGGTATTTGCGCAGCGGTTTTTCAAACGCAATTTTCTTGGAAAAAAACCCACTTTCATGAAAAAAAAAAAAAAAAACATAGTTAGCCCAATTTTTTGTGTAATGTGAAAGATGATGTTACGCTGAGTAAAAAACATGTCGCACTTTAAAACTGCGTCTGCCCGTGGAATGAGTAGCAAAGTACGGTGCCTAAAATTCTTCATAAGGCCACTTTTAACGCCTTAACAGGTTACCAGTTTAGAGTTGCACAGAAGGTCTGGTGCTAGAATTATTGCTCTTGCTCTGATGTTTGCGACAATACCTCACATGTGTGGTGCAATCACCATTTACATATGCATGCGGGAGTAGCGCATGCATTCGCATTTGCGCGTAAGCATGTTTTGAGGGGGGGTGCTTTACATTTTTTTTATTATTTGTTTAATACAACTTTTTTTTTTTTTGTACTAACTTTATTGCTATTACAGGGGATGAATAACATCAGTTTTAGATCCAGGTATAGTAAATCAACCCCAGTGTGCCCGCAGCTTTCTGAGTGAGTTATGTTGTTGCTATCTCTACTTGTACTTTTTTGGTATTAAAAAAAAATCAGATTTAACTGCTAACACTAAATCAAGGGAGGAACAAAAGCACCTGAATTTCATGTGCACCTATGACCGTTTCATATTTATTCCCATTATTTGCTACACAAGGGTGGGCCCATCTATCATATCACTTCTCTGCTGCGCGAGGCACCCACTTCTGGCATTATTACAAGTTGACTCTGTGCAGGTTTTAAATCAGATTTTTTTTTTATAAAGTGATAGTACGGCAGATGTATTGCTCTGGTCACAGGCCACTATAAATCACAGGAATTGCTCAAAAGCTGCTTAAATACTGAGCAGAACAATTTGTGCTGTATGGCAGTGAATGGATATTGCAATAAAGGGATATTTATGTGCAATACAGAATCCCACACTTCAATAGGCATTGCTTATATTCATTATTCCAAGAGAAACTCTCATGCCTTTACAGAGGGGTCACGTAGGACACGTTGCTAGAGATGTGTGTACTACTTACATGGGTTTATTTTTACACTGTGTACGAGAGACTCGGATGTCCGGGACTCTCCCTCCTGATTGGCTGAGAGACAGCAGTGGGCGCCATTGGCTCCCGATTCTATCACTCAAAGTCAGTGAGCCAATGAGGAGAAAGGGGGCGGGGCTGAGCCATGGCTTCATGTCTGAATGGACACACAGAGCAGCGGCTCAGCTCAGGTGCCCCCCATAGCAAGCTGCATGTTGTGGGGGCACTCAACAGGAGGAGGAGCCTAGAGTGCCGGCGAGGGACCCAAGAAGAGGAGGTTCGGGCTGGTCTGTGCAAAACAGAGATGTATAGTAACTAAGTAGAACTACTTCACTACTGTACTTAAGTACCGAAAGGCGGTATCTATACTTTCCTAGAATAGAATTTTTTTCTCCTACTTCCACTTTTACTTCACTACATTTTTTCAATGATTTCAATACTTCTACTCAGATATTTTTTTTTTGCGCTGCATAGTTACTCGTTACAATTATAAAAATTACCACTGCCAGAACAGTAGATGGCAGGTTTCATGAAGTTCAAAACATGTGTATTATCAGCGCATACGAAAATAAATGCTACTGTATGTATAAATAAAAGCTGCATTTGAAATAATAAAAACAATATGATGTTCAAACTTTTGACTTCTTTCTTTAATAACTACATAACACAGTACTTGTACTTTTACTTTCAGTACTTGAGTAGCAACTTTTTTTTCAAAACTACTGGTACTTTTACTTTCAGTACTTGAGTAGCAAAATTTTTTTAAAAAACTGCTTGCAATACTTAAGTACAAAAAATGTTGAATACTTTAGTACTTCTACTCAAGTCACTTTTTGATCAAACACTTGTACTTTTACTCAAGTATGGGTTTTGAGTACTTTATACAACTCCACAGAGCAGGTAGGTATAACATGCTTGTTATTATTAACCAAAAAACCCCCCAAAAATGAAAACAAGACTTTAGTATCACTTCATTCTGCTTTTATTTTGCCTTTTCTCCTATAATAATAACATTTTACCCACTTCCCCTCTCACACCTGTTCACCCTCTATGGACCACAGCAATTTTTAAATTTCTACTATGAACCTGTTTGACAATACCTTTGTCATTACTAAAGATTACAAGGTAATACATTTTTTTTTAACCATTTCAGCTCCGGAAGATTTTACCCCCTTAATGACCAGGCCATTTTTTGTTATTCAGCACTGCGCTACTTTAACTGGTAATTGCACGGTCATGCAACGCTGTACCCAAATGAAATATATAACACTTTTTTCACACAAAATGGTACACGTCCTCTTAGGGGATTCAGAGGAGGGACTCAACCCCGTACCTGTTTGCTTTTGAACATTGAAGATTGTAAACACTCCTCTGCTTTGCTGACCCCCCTTTTCTTTTCTTCCAGTCTCCTCTGTTGTGCTCATCCTTCCTCACAGCACAGCAGAAATCGGGACGCAGCACAGCTCAGAACGGAGGGTGGAGTGGGCGCTAACCAAGTTAACTTTTCAAGTTAACCGACAGATGATTGGTTACTAGGCGGTCCTAGGAACCAATCACCATCTTGTTAATATGGAAAGTTAACTCTGACATCTCCAGCTCCTGCCCTCTGTCCAGAGCAGTGCTGCCTCGTGCTTCTGCTCTGTGTACACCTTTCTCAAACCATTCCAAGCCAAGGATCCAATAGGAATTTCAAAACGCCTCACCATAGCAACCAGCCCGCCCTAGATGTTACATCTCATCCTGCTTTGTGTCCCACAGTCACTCTCCTCACTTCCTGGAACATTGGATATTGTTTCATTACTGACAACGCGCTGTTTGCTGTCACAAGCGGCTCTTCTGGTGGATGGTTTCCATCCAATGGGGCATGGCTGCAGATAAGCTCTTTCATTTTAAATTTTTGTGAGTTTGCATTTGGCTTTTTAATTATAATAAACCCATTGATGCTGCACTTAGATGGCGCACCCCATTGTTCTTTTATTTGTAATTTCTGAGATTTGTTCCTGTCTCAGATGGAGCAGCCTACTGAAGTATAACATCCTTTCTATGGGATTTTTATGAACTCTTTATAAACATTTTATTAACTACATATGTTACACATGCATATCTTCACATTTATCTAGGGGGGTAGATGCTAACTCATGTGGATGGTGCATTAACATTTGTTTGTGCCACAATTTCAATAGATGTTGTTTACACTATATGCGGTGATCTACGTTTGCAGGTTACTACAAGGGCACATAGAAGAAATGTGTTTTCTATGTGCCCTGTTAATACTGCAAGGCAATGATGATGCTTTTTGATTTTTTTCCATAGAGCACTGAATGTCAACACAGTTCAGGATGCGCTGTGGTATGAAGACTTAAATGGAGTGTACGTTTGCACACTCTCAAAGTAGAAAAAAAAAAGTATAATTAGTGCACTGCCCGACAAAACTGATACCAGTGCACGCTAAAACAGAGCATTTTAGCATATGGGAGGTGTAAACGAGACCTTTAACCCTTTTGCTGCCAGGCTCGTGTGTTGTACGGACCTGACAGTGGGGGGGGGTTTAACATGCAATCTGGTGGCTGCGGCCACCGGGATTATGTGTGAGACGGACAGGCAGCCTGTCAGGTGAGAGCATTCTGGCAGCTCCGCTGCCACCCGATCGCTCGCACACACTCATGGTAACGGCGCCCCCCTCCCGCGGCCGCATCTTGCCATGCTTTCCAGGCTCCTCTTGCCCATCGGTAGGCTCGGGAGCTCCATGGCAGGTGTCGGCAGGTGGAGGGGAAGGGGAAGAGTGGACACACCCGCTCTCCTCCCCTTCCTACTGTGACCTGGAAAGAGACGTCTCAGTGTCCCCGACTCTCTTAGCCAGGAAAGGATGTTTTGCAGTGTGATCAGTGGACTAAAGAGGAGAAAAGACCCTGCATATCTCATTAAAGAGAATCGGTCACATAGTGGACTTTTTGTCCCCTAAATAATGAAAAGAAAAAAGTTAAGTAAAAAAAAAGAGTCTGGGGCACAAAGCCCCAGCACAGAGAGAGCCAGCCACTCCTGACAAGCTAGACATTAAAACTGAGATATGGTTGCAGGAAGTAGGAGGGTATTGACTGAGGGGACCACCCCTTGAGGGTGGGATATGTTAAAAGCTTTAATGTTAACATATTCTGTTGCCTAGCTACTCCTTCGGAGCAAAGTCTAATACCCCATATGTGACGAATATGAAGAGGCGGCGACTGTCGGAGGACGTAAGAGAAATATTTTTTTTTTCCAAAAAAATAAAAATGAAACCCAAGCAGCCCTTGAGAATCGCCAAGTGACGTAATCGCTTTTGGCGGCTGGACCTGGAAGTGCGGATGAATAAAGAAGAAAAAAAGGTATTTCCTTGCAAAAAGAAAAAAAAAAAAAAAGAATAGTTTCCATTGGTAAAAGTATTTTTTAAGGGGATTATATCCATCTAAACTTATTAAAATGGGTGGAACTCCACTTTAATGTGTTTTGCGTTAATAACACGTGACACAAAAAACTGGAACTATCAATATTTTATTCTCTAGGGTGACTGCCTTAAATAATATATAATGTTTGGAGGTTTTGTGTAATCTCCAGGCCGAAATTTTTTTTTTAAACGTGTGCAAAAACGGCTCTGGCAGCGAATAGGTTAATCTACTGCATAGCACATGCTGAAATTAGCAACACGGCAGGATGTAATCAATCATTACCTGGTGTATTATTTCAGATACAGGGAGTTGGTTGGCATAGGTTGTTAGGTCCACCACAGAGGCATCAGACGAGTACCTGAAATTCAGACATAATGATCATCTTTAGTCATTTATAGAATATTTGTTAATCTTATAAATTCATGAAACCATCATTCTCAGAACAATTATAGTTAGATAAGGCTTAAAGGGATCTCTAGTCCATTTTATGTTTGTTAGGAAATCAAATTAATATAATTATATAAATGCAACACAAACTTTGCTTTTATGTAAACTTTGAAATTCTCTATATACATAGAACAGTCTTATTACTCCTCTTATGGCACTACTGAAACATTAGACTCTTTGCTGTAAGGATTGGTAGCCAGAGGCTATGTGATCTAAGCTGCCTAGGCTGGAAGCTAATGATCAGCATTTCTTTGTTATTAATGGTAAGAAAGAGATGCAATGTCACTCAAAATAATAACGTTAAGTTAATAATGTTAAAAAATGCTCTACAAAATCATATGAATTTAACAACTTTCACAAAATATAACTGGATATAAATTTTGTTTTAATATTTGCTAAATATTCAGCTTTAAAGGTATAAAAAAAAACACAGATAATACAGGTATGTATACATACACACACTATATTACCAAAAGTATTGGGACACCTGCTTTTACACACACATGAACTTTAATGACATCCCAGTCTTTGTCCTTTGGGTTCATCATTATTGAGATGGCCCACCCTGCACAGCTATAACAGCTTCAACTCTTCTGGGAAGGCTGTCCACAAGGTTTAGGAGTGTGTCTATGGGAATGTTTGACCATTCTTCCAGAAGCGCATATGTGAGGTCAGGCACTGATGTTGGATGAGAAGGCCTGCCTTGCAGTCTCCGCTCTAATTCATCCCAAAGGTGTTCTTTCGGGTTGAGGTTAGGACTCTGTGCAGGCCAGTCAAGTTCCTTCACCCCCAAAATCGCTCCTCCATGTCTTTATGGACCTTGCTTTGTGCATTGGTGCGCAGTCATGTTGGAACAGGAAGTGGCCATCCCCAAAACTGTTCCCACAAAGATGAAAAAACTGTCCAAAATGTCTTGGTATGCTGACACCTTTTAGAGCTCCCTTCACTGGCGCTAAGGGGCCAGGCTGAACCCCTAAAATACAACTCCACCCCATAATCTCCCCTCCACCAAATGATTTGGACCAGTACACAAAACAAGGTCCATAGACCATAGGGCCCACCAAATCCTCCATTTGTCTCTCACATGCTCCCTCTTCCCAGCTCACAGTGCTATGGCTTCAGCAGCACAGTTGGTTCTGCCAACCCAGAAAGCAGTGGGAGGACAAGGTGTAGTAGATTGACTAGCTACAGCAGTGGACTCCAAACTGTGGCCAAGGGCCAGATGCGGCCCTTTGCTTGTGTTTTTCTGGCTCTTGGGGCATTATTCCCCCCACGATGAGCAACACTGGGGCATAGTTCCTGCCACTGAAAATGGGGCACTATTCTTCCCACTGACACTAATGATGGGGCACTATACCTCCCACTGACACCAATAATTGGGTACTATAACTCCCAATGACACCAAGGACAGGACATTATTACTCCCCCTAATACCAATGATGGGGCATGGTTTACTCCCACTGACATCAGGTAATTTTGTTTTCCTACTGGCCAAAGCCTGGCCCCGTAAAGCTTGAAGGACAGTAAACTGGCCCTTTGCATATAAAGTTTGGATATCTCTGAGCTATTGACATAGCTGATAGACATGCTCCCTGAAACATTTTCTCATCCCACTGTAGAGTAAGCAGCCACAGACAGCATGAGGGACAACGCTGCTCTGAACACAGTTGCAGTGCAGCTGTGTTGTCTCCTATAACAGGAAGCTGTATGAAGTGGACCTCACTGCCAGGATTGTGTGAATTTATAGGTGGACTAAGGGAAAATGGTTAGTGCTCATACACCTACAATTTACAGCTTCAGAACATATTTTTTTTTAAATGGAGGCCATCGTTTTGGGAAAAAGTGGAGGTTTCTTTCAAGACTTCTTGGTGGAAGAAGAAAAGAAGGAAAATTGTGTGGCTGACGCTTCCTGGAGATGTATAAAAAAGTCCCAACAGATTAAGGTCTCTTGCATAAACAAAAACCCCAAAAAAAGACACAGCCTAGAAGAAAAAGCAATGTACTGAAGGATAAAGTCTCTAAACCAGCCTACATTATACCCTGATCAGTATTCCTCTCTACTGCCAATAATGACTTCACATCAAATACACTGATCCTAACACTGCTCAATTCTGCAAATATTTATCAGAGACAAGACTTGAGCACAGAAAGAAAAGCCTGTGTAGTTTTCATGTAGTCCATGGAGCACTGCCTAATACACTTCAAAGACTTCTCTCCATTAATGAAATAAAAACAAGCCACATCAGAGCAGTCGGTGGCTTTTAAAGTTTTTTTTTTTCCAGCTGAAAGTGAAATTATCCCTAAACCAAGAAGTGTAAATAAACCAAATATCCAACACCTGAGACCAAGACAAAGTGTCACACAGAATCATTAAAGAACTGCCACTTCTATTGAATAGTTTTGAGAAAATAAACAGGGAAATGAAACATTGCATTATTACAAAAAATAATGAATAATGCATAAACCATGCATAAAGCAATAACCTCAAAATGCCCTTAAGTAAATTTTTTGCGGATTTATTCGCCTCACTTCTGCCTGCCCTTTGGGTGCAGCTAGAAGGTGGTGTGGTCTGCGACATGCTGGCTCACATCAATGAATGTATGACACATCACAGACCCTTCATCTAACTATCTGTACACTAGGTAGTTTCCACCAGGCAACTTGCATGTCAACCTCTTGTCGCACATATAACACATATGTGTGGCGGCAAATAACAATACACCTTCAAAGAGGATCAGGTCCTCTAAACAGCAGCCTGCGGCCAAAAGAAGCATCCGCAGATGCCAACACATCCACTTTATAGAACTTTGTGAAAGTATGCACCAACGACCAGGTGGCCACCTTGCAAACCTGCGTCACTAAATCCTGATGACGGAAGGCCCAGGAGGCACTAAGCTCCTGAATAGAGTGCGCTTTGACAGGGAAAGGAGTAACCTGACCCCTGATGGAATAAGACTGAATCACCGTCTGTCTGATCCATCTGGAAATGGTCGCAAAGGAAGTGGACAACCCTTTCCGAGGCCCATCTGTCAGCACAAATAGTCTGACTTTCTAAAAGACTCTGTAGCTGCTAGGTACACTCTAATTGCCCGGACCACATGCAAGGCAATTTCCTTTGGATGTTTTGGCCTGGGACATAGGGAAGGCAACACAATGTCTCCATTCAAATTAAAATCAGAGACAACCTTTGGAAGGAACGATGTACAGGGGCGAAAAGCAACCTTATCTCTGTGAACCACAAAATAAGGTGAACGTCAGGATAATGCTGCAAATTTCGACACCCTGCATGCAGATCCCCCGTGGAAGGAAGGTCAAGATATGAGCCACCAAACAAGAGCAAAGATAAAAGTACGTCTTCCACGTACTACTGTAGATCTTCCTAGAAGTAGGTTTCCTAGCTTTTAACAGCGTTGGAAACACAGATTCAGGGCTGTAAAGCAGGACGGAAGATTGGTCTTTGGGACAGCAGATCCTCCCCGAGAGGTAGCTTCCAAGGAACGTTGGCGACCAGCCGCACCAGATTGACGTAGCCAGTTGGGGGCCACTAAGATGACCGGAATCCCTTCAGCCTCGATCCTGCATAGAAGCCTTGGCAGAAGCTCGAGAGGAGGGAAGGTGAAAATCAGACGATACTGACCCTACGGGCCACCAGCGCATCTGTGGAATCCGCCAGAGGATCAGGTGACCGAGCCAAAAACATCTGCACCTTTCTGTTGAGCCAGGAAGCCAACAGATCCACATCAGGGATGCCCCACCGGAGACACAACCTATGAAACACCTCCGGATGAAGGGACCACTCCCCTTTGTCCAACGCCTACCGACTGAGGTAATCAGCCTGCCAGTTTTCCACCCCAGGAATGTATACAGCAGAGAAAGCTGGAACGAACCGTTCTGCCCACCTTAGAATTTCGGCAACCTCCAGAGCTGCCAGGACACTTCTTGTGCCCCCCTGGTGACTGACATAAGTCACGGCCGTGGCACTGTTCGATTGAATACCCACTGAACGTCCCTGAAGACGATCAGTCCAATGTTCCAGGCACAGTCTGATTGGTCGGAGATCCAAGACATTGATCGGTAGTTTGGTCACTTCCAGTGTCCAGATTCCCTGAGCAGAATATTAGCCGAGGACGCCTTCCCAACCGGGCAGGCTGGCATCCGTAGTGACCACTGTCCAATACGGGGGGGGGGGGGGGGGACACCAGAGACTGTGGAATCTTGTCCCATTAGGCCAGAATTTCCCTTGCAGAGGCCTCGTATGGAACTGTGCAAATGGAACCACCTCTAAGGTAGACACCATCAGGCCCAGCAACTGCATGCAAGTCCAGGGGGATGACCATCTGCTGGACAGCAGGAGACGAATTGCAGCCTGCAAGGCTAGGGCCGAGTCCAGGGTCAGACCTAGATAGTCCTGCTTGTGGACGGAACCAGAGCAGACTTCTGAAAATTCAGAATTCACCCAAACTCCCTCAAGCTCGTATGGTGATTTCCAGGTTTTCCACCAGAGCAGTAGGAGACTCCGCTCGCAGAAGGGAGACATCCAAGTAGCCCAGTACCACCATCCCCCATTGGCATAACATTGCAAGAACCAGGGCTAACACAAAGGAAGACGCGAGACCAAAAGGTAACACCACCAACTGATAATGCTCCTCTCTCACGACAAAGCGGAGGAAGCGATGGAGACGGACACATATTGGAATGTGAAGGTAAGCGTCCTTAATGTTGATGAAGGCAAGAAAATCCCCCTGATGCAGGGAGGCCACCACCATGCGAACGGACTCCATTCTGAACTTCTGCACCCGCACAAAGCAGTTTAGCGCCTTGAGGTCCAGAATTTGACGCACCTGCCTTCCTTCCCAGGGACTGTAAACAAGTTTGAGTAAAACCCCTGAAAACATTCCGAAGTCGGAACCGGGACTATCACCTGTAAAGAAAAGGTCTTGCACCGCCCCAAAAAGAGCCTGTAATCGGACCAGGGACAGTTGCACGTCGGAAGGAAGAACCTTACTGGAGTGTATGAACGAAAGGACCTCGTGGACCCACTTATTCTCGTACCAGGGGAGTGCAGGGGTCTAGGAACCAGCGAAGACGTCCCCCCACCTCACAGATACGGGCGAGAGCGCACCTTCCTGCTGAAGGGACCTTGTCTGCAGATCTGGAGAAGGCCGCACTTGACTTGCCAGACCAAGTTCGCTTGGATCCTCCAGAGGCCCCGATCCTTTGTCAGTTGACCCTGAAGGATGAAACAACTTCCTATGAGCCGAGGAGGGGGGCCCACGTCTACAACAAGTAGCCTGCAGAAGAAAGGTACTCTCTCTCCCCCCCCCCCACCGTGAGACTTTCCAGGGTAGCACCAAACAGGCGATCCCCTCGAAAGGAAAGATCAGTCAAGGCCTTGTCAGAAGTCTGGTCCACAGACCACCATTTGAGCCAAAAGACCACTGCTGAAATAGAGAGCCGAGCCACTAGGGGAGCCGCATCCAAAGGGGCATCACAGATAAACTGCAGCCCCTGGACCAGCTGGTCCACCAGCTCAGCAAAGGCGGGGACGGGGAGGGGAGCTACTCCCCCTCCAAGTCACGGCGTATAAGCTTAGCCCACTCAGTCAGAGTCAGGCACACCAGGGCAATGGTAAATATCGGCCTCACGCCGAACCAAATTCCTGTCAGCTGGGTCCTTAAAGGCTCATCAACCGGAATCATGGTTGCCTTGTTTAGCCACTTAAGGACCAGGCCTATTTCTGACACTTGTTATTTACAAGTTAAAATCTGTATTTTTTGCTAGAAAATTACTTAGAACCCCCAAACATTATATACTTTTTATAGCGGATACCCTAGAGATTAAAATGGTGATCGTTGCAATACTTTATGTCACACCGTATTGGCGCAGCGGTCTTAGAAACTTTTTTTGGAAAAAATACACCTTTTAAAATTAAAAAATAAGAAAACAGTAAAGTTAGCCCAAATTTTTTTTTTATAATGTAAAAGATAATGTTAAGCTGAGTAAACAGATACCAAACATGTCATGCTTCAAAATTACGCACGCTCGTGGAATGGCGACAAATATTTATTCTAACAAACCTCCATAGGCAACGTTTTAAAAATTTCTACAGGTTACTAGTTTAGAGCTACAGAGGAGCTCTAGGACTAGAATTATTGTTCTCGCTCCAACGATCGCGGCGATACCTCACCTGTGGTTTGAACACTGTTTACATATATGAGCGTGACTTGCGTATGCGTTCGCTTTAAAAAAAAATGTTTTGACCACTTTCATTCCTATTACAAGGAATGTAAACATCCCTTGTAATATAATTAAGCAGGACAGGTCCTTTTTAATGTGAGATCTGGGGTCAAAAAGACCTCAGATCTCACATCTACACTAGAAAGCAAAAAAAAAAAGAGGGATTTTTGTACTTTCCGTAAAATCCATTTCTGAGTTCATCGATGGACACAGCACTCCATAAATCATACCAAATGGGTTATATCGCCTCCTCCAGGAGTAGGACTAGGCAGAACAAAAAACACCTGGCTACGCCCATGGGCCGTTCTCAGCTGGTATATAACCCACCTCTCTGCTCTAGGTAATCAGTTTAGTAGCAAGCAGTATTAGAAGTATCTTCTATCTTCAATATTAGAACAATCTGATGTTAGTACAGGGATCTCCCCTGCTGTTCTATTGTGTTCTGACAGGGGGACGCACACAGGGAATGAGAAACTAGTTCTGACTAGTTCTGCAAATGTTTAAAAAGAAAAAAAAAAGTGTTGGATGCATTCCTAAATGTACAAAGAATAACTGGAACTTAAAGGAGAAGTATGGAAAAAGCTTTTTTTGGCCATACTTCTATGGATCACTGAAGCCCGCTGTTGGCTGACATCACAGAGCCAGTTTAGGCTCTGAAAAGATCCCATATGGTCGGTATCTGGCTCAGCCTCTCAGCGATCTGCTGAGAGCCTGAGCCAACCTCTACCGCCCCCTCCACAGCCCAATACTCCAGTGAGCGATGGAGGAGAGCGCAGAGAGATGCTAACTGGCAGTCACAGCTCTCTGCTCAGAGTGGAGGGGAGAACTGAGTGATCAATGGTGTTTGATCGCTCAGTTCTCACTACAAAGCGGGGACAGATGCAGTATCCACCTAGGGGAGTATAAATATATATATATATTTTTTTAAACCATGAACTTCTCTTTTAACGACTACAGGTATAAGCACCACGATGATGTCAGTTAGGACGAATCGCGTAGGGAAGAGCTAACGCACGTGACGTAGCCATGCTTGCTTGTACTGGTAAATATTTGGATTGCTTACAGTGTTGCCTGGAAATTTACTCTGCATAGAAGCGCTTGTTCATTTTCAAATTGTGAGTAGTTCTATGTATCTTTGGATTCTATTTAAAGTTTTATACAGTTTTAAACTATGTGTGCCTCCCTATTCTAATTTTATGGTGAATCTCATGGAAATACATAGATTTTAATGATTCAACACATGTATTTTTTGGTTAACACCGTTTTTTGCTTGATCGTTTTGTTTTTGTAACATAAGTTTTTACAGCATCACGTATAGTGCAGCAATTTACATACCTTTTACTAGGTAACAGCACCAAAAACTGTTGATCCGGCGAATATCCAACTACCTTTGGGGCATCAGGAAGGACATTCACCCCCCCCCCCCCCCAGACCCCGGAGCAAAATAAACTATGCTTTGTTTTTGTTTACTGGTGGAACTTAATAGACCTGTATTTTTTTTTTTCCCCAAGCTGAATATATAACTGTATAAATGGAGATGCATCAGACCAAGCCTGACATCTATTTTCTTGTAATGCTTTTCTAATCACAGTCTTGAAGAAGGTTCTATTACAAAGATTGAAGGTACAAGTGTCTTCCGTCACCAGCTATAGTTCAGATGCGCTCCACCTTTTTTGGAGGAATATTTACTTAACTTATGAAAAGACTCAAAATCAGCTCAAATATTGCTCATGGACCAGTTGTTTCTTTTTGATTAAGCTGATAACCTACTAACCAAATTTAATGCAATTGGTTTCTCAAAGAAACAAATCTTTACATGGATGGCCAACACATGGTTAGTATAAGGCAATCAGTCAGAAAACAAAACTTGTAGTCAGTATGATTCTTGTACAACCTGTCTCTTCTGGTTTCTTGAAAGGTATTCTAAGGACCCATTTTGGTGCTCCTCTTGTGTATCAAAGGCTTGTTTTTCCTTTAACATCACCCACCTGTCTCTTCTGTGTTTTTCCTGAAAGCCGGAGGACTAATTTTCATTTACTTTGTGTGGCTGGCTGCCCTGGGAGTTCCCAAATCAAATTAGCAGTAAGCCAATACAGGATGAATTACGCACTGGGGATCCATTTATATTGTTTTCAGCAGTACTGAATTTGTGCATTTCCATCTATGAGTAATTTAGAAAAGAAGTCCTTTAAAGGGAGTATTACTTTTCTCAGTAACAAGTTTACTTCTTGGATAGCAAGCAGCCTTCAAACCTTGTACTTACCCTTCCACTCGCATCTCCACCCCTTTTGAAGAAAAAAAAAAAGGGGGTATTTCTGGGTATGGTGCAGCACATTACTTTATTCCCTGCCTCCCACAGTCTAGCGTTTATTGCTTGAGTATCCAGTTACCAGGTTTAAGTGCTGTCATATCAGAGTAGAGAATGTCCCTTAGTCCAGTGTTACTTCCAAGTCAGGACTGACCTAGATTGTACACCGGAGTTTTGGGGGGCTCTGGCAGTAGAACTGGGCAGTGGGAGGAGAAGAGTGGAATACAATCAAAAGCACATCAAAGGTGTATACCACCCGGCAAATACAAAGGGGAGGGGCAAAGACCGTGAAGGCTCCCGGACTCTTCGTGGAGCCAGCTGCCCGCACCAGGAATGTATGAGTACCTCATATATGTTTTAAATAAAGTGGTTGTTTTAAGGACATAAGCAGTATTGAGATTTATTTGCATAAGCGCTGGGAGCTGTATGATTCTGTGAAAGGTTGCAGTGGTCCTTAACCACTCACTGCTCCAGATCCACTTTTGTCCGGTAAGAGGCAGTATATGGTGACTGGGAATTCACTCTGTCTTTGTCGGTTTATCACCTGGGTGGATGTCCTATTAGTACCTCCCACTTCTTGTATTGCTGCATTGACACACTATTGCTATCAAGATTCTCCAGTTTCCTACGCATATTGAGCAATTGATTGCATGTGGACTGTTGGGACTTATTCTTCACTAGTTTTAGCGCAACTCTATTTTTGATATATCTGGATACCATCGAATGGAGTGTCGTGACGTAAGGAGGAGATATCAATGGGGTTACACTGAAAACCTTTGTTTTAGCCCAGGAAAGGCTAAAAGGCCCTGTCTGACCAAGCTTAATTTCAAGGTCGCACTGCTGAAGGTGAAAGTTCATCTGAAGGAGGGAACACTTTGAGGTAATACACTGTTTTGTATACTAGAGTACTCTAAAGGGAGGTGGATTGAGAAGTACCTATAAAGGAAGGTGATTGGCTAATGGGAAGAACATCACAGTTACTATAAACTGCAACGCTGTGGACTATATATTTTAATTTGATCATCGCATATTTTCGTATTTACTGGTTAAGCATGGACTCTGTGTTATAAGTGAACATTAATACGATTTGAGATCTATGTGGAATGACACAGTTAGCCATATTTTAGGCTTTGTATTATTTATATTTTTATTTCTTGCTGTAGCACTTACATTTTTTGAAGTGTAGCACAATTAAATAGTGTTAATTGCACAACACATGGCTATGGGATGGTGATTCGTAGGGCTGCAACTAAAAAATATTTTCATAATCGATTAGTTGGCTTATTGTTTCGATTAATCGCTTAAAGTGTGGTGTATAATTTAGTTAATAAGTTTAAAAAAAAAAGGCCATTTATTCCTAAATATCTATATGCAGTGGTAAATATAAATGACCAACTACCGTATTTTTCGCCGTATAATGCCTCGTTTCCACTGAGTAGTACGGTACGGTTCGGTTCAGTACGGTACGGTTCGGTACGGTACACATTGCGTTTCCACTGCCAATAGTACCCTTTCATGATAGGCGTGGTGTAGCAGGAAAGCTGTGATAGAGAATTCTCTGTCAACCAATCAAAGTTCTGCAGAGTGTAGCTCCACCCAGTTGGCACGGGTCTAATGTGCTTAGTACCCCAACGAAAGGGTACCAAAAAAGTGGTACGGTACGGTTCGGAATTAGGGTACCATTCATAATGGAAACGGCATAAATAGCGTACCGTACCGAACCGAACCGCACTAGAAAGCTCAGTGGAAACGAGCCATAAGATGCACTTTTTCGGTGCTTCTTATACGACAAATACACATTTTGCCTGCATTAAAACTGCCCCTAACTTTGTGTGGTGCTTGCTGCTAGCCAGAGCCAGTGTAGAAGAAAAAAAAAATCATTGCCACTAACCATTAAAGTAAGTGTTGCGGCCGGCGGCCGGTACTCGGGAGTATTCCAATTACACTGGCCGGCATCTCTGTCTCGGCTCCAGTGTGTGTGTCACCTCCCTATGCTGCTGACTGGCCTAGGCGAGCGGCAATGCCGATTGGTTTGGAGCAGTGTGGGTGGGTGGGCTGTGGGCGGGAGCCAGAGCAAGAGAGCGGAGCAGCTTTCCAGGCAGCACAGCACAAGAACGAACCCGCTTATCAGTTACCACAGACAGTGAAGGCAAGACAAACAGGATGGTAAAAACCTCCACTGCACCTCTGTGAGCCCCCTAGGTGATAAACACGTACCCTTATGTCATGTGACTGGCGCTTTGTATGATTATTTCAGCCTGGCTCTCCACATCGGTCCACTCGCTGACACCTCGATCAGGAACCTTAAATTAGACCGCCAGCACTCCTGATGTCTCTCAACATCTGAGGCAACCTTATTTAATCGTTGTTCTGAGGCGCTGGTGGGTTCCTGTACTCAGCTTTTTTTAGTTTCATGTGACCAGCACAGCACCAACCAGTACTGTGCAGACACAGATTATACATCAGCAGAGTGCTAGAAGCTCCTCAAAACTTTCCCTAAAGACAACAAAGACCTGAGAATCTTTTTTTTCTAGATTTTCCTCCTTTAAAATTTGGTGCGTCTTATATTCCGGAGCGTCTTATACGGCGAAAAATACGGGTATATGGTTAGGGAGCAAAATCTCTAACCCACTCAGAGCATACTAGACAATAGAGATATACTGTATATACTATTCAAGGTTAAACTTGGTAAAAATCATCAGATTTAGAGATCAAAAATGAAGACTGTTTTGTCGATTTTCAGACAGAACTGTAATATATTATGTATGACATAGCTGACAAGCTACCTGACAAGACATACACAGTTGACAAGCTACCTGAACCTGTGGTCACTTATGCTGGCCATACAAAAACAATTCAAAACATAAGTGTTGCACTTCATTCCCATTAATTAGACCTAAACAACAAAAAATTTAAACAAAATATATTGTGTACAGTTATGTTAAATGTTTCAAACATGCAATATAGGTAGTGTAGTTCATAAATTCCCATATGCAATGATTTTTTTCGATATAATCGTGATCAATGTCCTTAATCCAATTAGGTGCTGCAAAAAGTGATCTGCCACAGGAGGGAGGGGCCAGGAACAGCAAAGAGGGACCCGGGAAGAGGAGGATCCAGGCTACTCTGTGCAAAACCAACTGCACAGAGGAGGCAAGTATAACATGTTTGTTATTTAAAAAATAAAAAAAAACAATCAATCAATCTGACCGCCCCATAGAGAAAAGCGGGCTATGCAGAGTGGACACGGACCTGTCTTCCGCCTGCTCAGTGGGGATCAGCGGAGAGTTTGCCCGCTGAGCAGGCTGATCCGCCCTTATGGATTCCGTCTGTGTGAAAGGGGCCTTACAAGTCTATGGGAATTTAAACACAGCTTTGAAAGTCAAATGCAGTTCTTATACCTCTGCAATTAATTCTGAATGATCTCAGAAGAATCTAAAACAGATGTCAAAAGCATGCTGCATTTACCCATTGAAGCCCATGGACACAGGCCATAAAACTGCTTATGAGCAGCAAGTATGTAAAAAAGTTTGAGAGGGGGTTGGTGGTGGAAGCACAGCCATGTCAATGAACATTTGCAGCCCTCTTAGCTTTCATAGAAACCGGTCAGTGATCTGCCCATGCATGGCCTGCCTGAGAAATGAAATTCTATTTAAAACACCAGTCCTACCAAACAATTCAACTCTCTGGCTTTTCTATTCCATTACATGTAAATTTCAAGATTAGATGAGGCGCTTCAAAGAATAATCTATGTGTCCTGCAGCACTAGATCAATATATGACAATTCAAGCTACAATAGGTTTACAGCACCATTGAGCAATTCATCGGGAATACAAAATATATCTGAATAGCAAGCTGAACTTCCATCAATACTCATTTCATATTTCAGTGATCGCAGTGCTGCAGGAGCAATTATGAAATTTTCATTAAATAGATAGTAGGTTGGTTTGGGTAGGGCACTCATTCCTAGAGTTACATTATTTATATCGGTTTTAAAGTCATGTTTAAACCCAATAACCGTCCTCACATTGTACAGCTCTGTGGAAGATGCTGGAACCATATACATTAGGTATTCCTAAAGGGGGTGCACATGGTCAGCAACACTTTTTAGGTAGGATGTAAAAATTAGAGCTGAACTCTGGGCACAAAAATATTAATTGAAAGGGTAACTTTACTTTCGTGGAGGGGGAAAAAATAAAAAAAATAATAGCGTATACAATTGCGACACAAGTCATTATTGTAATTGAATTGCATTAAAAATTACCTTTCCTTTTCAATCTGCAACTCTAATTTTCTGTAAAATGCAATGCAATATAGCTACCTGGAGGTGTTCTGAATGACCCCAGAAACATTTCCTGCCATTCACTGATTTTCCCAGAAGTCTGCACTAAGATACAAGTCACATTTCTGGCATCGCCTGTACCAAAAATGTCATTTTAGGTGAGATATTCCCAATAGGAAATCACGTCTAAAGGGATGCAGACCCTGCAATTTTCCTCATTAGAGCCCTGCAGTGCACGCAGCTGATATTATGAAACCATTCCCATTAGATATACCTTGAACATGGACACAAACACACAGTGATTTATTCAGAACAACAAAAACTGGATTTTTTTGTCTTACCGTAAAACCCTTTTCTTTGATGTTCATTGACGGACATAGCTCCATATCTTCTTTACCGATGGGTTTATGCTGCACTCCATAGGAGTAGGACACTAGGTGGAAAAAAATTTAACCACGCCTATAGGGCAGTTCCAGGGGTATACTCCCACTTCCTGCTATAGGACTTCCGTTTTGTAACAAGCAGTGTCAGAAGAACATAAAACCCACCTCAATAGAGGGGTGGTTACTGTATCCGTAAATGATCAGAGAAAAAGATTTTACGGTAAGACAAAAATCAATTTTTCTCTTTCGTTCATTGACGGACACAGCTCCATATCTTCCTGACCGATGGGACGTCCCAAAGCAGTAAAAAAAGGGGTGGGAATAACACAGCAAAAAAAACACACTTCCCAAAGGCTAAACATAGTCAACCAGGCAAAACAACCAGGAACCACTGAAGCTCACCAGACAAAACAATACACCAAAGAGGACTCAACCTCTCTAACAGCAGCCTACAAAACATTGCGGCCAAAAGGAGCATCCACAGATGCCAACACACCCACCTTATACATTTTTGTAAAAGTGTGCACAGACTACTATGTGCCGCCTTGCATACCTGCATCATCTGATGATGGAAGGCCCAGGAGGCACTAAGCGCCCTCGTAGAATGCACCTTAACAGGGAAAGGAGGATCCTGACCCTTAATGGAATAGGCCTGCACCACCCTCTGTCTGATCCATCTGGAAATGGTCGCTGCAGACGCGGCCAGCCCCTTACGGGGTCCATCCGTAAGGACAAATAAATAATTTGATTTCTGGAAGGACTCAGTCGCCGCCAGGTACACCCTGATTGCCCGAACCACATACAAAGAATGTAAGGCAATCTCTTTAGGATGCTTAGGCTTAGGACACAGAGAAAGCAACACAATGTCTCCATTTAAATGGAAACCAGAGACAACCTTAGGAAGGAACGAAGCACCACCTCGTCTCTGTGAACCACCAAGTAAGGTGAACGACAGGACAACGCAGCCAGCTCCGACACCCTGCACACAAAAGTAATAGCCACCAAGAAAGATACCTTCTGCATCAAAGGGAGCAGAGGAGTCTCCCAAATATTCTGAAAAACAGACAGCACCAAATTGAGGTCCCACAGAGGCAACGGCGACCACACAGCGGGAGCCAGGTGGCAAACCCCCTGAACAAAAGTTTGAACCAAGGAATTTGTGGCCAACGGGCGTTGAAAGAAAATCGCCAGGGCCGATATATGGCCTTTGATGGTACCCAAGGCCAAACGCTGATCTTCACCTCTTTGGAGAAACTCCAAGACATGAGACCTTGAGAAGGAATGGGGGAAACCCCCCTCCCCCCCCCCCCCGAGACTCACACTAAGTAATGTATGCCCTATCAGGCTCAATGATAAATCTTCCTAGAAGCTTATTTTCTAGATTTTATAGCGTAGGAATCACCGATTCAGACATCCCTCTATTCTACAACACCTGGCTTTCAATAACCAGGCTGTCAAAGCCAGTGACTATAAAGCAGGAAAGAAGATCGGTCCTTGAGTTAACAGATCTTCTCTGAGAGGGAGTCTCCAAGGGACATCAGCGACCAGCTGTACTAGGTCTGCGTACCAGGACCTGCGAGGCCAGTCTGGTGCCACTAGGATGACCGAAATACCTTCCACCTGGATCCTTTGCAGAAGTCTTGGCAGAAGAGTCGGTGGAGGAAATGCGTACATTAGATATTAGCTCCAGGGAGCTACAAGTGCATCCATGGCGTTGGCCAGAGGATCCTGAGACCTTGCTACGAACCTCTGCACCTTCCTGTTGAGACGAG
Organism: Pelophylax lessonae; assembly: GCF_965119305.1. Classification (NCBI taxonomy): domain Eukaryota; kingdom Metazoa; phylum Chordata; class Amphibia; order Anura; family Ranidae; genus Pelophylax; species Pelophylax lessonae. Next base: position 263,085,791 of record NC_138775.1, on the reverse strand, counting down.
GCACCAACAGGTCCATATTGGGAGTCCCCCCACCTGAGGCACAGTTGATGAAACACCTCCTGGTGGAGAGAGCATTTTCCCTGATCCAACTTCTATTGACTGAGGTAATCCGCAAGCCAATATTCCACCCCTGGAATATGCACAGCAGAGGTGGCTGAAACAAAGCATTCTGCCCATCTTAGAATGCCATCTACTTCCCGGGCCGCTAAGGCACTTTTAGTGCCCCCTTTATGATTGACATACGCCACAGCTGTGGCATTGTCCGGTTGAATCCCCACCGGGCACCTCTGCAGACGATCTGTCCAATGGATTAGGCGAAGCCTGATCGCCCGAATTTCCAGGACATTGATCAGTAGACTGGACCCCTCCAGAGTCCAAACCCCCTGAGCCGGATTCGGACCCAAGAAACCTCCCCATCTGGAGAGGCTGGCGTCCGTCGTGACCACCCTCCAGTACAGGGGGAGAAAGGCTTTTCCCTATCGAAACGCCGGAGAGCGGAGCCACCAGATCAGGGATCCCCTCGTACTCCAGCTCAACAGGATAGGATTGTCTAGAGCCTGTGGGTTCTTGTTCCATTTAGCAAGATCTTTCTGTAGAGACCTGGCATGGAACTGAGCAAACGTAACAGCCTCGAAGGTGGAGACCATCAGGCCCAGCACTTGCATGCATGTCCTGAGGGATGATCGCCGATTGGACAACAGAAGCCGTGTCGCATCCTGCAACTTGAGTTTCACATCTGCAAGAAACACCCGGGCTAAGGTCCTGTCCAGGGTCAGGTCCAGATAGTCCAGTTTTGTGGACAGAACCAGAACAGATTTTTGGAAATTCAGTTTCCATCCGAAACTCTTGCAAAGTTCGCACCAAAATGTCCAGATTGTCTTTCAGGGCATTCAAAGACTCTGCTCGCAGAAGGAGATTGTCCAGGTACCCCAGCACCGCAATCCCCTTCTGCCTCAGTAAAGCCAACACCGGGGCCAGCACTTTTGTAAACACCCGAGGAGCCGAGGCGAGACTGTAGTCCTATAGCAGGAATTGGGAGTATACCCCTGGGACTGCCCTACAGGCGTGGTAAAAAAAAAATTCCACCTAGTGTCCTACTCCTAAGGAGAGCAGCATAAACCAATTGGTCAAGAAGATATGAAGCGGTGTCCATCAATGAACAAAAGAGAAAGGTAGGAATCTGCAACACGGTTTGTTAAAATCCCTGCAACGTACATAGATCGCAGAGGGGAATGTTTTTTTTCTCAACAAAAGTGGAGTTACTCTTTAAAGAGTAACTCCGCCTTCGTGGGGGTAAATAAATAGCAAATATAGAAAAGATAACACTGTGTATACAATTGTGAAACAAGTCATTCTGTAATTGAATGTTATTAAAAATTCCCTTTCCTTTTTAATCTGCAACTCTGTAATTGTCTGTAAAATGCAATGCAATATGGCTACCTAGAGGTATTCTGCACTAAGATACAAGTCAGATTTTAAGCAACCCCTGCAACAAAAATGTCATTTTAGGTGAGATATTCCCAATAGGACTATGTCTGAAGAGATGCAGAATCTGCAATTTCCTCATTAGAGCTCTGCAGGTGCAACAGCTGATTGATAGTTATGCAACCATTCCCATTAGATACACTGTGCACATGGACAAAAAAAACACTGATCTCTTCAGAATAACAAAAGGTAGGAATCTGCAACAAAGTTTGTTAAAAATCCTTGTAATGTACACAGGTCACCCAGAGGGGAATGTTTTTTTTCTAAACAAAAGTGGAGTTACTTTTTAAATATATTCCTTAACAACCCCAAAGGATATAAATCCACTTTGTGAGCACCAGATTCCTTTGCAAGACCAGTTATTATCTAAAATAGCAGTGACATAATTACCGTGCTGTACATAGAGTTATGAGAGGGACCAAGAAGCTCCACCCACTGCCAGAAAAAAAACTGGAGGAGGGGAGCAGAGCCAAACCAGTCACTCTACAAAAGGAGTGAGAGCAGCAGTGACCAGTCTTTAATACAGAAAGCTCCTGCACAAAGGCAAAAATACATGCTGAATTACTGCACAGATCTGTAAGAAATACACAATGCATGCACATCAAGGTTCAAGAAGGTTCAAGTAAGAATATGAATGCCTTTTGTATTTAGACAATATTTGCTTATCCAGGAGTTCAGCTTTAATGGAGAAGTTCATTTAAAAAAAAATAAATAAATGCACATTTTTTTTGCAGGTAAAAAAAAAATGGATTTTTGTAAGAACTTACCGTAAAATCCTTTTCTCTTAAGCTCATTGACAGACGGAGTCCTCTTTGATTAATATCCCCTCTACAGGAGTAGGACACTAGGCAGAAGAAAACGTTCTGGCCACACCTTAGGGGCAGTCCCAGAGGGTATATCCTCTCTCTCTCTGCTACAGGATGTCAGTTATGTCACAAAGCAGTGTCAGAGACTTTAACCCAACCCAACTCAAAAATAGAGGGGCGGGTACTGCGTCTGTCAATGAGCTTAAGAGAAAAGGATTTTACGGTAAGTTCTTACAAAAATCAGTTTTTCTCTGTCGCTCATTGACAGACGCAGTCCTCTTTGATTAATATCAAATTGGGACGTCCCAAAGCAGTGCCACAAATGAGGGGTGGGATAACGGAAATCAAAATCCAATCCAGAAAGCCCAACCGGTGCCAACTAGAAGTCTTAAAGGCTCATCAGACAAAAGGATGAGACTCAACTGAAAACCCAACAGAAAAAAACCCTCGAGGTAGACCACCGGTCTCCTCAAATAGCGGCCTGCAGAACCTTGCGGCCAAAAGAGGCATCTGCCGATGCCATCACATCAACTTTATAAAATTTTGCAAAGGTATGCACCGACGACCATGTAGCCGCCTTGCAAACCTGAAGCACTGACGCCTGTGCCAGGACCAAAGATCCCAGCAAGGAACTTAGGTCCTTACTCCTGACTAGACAGAAAAAAACTGACATCCTGTAGCAGAGAGAGAGAGCATATACCCTCTGGGACTGCCCCTAAGGTGTGGCCAGAACGTTTTCTTCTGCCTAGTGTCCTACTCCTGTAGAGGGCAGTATAACCCAATTTGATATTAATCAAAGAGGACTGCGTCTGTCAATGAGCGACAGAGAAATGTGCTTTTATTTTTCTTTGCAGGAGCCTGGAAAGCAATGCACCTGCAATCTGCTAGCAGATCACTGATGCCATGCAGGTCTCCTGCAGACCTGTCAGTGTATCCGCTTGCTCCTACAAGGAAGCTGATACAATCAGACGGGAAGAATCAATGAAAGCTACAAGCCAACAGCCGCAAAGGATGTAGGTACTTGTAGTTCAGTTATACACAGAGCTCTGTGTATGAATGACATGGCCCCACACAGATGTGCTGTTTTTCAATGGTGCCCATTCATAATAATGAAACTCAGCATGGCACGATTTTGGAAACAGTTCCTGTACTACTTTGGTGCAATTCCATCACCATTCAGGCCCCCATAGAATATGCAAACCACTTCAAAGCAGAATCCAAGCCGCACTACGTAATCGCACTGATAGTCAGATCAAATGCAGATTGCAGCAGTGTGACCCCAGCCTAAAACTGCTGTTTCTGAGGTTATGTTATGCTCGGTGCTCTTGAATTTCTGGTCATGGCAATTTCCCAAATACTTACAAAAAGATGTGGACAAAAATGACTTTTATAATCATTTAAATCAGCATTTACTTAAAATTGAGGAAAATAAGCATAAAACAGCATTGCATATGCAACGGTAATAAATTCTCACTGCTCCGAATGCATTCATAGCCTTCCCAGCCATCCTGTTCTCTAATAAACCATGAGGGATAGATTTATACAGTTTTATTGACGCGGTTGGGTTTCAAGCACACGATTTAATGAGGCTGTTTATGTGAATATGTTGGGTTTTAATTAGGCTCCATACACAGGCAGACGAGCAAACAAAACCCGAGCTGGTAGCACATTTTGGCAGCTAATGGTTTGCGGACATTTCACAGGATAAATTGGCTCTTGTGGGATTCCAGGATGTTTGGAGCTTTCAGGTATCTAGGTGATAAACGGCTTTGCTAACCCCGTCTGACTGAAAGTAAATATATTTAAATGATCCAGGTGAGCTGAAGTGATCAAGATTTACATATAGGCTGCGGCAAAACCATAACTATACATCATGGGTCTGCATAGCCAGTCATTATTGTGTCCCCAGGCTCTACAACATCCAATTCAAAAGCAATTCTGATACAAACACCCACACCATTTGGTATTTTAGTTTACAGCTTCTAAAGACTGGCTTGGTTGGACATGGAGTGGAAGTTTCTATACCCGATATTTTGGTGTGTAAAGTTTTGGCACAGATGTGCTATTTACTTTTCACATCAAAAACAGTAATAATCACTTACTAGTCTTTAACTTTAATGAACCCCAAAACTGAACCATAAACCCATCCCTTAAAGTACATCTAAAGGCTCCTTTGTGGCAGTCTAAACAGGTACCACTCCAGTTCAATAGTGATATACAAACCTGAAAGTTAAAAACGTCCTTTCCCGGATTGAGAAAAATTCTCTGCAGCACACAGTGGGAGAGTTTCAGCAGTAGAGCTGACAATCAATTAAAAAAAAAAAAAACAGTGGGCAGCAGTGTTAATTTGGTCTTCGGAAAGATTTGTTATAATTTTCACCGGTGGCAAATTTCCAGTGCCGAAAACTAAACAAAAATTACCCCAAATTTTCATCAATTAGTGAGAAAAACTATGATGAAAATCAATTCCAATTTTCGGCAACGAATGAAAACAGAAGGAAAATGTGAAGGAGAGACGTTTACCCACCTGAACTTTTGGTTTCCTCGGAGCTCCGCCTGTAAAGCTTGCGTGTTTCCCCTCCCAGCAAGCAAGGCAACAATCGTAGTGTGCTTAGTGGTGTGGCGTGCTTAGCACTGTGCAGCATTACAAGCCTCCTCAGAGGACCATCTAGAGCACTGTGTGCATTACAGGCCTCCACCAATCACTGTCAGATCACTGTGTGCATTACAGGCCTCCTCAGATCATCGTCCAGAGCACTGTGTGCATTACAGGCCTCCACCGAACACTGTCCAGAGCACTGTGTGCATTACAGGCCTCCTCAGGACACTGTCCAGAACACTGTGTGCATTACAGGCCTCCTCAGACAACTACCCAGAGCACTGCGTGCATTAAAAGCATTCATTTTTTAAACTCAATTCCACTTTAACCTAAACCCCCCAATCTAAAACTGCAACAAGTGGGACACAATCATGAAGTGGAATGAAATTTATTGGATATTTCAAACTTTTTTAACAAATAAAAAACTGAGAAATTGGGCGTGCAAAATTATTCAGCCCCCTTAAGTTAATACTTTGTAGCGCCACCTTTTGCTGCGATTACAGCCGTAAGTCGCTTGGGGTATGTCTCTATCAGTTTTGCACATCGAGAGACTGAAATTTTTGCCCATTCCTCCTTGCAAAACCGCTCGAGCTCAGTGAGGTTGGATGGAGAGCGTCTGAACAGCAGTTTTCAGTTCTTTCCATAGATTCTCGATTGAATTCAGGTCTGAACTTTGACTTGGCCATTCTAACACCTGGATATGTTTATTTGTGAACCATTCCATTGTAGATTTTGCTTTATGTTTTGGATCATTGTCTTGTTGGAAGACAAATCTCCGTCCCAGTCTCAGGTCTTTTGCAGACTCCATCAGGTTTTCTTCCAGAATGGTCCTGTATTTGGCTCCATCCATCTTCCCATCAATTTTAACCATCTTCCCTGCCCCTGCTGAAGAAAAGCAGGCCCAAACCATGATGCTGCCACCACCATGTTTGACAGTGGGGATGGTGTGTTCAGGGTGATGAGCTGTGTTGCTTTTACGCCAAACATAACGTTTTGCATTGTTGCCAAAAAGTTCGATTTTGGTTTCATCTGACCAGAGCCCCTTCTTCCACATGTTTGGTGTGTCTCCCAGGTGGCTTGTTGCAAACTTTAAACAACACTTTATATGGATATCTTTAAGAAATGGCTTTCTTATTGCCACTCTTCCAAAAAGGACAGATTTGTGCAGTATACGACTGATTGTTGTCCTATGGACAGAGTCTCCGACCTCAGCTGTAGATCTCTGCAGTTCATCCAGAGTGATCATGGGCCTCTTGGCTGCATCTCTGATCAGTCTTCTCCTTGTATGAGCTGAAAGTTTAAAGGGACGGCCAGGTCTTTGTAGATTTGCAGTGGTCTGATACTCCTTCCATTTCAATATTATCGCTTGCACAGTGCTCCTTGGGATGTTTAAAGCTTGGAAAATCTTTTTGTATCCAAATCCAGCTTTAAACTTCTCCACAACAGTATCTCGGACCTGCCTGGTGTGTTCCTTGTTCTTCATGATGCTCTCTGCGCTTTAAGCGGACCTCTGAGACTATCACAGTGCGGGTGCATTTATACGGAGACTTGATTACACACAGGTGGATTCTATTTATCATCATTACATTAGTCATTTAGGTCAACATTGGATTATTCAGAGATCCTCACTGAACTTCTGGAGAGAGTTTGCTGCACTGAAAATAAAGGGGCTGAATAATTTTGCACGCCCAATTTTTCCGTTTTTTATTTGTTAACAAAGTTTTAAATATCCATTAAATTTCGTTCCACTTCATGATTGTGTCCCACTTGTTGTTGATTCTTCACGAAAAATTACAGTTTTATATCTTTATGTTTGAAGCCTGAAATGTGGCAAAAGGTTGCAAAGTTCAAGGGGGCTGAATACTTTCGCAAGGCACTGTATATGTAATTACATTCAACTAGTCTTGCAATTCACACAGCTGTCACTAAGGCAGCTGGCTTGGAGGGGAATCCACAATTTACTAGTTTAGCTACACACTTTCCTAGTCACCTGCCTGCTATTCGGACCATGAATCAGCAGTGTGAGCAGGCTGGAGGCAGAGAGGCAACATGGAAAGCTTCCGAGCTGAACCAGGAAACTGGGTTGTCATCTGTCTGACAATGCAGTGTTGCAGAGAAGTGTAAATCACACCACTGACTGCTCAGAATTATCTGTGAATAGGTAAAATAATTCACATACATGTATTTTAACTGCGATTAGCTATTTGACTGGGACTTAGCTTAAGGTGGTTCTAAAGGAAGAAGGTTTTTCATCTTAACACATTCTATGCATTAGGATAAAAAACCTGTGTGCAGCAGCCCCCCTCCTACTTACCTGAGCCCATCTCAATCCAACAATGTTGCACGAGAGACTCGGCTGTCCGGGACTCTTCCTCCTCATTGGCTGGGAAAGCAACAGGCACTATTGGCTCCCGTTGCTGTCAATCAAAGTCAGTCAGCCAATAAGGAGAGGGAGGGACGAGGCCAAGCTGCAGATGTGTCTAAATAAACACACAGAGCTGCAGCTGGGCTCGGGTGCCCCCATAGCAAGCTGCTTTGAAGAGGGACCTGAGAAGAGGAGGATCTGGGCTATTCTGTGCAAACCACTGCACAGAGCAGGTAAGTATAACATGTTTGTTATTTTTAAATTAGAATTTGCAGCAAATTCTGTGTGGTTTCCGCACTGCATCAAATTCGTACCCCGTTCATGTAAACCGCTGTGGATCTGTATGTTAATCGATTCCTGTCCGCGCTATAGCCGAAAGACGGTTACAGCACAGACCTTAATTGCTGGGGGGGGTGTCCATGTACGTCCTCCCATGCATTAGCTGCCTGCGCACTCCCTGCGGAGAATGCGCGCGGCTCGCTCTGTGATCAGCGAGTCAATGAGACTCAGCTGATCACAGATCGGAGTAAAGGGGCTGTCCCTGCCCCTTACCACTTGATCAGCTGTTGACCAATGACAGCTATAATGAGATGTAAACAGCAGCTGTCAGTGTGAGGAGAAAAAAAGCTGATCGCCGCTGCTGTTAGAGGGACATCGGACCCAAAAGAGGAGAGGGGCATCTGTGCCCACCAGTGCCACCTACCAATGCCCATCAGTGCTATCTATCAGTGCCCACCAGTGCCACCCATCACTGCTCACCAGTGCCACCTATCAGTGCCAATCAGTGCCCCATCAGTGTTGCCCATAAGTGTCACTTACCAGTGCCCATCATTTCTCATTAGTGCCACCTACCAGTGCCGCCCATCAGTGCCCATTGGTGCCACCCATCAGTGCCCACCAGTGCCGCCTTATCAGTGTCCATCAGTGCAGCCTATCAGTGCCGCCTCATCAGCGCACATCAAGGAGAAAAATTATCTGTTTTCAAAATAACAAGGTAACAAACTATAAAAACATTTTTTTTTTTTTTTTTAATTTTCAGTCCTTTTTTGTTTGTTCAGCAAAAAATAAAAACCCCAGTAGTAATTACATACCACCAAAAGAAAGCTCTATTTGTTTGAAAAAAAATATATAAAAATGTAATTTGGATACATTTGGTGTTGCATGACCGCGCAATTGTCATTTAAAATGCGACAGCACTGAAAACTGAGAACTGGCCTGGGCAGGAAGGGGGTTTAATTGCCCAGTAGGCAAGTGTTTAAATTAATTACCCCCCGAAATTGGTTCGCAAATCGCAGTGCGATTTGTGGAGTAGGATCGCACCTGCATGATTTTGGTGCGGATGCATTGCGATTTGAGCCATACAGTATGAATGGCTCAAATCACACTGCTGCAGAATGCAGTGTGATTCCCATTCAAACGCATTCAGTTCCCGTACCGAACCAGTGTGGACCAGCCTAACTTCACCTTTGAGATAATTTTCAAAAATAAGTAGCCCAGCAAAAAACAAAAACATAATTGCTGCAATTCTCACTTCTTCCACAGCACTAAACTTAAAAGAGAAGTATGGCCAAGGCTATTTGGCAGAACTTCTATGGATCCAAGCAGTGCACTTCATTCTGCACTCCTGCACTCATTTTTGCCAACGTTTAGCTAAAGCCCACGGTTAGCTGACATCACTCAGCCGGTCCAGGCTCTGGAAAGATCACAATTTTACAGTCGAGATCCACCCAGATGTCTAGACCTGCAGCTGGCTCTGCCTCTCAGCGAGCCTCTGGGAGACTAAGCCAGTCGCTCCCACCCCCTGCACAGCCCAGCTCTCCAGTGCGTGTTGATGGGGCAGAGCAGAGAGCCAGTGACAGACAGTTACCTGCTCTCTACAGACTAAAGAGCAAGACCTGAGCGATCAGCAGTCTTCGATTGTTCAGTTCTTGGGCTTAGAGCCATTCAGGGGACAGAAGCAGAATGGATCGATGATGTATCCACCTAGGAATGTATTTTTGTTTGTTTTTTTAATTCCCACACTTCTCTTTTAATGCTCTCCAACTTATCACCAGACCTTTTCTTGATAGATTACAAGTGCCATCCAATCAACTTTGTGTAAACCCAGGCCATCCTGAACAAATATTATGGGGGTGCGTAATCAGTATTCCTGAACAGGATGGAGCTGATTACATTAGGAGAAAGGACTGCCCACTGCCGCTAATGGGGGTGGAGAGAAAGCAGCTGGTATGTCACGTAACCTGCCTGAAGATTGCAAGAAAAAAAAATTGGTTGGAAGAAATCAGAATACATTGGATGGGTTTTAATTCTTATTTACATTCCATACTAGTTACATCAGCAGCATTTAAACAAATCCCCAGGCACTCTAGCAGCCAGAATTTTGTTTATTTTTCTCTGCTGGCTGCCCAATAACTTCTACGTGTGTGTAAAGGCATGTTACTCAATTCAACTACATATTTTATGCTGTGTCTAATAATGGGTATTATGAATCTTGAACGATTCTGCATTGATGCAGAGAACAGCTGCATCACGATTGCATGAATGATATGTCTCCCGGCGGGCCCTGCCTCTCCTGGGAGAGCTCTGCCAGCACACTCTAAAGTAAAAAAAAAAATCACTGCCGGCCCCTCTGTTTCATGAATCGATTCTACATTGTGTAAGTGTTAGTGTAAACCGATGCCTGTAAATACCCTATTATCTCCGATCTTTTATGACCGGTCAGGTGACCTCCCAGCCGCTCTCCTCCAATCTAAAGGCTACAGCGGGAGGAGGGGATGGGCCGGAGGTCACGTGACCGGCCATAAAAGATTGGAGATAATAAGGTATTTACAGGCATCGGTTTACACTAATACTTAGACAATTTAGAATGGATTTATTAAACAGAGGGGCTTGCAATGATTTTTTTTAACTTTAGAATACGCTGGCAAGGCTGTCCTGGGAGACTGGGGGGTCTCCTGGGAGTGCAGGGGGCCTGTGTACTGTAAAGGAGGCTGTGTAATGTGCAGGGGGGCTGTGTAATGTGCAGGGGGGGCTGTATAATGTGCAGGGGGGGCTGTGTAATGTGCAGGGGGGGCTGTGGAATGTGCAGGGGGGGCTGTGGAATGTGCAGGGGGGGCTGTGTAATGTGCAGGGGGGGCTGTGTAATGTGCAGGGGGGCTGTGGAATGTGCAGGGAGGGCTGTGGAATGTGCAGGGAGGGCTGTGGAATGTGCAGGGAGGGCTGTGCCATTTAGTTTTTTCTGTTATACAAATACTGTTTTCTGCTGTGTTCAGACTTTGCTACATGCAGAGATTGTTCTGGCTGCTTGAATTTTTTTACCAAAAACCATGGGCAGTAATCGTGGTACATACCAGATTTGATCTGAATCGTTGACAGGATTATCAAATCAAATCTAATCGCGAGACCAGTAAAAATGCGCACCTCTAGATTGCATTGCCAACTTTTTATCCTATAGGGTCTTTGCTTTCGTTTTCGGGGTGGGGTCAGGTAATCTTAAGACCTAAAAAACAGCATTTTAACATGTGTGCAAAAAAAATAAAAAATAGGCTCTGGCAGCAAACGGGTTAAAACAGGATGATGGGGGACCATATATAATATTTCTCAGGGCCTGGTTTTATAGGACAAATAATCTGTAGGTCAACAATCCCATCAGCTTCAGAAACTAAGTACAGTGAATTGGTTTTATTTAGAGATCTAAAGATGCTGCCATCAGAAACTAAAGAGAAGTTATTCTTTAGACCAAAGTAGTTCTTCATGCTCAGGCTGAAAAAGGGATAGCAATATGAGGTGATCCCCTATGGCAATGTTCTGGCACAGAATTGCGGTTTCCCTGCCATAACTCTCATCTAGAAGAATAATTGAGTGCCGTGCCCCTGGCAAGATTAAACTACAGCAGGCTCAGCAACTTCTGTAGAATGGAGAGATGGCCCAGCAAATCAGACAGTCCGTCGCTGGGTCTTTATTCATAGATTTGTAACTCTGTGGTGTCATCTACAAAAAAGCAAATGCCAATATAAAAATAAAAGTTTCCACCCCATACCAATCTTGTTTGAACAGCTGGCTGTTTTAGGGCTTTTACATGTTATTTTGCTAAAAATTGAAATAGCAATGGCCAGTTGGCCATGAATGGACCATAAATAAAAGAGCTCTGCTGACTGAACTGACACACACTTAGGGAGAGGGAAATGTGATCTTTAAAATATATGGCCATGGCCTTTTGTGACAACACTACTTAAACCAGTCCAAGGTACCTGTAACCCTTCCTTTGTCTGATGAACCAGATACTGATGGTAACTTGTTACACATTATCAATCTATTAGACCAGGCGACTCCAAACATTCTAAACAAATGCCAGTTTACTGTCCTTTAAACATTAGGGGGCTGGACTGTGGCCAGATAAAGTATAAAATACCCCATTGGTGGTGTCAGTGGATAGAATAGTGCCCCATCAGTATCAGTGGAGGAAAAGTGCCCCAACATTGGTGTCAGTGGGAAGAATAGTGCCCCATCATTGGGGTCAGTGAAAGGAATAGTGACCCATAATTGGTGTCAGTGGAAGGAATAGTGACCCATCACTAGTGTCAGTGGAAGGAAAAGTGATCCATCATTGTTGTCTGTGGAAGGAATAGCGACCCATCATTGTCTGTGGAAGGAATAGTGACCACTCATTGGTGTCAGTGGGAGAAATAGTGTCCCATTATTTGTGTCAGTGGGAGGAAAGCGCATTTTTGCCAGTGTCAATGGCAGAAATTTTGGGGCACTGTTGGGGTTACAGAAATAGTGCCCCGTCGGAATCAGTGGGATGAATAATGCCCCATCATTGGTATCAATGGGACGAATAATGCCCTATCATTGGTGTCAGTGGAAGTAATAGTGCCCATCAATGGTATCAGTGGAGGGAATAGTGACCCATCATTGGTGTCAGTGGGAGGAAAATTGCTCAATTGTCCCTGCCAATGGAAGGAACTATGTCCCACTGGGAATAATGACCCAATGGCCAGATAAAACCAAGCAAATGGCTGCATGTGGCCCCCAGGCTGCAAATTGGAGACCACTGTATTAGACAATACCCACCTAGGTAACTTTTCATGTAAACTCTAAAGTCCTTTGCACATAAGACATCTAGCTGCTGTGCATGCAATCCTGGCGTTTAAGTGTGCCTGGAATGCACAGGTGCAGCTTCCAGCCCTGCTGTCCATCAAAGTTTATACCAGGCTGAAATATGTTGCGTCTGGAAAGGGCTGAAAACTGTGGTACTTGCATTTAGGGCCCTATGTATTCAGGGACAAATGGCCAGAACACAGTGCTCCTCCATAGGTACAGTACAGTGCATGAGCATTGTCACTCTAACAGCCGGTTCACATTGCTGCGATGCGGGAACACTGCGAATATACAGCATGTTCCCCCATCGCATTCGCACCCCTGGCAGTTCACACTGCCATATGCGATATGCTGGGGGTGTCAATTAAACGTTAACGACACCCCCAGATCAGATCGCATATCGCAGTGCGATCTGAAAGTTTGCACAGAATCGAATCACACTAGTTTGAACCACCATGCGATCCGATTCTGTACAACATGTACCAAAATACATATTGACCTCAATTTATGAAAAAAATTGATTTTTTTTTTTACTAGATATGTTTTATAGCGGAACGTAAAAAAATGGATTTTTGTAAGAACTTACTGTAAAATCCTTTTCTCTTAAGCTCATTGACAGAAGTAGTCTTCTTGATTCTCAAGAGCTGGGTTATGTTGTCTCCGCAGGAGTAGGACTAGGCAGAAAGACAAAACGTTCTGGCTCCACCTTAGGGGCAGTCCCTGAGGGTATATCCTCCCTCTCTCTGCTACAGGGAATCAGTTCTGTTTAAAGCAGTACAGAGAATTTAACCCAACCCAACTCAATGATAGAGGGGCGGGTACTACGTCTGTCAATGAGCTTAAGAGAAAAGGATTTTACGGTAAGTTCTTACAAAAATCCATTTTTCTCTATCGCTCATTGACAGACGTAGTCTTCTTGATTCTCAAGAGCTGGGACATCCAGAAGCAGTGCCACAAATGAGGGGTGGGATTGACAAAATCAAATCCAATCTAGAAGGCCCAACTGGTGCCAAACTAGAAGTTTTAAAGGCTCATTATAAAAAAAGAATGAGACTAAAGAAAAATTTTCCAACGGAAAAAACCCTCGAGGTAGACCACTGGTCTCCTCAAATTGCGGCCTGCAAAACCTTGCGGCCAAACGAGGCATCAGACGATGCCATTACATCAACTTTATAATGTTTAGTAAAGGTATGCACCGACGACCAGGTAGCCGCCTTGCACACCTGGACCACTGACGCCTGATGGCGAAAGGCCCATGACGCACTAAGTGCCCGAGTGGAGTGCGCCTTAACAGGGAACGGGGGCTCCCGACCCTTGATAGAATAAGCCTGTACTACCGTCTGTCTGATCCATCTGGAAATGGTCGCGGCAGATGCAGGCAACCCCTTTTTGGGTCCATCTGGGATCACAAAAAGTGAATCCGTCTTGCGAAACGAGTCTGTCGTTTTCAAGTATACCCTGATCGCCCGGACCACATCCAAGGAGTGTAACGCAAACTCCCGAGGATGACTGGGCTTAGGACACAGGGAAGGTAATACAATTTCTTCATTCAGATGAAATTCTGAAACCACTTTTGGTAGGAAGGATGGATTCGGACGAAGAACCACCTTATCTCTATGAACCACCAGATATGGTGAACGACAAGATAATGCGGCCAGTTCTGACACCCTGCGTGCAGAAGTAATAGCCACCAAGAAGGCCACCTTCTGGGACAACGTGGGTAGAGGAATCTCCCTAATATCTTCAAAGGGAGGTTTCTGAAGAACCGACAACACTAAATTAAGATCCCAGGGGGGTAACGGCGCGTGCACTGGCGGAGCCAGATGTCGCACCCCCTGGATGAAATTCCGCACCAAGGAATGAGTAGCCAAAGGCTTCTGAAAGAAGATGGCTAATGCTGAGACCTGACCCTTGATAGTACTCAAGGCCAGTTTCTGCTCAACCCCTTGTTGCAGAAAAGCCAATATTCGACTAATCGAATAAGACCGAGGACGGAACCCCAAAGGTTCACACCATGCAATGTAGGACTTCCATGTGCGATGATAAATCTTTCTGGAAGTCGCTTTCCTTGCTTCAACTAGAGTAGGAATAACTGAAGCTGACAAACCTTTGTCCTTCAGCACCTGGGTCTCAATAGCCAGGCCGTTAAAGCCAGCGATCGTAAAGCAGGATGGAAGATCGGTCCCTGAGACAGTAGATCCTCCCTGAGAGGAAGTCTCCATGGGACGTCTGCCACCAGTCTGACCATGTCGGCGTACCAAGCTCGACGAGGCCAGTCCGGAGCTACCAGGATTACTGGGATTCCTTCCTCCTCTATCCTGCGAAGAAGTTTTGGCAGTAACGCGAGAGGAGGGAAGGCATATATTAGCTGGTATTGCCCCCACGGGGCGATCAGTGCGTCTGCGGTTTCTGCTAGAGGATCGCGGGAGCGAGCCACGAATCTCTGAACTTTCCTGTTGAATCGTGATGCCAACAGATCCACATCCGGGGTGCCCCACCGTAGGCACAACTGGTGGAAAACGTCTGGATGGAGGGACCATTCCCCCTGATCCAGGGTCTGACGGCTGAGATAATCTGCCTGCCAATTCTCCACCCCCGGAATGAACACCGCAGAGATTGCTGGAACAAATCGTTCCGCCCAGCGAAGAATGCAAGCCACTTCTTTGGCCGCTCGGACACTCTTGGTGCCCCCCTGGTGATTGACATAAGCCACGGCCGTGGCATTGTCCGACTGGATCCGAACCGGGCTGCCCTGGAGCTGCTCGGTCCAGTGAATCAGACAAAGTCTGATCGCTCTCAGTTCCAATACATTTATCGGTAACCTGGATTCTTCCGGGGACCAAAGTCCCTGGACAGATAACTGACCAAGAATTCCTCCCCATCCGGATAGACTGGCATCCGTGGTCACTATCGTCCAATATATTGGCAGAAATGACTTTCCCTGGCTGAGCATTGGAGACCGAAGCCACCAAACCAGAGACTCTCTGGTCTGTTTGCTCAATCGTATCTGATTGTCCAGGGATTCCGGATTCCGATTCCATCTGAGAAGAATCTCTTGCTGAAGAATTCGGGTATGGGACTGGGCAAATGGGACTGCTTCGAATGAAGCCACCATCAACCCCAGAACCCTCATGCAAGTCCGAAGGGAAGACCAGCTGTTGGACAGTAACAACTGGACTGCTGATTGAATCTTTCGGAGTTTCCCTACCGGAAGGAAAACTCTTGTCCTGACTGTGTCTAGAATTAGACCCAGATATTCGAGCCTCTGGGTGGGAACCAGAAATGACTTTTGCTGGTTCACCAGCCACCCGAATTCCTGTAAAGAAATCATAGTAATTTCTATGTTTTGTAGCAAGGTCTGAGGAGACTCTGCATGAAGCAGAAGATCGTCTAGGTAACCTAGAATCGATATACCTCTTTGGCGCAGAAGTGCCAACATTGGGGCCAACACCTTTGTGAAGACCCGCGGAGCCGTGGCGAGACCGAAAGGTAACGCCACAAACTGATAGTGGTTCTCCTCTACGGAAAAGCGTAGAAAACGCTGATGTCCTGCGAAAATGGGAATGTGAAGATAGGCGTCCTTGATGTCTATGGATGCTAGGACATCCCCTGGATGCAGGAAGGCTGCTACCGTGCGAATGGACTCCATTCTGAATCTTCTTATGTTGACGAAAGAATTGAGTGCTCTTAAGTCCAGAATTGGACGCACTTTGCCCTCTTTCCTGGGTATTGTAAACAGGTTTGAATAAAACCCTTGAAACCGTTCTGTCCAAGGAACGTGGACTACCACTCCTTGTTGTAGTAGATCTATGACTGCTCTCCGCAGATCTTCTAAACGATCTGAGGATAGTCGGATATTGGAAGGGAAGAATCGCGCCGGTGGGAGAGATCGAAACTCGATCTTGTACCCTGACCTTATGACTTTGCAAACCCATTTGTCCGGGATTCTGGAAAGCCATGGATCCGGGAACCGGCGAAGACGTCCCCCCACCCCAGTTATGGGTGGGGGCGCACCTTCAGGCTTTGGATGGTTTATCTTCAGGTCTGGAGGGGGCGGGCTTTTGCTTGCCCCACCAACGACCCCTGACGCCTCCTGCAGGAGCTTTGGAGGACTTAGTTTTTTCACCCGCTGGACGAAAAAACCTCTTGTGAGCAGAAAAAGAAGGCCCTCGTCTTTGACAAGTTCCTCTACCTTTAAAATTTTGCGGTAAAAAGGTGCTTTTTCCACCGGTGAGATCCTTAATGATCTCATCTAAGTTGGCTCCAAATAGACGCTCTCCTGAAAAGGGGATATTAGCCAATGCTTTTTTGGAACCTTGGTCGGCTAACCAACCTTTTAGCCACAGTGTACGCCTGAGAACCACTGCTGAGACTGATGCTCGCGCCATTAATGGAGTGGCGTCTAACGCCGCATCACATACAAACTGTAACCCCTGTATCATTTGTTCCAACAAATCTGATACCGCCTGAGGGACTTCTTCTAAGTCCCGGCGTAACCACTTGGTCCATTCAGTTACAGCCTGCGAAACCAGACCAATAGCAATTATTGGTCTGAAAGCTGATCCAATCAAGGAAAACATGGTGCGAGACATAGCTTCTATCTTGCGATCCACTGGATCTTTAAAAGACGGAGCGTCTTCTAAAGGAATAACCGTGGCTTTATTCAATCTAGCAATAGGTGAATCCACCACAGGTGGTTCTGTCCATTTCTTAATAAGGGTTTCCTCAAACGGATAACGCCTGTCAATGTGTTTAGAAATATTAAAAGTGCGTTTTGGCAGACGCCATTCTTCTTCGATTGGATTGCCAAAACATTTGGGCAATGGAAAAACCTTCGCCACTTTGATGCGTTTTTTAGTCCCAAAAGGGATCTCAGTTTCAGCTATTTCTGATGGAATACCCTGTAACCTTAAGGTCTCTTGAACAGATACAATGAGTGCGTTTACCAACGCTTCCTCTCGGGCTATGGCGGATGCCGAAACATCCTCCTCACTGTCTGAAGAGACAGGACCCGAGACACCAATACCAGATGAAGTACCTGCAACTGCAGAAATAGGCTCAGAGTCTGAATCCGAGGTTTCAGATAATAAGGGGTTAGGCGGGGGTCGCTTTCTTGCGCCCTGTCCCTGACAAGCCACTTCCACCCGGGACACAAAAGTTTCCATAATAGCTGACAAAGATTCAATTGTCAATGGGGTGCTGGAGGATCCCGCAGACCCCTCGAGGGGATCCGGAGGAGATACATGAGTGGCAGGGTCCATGTTAATACAGGACACCTTTGCCAGCAAACCAAAAAAACTTTTTTTTTTTTTTTTTTTTGTGTGTCTCCCCCTAGCGCAATAGCGCACCTCAGAGTACCTGCTTCTCGATCCCAGAGAGAGAGAGAGGGACCCCCAAGGCTCACCAACCGATGCAGTGCAGTTTCCAACAAACTGCAGTCAGCGTCTGTCTTACACAGACTGGAAGGAGCTGTTTGCTTTTTCCCGGGCAGAAGGCGTGGCTCCGCCCCCTGTGTACGCCTTCCGGCGTTCCCAGCCCTCCACGAGGTAGCTGGGCTCACAAAACATGGCCGCCCCCATAGAAGAGACATAAGACTCCAAAAACATGGCGGCCGGCGTGACCTGAGGACATACATGCATTCGGTCTACGGCAAAATGGTGGCGGACCGCCGATATCGTCTTCCCAGCACATCCACCTGCACTCTGCTAAGAGGTGACATATGGATCTACAGAGATACACTGCACATAAGGTAGGATTATACCTCCTATGTCTGCTGTAATGTTACAGTCTGCTGGGTAGAGTGTTAGCTCTTGAACCAAGTCCACTTCCCACAAACACATGCTGTATTACAAGGGGGACTTGTAAGTATCAGATATATACTGACCATATATGGAGGGGCCCATAATATATACTGCCTCATAATGAGGAAAAAAGGGAACGTTTACTCACCATACCGAACCGACAGGCACCCTCTCTTCACAATACCCTCTCCACCGGGGTGGGGGTTTGTGGACGCCTCGACTCTCTGGTACCTGGCGTCCAAGCGAGACTTTTAACTCGCAAAGTCAGTCCCTTCACTGGGACTCCGTCGCGGCCGACCCAGCGCGGAGCTCTGGTCTGCACGCGCTCGTAGGCAGAAACCGGGGTGACCACTGGATCTCAACATCCAGCCCGTCGCCCGGCCCCGCATACTTACTTGAATATGTCGCGGCCGACCAAGCGCAATGCCATGGTCTGCGCGCGCTCGTAGGCCGGCTGGGGTGACCACAAGTGTCGCCCAGTCCGGCATTTTTGCTTGAAGATCTCACAGGAAAAAACACTGGAGAAAACTACCTAAAAAATGTCTTTTTCTTAAAGAAAAAAAGTCTTGCCAGGACCAAAAGATCCCAGCAAGGAACTTAGGTCCTTACTCCTGACTAGACAGAAAAAAACTGATTCCCTGTAGCAGAGAGAGGGAGGATATACCCTCAGGGACTGCCCCTAAGGTGGAGCCAGAACGTTTTGTCTTTCTGCCTAGTCCTACTCCTGCGGAGACAACATAACCCAGCTCTTGAGAATCAAGAAGACTACGTCTGTCAATGAGCGATAGAGAAAAATACTGTTTTGCAAAATTTTGGGCTTTTTTTTTTTTTTTTAGCAAAAAATAAAAAAACAAGTGGTGATTAAATACCACCAAAAGAAAGCTCTATTTGCATGAACAAAATGATAAAAAATTTAGTGTTGGTACAGTGAAGGCGCAATTGTCATTCAAAGTGCGACAGCGCTGAAAACTAGCTTGGGCAGGAAGGGGGTAAAAGCGCCCCTTAATGAAGTGGTTAATACCGGTTTAATTTGTGTCTTTTACATATGCTGGAGTTCAGCTTTAATAGTACCAGAATAACAAAAATTTGCAGTGATTCTAATTGACACTTATGAGGAATTCTAGAGGACCTAGACATCTTAGATCAGCTTTGCTATTATCGGGGACTTGAATGGATTCCTTCTCCTTTTATATTTGAACTCCCAGGCCCTGGGCTAATTTCACTCCTCTTTCTTTCTGCTCATATTTCTTTTTATTGGTACATTTATTTACCACATTGAACATTTCAAAGGCAGCTCACATAGCCATATTCATAACTTTGGGTGCTGAAAGTCAGTCTACTCATTACAATGATACTGGTATGATTCCGTCTGTTATAAATAATGTTTGCCCTGCTGCTTGATATGCCTAAATTGCTTCATTATGCCTTTGCCTATATTACTTTTGCACTTGCATCATTATGTCAAACGTAATCAAATCTTTGACATGGGGGAAATGAGAATGATGGAAAAATCGATCACAAGATATTTACAAGCAAGCGTGAAATTCTTCATCCAGCCTCTCTTATAGAATCAGTCTTGCTACTTCTAATGAAAGATTTGATTATTTTTAGCAAAGCACACATTTATTGCACTGTTAGGAAAGGTATGTGTGGTCCGTATTTAGGTGTAACAGCACTTTTACACTTATTTTATTAGATTAGATGTAGACCCCTACATATACCCAGTGAAGTGACTGGCCTCAGGTGATACACAAAGAAGAAACAAATTCTCCTGCATAAGTTGTAGCTGTTTATCCACAGCCTACTTTTCTTTACAGCTGTTCAAAGTGAATCATTTTTAAAGCTTGTCTGAGATTTCAGAAAACAGGAGGCGGAGAGCTGAAGTTACACTCTGCAGAGCTCAGTGAGGAGAGCCCTGAGAGCCAATTGGAGGGAAGGGACACACCCTCCTTCAAACAACACACAGGAACAGAGCTGAGGCTGTCAAACACAGGCTGTGCACTGGAGGTACCTCCCCGGTCACCTTTTTTTCTCTTGGTGTCAGTAAAACTTGTCCTAAGTGACTCATGCTAATAGCAGAGGAATGAAGCAGCAGGCAGAAATTACACTTAGTGCTCTGGATTGAGACAAGTACACACTACAGAGGGATATGCTTTGTTTGGATTTCATGTCTGAAGTTTACAACCCTTTGAAAGTAATTGTAAAGTCTCTTTTTTTTAAAAAACAAACATGTTATACTTGCCTCCTCTGTGCAGTGATATTGCACAGGGCAGCCTGGATCCTCCTCTTCGCAGCTCCTGGCCCCTCCTTTCTGTTGAGTGCCCCCACAGCAAGCAGCTTGCTATGGGTGCACTCAAGCCAAGCTACAGCTTTGTGTGTCCATTCAGACACAGAGCTGCCGTTCAGTTCCACCCCCCCTCTCTCCCGAATGGCTAACTGACTCTGATTGACAGCAGCAGCAGCCAATGGCGCTACTACTGTATCTCAGCCAATCAGGAGGGAGAGTCCCAGATGGCCAAGGGACTCGTGCACATCACTGGATAGAGATGGACCTCAGGTAAGTGTTGGGGGGGGGGGGGGCTGCTGCACACAGAAGGCTTTTAACTTAATGCATAGAATGCAGTAGGATAAAAAAACCTTCTGACTTTACAACCCCTTTAAACTATCCATTCCACTTTAACATAAATGCTGTTCTAAATCTAGGCAATTCCAACAGAATTAAAGTGATTTAAAGTCTCTTTTTTGATTTTTAAATAAACTTCATACTTACCTCTTCTCAGGGTTCCACGCCAGAGCTTTTGGCTCCTCCCTCCTGCCGGGTGCCCCCACAGCGAGCCTTCTGTGGGCAGCAGCCCCCCTCCCCCCAAGCCCCCCCCCCAACACATACCTTAGGTCCATCTCTTCTCCCTCCCCCCCCCCCCCCATGTTCCTCCCCTTCCTGCCATTCCCTGGAAACAAGTCATGCACACCCCCTCTCCCGACAGCCACCAGGCATTTTGACAGCTGTCATCCTCGTGTGCAGCCTGGAACACTGCTGCTAAATCCATACTTTGAGCTGGTTGACTCCCTGCCATCCTCGGTCTCTGTTTACTCAGTGAAGCCTATAGCCTCACACTGATTACAGCTGCTAGGTCCCAGGTGTTTCCTATCCATGCTGTTTCATGCTAGCTTCTATGTAATTGTACTGCCTTTTTTAATAAAGTGTTTTTTTATTTGATACTGACCTCAGCGCCCTGCTATTCGCTTTCTTCCACATTGAGGTGATCCTACCCAGATCTTCTGCGGGAGCTGCAGAGGTTCCAGTCTTGGCCCCTTCCCCTTTTCATCCATCCAGTTGCCTCATCTATTCCTCTACCCTGTTGACGGTCTACAGATACAGATGAAAGTTCCAATGGACCAAGGGACTTTGCACTTCTCCTAGGAGCGCTTTATGTACTGTGTACTTGTACTTTGGATTTGCTACACTGCTGGTTAGGGTCATACACTGCCAAGAATCAGCATAAATCTGTCACAAGGATTACAGGTGTGCGCGATCAGCTATAGCCAGGAAGCCTGTATAAATAAACAGGCTAACAACAAGTGCCATGACTGTACACATGTAAATTGTACATCTGAGCGGTTATTTGCATTTAGGGACAGATGACTGTCCCTAATCACATCTTGGCTGCAGCTGATCTCACCCAGCTACGATCTCCACCAAATATTTACACCAGTGGTCTCCAAACTGTGGCCCTGACATCAACGATGGGGCACAATTCCTCCCAATGGCACCAACGATGGGGCACAGTTCCTCCCAATGACACCAACGATGAGGCACAGTTCCTCCCACTGACTCTAACAATGGGTCATGATTCTTCGCACCCAATGACAATAGGTCACAATTCCTCTCACTGACACCAACAATGGGGCATTGTTTACTCCCAATGATGTCAGGACATCATCTACTTCTATTGGCCCTAGTCTGACTCCTGTAAAGTCTGAAACACAGTAAACTGGCCCTTAGAAAGTTTAGAGACCCCCGGTTTACATGGATTCTTGACCATGTCCAGCCCTAATTTGAAATGTGAATAGAGCCTTTCTGTAAGCAATGGGGATTTATTTTTGGTGCCTACTGGACTGTGTAGCCATATTTAGACACCTTTCACAAATTTGGGCTTTTAATGTCCAACAGTGAGACTTGGGAGGTGGGAGAGAGCAGAACAAGGCTGACAGCCTAACTCCACTGAAAGTAAAAAAGCTCCCTTGCAGTGGGGGATGCAGTTCACGATTCTTCATTGTTAAAGCTCAGCTGCAATGAAAGTAAAAGTGCTCCCTTGCAGTGAGAATGCTCCTAGACTACAAGGGTTACATGCTCATTTTGGTCTAGGTCTCCAAACTTTATAAGCAAAGGGCCAGTTTACAGTCTGTCAAGCTTTAGGGGAACTGGACTGCGGCCAGTGGTAGTAGAAAATGCCCTGGCATCGGTGACCCATCATTGGTTATTTTGGGAGGAATAGTGCCCCATTGATGGTGTCAGTTGGGTGAATGGTGCTCCACCATTGGTGTCAGATGGTAAAATAGTGCCCGGTCATTGATGTCAGTTGGTGGACGAGGTTCCCAAGAGCCAAATAAAGGCAAGCAAAGGGCCGCATCTGGCCCCCAGGCTCCAGTTTGGAGACCACTGGTCAAGATGAAAGGGAAACCAGTTACTTACGTGATTCTGCGCTCTAGGGGTGGACGGTAGTGCGGTGCAGGGCTATAGACCATGCATTGTACCTGATATCAGAGGGCCTGCAGCCACTAGAGCATAGAGGAGAGGAGGCTGTGGGGACCAGTCTTGCAGCTCGAAGGCAGCTTGTGGGGGTAGGGGATTATATAGGCAAAACTGATTTTTTTTGTTGCCCTAGCCCTAAACAACAATTAACCTGTGCAGTACGAGGGCAGTCTCACTACAAGGGAGCGATCTTACTTTTGGAGTTCAGCTTTAACAATGGAGTAGCATAAAATTCAGTAACCCAGATCTCTGAATCTTGTCAATATTTGCATGTGCCGTTTTAACAAAAAATTATCCTCCAATTATTTATACAATTTTACCGTATAACTAAAAAGCATTGCACAGGTCTGCAGCAGCTTGAGTTTATAGGAGTTGAATGCATTCAAGGCAAAATGTACTGTTCGTAAAGCCTTTCCCACAACAAGACTAATTTAATTTTGTTAACTGACACAGTAATGTGAAGCAAAAGAAAACGGTAATTTACTGTATAGTGTATTCGTGTGATTAGAAAGGTTCATAATTGTTTTAATTTGTCTTTATCAAAAAACCTGGGAAAGCTGGACTGTTACTTATGGCCACCAGATGGCAAACCTATACATTGACATAATTCTCCAGGAATCTGAAAGTGTTCCAAGAGTAAACCAGATCAATAAAATATAATATTATCCTCACTTCCTACTGGCTGTGTAAAACCTTACACCCAATTCCAGGCATATATATATATATATATATATATATATATATATATATATATATATATATATATATACAAACCCAATTCCAAAAAAGTTGGGACACTGTACAAATTGTGAGTAAAAAAGGAATGGACTAATTTACAAATCTCATAAACTTTATATTTATATATATATTTATTCACAATATAATATAGATAACATATCAAATGTTGAAAGTGAGACATTTTAAAATGTCATGCCTAATATTGGCTCATTTTGGATTTCATGAGAGCTACACATTTCAAAAAAGTTCAGACAGGTAGCAATAGGAGGCTGGAAAAGTTAAATGAACATATAAGGAACAGCTGGAGGACCAATTTTCAAATTATTAGGTCAATTGGTAACATGACTGGGTATAAAAAGAGCCTCTCAGAGTGGCAGTTTCTCTCAGAAGTCAAGATGGGCAAAGGATAACCAATTCCCCCAATGCTGTGGCGAAAACTAGTGGAGCAATATCAGAAAGGAGTTTCTCAGAGAAAAATTGCTAAGAGTTTGAAGTGATCATCATCTACAGTGCATAATATCCTCCAAAGATTCAGAGAATCTGGAACAATCTCTGTGCGTAAGGGTCAAGGCTGGAAAACCATACTGGGTGCCCATGATCTTTGGGCCCTTAGAGACGGCACTGCAGGCATTTTCTCTAGGCCAAGGCTCATTTAAAATGGACTGTGGCAAAGTGGAAAACTGTTCTGTGGTCAGATGAATCAAAATTTGAAGTTCTTTTTGGAAAACTGGGACGCCATGTCATCCGGACTAAAGAGGACAAGGACAACCCAAGTTGTTATCAGCGCTCAGTTCAGAAGCCTGCATCTCTGATGGTATGGGGTTGCATAAGTGCACGAGGCATGGGCAGCTTACACATCTTGAAAAGGCACCACCAATGCTGAAAGGTATATCCAAGTTCTAGAACAACATATGCTCCCATCCAGACGTCGTCTCTTTCAGGGAAGACCTTGCATTTTCCAACATGACAATGCCAGACAACATACTGCATCAATTACAACATCATGGCTGCGTAGAAGAAGGATCCGGGTACTGAAATGGCCAGCCTGCAGTCCAGATCTTTCACCCATAGAAAACATTTGGCGCATCATAAAGAGGAAGATGAGACAAAGAAGACCTAAGACAGTTGAGCAACTAGAAGCCTGTATTAGACAAGAATGGGACAACATTCCTATTCCTAAACTTGAGCAACTTGTCTCCTCAGTCCCCAGACATTTGCAAACTGTTATAAAAAGAAGAGGGGGTGCCACACAGTGGTAAACATGGCCTTGTCCCAACTTTTTTGAGAGGTGTTGATGCCATGAAATTTAAAGTCAACTTATTTTTCCCTTAAAATGATAAATTTTCTCAGTTTAAAGATTTAATATGTCATCTATGTTGTATTCTGAATAAAATATTGAAATTTGAAACTTCTACATCATTGCATTCTGTTTTTATTCACAATTTGTACAGTGTCCCAACTTTTTTGGAATCAGGTTTGTACAGTGCCTTGCGAAAGTATTCACCCCCCCCCCCCCCCTTGAACTTTGCGACCTTTTGCCACATTTCAGGCTTCAAACATAAAGATATAAAACTGTATTTTTTTTGTGAAGAATCAACAAGAAGTGGGACACAATCATGAAGTGGAACGAAATTTATTGGATATTTCAAACTTTTTTAACAAATAAAAAACTGAAAAATTGGGCGTGCAAAATTATTCAGCCCCCTTAAGTTAATACTTTGTAGCGCCAACTTTTGCTGCGATTACAGCTGTAAGTCGCTTGGGGTATGTCTCTATCAGTTTTGCACATCGAGAGACTGAAATTTTTGCCCATTCCTCCTTGCAAAACAGCTCGAGCTCAGTGAGGTTGGATGGAGAGCGTTTGTGAACAGCGGTTTTCAGTTCTTTCCATAGATTCTCGATTGGATTCAGGTCTGGACTTTAACTTGGCCATTCTAACACCTGGATATGTTTATTTGTGAACCATTCCATTGTAGATTTTGCTTTATGTTTTGGATCATTGTCTTGTTGGAAGACAAATCTCCGTCCCAGTCTCAGGTCTTTTGCAGACTCCATCAGGTTTTCTTCCAGAATGGTCCTGTATTTGGCTCCATCCATCTTCCCATCAATTTTACCAACTTCCCTGTCCCTGCTGAAGAAAAGCAGGCCCAAACCATGATGCTGCCACCACCATGTTTGACAGTGGGGATGGTGTGTTCAGGGTGATGAGCTTTGTTGCTTTTACGCCAAACATAATGTTTTGCTTTGTTGCCAAAAAGTTTGATTTTGGTTTCATCTGACCAGAGCACCTTCTTCCACATGTTTGGTGTGTCTCCCAGGTGGCTTGTGGCAAACTTTAAATTACACTTTTTATGGATATCTTTAAGAAATAAAATACAAAAATGGTGCAGCGCTGTAAATTTTAAAACCAATAATCGAGAGCAATGTCCATGACAATCAAAATGGATAGGAGAATGTCCTTAATTTCCAGAGCCAAGGGTAAAATCAAGGTAAGGGTGACCCGTGCTGAAAAGGTTGAACAAATCACCAAAATTATGTGATTCCACCACCACAGTTAATGCCAGCCTCTCACCTCCATTCACTGACCTCAAAGGCCATTGCGCTTTTTAACAGGATCTCTGATGATCTCCTCCTGTCCCAATCTCACAAACTGGGATACCTCAGCACCTCAGCAGATCGGCAATTGGTATTCCACATGAAAGAATAATAAGGACATCTAGTGCTCTCCATTTATAAAGGTACATTTATTGCGAATAAAATCAAGGTACTCACAAAGATAGCACTATTCCTAGTGCATCGGGATCAGCAAACAAAACATAGGAACGATGTGCTCGAGCGTGTGATCCTCTCGGAGCGTCGCGGGTGAGGTCATAGCTCCTCCCCCGTACGCGTTGCGTCAATGGGCGTGACTTCTTCAGCGGGGTACGGAGAGGGCGGCACCCGCGCGCCTTAAATAGATGATGCCTTCGGAGCTTCGTGGGAAAACGTCCTTATTGATTGAGGGTAGATTGAGATGTTATTTCCATTCTTATCCCCTCTACATTAATTACTTTTATACAGTTTTAGGCTACTTGCTATTCTTGACAATGTTGGTTTTATATCAATTGGAATTTGTGCAATATATATGCCTTTAAATTTATTGGCTAAGAGGGTCTCAGTTCCGTGTCATTAGCCCTCTTTGCCACGATCTGAATACATTCCTTTTTGCCTTCCGGAGCCTCCTGGAAGTCGGGAGCTTTCCCTTATCCAAAATGGAGACTGACATGCTGTCATTTCCGCCCGGGGAAGTAGCGTCCGGTTGGCATCTATTTAAGGCGTGCGGGTGCCACCCTCTCCGTACCCCGCTGAAGAAGTCACGCCCATTGACGCAACGTGTACGGGGGAGGAGCTGTGACGTCACCCGCGACGCTCCGAGAGGATCACACGCTCGAGCACATCATTCCTATGTTTTGTTTGCTGATCCCGATGCACTAGGAATAGTGCTATCTTTGTGAGTACCTTGATTTTATTCACAATAAATGTACCTTTATAAACAGAGAGCACTAGATGTCCTTATTATTCTTTCATGTGGAATACCAATTGCCGATCTGCTGAGGTGCTGAGGTATCCCAGTTTGTGAGATTGGGACAGGAGGAGTTCATCAGAGATCCTGTTAATAAGCGCAATGGCCTTTGAGGTCAGTGAATGGAGGTGAGAAGCTGGCATTAACTGTGGTGGTGGAATCACATAATTTTGGTGATTTGTTCAACCTTTTCAGCACGGGTCACCCTTACCTTGATTTTACCCTTGGCTCTGGAAATTAAGGACATTCTCCTATCCATTTTGATTGTAATGGACATTGCTCTCGATTATTGGTTTTATCATTTACAGCGCTGCACCATTTTTGTATTTTATGCCTTGTTTTGGATTTGTTAGTCTTGACCAATACCGGTGTTCAGCTGCTTTTCTACATTCTTATTGATTATAGCGCTGAATAAGCCCTTGTTTTATATCTTTAAGAAATGGCTTTCTTCTTGCCACTCTTCCATAAAGGCCAGATTTGTGCAGTATACGACTGATTGTTGTCCTACGGACAGAGTCTCCCACCTCAGCTGTAGATCTCTGCAGTTCATCCAGAGTGATCATGGGCCTTTTGGCTGCATCTCTGATCAGTCTTCTCCTTGTATGAGCTGAAAGTTTAGAGGGAAGGCCAGGTCTTCGTAGATTTGCAGTGGTCTGATACTCCTTCCATTTCAATATTATCGCTTGCACAGTGCTCCTTGGGATGTTTAAAGCTTGGGAAATCTTTTTGTATCCAAATCCGGATTTAAACTTCTCCACAACAGTATCTTGGACCTGTCTGGTGTGTTCCTTGTTCTTCATGATGCTCTCTGCGCTTTAAACTGACCTCTGAGACTATCACAGTGCAGGTGCATTTATACGGAGACTTGATTACACACAGGTGGATTCTATTTATCATCATTAGTCATTTAGGTCAACATTGGATCATTCAGAGAGCCTCACTAAACTTCTGGAGAGAGTTTGCTGCACTGAAAGTAAAGGGGCTGAATTTTGCACGCCCAATTTTTCAGTTTTTTATTTTTGTTAACAAAGTTTGAAATATGCAATAAATTTTGTTCCACTTCATGATTGTGTCCCACTTGTTGATTCTTCACACAAAATTCCAGTTTTACATCTTTATGTTTGAAGCCTGAAATGTGGCAAAAGGTCGCAAAGTTCAAGGGGGCCGAATACATTCGCAAGGCACTGTATATACCTGCATTTACAGATAAATATACATTTACAAGCAGTTTTGGACATGCATATGTCCTTCATCAAGCTGCATGCATGATGTCGACCATGGCGAGGGCTGTTCTGAGTGGAACCTGTCCTGTTAAACCTCTGTATAATGTTGGCCACTGTGCTGCTGCTCAGTTTCAGGGTCTTGGCAGTCTTCTTATAGCCTAGGCCATCTTTATGTAGAGCAACAATTCTTTTTTTTTCAGATCCTCAGAGAGTTCCTTGCCATGGTGCCATGTTGAACTTCCAGTGACCAGTGTGACAGAGAGAGCGATAACACCAAATGAAACACACCTGCTCCCCATTCACAACTGAGACCTTGTAACACTAACGAGTCACATGACACAAGGGAGGGAACATGGAAAATTGGGCCCAATTTGGACCTTTTCACTTAAGGGTGTACTCACTTTTGTTGCCTGCGGTTTAGACATTAATGGCTGTGTGTTGAGTAATCTTGAGGGGACAGCAAATTTGCACTGTTATACAAGCTGTACACTCACAACTTTACATTGTAGCAAAGTGTAATTTCTTCAGTGTTGTCACATGAAAAGATATAATAAAATATTTACAAAAATGTAAGGGGTGTACTCACATTTGTGAGAAACTGTATATAGATAAAAAAATGTGAGTTAAATGTCACCACAAAGGTCCAATCAGTAAAATGGCTCCTGCTGCTGCCAAAGGCCAATGAGGAGTGCGAGAAGCAAGGCTCTCGTGGACATCGCTGGATCGAGAGGGGACTCAGGTAAGTATTAGGGGGGGGCTGCTGCACACAAGATTTTTTAACTTCATGCATAGAATGCATGAAGGGTAAAAAAAAGCTTGTGCCTTTACAACTTTAACATCAGTTTCTTTGTTTCTCTCCTTCACATCACAGTCCCCTCTTTACTTCGTTAGTCCTCCCCTTCACATCAACCACTCCCCATTTATATCACAGCCCCCCTTTACTTCATAGTGGCATGTCTTTATATCACAGTCCCCCCCCCTTTACATCACAGTGCTCCTCTTTAGGTTACGGTCCCCCTTTACAACATCACCCCAAATGACAATACAGCTCCCCCTTTACAATACAGAGTCCATTAACATCATACACCCCTTTGAATCATAAACCCCCCATTCAAACATAGTGCTCCCCTTTATATCACAACCCACCTTACATAACACTCTCCCTTAACATCACTGGTCTCCTCTTAACATTACCCACCCCCCTTTTACAAT
Organism: Pelophylax lessonae; assembly: GCF_965119305.1. Taxonomy (NCBI): domain Eukaryota; kingdom Metazoa; phylum Chordata; class Amphibia; order Anura; family Ranidae; genus Pelophylax; species Pelophylax lessonae. Next base: position 263,056,147 of record NC_138775.1, on the reverse strand, counting down.
ACAACCCCAATTTCCATTGCAGTTTAATCCCCCCCCCCCCTCTCTTTGTATTGCAGTCCACCCTTTTACTACAGCTCCCTTTACATTACAGCCAGTCCTTTTAAATTACAACCCCATTACTTTACAGCTTCCACCTTTACACCACAGTGCTGATTTGCATCACAGCCCCCCCACACCCCATTACAAATCAAGCTAACCTTTTACATGACAGCCCTAATTTACATTGCAGTACCCGCCTCCCCCCCCCCCCCCCCCGTCCTCTTAAATTTCAGTAAAAATCTGTTCCACATAGCCAAGTTCATCCATGACTCTTATTAGTTTAGCTTCCATTCTCTGCATTCTTTCCAGTTCTGCAGCATCCCATTTGTAAACAGGGGCCCAAAATTGAAGTGCATGAGGTCTTACTAATGCTTTGTAAAGAAACAAGGTTCTTCCTCTTGTTCTCGCTTTTATTACAAGAAAGTATCTTACCGTAGTCAATCCCCCGATAGAGTATTATGGAAGTACATTAGAAGAAAACACCACCATGAAGGAAAGCATGTGCTGGATGGATTCGGTGGTGAACCCCTAAGCTTGTATTCTGTCTAACCAAGGGTTAGCTCTCTTATCTCTTCTAATATGCGCAGAATCTCTCATTCCGCACACACACAATACGCTGAACATTTCCCTTCTCTGGGAAAAAAAAAGGCCACAGCAATAAGTCGTTTTTCACTGAGCAATAATAAAATGCCAGCCTGCTCGTCTGGGCTACTGTATTCGGAACTCAATTACTGTAAATCTTCCAATAAACTGGTCACATCTGCAGGCTGCATGCAAAATAAATATGCGTGTCAGTCAGCCTTTCCATTCCGTGCAAAATGCGCTAACGGAAAGATCTGCGATATGTTGGAAGACAATGATTTTATTGGGTTAAAGCGACCCTGAGTGCAGTTTTCTGTACATATGGATGTGTTAAGTCACTTATCAGGAATATGAAATGTTGGGTTTACATATTCTTTATGTGGCTGCTGTACCATGTACCTGTATTAAAAAGTTGTCCTGCTGGAAGGTGAACCTCCGCCCAAATCTCAAGTCTTTTACAGACTCTAACAGGTTTTCTTCCAAGAATGCCTTGTATTTGGCCCCATCCATCTTCCCATCAACTCTGGCCAGCTTCCCTGTCCCTGCTGAAGAAAAGCATCCCCACCACATAATGCCACCATCATTTTTCACGGTGAGGATGGTGCATTCAGTGTGATGTGCAGTGTAAGTTTTCTGCCACACATAGCGTTTTGCTTTTAGGCCAAGAAATTGGATTTTTGACTTACCATAATATCCATTTCTTTGAGGTTCATGGATGAACACTTCTCCTGATCTTCATACCCATTGGGTTATACTGCCCTCTACATGAGGACGACACTAGGCGGAAAAAATAATCTGGCTATGCCTATGGGCAGTCCCAGGAGCTTACTCCCTCTCTCTGCTATAGGTACTCAGTTTTGTTACAAGCAGTGTCAGAAGAATTACAACTCCACAGAGAGGTGGGTGCTGTGTCCATCAATGATCATCAGAGAAATGGATTTTACGGTAAGTAAAAAATCCCATTTTCTCTTTCGTTCATTGAAGGACACAGCTCCTGATCTTCATAATCATTGGACGTCTCAAAGCAGTGTTAAACATGAGGGGTGGGAACAGAAAAAATATTCCCAAGGCTAAACAGTAGCCAACCAGGCAACTGGAGCCCACCTGAAAAATACAATACACCCTCAGAAGATCAAGTCCTCTAAACAGCAGCCTGCAAAAAGAAGCACCCACAGATGCCAACACATCCACTTTATATTAGTTTGTGAAAGTGTGCACTGACGACCAGGTGGCCGCCTTACAAACCAACTAATGAAAGAAGACCTAGGAGGCACTAAGTGCCCAAGTAGAGTGCATCTTCACAGGAAAAGCAGGAACCTGACCCATGATGGAATAGGCCTGAACCACCGTCTATCCAATCAGTCTAGAAATGGTCGTGGAGGAAGCGGAAAACCTTTCTGAGGCCCAGCTGTGAGCACAAATAGTGAGTCTGATTTCCTAAAAGACTCCGTAGCTGCTACACTCTAATCGCTGGGACCACATGCAAGGAAATTTTCTTCAGATATATCTGCCTGGGACACAGGGAAGGCAACACAATGTCTTCATTCAAATGTAAATCAGAGACAACCTTTGGAAGGAACGACGGACAGGGGAGAAGAACCAACTTCTCTGTGAATCACCAAGTAAGGTGAACGACAGGATAACGCCACCAGTTCCGACACCCTGCACGCAGAGGTGATAGCCACAAAAAAGCCACCCTCTGAGACAGTTTAAGCAAGGTAATCAATCTCCCGAAGGTTTTCAAAAGGAGGCTTCTGGTATGACCGAAAGCACCAAATTGGAGTTCCCAAGGCGGCAACGGAGACCGCACTGGAGGAACCAAATGTCGGACACCCTAAAGAAAGGTATGCACTAGGGAGTGTGTGGCCAAAGGTCGTTGGAAGAAGACCGCCAAAGCCGACACCTGGCCCTTGATGGTACTCGAAGTCAATTTCTGTTCAACCCCCCCCCCCCCCTTAAAGGCAGGTCAAGATCCAAGCCACCGAGAAGGAGCGAGGCTGAACCTCAAGAGACTCACACCACACAATGTACATCTTCCAGGTACGATGATAGATCTTCCTAGAAGTAGATTTCCTAGCTTTTAACCGTGTTGGAATCACAGACTGAGATAAACCTCTATCCATCAGCACTTAGTGTTCCACAGCCAAGCCATCAAAGCCAGTGACCTTTTAAGCAGGATGAAAGATTGGTCCTTGGCACAGCAGATCCTCCTGAGAGGAAGTTTCCAAGGAACGTCCGCAACCAGCCACACCAGATCGGCGTACCAGGATCACGTGACCGAGCCACAAACCTTTCTGTTTAGCCGCGACGCCAACAAATCCACCTCGGGATGCCCCACCAGAGACGCAACTGATGAAACACCGCCGGATGAAGGGACCACTCCCCTTGGTCCAACGCCTGCCGACTGAGGTAATCCGCCTCCCAGTTTCCCAACCAGAGAATGTGTACGACGGAGAGGGCTGAAATTAACCTTTCTGCCCACCTTAGAATGCCGGCTACCTCCAGAGCCGCCAAGACACTTTTTGTGCCCCCTTCGTGATTGACATAAGCCACGGCCGTGGCATTGTCCGATTGAATGCCCACAGGACATCTCTGAAGACGATCCGTCCAATGGTCCAGGCAGTGTGATCGCTCTGAGTTTCGAGACATTAATCGTTAGTCTGGACTCTTCAGATCCCCTGATTAGAGAGACTGGGGAGTCTTGTTCCATTTGGCCAGAATCTCCCGAGGGACCTCGTATGGCACTGTTCAAACAGAACTGCCGAGAAGGTAGACACCATGAGGCCCAGCACACGCACTCAAGTCCGGAGGGATGACCATCTGCTGGACAGCAGGAGACAAATTGCAGCCTGCAATGTTTGTCCAGAGGATGGAGCACTCTGGCTAAGGCCAATTTCAGAGTCAGATCCAGATAGTCCATCTTTGTGGACAAAACCAGAGCAGACTTCTAAAAATTCAGAATCCGGTCGAACTCCTCAGAGTTCGTAAAAGGATTTCCAGATTTTCAACCAGAGCAGTAGGGGACTCCACTTGCAGAAGAAGGTCGCTCAAGTAGCCCATTACTGCGGTCCCCCATTGGCGTAACAATGCTAGCACCAGGGCTAACACTTTTGTGAAGACACGAGGAGCAGAGGCGAGACCAAAGGCTAATGCCACAAACTGATAATACTTCTCTCCCACCGCACAGCGGAGGAAGGGCTAGTGACCGGCACAGATTGGAATGTGAAGGGAAGCATTCCTAATGTTGATAGAAGCAAGAAAATCCCCCTGATGCAGGGATGTGGTGTGAGTTTTTGGTACCATTTTAATTATGCTATCCTGCACCGACTCTTTTTGTATTTTTCGGTCTTTTAATAATTAAAGATTATACATTTTCGTAACCCAGTGAGTGTTTTGTTATATTAAAGTGGAGTTCCGACCCCAAAATCGACATAGTGGATTTTGGGCCATCCGCTTGCTTCTAGGTCACCTGAAACAGAAATGGATAATTACGATTTTTTTTTTTTTACTTACCTTGTAATTGCAGAAAAATATACTCACCTTTCTTCCACTTCCTCCCTCGGCGGCCCGTGCCCTCACTTCCGCTTTGCAATGATTCCTGGGAGCTGAACGTCATCGCTCCCAGGAATCAATGCGCCTCCACTGGCCCCGACGTCAGTTCCGGGGCAGGCGCGTCATACCTTGCTAAACAGCTTCTGGGCATGCCCAGAAGCTGTGCAGGGATAACGCTGCAGCCCTGGAAGTGACGGCGGGGCCGGCGCAGTGCATCGTGGGAGGACGGAAGAGGATGCAGAAGAGGATCGCGCTGGCTTCAGCTGCCCACACCTGAGATGGCAGCGCTGGAGAAGAAATTTTCAAAGTAAGTATTTCTTCTAAAAGGTAAGTGCTAACCGGGACAGATCAGAGGCTATCCATTGTGGAATGTACTAGCCCTGACTGTCCCGGGGGTATTCTCATTGAAATTTTTATTTGGTGGCCGGAACTCCGCTTTAAATATTTGCATTGGTTGGGTGGTTGAGTATTAAATCATGTTTTTTAAATTCAGTGTTTCCTATTAGCCCCTTACCGATATACTCCCACCCTCTCTTTTTTGTTGCATATTGCTTTTCACACATTTTATGTGTCATTGGGGATAGATCTTTGAGTACCTATCTTTAGTTTGTTGTTTACATTTTTTAATTAATAACAAGCTGGGAGTATATATTTCTCTGGAGTTCTACTTTTGTGGTGCATTGAGAAAAGGCAGGTGATTGTAAAAAACTAATAAAAGGTCTACTTGCTGCAGCATATCTTCTAGCTGCTGCACATAGGCAGTTGAAAGTGAAGGAATACAAAGAAAACCCTTCAATAGATTGAAAGAGTACAACATAATAAAGTGACACTTCCCAGGTCTTTATGTTATTTACAGCTTATCAATGTTACATTACAGATCCTCTTTCCAAAGCATTCTATTCCCACTCTTCAGCCACATCAACCCCACTCTGAACACGTGCCAGCTTTTTATATTGCCAGAGCAATGTGACACCTATCCCGTGCAATAATAAGATATTTCTAAAACTAAACTTTCAATGGCGCCATTAGTCAAGAAGTCAGAGGCAGTGAAATTTGAAGCGTTTTGTGGCGTTACAAACGACTGGAGGAAAAAGGAAAGGACATTTATGGTGCTAAAATATTCCTCGACCATATAAAACATTAAAAAAGAAAATCACACGAGGAGAGGCTCCAGTCATGGAAGGCTAATTTATCAGCATGTTAAAAGTACATGAAGAATCTGGCTCAAGGTCTGAAGCTGGAGATCGGCTGATTTAAATCCTATATGCAGGACTAGTATAAAGCAAACCTGTGCCTGTTTATATCTGCCAAAACTAGTAGGAGCAGTGCTTTATAAAAGGAATAAACAGCCCACTGTGGTCCACAGAAACCCATAAACCTCAGTCCAAGAGTCGACATTAACCACTTGCCGACCAACAGCCGTAGTTATACTGCGGCAGGTCGGCTCTGTTATGTGAAACAACGCACCTGTACATCGCTCCGTGTAGCAGTTAGTGTGCGCGCACGCGCCGATTGGCTAGAGGGGGAGCCAATCACCGAGTCCAGCGGCCGCGTTGTCCGCCGGGCACCCGCAATCTCTCCCCATTGAGACAGAACATTCGGTCAGTGATGAACACAGGGATCCTGTGTTCCTCCTATTTAGGAACACAGGTCTCTGTGTTCATTCAGTGAGCCCAACCCCCACGCAGTTAGAAAGCACCCCCTAGGCACACATTTAACTCTTTGATCGCCCCTGGTGTTAAGCCCTTCCCTGCCAGTGTCATTCGTACAGTAACAGTGCATAATTTTAGCACTGGTTACTGTAGTAATGTCACTGGTCCCCCCAAGTGTCAAAAATGTCAGTCAGGTGTCTGATCTGCCAGCGGCAATGTCGCTGATCACCGCCATTACCGCCAATAAATAAATAAAAAATGACAAATCTTTCCCCTAGTTTGTAGACCCAATAACTTTTGCGCAAACCAATCAATATACACTTATTGGGATTTTTGTAAATTTTTAGCAGAATACATATTGACCTAAAATGATGAAAAAATTAGATTTTTTATTTTCTTTTATTGGGAATGTTTTATAGCAGAAAGCAAAAAATATATTGTTTTTTTTAAAGGAATTGTTGCTATTTTTTTTGTTTATAGTGCAAAAAATAAAAATTGCAGAGGTGATCGAATACCACCAAAAGAAAGCTCTATTTGTCGTGAAAAAAGGACATCAATGTTATTTGGGTACAGCGTTGCACAACCGTGCAATTGTCAGTTAAATAACGCAGTGCCGTATCGCCAAAAATGGCCTGGTCACTAAGGGGGTAATAACCTTCCAGTCCTTATTTGGTTAAAGCTGATCTCCAGGGAAACCGGGGTCTGCGGTTCGAATATCGGTCACTGCATTATTTGCATGGAATGTGCACATTCTACCTGTGCTTGCGTAGGCTTTCTTTCGATACTTATGGGCCATACACACTAAGATTTTCTGAAGACTTTTTCCTTTAGACTTACCAAAACCATAAAATATGAGGTCAAACCTTAACACTGTCAATTTGTATGCACTCTGACAGGCCCTTGCACTACATAGAAAAGGTAAAGCCCCGTACACACGTCCCGAATGTCGGCCGAACGATCGGCCGTCTTTTGTCCGGTGCTGTCCTGTCGGCTGAAAACTGCAAAAGACTGCACATGAATTTTGTCGGCCAACAACAGCCGACTGCAGAAGTGATGTCATGTGATGGTTAACTTTCCATGTGTTTTTTTTTCTCAGAGCATGCCCAGTCTTGCTAATTGGCTGTTTGTCGGCCGAATTCTGTACTGACTGGTGAACAATCGGCCGTTCTGGTGTTGGCCAACAAAAATGTTAATGCCTGCACACCCGATTCTGTTCGGCCGAAAAGTCGGAGTCGGTTGTCGGAAGCATCATACTAACAAGCCGACAAGCGGCCGATCATTCGGCGGCCGAATATTTACGGCCGACAATCGCTACATGTGTACGGGCTTAGATCTGATGGAAATCTAACCACAAAAGTTGGATAGTGTGTATGCAGCTTTAGGTTTCCTTACCAACCCCCCCCCCCCCCCCCAAGCAAAGATCTGCTGGTAGGTTACTAGCCCCATTAAGTGTATGTATGCATGAGAGAAAGGGACCTTAGATTGTAAGCTCCCCGATAGCAGTGACTGTGGCGAATAAATAGTAAATGATGATGTGACGTGTGAATTGATGTGATTGAAGTGATGTGTAAATTGATGGTGTTATGGAAATATCTATGATAAATACACTATTGTTTTGAGATTTACACAACCCCCCCCCCCCCATATGCTGTAAACCCCCATTTGCCAGTTCAGAAGACTTTATTTTAACCACTCGACCTCCGGAAGATTTACCCCCCTTCATGACCTGGCCATTATTTGAGATATGGCACTGCATTACTTTAACGGACAAATGCCATGTGACATGAAAAAGCCATGAAAAAAAGAAATGATTTCCTTGGTTGTTCATTATAGTTGGTCATGTAATGCCAAATTATAGTAGTTATTTCTATAGGTTTACTGGGATCTGAATTTTTCAGCTTTGAATATTTATTACATTTGTTGAAAATTGTATTTTTAAATTGTAAAGGTAGATCGCTATAAATGTAGTAACCCTGTTGCATCCAGTCACAAACAGAAAAGTGTATTTTGCAGTAAGGCCCTGTTCACACCTGAACATTTCCAGCTCGTAAAACGCTCATCTCTAAAGTCTAAAAACGCCCAACAAGCAAAACCGCATTCATTTCAATAGCCCCTGTTCACATATGAGCTTTTGTCGCCTGAAGATAAACGCCTGAAGCTCAAAAAAGTACATGAGCTTCTTTTTTGGCAGATTACAAGTGTCTTTGTTAGATGCTAATGCCTGACTCCAAACTCCTGCAAAAAAGCCCAAAAAAACGCCCAAATAAACACCTGAAAACGATACGCTCAGGTGTGAATGGAGCCTAATCGAATAGTCTTGTTGGAGTGAATAAAAAACCTTTTTATTGAATAAATAAAACAATTATGTACTCACAAACAGCACATAATATAAAGTATTGACTCTGAAGAAGAGGGTTCCGACCCTCAAAACGCATCAACCATTGGAAGTCTCTTCCCTATGTCACAAAAAGAAAAAAAGAAAAAAGAAAAAAGGTACCCGAGGACATCCTTCTTGTTTGGTCTTAGTAGCTTTTTTTGATTTAAAGGTATACGAGGACATCTTTCTTGTTTGGTCTAAGTGTCTTCCCTACCCTGGGAGGGGCGCAGTGGACCACAGCGTGCGAATCACTGTGGATACTGATGAATTTTATATCATGTGCTGTTGGTGAGTACATAATGGTTTTACTTCTTCAATAAAAAGGTTTTTTCAAGGTAATGTGCAAGGTTGTTGCGCCCTCGGTTTTCTGTTTTTCCAGCACATGGATGACGTCACGGCTCCCAGAATTCCCAGCCATTGTAAAGTGCCCCATGACATAGGAGCCAGAGCTGCCAAATCACGTGAACGGACCAGAGCGAATAAATGTAAGTATAGGGATCGTTTCTACACAGGGTAGGCAGGAGGTGGGGGAGAGAACATTTTTAAGAATTGTTAGCGTTGAGCCAGGGGTGTTAAACCTGCAGCCCAAGACAAAATCTTAAACTTACCGAACAATTTTGATTTTTTTTGGGGGGGAATTTTTTGTAAAAATGGGTTAACGCTTCGCGAACAAATGGAGCTGAAAAGAAATTTGACAGCGTCTCGTTACTGGACTTTTATAAGTTTTATCTTCCCAAAGAAAAACCTCCCACTCTTCACAATCATGCCGTATTCAGGTCATCAGTTTTCAGCACCGTTTATATTTGTGAGCAACTATTTCCAAGGATGAAGCACATGAAGGGCAAAATTAGAACCAAAATATATGATGAGAACCTTGAGAAATCATTGAGAATTGCTACTCCATCCATCCAACCACATATTGATGCATCAGTTTATCATAAACAATGTTATTGTTTATCACACTAGTTTTAGTCTGTGATCTGCCCGACATTTTCTGCTCGTCAGCTATCCTTAAGCCTCATGGACATTATAAAAGTCATGGTGTAATTGAATGTAAGGCTCGATTCACATCTATTCATTTTGCTTTTGAGAGTTTCAGCAGTGCTTTTTGCGTTTTTTTTTTTTTTAACCACGTTTTACTGCGATTTTCATTTTGCTTTTCTTTTTTTTTTCTTTTTACATTCACTGTATATATCAAGTTCCTAAGAAGGCGGCTGGGAAGCTGGCCGCCACTTCCTTAATCATCGAGTCATCAGCTGTCAGTGGGGTTCACCGCTGACAGCTGAATGCAAAAAAAAAAAAGAAAAAAAGAAATGCCCGCATAAAAAACTTGTGGAAAAAAAAAAAATGCCTGGGGTCCTCCCCCAGGTCCATACCAGCCCTTCTGGTCTGGTATGGATTTCGAGGGGACACCTCCACGCCAAGATTTAAAAAGAAAAAAAAAAAATGGCGTGGTGTCCCACCCCCCTCTCCCCAATCTATACTTGATCCTTATCCGAGCATGCAGCCCGGCAGGTCAGGAAAGGGAAGGGACGAGCGAGCCCCCCCCCCCCCAAAGCACCTTGTCCCCATGTTGATGTCCCTACAACCCTGGGCTGTGGTTTTGGGGTTCTGTGGGGGCACGGGGCTTATTAGAATCCGGAAGCCCCCTTTAACAATGAGACCCCCAGATCCAAACCCTCCCCCCCCCCCCCACGTGATTGAGTATGGGGTACATTGTACCCATTCTTCAAAAAAGTAGTGTACTGTGGCAAAAGACAATAGACAGTTTTTAACAAGCCCTTTATTAAAATTGTCTTCTTTCCCCAACATCTTCCTCCGGTCTGCTTTCCCTGCTTCTTCCTCCGGTCTTCTTCTTTCTCCAGTGTTCTTCCTCCGCCGCAGCTCCCAAAACAAACAAAAAAAAAAAAAACAAACCTCTTCCGATGCTGCGATGGGACCGATGACTTCATTCAGAGACTCCGTCCTCTTGCAACATTACCGCCTGGAGCATGATGGGCCTGTGACATTACAAGGGGGTGGGGGCTCTGGATGACACTTCCGATGACCACACCCCATAGTTCTATATGAAATGTGTGACATTGAAGTGTACAGAACTGGGGGGGCCCAGTGTCGGAGGAGGTTCTTTTTTTATTTTCAGCAGGTCGGCTGCAGGAGCGGCGGGGGAGGAAGAACACCACCAGAGAAAGCAGACCAGAGGGAGAAGAAGACCAGAGGGAGAAGAAGACCAGAGGAAGAAGACGACCGGAGAAAGAGGAAGACGACCGGAGAAAGAGGAAGAAGACCGGTGGAAGAAGACCATCGAAGAAGCGGTGGAATAACACGACTGGAGGAAGAAGACGACATTTATAATAAAAGGACTTGTCAAAAACTTCACATGGGCAGGGGCCCCCCTTGTTAAAGGGGGCTTTCGGATTCTAATAAGCCCCCTGCCAGCAGACCCCCACAACCACCAGCCAGGGTTGTGGGGTGGAGGCCCTTGTGCCCATCAACATGGGGAAAAGGTGCTTTGGGGTGGGGGGCAGCCTGCCCCAAAGCACCGCACTACCCCATGTTGAGGGCATGCGACCTGGTATGGTTCAAAAAGGGAGGAGGGGGCGCTCGCTCGCTCGTCCCCTCCCTTTCCTGACCTGCCGGGCTGCATGCTCAGATAAGGGTCTAGCATAGGTTGGGGAGGGGGGGGCCAGGCTATTTTTAAAAAAATGTTGGCATGGGGGTGTCCCCTCCAAATTTATACCATACCCGAAGGGCCTGGTATGGACCTGGGGGAGACCCCACTCCATTTTTTTTTTTTTCACTAATTTTTTTTGCTGGCAATTCTTTTTATTTACAGTGAGCGGGCAAGCACACTGACAGCTAATGACTCATCGGTTGTTAAGGACATGCCGGCCAGCTTCCCGACCCGCTCCTTAGCAACCAGATATATACAGGGAATGGAAAGCCAAAAAACCCCACACAAATCGCGGTAAAAACGCAGTACTTGCTTTTGGATGCAGGTCCATTAAAGTCTATTACATGCAAAACGTTGCATTTTGCGGGAAAAAAAGTCCCTGACCCTTTCCAAAAACACAGAGGCACAAAAATGCATTGATGTGAACATGCTTCATAGAAACTGGTGTAAAAAAATGAAATGCATTTCTGCAAAAAGCATGAAAAAACGCATTCGTGTGAATGGAGCATCATTAACCGCTTGCCGACTGTATAATTTTATGTGGCTCTGCTGTGCAGGATCATGTGCCTAGTACGTGATCCTGCACTTCCACGTCTGGGGCACATATGCGTGCCGCCGGCCTGCTTCTGCTGTGATTCTACACAGCGGGAGCTGATCTGCGGGTACCTTACCCTATGTAAACAAGGCAAATCACTGTTCTGCCAGGAAAGAAGGCATGGATCCTGTGCAGGAGCATGGATCAATGTATGCCCTTAGTAAAAGCACCCTCCACACTGTACACAAACACTGGCTAGGCACACAGTTATCCCTTTGATCGCCCCTGATGGTAACCCCTTCCTAGCCAGTATAAATAGTACAGTGACCGTGCATATTTTTAGTACTGATCATTATATTAATGTCACTGGTTCCCACAAAGTGTCAAGTAGTGTGAGAATGTCCTCTGCAATATCGTAGTCCTGCTATAAGTTGCTGCCACTACAAGTAAAAAAAAATAAAAAATTACAGTATATATACACCATAGTTTGTGGACGCCTATTGGGATTTTTTTTTACCAAAAATATGTAGCAGAATACTTATTGACCTAAATTTATGAAGAAATTTGATTTTTTTTCCATTTTTTATTGGATCGGTTTCATAGCAGAAAGTAAAAAAATGTCATTTTTTAATTTATAGCACAAAATTCAAAAATCGCAGAGGTGATCAAATACCACCAAATGAAAGCTCTATTTGTGGGAAAAAAATGATAGAAATGTAATTTATGTACAGCATTGCATGGCAGTTAAAGGAACGCAGTGCCATATAGCAAAAAATCCATAGAGACATGGATGAGCGAGTCTGGGGTGGAGGAACTTGACTGACCTGAACAGAGTCCTGACCTCAACCCGACAGAACACCTTTGTGATTAATCTAGAGTGGAGACTGCGAGACAGTCCTTCTCTCCAACATCAGTGCCTGTCCTCACATATGCGCTTCTGGAACATTCCCATAGACAAACCCCCCACCCCAAAAAGTACATATCTACAAGACATGCGCACGTCCACATATTTTATCGCTTTAACCACTTTACGTCTGCTCGCGGTAATACTACTGCGGCAGAGTGGTTCGTTATCGTCTGACGACATAGTATTAACGTCGTCAGACACTCCCCCTTCTGGGCGGCGCTTGCGCGCCGCCGGAGGCTCGCTTCCGCTGTTTTCATTCACAGCGGGAGTCGGGCCAGGGGAGGAGCAGCGACGATCGCCGCTGCTCTGCCCCGATCGCCAGGGATCTAGTGTGCAGATCCGCCCGCCTGTGTAAACACAAGCAGACGGATCTCCATAGTGACAGGGAGTGACAGATCGGACTGTTCAGCATAGCTGGACATCCGATCTGTCCATGACTCACTCAGTCACCTCCCCCCTACACATCAGTAAGCACCAGGCATACATTAACCCCTCCCTCTCCAATAAAGTTAACCCCTTCCCTGCCAGTGTCATTTTTACAGTAACAGTGCATATATATAGCACTGATTACTGCAGTAATGTCACTGGTACCCCCAAAAGTGTCAAAAATGTCAGTCAAGGGTCCGATCTGTGCGCCGCAATGTCACAGTCCCACAAAAGAAAAAATCGCAGATCGCCGCCATTACGCGTTAAAAAAAAAAACACCAAAAATGACAGAAATCTTTCCCTTTGTTAGTAAACGCAATAACTTTTGCGCAAACCAATCAAAATACGTTTATTGCAATTTTTTTTACCAAACATAGGTAGCAGAAAACAAATTAGCCAAAAATTTTTAAAAAAATTGGTTTTTACATCTTTTTTGGGGGGAATTTCATATAAAAAATGTTAAAAATATTGTTATTTTTTCAAAATAAACGCTCTTTTTTTGTTTATAGCGCAAAAAGTAAAAATCGCACAGGTGATCAAATACCACCAAAAGAAAGCTCTGTTTGTGGGAAAAAAAGGACGTAAATTTCGTTTGGGTACGGCGTCGCACGACCGCGCAATTGTCAGTTGAAGTCGCACAGCGCCGAATCGCAAAGAGTGGCCTGGACGGAAGACAGCAAAATCCTCCGGTGGTAAAGTGGTTAAATACAGAAATATACCCATCACTTGTGTCGTTAGTCCCTTCAATGTCTTTTGTAAAACTACTCAACCACTTCCACTCTCAGATTTCTAAAACATAAAGACTAATCATTTTGTAGTCCAAGATAACTAGAAGGGCTCCTTGAGATAACACAGGGGTTGTGCAGAAGACAAAACAGAAATTCTGACAAGAACAATAGTAGTTTTTTTTTTTTTTTTTTTATTGCTCTTACGAGGTATTAAAAACGCTTCCAATGGTATAAAACAGACAAAATAAGAGAAGGTCATTGTTCGGGTTTACCGTATATACACTTTAAATGTGAACATTTGTGATACGAAGGCTCCCCCTGGTGGTTATATGTATATCTTACAGGTGTAAATACAGCTTTTCAGGACAAGAAGAGCCAAAGCATGGCAACTGAATACTTTACTTCTATTGAAATAAAGTGGTTGTAAACGCTTCCAAATGTGAAGTGACTGGCCTCAGGTTATACACAGAGGTGAAACAAATCCTCTGCATACGTTGTACCTGTTTATCTGCCTTTTTTCTGCTCTACATACTTTCAACGTCCAGAATTTATTAAGCTTGCCTTAGCTTTCAGAAAGCAGGAGTGGAGCTCAAGCTATACTCTGCAAAGCTCAGCCCAACAAACCCAACATTTCCTATTTCTGATATGTGCCTGATGTACCATGTACTTGTATGAGAAAGTATCCTGTTCTCTTTGTATTGCTTCCTTTGTGTGTAATCCCTGGTGTTCCTGCCAGTCCCTCTGTTTTCCTATTAATAACTGACCACACTAAGCAGGAGAATACACTGTGATCAGTTCTCTAGCTGTACTGGGAACTCAGCCTGCTGTCCTCCAATTATCAGTGCTGGTTCACATTATAGCGATGTCAGACATCACATGTGATTCGCCCCGCACTACTCAGTAAATCACATGCGATGTCTGTGGGATGCGAATTCTGTATGGATGAATTTGCATCGCAAACTCACACAGGACCCTTTTTTTAGTCTGCACCAGAATCTGATCACATGGGCGTTCATGAAGACAAAGATGTAACCTGAAATATTACCACCACCTATATATATATAAGCGTATCAATATGCCCAAGATCTCAATAGCAGCGCTAATAAATCGTATGTAGATGTACAAATCGCATACGTCTAAACAAAATACTTAAAATCATTTGAACAAAAGAAGAGGGAAGGAAAAAAATGCAGTCCCTGATGAGAATACTGATAGAAAAGTAATAACACCAATTCTATTAAATCTTCATGCAGTCACTCCAAGCAGGAAATTCTGATAGTCCAAAAAATCTTCCACCACAGTTTTACATGTGACATATAGGTGGCCTCCACCTCACCGCTGTGCGCACCCCATGGTAGTACACACTTACCAGAGGCAGCATAATATGTGCCTAAATATCCAGCTGTAAAGGTGACCGGTTCCTCAAAGCATCAGAATTCCCCAGAATGGCAACACTCCTCTCATCAATACAATGCAGGATCCAAAAGACTGAAACTCAGCATTCCCAGGGGTGCATGAAATCATAACAAAATGCTCATAGCGTAATCTTGTATGTATAACATTTATAGTAATCCTCCCCTAAACCCTTCCAATAATGCACTCACATGAATGAACAAAAATAAAACATATCGTCAAATCAGATCAGATGTAGGGTAAACCTGTGCCCGATAGTCGTTCCCCGTTGCTGTAAGTTTGCCGGCTGGTATCTGGACGGCCCGCTTCCGGGTATGACGTCAGACAACGGGTAACCTTGGTGACCGCGTGCTCACGCTCTTACACGTTTCGTCATCAACATATGTTCATACCTATGCGATCCAATTCCTGTCCGATTTGACAGTTCACACTGCGATAAGCGAACTAATCTGGGGGTGTCACTAACTTTGAAATGACACCCCCAGCAATTTGCATATGGCAGTGTGAACTGCCTGCGAGTTGGGTGCCATGCGGGGACTCGCAGTGGATTTGCAGAGTTCCCGCATCGCACCAGTGTGAACCCGGCACTCAGACTTGTCCTGACAACCCCCCCCCCCCCCCCCCCCCGCTGCACTGGGAAGATCGTTGTGCTTCTGGTTCTCCTCCTCCCAGCTCCTATGCAGCTAAGAACAGAGGGAATCTGATCACTTATAAAAAAGGGAAAAAAGGTATTTATAATTTTTTTATATATCTATACAAAAATGTTTTGCCTTTCATTTCTATTTTAAACTGAATGGGTTGCTTTACAAGGTAAGGACTCTCACTTTAAGAGAGTTTTTAAAATAATAATAACAAGCACAAAACCATAGAAATCTTTAAAAAAAAAGTATCTAAAATTAAATCAAAAGTACAATGGTTTTAATGGACCTGCTTGCTGCTGATTTGTTTTCCTGACCTCGTCATAGAGAGTTCGAAGGTCACTCCTGGCATACAGTTAGCAGACCAATTAGTATCCTTGCTGCTGAGAGAAGATAATTATGGGCCCTTTTAGGAGTGATTTGATTTCAGACTACGCTCATCTGCAGCCAAAACTTTGTTGGAGGGTGGATGGGCAGGTGGGTGATGGGAAGATGAGGTGAACAGGCTTTGTAACCAACAGGAGAGGTGGGAAAGGAGTGGATTGATTGGGAACTGCTGTAAACAAGTACAAAGTACATACGGCGCTCCTAGGGGAAGTGCAAAGTCCCTTGGTCCATTGAAACTTTCATCTGTAGAGCATTGTTTCTCAACTCCGGTTCTCAGGGCACACTAAGGGTCCTCTCACACGGGCGGTGCGCCCGACGGAGTCAGTTTTGCTCAGCGGGGGTCGATCCGCCGATCCCCACTGAGCAGGCAGATGACAGCTCCGTCTCCACTCACTGTGCAGAGACGGAGCTGTCAGAGCCCCGCTTTCCTCTATGGGAGATCGGATGAGAACGAACCGTTTGTCCGTTTTCATCCCATCTTATCCGATATGATCCTCCAGATGAATGGAAAATAGGGTTTCCATCCATCCGGATTTCATGGACAGGTGAAGATGTCTCCCGGACATTCGCAACTCCATAGGGCTGCATGGAGCATTCGGTCCGCCGGAAAAACCGAGAGGCGGACCAGATCGGAAAGCCCATGTGAAAGGAGCCTAACAGGCCAGGTTTGCAAGTAAACTGAAATACATCACAGGTGATATAATTTGCTGCTCAGTGCCTGCAGTATTCTAGTCTTCATCTCTCCAAGGTAATACTTAAAATCTGGCCTGTTAGTGTGCCCTGAGGATCGGAGTTGGGAAACACTGCTGTAGACCATCAACAGGGTAGAGGAATGGATGAGGCAACTGGATGGATGCATGAACAGGAGAAGGGGACTGGAAGCTTTGCAGCTCCTGCAGAAGATCTGGATAGGATCACCTCAATGTGGAAGGATTTAGGTGACTGGGGGTGTGCAGGACATGCAAGTGTTTGCTGCTGTTTATCTTCAGAAGCAGTGATATTGTGTTACTTTCTGTAAGCTGCCTGGATGGTAGAATGCCAATAAAATTGCAGAGCTGTCAGCATTTCTCTGTTCAGTATAACGGTGACCTGGCTCCAGCAGCTAAATAGCACCAGGCGTGTGGAACTCCTATCCTGCAGCACAGTGTAAGGAAGGGTACCACTACAGGTGGCATGGTATGGGACAGGAACAGGCTATGAGCAATGCCGGATGAGGGTGAGGAGCAATGTGGAGAGGAAAGTATGACTGGAACCTCAGCTGCTGCCTGTGTGTTAGACATAGGCTGCAGTGAAGGTGCTGGCTCTGAGCATAGGAAGGTTAACCCACAACCAGTACACACTGACACTGCGGGTTGTGTGTATGGGGGGGGGGGGGGGCTTTAATCAGACTTGTGTCATTTTGCTGTGCTGCCTGGGATCTGTTTTGCCACTAGGGGAGAATTGATTTGATGCTCTGAGGAAGGGGGTTTGTCCCCCGAAATGCGTCAGCCATCCAATCGTTTGGTCTTAGGACGGGTTACACTGTGTCCGGCTGAAGTACACCAGTTTTATCCTTGCTGTTCTTATCTGCTTGTGAGTATCCATTTGTCTGGGTGGATTCAATACATTTGTCTATGGTGGTGCACCGCGTGTTTGCACCCTCTTGTGTGTTTCTTTCAGTTCATTGAAGATGTCCCAGTCTGAGAAGGGCTGCACCCCTAAAAAGGCATTGTGGAGTGAAGAACTTTTAAAGGAAACCCCCGGATTGAGCAGGGGAGTGCTTTGATTGTATGTACCAGGGGACCATTGCTTTGCTCCTTTCACTTTGCCACTGAGGGAATGAAAAGGAGGGACTTAGAATGCTGCATTCCCCCAGTGGCATAATGAAAGTGGGACTTCGTCAGTATATAATTATTACATTTTCTATTAGATCAGTCAATAAGCTCATGAAGTTATACTGGACCTTGTATACATGAAAAACATCTGAAAGAAAGAAATTGATTATTTTTTGAAGTAAACAGTTTTGTAGAACAGCTTTTTTCAAACAGGGTGCCCAGGGACCCTGGCGTGCCTTGGCAAAATGCCTAAAAATGTCCAAAAAGTTTATATAAGTCAGCAGGTGGATCTGGCATGCCTTTTAAGTAAACAAAGCTGCAGATTTTTAGTGCGCACCATTACAACCTTCCAGACGGCGGCGTCCTAACAACCCATTAATTAATAAGGAGGACATTGGGTGCCCGTACAGCATCCTTGATTGACCCCCCCCTCTCCCTGAGCACTGGGGTCACATTACCTAAGTGATGAAGAGAAGCTGAAGGAGAGGAGAAACATTGGAATACTAGTCAGTACCAGTCTGCAAAGGTGTGTTTGCTTTGGAAGAATAAATTACCTCTAACTTCGGGAACTCTACATCTGTGAATGTTGCTGCGATATGTAAAACCTTTAGCTTTCTTTTTTTACATTTTAAAATGTGGTGCCTCGAAATTTTGCATCATTTTAAAGGGTGCCTTGAATAAAAAAATGTTGGGAAACACTGCTGTAGACTATAGGGGCCACTGTTTGATAATACAGTAAAACTTTGGATTGAGAGTGACTTGGTTTGAGAGCGTTTTTCAAGACCAGCAAAATTTTTTTTTTTTTTATAAATTTTGACTTGATAAAACGAGTGATGTCTTGATATACAAGTAGCGTCACGTCACAACTGAGTATAAAAGAGAAGAGAGGCGCCTCTAAGTGTAGCAATATGGTTACGTTCAATGAAGGTTCAACATTTAGCAACTCACATGGTTAATACTTAAATAAGGCACATCTAAGTATTCAGTCATCTGGGGTAAAGCTGTTCATATAGACCGTCCTCCGTCATCATTGCTTCCACACTGCGCTCCACGAGTGCTTCAAGCCTCTCTTTCAGGTCGCTCTACTGCAGGGTAGTCTTCCCGGTCACAACTGCAGACTGACAGCGGTGAGAGCCGGAGGTGTGGAGGATGGTCTATGTGGACAGCTTTACCCCAGATGCCTGCATATATAGTTGTACCTGTTTTAATCATCAACCATGTGAGTTGCTAAATGTTGAACCTTCATTAAATGTAATCATTTGCTACACTTAGAGGCGCCTCTCTTCCCTTTTATACTCTGTAGCTCCTGCTGGATTTGACTTCTAATCCCCTTGTGGAATGCGCCATTTGTGGATGGACATTTTATGGCTACACAACCTATCACATTGCTATAATCTTTTTATATGGACTATAAAACGAAGGACTTCTGACTAAATGATTGCTAAATCGATCATCTGAGTTTCTATTATTTCTTATGAGGAAATTTGCTTTGCTATAAGAGTGCTTTGGATTACAAGCATGTTTCCAGAACAAATTATGAGGTTTTATTATATTGCAAAAATGATGCATTACTCACATTGTACACTAGGGGGTACACCAGCCTAAGTAACAGAGTTTGCTGCATTGCCTTTTATCCAGACAATTAATGCTAATGTTTCTGTCGCTGAAACAACAATGAAAACTTTTAGACCCCTTTCACACTTATGCAACTTGTCCTGCGACTTGAGACTGCAAAGTCACATGACAAGTTGTACTCCATGATTTCCAATGAGTACCATTCATATCTGTGCGACTTCAAAGTAGTCCCTACACTACGTTGGTCCAACTTTGATGCCTTTTGAGGTCCATATCCCTCAGATTGCAAAGACATTGCTTCAAGTTCAGTCAAAATCGCATGAAAAAATTGCGTGAAAAAAAAATGGCAGCAAAATTACACAACTTTTATAGTTACCAATTGCCATACTAAGGACAATGGGTTGTTGGATTTTTTTTTTTTTTGGTCCTGCAAAACCTCATGCTGAGCAAACTTCCCCAATGTACAGTATGTTATGTCTGAAGCCGAGCTCCAGGCAAACAGCTAAATACAGCAATTGAAAATGGCATTAGCCTTTTGAAACCTGCTGTATAAAGAACTCAGATGGTGAAAAGGTAAGGGGAGTGCTAGGAGCCAATCAGGTGTACTACAGGCACATGTGTTGACTAGCAGTATGATGACTGGAGTGGGGAGCAGAAGGATGACTCGTCTCTGATGTTCCTTCACTGTTCTTTTGGATGGTGGCACCGTTCTGTGATAACCCTGTGTTTTTAGGGTGAGTTGCTAGACAGGATCAATTTGTTTTTTTGCAAACTAGCTGGTTAAGTGTGCTGGGAGATCTTTTGTATGCTTGCGATGTGCGTTGCCCTTCCATATGCACCTTACTGCAAAGGCTAGTTATAGGCTGGAGTGGCTGCCACTTTTTTGTACAGTTTGTTAAATTGAGTGAGGGGACGCACTGGATGCCTTCGCTGCCATTGCGATTTTGCTGAGCGTTACATGCGTCCCTGTGCCTTTAAAGTGCAGTTCGACCCAAAAGTGGAAGGTCCACTTTTGGCACTCCTCACCCCCTTCTATGCCACATCTGGCATGTCATTTTTTTTTTGGGGGGAAAATTCCCACAGACTTGAATGGGCCTCATTCAGGTCTTTGGGAAGGTAATGCAGCTCCAGACAAGAACACCATACTAACAATCGTTACCTTGAGCTCCCAGTTCCGGGTGACCTGATCACTGTGATAGCCTCTGATTGGCTAACACAGTGATTAGTCACTCTGAGGCCCGCCCATGTTTTTCTCTCTCTCTGTGAATGGAAAGGAGATACATTTTATCTCTCTCTCCCCGCAAAGAGAAAAAAAATATGTGTAATATATTATATATATATACATATATATATACACACACGCATACATACATGCACATACTGTGTATTTATATATATTAATACCTAGATCAAGGTTTGATCTAGATCAGTGCAAGGGTTAGTGTTTGGGTCAGGGTCATTCAATTTTGGCCAGGATTTTTTTTTTTTACAAGAACATTTTTTAAATTAGTATCCATCAGTGCCAGTTTGTTTTAGGTAGTATTAAAAAAAAAAAAAAAAGCAAAATGCGCACTATTGTTTCTGGGCTGTACTATGGGTACATAGAACAACTAACATACACATATGGGGGGTATCTCTGCGATCGTCCAGAGCAGGAGAATTTTTTTTTGACTGCTCTTTGGTGTTAGATTATGGTAGTAGCAAGAAATATACAGCTAAATTTAAAATATATTTTTACTATTTTAGGCCAGTTTTCATAATACAAAAAAAAAAAAAAATCATGAGATATTTATTACCATTTACCACCAAGTGAAAGCCCAATTCGTCCTGGAAAAAACAAGATATAACCTATCTGGATTCACAAAATAATTCTTATGAGATGTACGGTTTGACAAACATGTCAAAATTATGCTTAGGCAGGGAAAAAAAAATTGGATTTTTGTAAGATCTTACCGTAAAATCCTTTTCTCTTAGCTCATTGACAGACGTAGTCCTCTATGATTCTCATCAATAGGGTTATGCTGCCTCCGCAGGAGTAGGACTAGGCAGAAAGAAAAACGTTCTGGCTCCACCCTAGGGGCAGTCCCAGAGGGTATATCCTCCCTCTCTCTGCTACAGGATGTCAGTTATGTCACAAAGCAGTGTCAGAGAATTTAACCCAACCCAACTCAATGATAGAGGGGCGGGTACTACATCTGTCAATGAGCTAAGAGAAAAGGATTTTACGGTAAGATCTTACAAAAATCCAATTTTCTCTGTCGCTCATTGACAGACGTAGTCCTCTTTGATTCTCATCAATAGGGACGTCCCAAAGCAGTGCCACAAATGAGGGGTGGGATTGACAGAAATCAAAATCCAATCTAGAAGGCCCAACCGGTGCCAACTAGAAGTTTAAAGGCTCATCATAAACAAAGAATGAGACTCAAATAAAAATTCCAACGGAAAAAAACCCTCGAGGTAGACCACTGGTCTCCTCAAATTGCGGCCTGCAAAACCTTGCGGCCAAACGAGGCATCAGACGATGCCATTACATCAACTTTATAATGTTTTGTAAAGGTATGCACCGACGACCAGGTAGCCGCCTTGCACACCTGGACCACTGACGCCTGATGGCGAAAGGCCCATGACGCACTAAGCGCCCGAGTGGAATGCGCCTTAACAGGGAACGGGGGCTCCCGACCCTTAATAGAATAAGCCTGTACCACCGTCTGTCTGATCCATTTGGAAATAGTCGCGGCAGATGCAGGCAACCCCTTTTTGGGCCCATCCGGGACCACAAAAAGTGAATCCGTCTTGCGAAACGAGTCTGTCGTTTTCAAGTATACCCTGATCGCCCGAACCACATCCAAGGAGTGTAAAGCAATCTCCCGATGATGGCTGGGCTTAGGACACAGAGAAGGTAATACAATTTCCTCATTCAGATGAAATTCTGAAATTACTTTAGGTAGGAAAGATGGATTCGGGCGTAGAACCACCTTATCTCTATGAACCACCAGATATGGGGAACGACAAGATAATGCGGCCAGTTCTGACACCCTGCGTGCAGAAGTGATAGCCACCAAGGCCACCTTCTGGGACAACGTAGGTAAAGGAATCTCCCTAATATCTTCAAAGGGAGGCTTCTGAAGAACCGACAATACTAGATTAAGATCCCAGGGTGGTAACGGCGCGCGCACTGGCGGAGCCAGATGTCGCACCCCCTGGATGAAATTCCGCACCAAGGAATGAGTAGCCAAAGGTTTCTGAAAGAAGATAGCTAATGCTGAAACCTGACCCTTGATAGTGCTCAAGGCCAGTTTCTGCTCAACCCCTTGTTGCAGAAAGGCTAATATTCGATTAACCGAATAGGAACGTGGGTGGAACCCCAGGGGTTCACACCATGCAATGTAGGACTTCCATGTGCGATGATAAATCTTTCTGGAAGTCGCTTTCCTTGCTTTAACTAGAGTAGGAATAACTGAAGCTGACAATCCCTTGTCCTTCAGCACCTGGGTCTCAATAGCCAAGCCGTTAAAGCCAGCAATCGTAAAGCAGGAAGCAAAATGGCGGCGGACTGGCGAAGTAGCGTTCTCAGCACAGCAGCCTGCATGCCAAGCTAATGGCGGCTTGTCGACCTGCGGGAGTCTGACGGTCCACTACAGTCAAGGTAGGCTATACCTCCTATGTATGCTGTAATACTGCAGTCAGTTACAAACCAAGCCTGCTGGTTTAGAATGTTAGCTCCCAAACCAAGTCCGCTGCCCACCGAGCACATTATCACTGAGGATATGTGAACTTTAACATAGGTTACAAGGGGGACTTTAGTGTCAGAAAGAATCCGACCATATATAGAGGGGCCCGTATCCCAAAACGCCTCACAGAGAGGAAAGGGAAACATTTACTCACCATACCGAACTGACAGGCACCCTCTCTTCACAGTACCCTCTCCACCGAAGTGGGGGGCTGTCGACCAATCCGGACGCCTTGACTCTATGGTTCCTGGCGTCCAAGCGAGACGTTTAACTCGCAAGGTCAGTCCCTCCAATGGGACTCTGTCGCGGCCGACCCAGCGCGGAGCTATGGTCTGCACGCGCTCGTAGGCTGAACCGGGGTGACCACTGGATCTCAACATCCAGCCCGTCGCCCGGTCCCGCATACTTACTTGAATGTGTCGCGGCCGACCAAGCGTGATGCTCTGGTCTGCGCGCGCTCGTAGGCCGGCTGGGGTGACCACCGGATCTCAACATCCAGCCCGCCGCCCAGATCCGGTGTAATTTGCTTGAAGATCTCACAGGAAAAAAACTGGAGAAACTACCTAAAAAAATATTTTTTCTAAAAAAATCTTGCCAGGACCAAAAAGATCCCAGCAAGGAACTTAGGTCCTTACTCCTGACTAGACAGAAAAAAACTGACATCCTGTAGCAGAGAGAGGGAGGATATGCCCTCTGGGACTGCCCCTAGGGTGGAGCCAGAACGTTTTTCTTTCTGCCTAGTCCTACTCCTGCGGAGGCAGCATAACCCTATTGATGAGAGTCAAAGAGGACTACGTCTGTCAATGAGCGACAGAGAAAAACCTTTTTCGAGAGGAGTTTACTGGCAGAAAAAAAAAAATGGATTTTTGTAAGATCTTACCGTAAAATCCTTTTCTCTTAAGCTCATTGACAGACGTAGTCTTCTTGATTCTCAAGAGCTGGGTTATGTTGTCTCCGCAGGAGTAGGACTAGGCAGAAAGACAAAACGTTCTGGCTCCACCTTAGGGGCAGTCCCTGAGGGTATATCCTCCCTCTCTCTGCTACAGGGAATCAGTTCTGTTTTAAAGCAGTACAGAGAATTTAACCCAACCCAACTCAATGATAGAGGGGCGGGTACTACGTCTGTCAATGAGCTTAAGAGAAAAGGATTTTACGGTAAGATCTTACAAAAAATGGATTTTTGTAAGAACTTACCGTAAAATCCTTTTCTCTTAAGCTCATTGACAGACGTAGTCTTCTTGATTCTCAAGAGCTGGGTTATGTTGTCTCCGCAGGAGTAGGACTAGGCAGAATGACAAAACGTTCTGGCTCCACCCTAGGGGCAGTCCCTGAGGGTATATCCTCCCTCTCTCTGCTACAGGGAATCAGTTCTGTTTAAAGCAGTACAGAGAATTTAACCCAACCCAACTCAATGATAGAGGGGCGGGTACTACGTCTGTCAATGAGCTTAAGAGAAAAGGATTTTACGGTAAGTTCTTACAAAAATCCATTTTTCTCAATCGCTCATTGACAGACGTAGTCTTCTTGATTCTCAAGAGCTGGGACATCCAGAAGCAGTGCCACAAATGAGGGGTGGGATTGACAAAATCAAATCCAATCTAGAAGGCCCAACCGGTGCCAAACTAGAAGTTTTAAAGGCTCATTATAAACAAAGAATGAGACTAAAAGAAAAAATTTTCCAACGGAAAAAAACCCTCGAGGTAGACCACTGGTCTCCTCAAATTGCGGCCTGCAAAACCTTGCGGCCAAATGAGGCATCAGACGATGCCATTACATCAACTTTATAATGTTTAGAGAAGGTATGCACCGACGACCAGGTAGCCGCCTTGCACACCTGGACCACTGACGCCTGATGGCGAAAGGCCCATGACGCACTAAGTGCCCGAGTGGAGTGCGCCTTAACAGGGAACGGGGGCTCCCGACCCTTAATAGAATAAGCCTGCACTACCGTCTGTCTGATCCATCTGGAAATGGTCGCGGCAGATGCAGGCAACCCCTTTTTGGGTCCATCTGGGATCACAAAAAGTGAATCCGTCTAGCGAAACGAGTCTGTCGTTTTCAAGTATACCCTGATCGCCCGGACCACATCCAAGGAGTGCAAAGCAAATTCCCGAGGATGACTGGGCTTAGGACACAGGGAAGGTAATACAATTTCTTCATTCAGATGAAATTCTGAAACCACTTTTGGTAGGAAGGATGGATTCGGACGAAGAACCACCTTATCTCTATGAACCACCAGATATGGTGAACGACAAGATAATGCGGCCAGCTCTGACACCCTGCGTGCAGAAGTAATAGCCACCAAGAAGGCCACCTTCTGGGACAACGTAGGTAGAGGAATCTCCCTAATATCTTCAAAGGGAGGTTTCTGAAGAACCGACAACACTAAATTAAGATCCCAGGGGGGTAACGGCGCGTGCACTGGCGGAGCCAGATGTCGCACCCCCTGGATGAAATTCCACACCAAGGAATGAGTAGCCAAAGGCTTCTGAAAGAAGATGGCTAATGCTGAGACCTGACCCTTGATAGTACTCAAGGCCAGTTTCTGCTCAACCCCTTGTTGCAGAAAAGCCAATATTCGACTAATCGAATAAGACCGAGGACGGAACCCCAAAGGTTCACACCATGCAATGTAGGACTTCCATGTGCGATGATAAATCTTTCTGGAAGTCGCTTTCCTTGCTTCAACTAGAGTAGGAATAACTGAAGCTGACAAACCTTTGTCCTTCAGCACCTGGGTCTCAATAGCCAGGCCGTTAAAGCCAGCGATCGTAAAGCAGGATGGAAGATCGGTCCCTGAGACAGTAGATCCTCCCTGAGAGGAAGTCTCCACGGGACGTCCGCCACCAGTCTGACCATGTCGGCGTACCAAGCTCGACGAGGCCAGTCCGGAGCTACCAGGATTACTGGGATTCCTTCCTCCTCTATTCTGCGAAGAAGTCTTGGCAGTAACGCGAGAGGAGGGAAGGCATATATTAGCTGGTATTGCCCCCACGGGGCGATCAGTGCGTCTGCGGTTTCTGCTAGAGGATCGCGGGAGCGAGCCACGAATCTCTGAACTTTCCTGTTGAATCGTGATGCCAACAGATCCACATCCGGGGTGCCCCACCGTAGGCACAACTGGTGGAAAACGTCTGGATGGAGGGACCATTCCCCCTGATCCAGGGTCTGACGGCTGAGATAATCTGCCTGCCAATTCTCCACCCCCGGAATGAACACCGCAGAGATTGCTGGAACAAATCGTTCCGCCCAGCGAAGAATGCAAGCCACTTCTTTGGCCGCTCGGGCACTCTTGGTGCCCCCCTGGTGATTGACATAAGCCACGGCCGTGGCATTGTCCGACTGGATCCGAACCGAGCTGCCCTGGAGCTGCTCGGTCCAGTGAATCAGACAAAGTCTGATCGCTCTCAGTTCCAATACATTTATCGGTAACCTGGATTCTTCCGGGGACCAAAGTCCCTGGACAGATAACTGACCGAGAATTCCTCCCCATCCGGATAGACTGGCATCCGTGGTCACTGTCGTCCAATATATTGGCAGAAATGACTTTCCCTGGCTGAGCATCGGAGACCGAAGCCACCATACCAGAGACTCTCTGGTCTGTTTGCTCAATCGGATCTGATTGTCCAGGGATTCCGGATTCCGATTCCATCTGAGAAGAATCTCTTGCTGAAGAATTCGGGTATGGGACTGGGCAAATGGGACTGCTTCGAACGAAGCCACCATCAACCCCAGAACCCTCATGCAAGTCCGAAGGGAAGACCAGCTGTTGGACAGTAACAACTGGACTGCAGATTGAATCTTTCGGAGTTTCCCTACCGGAAGAAAAACTCTTGTCCTGACTGTGTCTAGAATTAGACCCAGATATTCGAGCCTCTGGGTGGGAACCAGAAATGACTTTTGCTGGTTCACCAGCCACCCGAATTCCTGTAAAGAAATCATAGTAATTTCTATGTTTTGTAGCAAGGTCTGAGGAGACTCTGCATGAAGCAGAAGATCGTCTAGGTAACCTAGAATCGATATACCTCTTTGGCGCAGAAGTGCCAACACCTTTGTGAAGACCCGCGGAGCCGTGGCGAGACCGAAAGGTAACGCCACAAACTGATAGTGGTTCTCCTCTACGGAAAAGCGTAGAAAACGCTGATGTCCTGCGAAAATGGGAATGTGAAGATAGGCGTCCTTGAAGTCTATGGACGCTAGGACATCCCCTGGATGCAGGAAGGCTGCTACCGTGCGAATGGACTCCATTCTGAATCTTCTTCTGTTGACGAAAGAATTGAGTGCTCTTAAGTCCAGAATTGGACGCACTTTGCCCTCTTTCCTGGGTATTGTAAACAGGTTTGAATAAAACCCTTGAAACCGTTCTGTCCAAGGAACGTGGACTACCACTCCTTGTTGTAGTAAATCTGTGACTGCTCTCCGCAGATCTTCTAAACGATCTGCGGATAGTCGGATATTGGAAGGGAAAAATCGCGCCGGCGGGAGAGATCGAAACTCGATCTTGTACCCTGACCTTATGACTTCGCAAACCCATTTGTCCGGGATTCTGGAAAGCCATGGATCCGGGAACCGGCGAAGACGTCCCCCCACCCCAGTTATGGGTGGGGGCGCACCTTCAGGCTTTGGATGGTTTATCTTCAGGTCTGGAGGGGGTGGGCTTTTGCTTGCCCGACCAACGACCCCTGACGCCTCCTGCAGGAGCTTTGGAGGACTTCGTTTTTTCAACCGCTGGACGAAAAAACCTCTTGTGAGCAGAAAAAGAAGGCCCTCGTCTTTGACGAGTTCCTCTACCTTTAAAATTTTGCGGTAAAAAGGTGCTTTTTCCACCGGTGAGATCCTTAATGATCTCATCTAAGTTGGCTCCAAATAGACGCTCTCCTGAAAAGGGGATATTAGCCAATGCTTTTTTGGAACCTTGGTCGGCTAACCAACCTTTTAGCCACAGTGTACGCCTGAGAACCACTGCTGAGACTGATGCTCGCGCCATTAATGGAGTGGCGTCTAACGCCGCATCACATACAAACTGTAACCCCTGTATCATTTGTTCCAACAAATCTGATACCGCCTGAGGGACTTCTTCTAAGTCCCGGCGTAACCACTTGGTCCATTCAGTTACAGCCTGCGAAACCAGACCAATAGCAATTATTGGTCTGAAAGCTGATCCAATCAAGGAAAACATGGTGCGAGACATAGCTTCTATCTTGCGATCCACTGGATCTTTAAAAGACGGAGCGTCTTCTAAAGGAATAACCGTGGCTTTATTCAATCTAGCAATAGGTGAATCCACCACAGGTGGTTCTGTCCATTTCTTAATAAGGGTTTCCTCAAACGGATAACGCCTGTCAATGCGTTTAGAAATATTAAAAGTGCGTTTTGGCAGACGCCATTCTTCTTCGATTGGATTGCCAAAACATTTGGGCAATGGAAAAACCTTCGCCACTTTGATGCGCTTTTTAGTCCCAAAAGGGATCTCAGTTTCAGCTATTTCTGATGGAATACCCTGTAACCTTAAAGTCTCTTGAACAGATACAATGAGTGCGTTTACCAACGCTTCCTCTCGGGCTATGGCGGATGCCGAAACATCCTCCTCACTGTCTGAAGAGACAGGACCCGAGACACCAATACCAGATGAAGTACCTGCAACTGCAGAAATAGGCTCAGAGTCTGAATCCGAAGTTTCAGATAATAAGGGGTTAGGCGGGGGTCGCTTTCTTGCGCCCTGTCCCTGACAAGCCACTTCCACCCGGGACACAAAAGTTTCCATAATAGCTGACAAAGATTCAATTGTCAATGGGGTGCTGGAGGATCCCGCAGACCCCTCGAGGGGATCCGGAGGAGATACATGAGTGGCAGGGTCCATGTTAATACAGGACACCTTTGCCAGCAAAAACAAAAAAACTTTTTTTTTTTTTTTTTTGTGTGTCTCCCCCTAGCGCAATAGCGCCCCTCAGAGTACCTGCTTCTCGATCCCAGAGAGAGAGAGAGAGAGAGGGACCCCCAAGGCTCACCAACCGATGCAGTGCAGTTTCCAACAAACTGCAGTCAGCGTCTGTCTTACACAGACTGGAAGGAGCTGTTTGCTTTTTCCCGGGCAGAAGGCGTGGCTCCGCCCCCTGTGTACGCCTTCCGGCGTTCCCAGCCCTCCACGAGGTAGCTGGGCTCACAAAACATGGCCGCCCCCATAGAAGAGACATAAGACTCCAAAAACATGGCGGCCGGCGTGACCTGAGGACATACATGCATTCGGTCTACGGCAAAATGGCGGCGGACCGCCGATATCGTCTTCCCAGCACATCCACCTGCACTCTGCTAAGAGGTGACATATGGATCTACAGAGATACACTGCACATGAGGTAGGATTATACCTCCTATGTCTGCTGTAATGTTACAGTCTGCTGGGTAGAGTGTTAGCTCTTGAACCAAGTCCACTTCCCACAAACACATGCTGTATTACAAGGGGGACTTGTAAGTATCAGATATATACTGACCATATATGGAGGGGCCCATAATATATACTGCCTCATAATGAGGAAAAAAGGGAACGTTTACTCACCATACCGAACCGACAGGCACCCTCTCTTCACAATACCCTCTCCACCAGGGTGGGGGTTTGTGGACGCCTCGACTCTCTGGTACCTGGCGTCCAAGCGAGCTTTTAACTCGCAAAGTCAGTCCCTTTACTGGGACTCCGTCGCGGCCGACTCAGCGCACTGGTCTGCACGCGCTCTTAGGCAGAAACCGGGGTGACCACTGGATCTCAACATCCAGCCCGTCGCCCGGCCCCGCATACTTACTTGAATATGTCACGGCCGACCAAGCGCAATGCCATGGTCTGCGCGCGCTCGTAGGCCGGCTGGGGTGACCACAAGTGTCGCCCAGTCCGGCATTTTTGCTTGAAGATCTCACAGGAAAAAAACACTGGAGAAAACTACCTAAAAAATGTATTTTTCTTAAAGAAAAAAAGTCTTGCCAGGACCAAAAGATCCCAGCAAGGAACTTAGGTCCTTACTCCTGACTAGACAGAAAAAAACTGATTCCCTGTAGCAGAGAGAGGGAGGATATACCCTCAGGGACTGCCCCTAGGGTGGAGCCAGAACGTTTTGTCATTCTGCCTAGTCCTACTCCTGCGGAGACAACATAACCCAGCTCTTGAGAATCAAGAAGACTACGTCTGTCAATGAGCGATAGAGAAAATCCATTTTTCTCTATCGCTCATTGACAGACGTAGTCTTCTTGATTCTCAAGAGCTGGGACATCCAGAAGCAGTGCCACAAATGAGGGGTGGGATTGACAAAATCAAATCCAATCTAGAAGGCCCAACTGGTGCCAAACTAGAAGTTTTAAAGGCTCATTATAAACAAAGAATGAGACTAAAAGAAAAATTTTCCAACGGAAAAAACCCTCGAGGTAGACCACTGGTCTCCTCAAATTGCGGCCTGCAAAACCTTGCGGCCAAACGAGGCATCAGACGATGCCATTACATCAACTTTATAATGTTTAGAAAAGGTATGCACCGACGACCAGGTAGCCGCCTTGCACACCTGGACCACTGACGCCTGATGGCGAAAGGCCCATGACGCACTAAGTGCCCGAGTGGAGTGCGCCTTAACAGGGAACGGGGGCTCCCGACCCTTGATAGAATAAGCCTGCACTACCGTCTGTCTGATCCATCTGGAAATGGTCGCGGCAGATGCAGGCAACCCCTTTTTGGGTCCATCTGGGATCACAAAAAGTGAATCCGTCTTGCGAAACGAGTCTGTCGTTTTCAAGTATACCCTGATCGCCCGGACCACATCCAAGGAGTGTAAAGCAAACTCCCGAGGATGACTGGGCTTAGGACACAGGGAAGGTAATACAATTTCTTCATTCAGATGAAATTCTGAAACCACTTTTGGTAGGAAGGATGGATTCGGACGAAGAACCACCTTATCTCTATGAACCACCAGATATGGTGAAACGACAAGATAATGCGGCCAGTTCTGACACCCTGCGTGCAGAAGTAATAGCCACCAAGAAGGCCACCTTCTGGGACAACGTGGGTAGAGGAATCTCCCTAATATCTTCAAAGGGAGGTTTCTGAAGAACCGACAACACTAAATTAAGATCCCAGGGGGGTAACGGCGCGTGCACTGGCGGAGCCAGATGTCGCACCCCCTGGATGAAGTTCCGCACCAAGGAATGAGTAGCCAAAGGCTTCTGAAAGAAGATGGCTAATGCTGAGACCTGACCCTTGATAGTACTCAAGGCCAGTTTCTGCTCAACCCTTTGTTGCAGAAAAGCCAATATTCGACTAATCGAATAAGACCGAGGACGGAACCCCAAAGGTTCACACCATGCAATGTAGGACTTCCATGTACGATGATAATCTTTCTGGAAGTCGCTTTCCTTGCTTCAACTAGAGTAGGAATAACTGAAGCTGACAAACCTTTGTCCTTCAGCACCTGGGTCTCAATAGCCAGGCCGTTAAAGCCAGCGATCGTAAAGCAGGATGGAAGATCGGTCCCTGAGACAGTAGATCCTCCCTGAGAGGAAGTCTCCATGGGACGTCCGCCACCAGTCTGACCATGTCGGCGTACCAAGCTCGACGAGGCCAGTCCGGAGCTACCAGGATTACTGGGATTCCTTCCTCCTCTATCCTGCGAAGAAGTCTTGGCAGTAACGCGAGAGGAGGGAAGGCATATATTAGCTGGTATTGCCCCCACGGGGCGATCAGTGCGTCTGCGGTTTCTGCTAGAGGATCGCGGGAGCGAGCCACGAATCTCTGAATTTTCCTGTTGAATCGTGATGCCAACAGATCCACATCCGGGGTGCCCCACCGTAGGCACAACTGGTGGAAAACGTCTGGATGGAGGGACCATTCCCCCTGATCCAGGGTCTGACGGCTGAGATAATCTGCCTGCCAATTCTCCACCCCCAGAATGAACACCGCAGAGATTGCTGGAACAAATCGTTCCGCCCAGCGAAGAATGCAAGCCACTTCTTTGGCCGCTCGGACACTCTTGGTGCCCCCCTGGTGATTGACATAAGCCACGGCCGTGGCATTGTCCGACTGGATCCGAACCGGGCTGCCCTGGAGCTGTTCGGTCCAGTGAATCAGACAAAGTCTGATCGCTCTCAGTTCCAATACATTTATCGGTAACCTGGATTCTTCCGGGGACCAAAGTCCCTGGACAGATAACTGACCAAGAATTCCTCCCCATCCGGATAGACTGGCATCCGTGGTCACTATCGTCCAATATATTGGCAGAAATGACTTTCCCTGGCTGAGCATTGGAGACCGAAGCCACCAAACCAGAGACTCTCTGGTCTGTTTGCTCAATCGTATCTGATTGTCCAGGGATTCCGGATTCCGATTCCATCTGAGAAGAATCTCTTGCTGAAGAATTCGGGTATGGGACTGGGCAAATGGGACTGCTTCGAAGGAAGCCACCATCAACCCCAGAACCCTCATGCAAGTCCGAAGGGAAGACCAGCTGTTGGACAGTAACAACTGGA
Organism: Pelophylax lessonae; assembly: GCF_965119305.1. Classification (NCBI taxonomy): domain Eukaryota; kingdom Metazoa; phylum Chordata; class Amphibia; order Anura; family Ranidae; genus Pelophylax; species Pelophylax lessonae. The sequence continues at coordinate 263,023,625 of NC_138775.1, read as the reverse complement.
CTGCTGATTGAATCTTTCGGAGTTTCCCTACCGGAAGGAAAACTCTTGTCCTGACTGTGTCTAGAATTAGACCCAGATATTCGAGCTTCTGGGTGGGAACCAGAAATGACTTTTGCTGGTTCACCAGCCACCCGAATTCCTGTAAAGAAATCATAGTAATTTCTATGTTTTGTAGCAAGGTCTGAGGAGACTCTGCATGAAGCAGAAGATCGTCTAGGTAACCTAGAATCGATATACCTCTTTGGCGCAGAAGTGCCAACATTGGGGCCAACACCTTTGTGAAGACCCGCGGAGCCGTGGCGAGACCGAAAGGTAACGCCACAAACTGATAGTGGTTCTCCTCTACGGAAAAGCGTAGAAAACGCTGATGTCCTGCGAAAATGGGAATGTGAAGATAGGCGTCCTTGATGTCTATGGACGCTAGGACATCCCCTGGATGCAGGAAGGCTGCTACCGTGCGAATGGACTCCATTCTGAATCTTCTTATGTTGACGAAAGAATTGAGTGCTCTTAAGTCCAGAATTGGACGCACTTTGCCCTCTTTCCTGGGTATTGTAAATAGGTTTGAATAAAACCCTTGAAACCGTTCTGTCCAAGGAACGTGGACTACCACTCCTTGTTGTAGTAGATCTGTGACTGCTCTCCGCAGATCTTCTAAACGATCTGAGGATATTCGGATATTGGAAGGGAAGAATCGCGCCGGTGGGAGAGATCGAAACTCGATCTTGTACCCTGACCTTATGACTTCGCAAACCCATTTGTCCGGGATTCTGGAAAGCCATGGATCCGGGAACCGGCGAAGACGTCCCCCCACCCCAGTTATGGGTGGGGGCGCACCTTCAGGCTTTGGATGGTTTATCTTCAGGTCTGGAGGGGGCGGGCTTTTGCTTGCCCGACCAACGACCCCTGACGCCTCCTGCAGGAGCTTTGGAGGACTTAGTTTTTTCACCCGCTGGACGAAAAAACCTCTTGTGAGCAGAAAAAGAAGGCCCTCGTCTTTGACGAGTTCCTCTACCTTTAAAATTTTGCGGTAAAAAGGTGCTCTTTCCACCGGTGAGATCCTTAATGATCTCATCTAAGTTGGCTCCAAATAGACGCTCTCCTGAAAAGGGGATATTAGCCAATGCTTTTTTGGAACCTTGGTCGGCTAACCAACCTTTTAGCCACAGTGTACGCCTGAGAACCACTGCTGAGACTGATGCTCGCGCCATTAATGGAGTGGCGTCTAACGCCGCATCACACACAAACTGTAACCCCTGTATCATTTGTTCCAACAAATCTGATACCGCCTGAGGGACTTCTTCTAAGTCCCGGCGTAACCACTTGGTCCATTCAGTTACAGCCTGCGAAACCAGACCAATAGCTATTATAGGTCTGAAAGCTGATCCAATCAAGGAAAACATGGTGCGAGACATAGCTTCTATCTTGCGATCCACTGGATCTTTAAAAGACGGAGCGTCTTCTAAAGGAATAACCGTGGCTTTATTCAATCTAGCAATTGGTGAATCCACCACAGGTGGTTCTGTCCATTTCTTAATAAGGGTTTCCTCAAACGGATAACGCCTGTCAATGCGTTTAGAAATAGTAAAAATGCGTTTTGGCAGACGCCATTCTTCTTCGATTGGATTGCCAAAACATTTGGGCAATGGAAAAACCTTCGCCACTTTGATGCGTTTTTTAGTCCCAAAAGGGATCTCAGTTTCAGCTATTTCTGATGGAATACCCTGTAACCTTAAGGTCTCTTGAACAGATACAATGAGTGCGTTTACCAACGCTTCCTCTCGGGCTATGGCGGATGCCGAAACATCTTCCTCACTGTCTGAAGAGACAGGACCCGAGACACCAATCCCAGATGAAGTACCTGCAACTGCAGAAATAGGCTCAGAGTCTGAATCCGAGGTTTCAGATAATAAGGGGTTAGGCGGGGGTCGCTTTCTTGCGCCCTGTCCCTGACAAGCCACTTCCACCCGGGACACAAACGTTTCCATAATAGCTGACAATGATTCAATTGTCAATGGGGTGCTGGAGGATCCCGCAGACCCCTCGAGGGGATCCGGAGGAGATACATGAGTGGCAGGGTCCATGTTAATACAGGACACCTTTGCCAGCAAAAACAAAAAAAAAACTTTTTTTTTTTTTTTTTTTGTGTGTCTCCCCCTAGCGCAATAGCGCCCCTCAGAGTACCTGCTTCTCGATCCCAGAGAGAGAGAGAGGGACCCCCAAGGCTCACCAACCGATGCAGTGCAGTTTCCAACCAACTGCAGTCAGCGTCTGTCTTACACAGACTGGAAGGAGCTGTTTGCTTTTTCCCGGGTAGAAGGCGTGGCTCCGCCCCCTGTGTACGCCTTCGGCGTTCCCAGCCCTCCACGAGGTAGCTGGGCTCACAAAACATGGCCGCCCCCATAGAAGAGACATAGGACTCCAAAAACATGGCGGCCGGCGTGACCTGAGGACATACATGCATTCGGTCTACGGAAAAATGGCGGCGGACCGCCAAAATCGTCTTCCCAGCACATCCACCTGCACTCTGCTAAGAAAGTGATGTATGGATCTACAGAGATACACTACACATAAGGTAGGATTATACCTCCTATGTCTGCTGTAATGTTACAGTCTGCTGGGTAGAGTGTTAGCTCTTGAACCAAGTCCATTTCCCACAAACACATGCTGTATTACAAGGGGGACTTGTAAGTATCAGATATATACTGACCATATGTGGAGGGGCCCATAATACATACTGCCTCATAACGAGGAAAAAAGGGAACGTTTACTCACCATACCGAACCGACAGGCACCCTCTCTTCACAATACCCTCTCCACCGGGGTGGGGGTTTGTGGACGCCTCGACTCTCTGGTACCTGGCGTCCAAGCGAGACTTTTAACTCGCAAAGTCAGTCCCTTCACTGGGACTCCGTCGCGGCCGACCCAGCGCGGAGCTCTGGTCTGCACGCGCTCGTAGGCAGAAACCGGGGTGACCACTGGATCTCAACATCCAGCCCGTCGCCCGGCCCCGCATACTTACTTGAATATGTCGCGGCCGACCAAGCGCAATGCCATGGTCTGCGCGCGCTCGTAGGCCGGCTGGGGTGACCACAAGTGTCGCCCAGTCCGGCATTTTTGCTTGAAGATCTCACAGGAAAAAAACACTGGAGAAAACTACCTAAAAAATGTCTTTTTCTTAAAGAAAAAAAGTCTTGCCAGGACCAAAAGATCCCAGCAAGGAACTTAGGTCCTTACTCCTGACTAGACAGAAAAAAACTGATTCCCTGTAGCAGAGAGAGGGAGGATATACCCTCAGGGACTGCCCCTAAGGTGGAGCCAGAACGTTTTGTCTTTCTGCCTAGTCCTACTCCTGCGGAGACAACATAACCCAGCTCTTGAGAATCAAGAAGACTACGTCTGTCAATGAGCGATAGAGAAAAACCCAGCTAAAACGCTCCTAACGCTAGTTTAGGTGCTCTACATAAGCGTTTTTTTTTCGCCAAGGGAACTGGCGTTTTTTTTAAGCCCAGTGTGCATGGATCCAATGATAAATAGAGCAAAACCGGAACAACCTGATCCGTCATTCAAAAACCGGAACAACCTGATCCGTCATTCAAAAACCGGAACAACCTGATCCGTCATTCAAAAACCGGAACAACCTGATCCGCCACTCAAATTCTTTCATTTGAAAGATGACTGATTTTGCCAACTACTCCACATTTCCCCCCCTACATTTAATAAATTGCCACCATGTTCTATCTTACAAATACCTTTTCTCAGTTGTCTCAGAATGGGTTTTCAGTTTCACTCCACTCTCTGTGATTTCCACTTTCCGGACACTGCCGAAGAAGTCAGTGATAAGAACAAACTGCGGGTCCCTCTGGAAGAGGTCGGTGCGATGGCCCGGGGTGGACACACACAGGCTCTTAGGGCACACCTGGAACTGAAAACAGAAATAGAAATTTTTAAACTCCACCCTAGGACAAGATTCCGCTCATAATTCTTCCACTGTTTGCAGAGATCAAAGTGTGAGAAATTAGCACTGAGCTTGACAAATCAGAGGGTCAGGCCAAGTTTTTTTCAGCCCCATGAGAGTTTTTGGAGGTAACCAGCTAAGCTTGTTATGATTTTTTGGCTCTACATATTCACATAGTCTTCTAAAGCAGGGGTCTCCAAACTTTCTAAAGCATGGGCCAGTTTTCTGTCCTTCAGACTTTAGGGGGGGCCGGACTGTGGCCAGTAGGAGTATAAAATTCTGCAGCATCAGTGAGAGTAGTGTCCCAGGCTTGGTGGTCAGTGGGGGTAAAAAAAAAAAATACAAAGACCCTGTGGTTAGTAGGAGGAGGAATAGTGCTCCATCTCTGATGTCAGTGGGAGAAATAGTGCACCATCGCTGATGTCATTGGGAAGAATAGGAACCCATTGTTGGTGTCAGTGGGAGCAATAGTACCCCATTGTTGGTGTCAGTGGGAGGAATAGTACCCCATTGTTGGTGTCAGTGAGAGGAATAGAGGCCCATCATTGATGCCATTGAGAAAAATGGTGCCCCATCACTGATGTCAGTTGGGGTCAGTGGGAGGAATAGTGGCCCCATCATTGGTGTCAGTGGAAGAAACAGTGCCCCACTGTTGTCAGTGGAAGGAATAGTGCCTAGTCTCAGTGGGAAGAATAGTCCAAGGGCCAGATGAAGGCAAGCAAAGGCCCACATCTGGCACGCTGGTCATAGTTTGGAGACCATTGTTCTAAAGGAACCAACAGCTCTTTTCTTTTTGTTTTATATATTTTATATTCACTATCGGAACCCTTATAGGGAAAGAGGCTTCTATTGGAATATTTTAAGCTACATCCTCCCCGCCCTTGATTTTATCTGTAAGTGTCTGAAAACTATAGTGTACATATTAAAAAATCAAACTCTGTACAGTAAGTGCTAACTCTGTAATTTGAAGTTGATATTGTCTGGCTTTTTGGAGCAGCTATATTGACACACTTTGAGCTTCTTTGAGCCCACACAATGAGACCTACACTGAGGAATGCACTGAATAATGACTTGATAATTGTGAGTGTCCTAATGCAGTTTTTCAACATTATTGTTGTTTTGATATTTTATTGTCTATATGCATCTATATTTTAGGATTCGCCACTGTACAGACTCCCGAGGAAGATATGTATTAAATAGGAACTGCAGTCTGCTCACATAATTTGTAATAAAAAACGACTTTGCCATTCTGAAGCTTCCCTCCAACCACTTTGCATATTATTTTATATATACTGTAATTCTGTACTTGCAAAATATGCTGGAGAAATCTCCATCCACTAAGTCTGGCTGCAGCCATTTTATCTGTGGGCAGCTGAAGCTGCTGCCTGTTCACTTCCTGGATTTACACAGACACACACACATATATACAGCGTGAGGAGGAAAAAAAATGAAGCTGATCATCGGCTTCTGTAAGAGGGACATTGGTCCCACACTGTCTCTACCAGTGCCACCTACCAGTGCCATCTACCAGTGCCCATGAGTAATGCTAATCAGTGCCCATCAGTGCGCATCAGTGCTGCATACCAGTGCCCATCAGTGCCACCTAGCGTTGCTGCCTTTCAGTGCCACCTACCAGTGTCACCTATCAGTGCTGCCCATCAGTGCCTATCTGTGCTGATCAATGCAGCCTATCAGTGCAGCTTCATCAGCACACATCAATGAAGGAGATAAGTTACCCGTTTGGAAAATTTTATAACAAACTATAAAAACTTATTTTTATTGATTTTTTTTTTTTTTAAATTTCCATCTTTTTTTTTTTCATTTGTTTAGCAAAAAAAATAGAAAACCTAGTGGTGTTTAAATACCACCAAAAGAAAGCTATATTTGTGTGAAAAAATGATAAATCTTTCATATGGGTACAGTGAAGTATGACCATGCAATTGTCAAGTGTGACAGCTCTGAAAGCTGAGAATTGGCCTGGGCAGGAAGGGGGTTTACAGTGCACCTAGAATGTATTCACAGCGCTTCACTTTTTCCACATTTTGTTATGTTACAGCCTTATTCCAAAACAGATTTAAGTCATTATTTTCCTCAAAATTCTACAAACAATACCCCATAATGACAATGTGAAAGAAACTTGTTTGAAATCTTTGCAAATTTATTAAAATTAAAAAAACTGAAAAAAAAAAATCAAATGTACATAAGTATTCACAGCCTTTGCCATGACACTCAAAATTGAGCTCAAGTGCATCCTGTTTCCACAACTTGATTGGAGTCCACCTGTGGTAAATTTAGTTGATTAGACCTGATTTGGAGAAGCACACACCTATCTATAAAAGGTCCCACAGTTAATTCAGGTCAGAGAACAAACAAAGCCATGAAGTCCAAGGAATTGTCTGTAGACCTCCGAGGCAGGATTGTAACGAGGCACAGATCTGGAGAAGGGTACAGAAAAATATCTGCAGCATTGACGGTCACAATGAGTACAGTGGCCTCCATCATCTCTAAATGGAAGAAGTTTGGAACCACCAGGACTCTTGCTAGAGTGAGCTGTCCGGCCAAACTGAGTGATCGGGGGAAAAGGGCCTTAGTGAGGGAGGTGGCCAAGAACCAGATGGTCACTCTGACAGAGCTCTGGCGTTTCTCCGTGGAGAGGGGAGAACCTTCCACAAGAAATACCATCTCTGCAGCACTCCACCAATCAGACCTGTATGGTAGAGTGGCCAGACAGAAGCCACTCCTCAGTAAAAGGCACATGACAGCCCGCCTGGCGTTTGCCAAAAGGCACCTGAAGGACTCTCAGACCAGGAGAAACAACATTTTCTGGTCTGATGAAACAAAGATTGAACTCTCTACAGTGAAGCATGGTGGTGGCAGCAGCATGCTGTGGTGATGTTTTTCAGCGGCAGGAACTGGGAAACTAGTCAGGACTGAGAAAAAGTTGAATGCAGCAATGTACAGAGACATCCTTGATGAAAACCTGCTCCAGAGTGCCCTGGACCTCATAAGGGTGCAAAGGTTCATCTTCCAACATAACAACGACTAAGCACACAGTCAAGATCAAAAAAGAGTTACCGCCACCTTCCACGTCATCATCACGTTCATGCGGCCGGCCCGCCCTCCAGTGACGCTTTCGTTGCCTCATTGGTTGATAATCTCCCGGCTGTTAATGCTGCTGCTAGCCAGTCACAGTGTCTCCAGGCAAACCGCGGCCAGCCCTCCCCGCTGCCTGATTGGGTCATCTCTTCGGCTGCTGCTGGCCAATGACAGCACTCGCAAACCGCGGACCCGGAAGGACGCTAATACAGCGAAATGTAAATACAGTATGTGGCAAAATAATTATCATAAAATAATTAAAATAATTAAGCATCCGCTCCCCGCTCCTCCACAGTAATTTAATTCCAAGACTTTTCCAAAACCTAGTGTGTTTCCTAATTTTCCATGACCTTTCCAGGCCTGGAAAGTGTCATTTAAAAATTCTGAAACTTTTCCAGGACCGTACGAACCCTGTTCCATTCAACTATAGCCGACCAAAGATCAAAATTCGGCCACTTCAGCAGGAACCGGTTGAATTTCGATCCATGCAAGGGCAGGGTGATTTTAATGAAGTAGTCTATCTATCAAATCAACTTCAGTACAACCAGCCTGTCTTTTTTTTTTTTTTTCGTGCAATTAGGGCCCTTTCACACTATCCATCCGTCAGACGGACTCCGTTTATCTCAGCGGGGAATCGATCCGCCGATCCCCGCTGAGCAGGAGCATGACAGCTGTGCGGGAGTGATGTAATCGCGGGTCCGGCCAATCCTGGAAGACGGGCGATTGAAGATGTCGCCCGTCATACAGGTAAGCGGGTGGCACGGAGGGGGCTCGTTCTAAGGTAAGTATTTCATAATGAGCTAGTATGCAATGCATACTAGCTCATTATGTGTTCCTCTTTCAGGTTGGAAAAAAAAATAAAAATTTTTGAATGAGTTTACAACCTCTTTAAAGCACAATAAAAAAAAAAAAAAAAAGGTTCAGTAGAAAAGTTGCCAATTTTTTAAAAACATAGTATAATGTGTATAAATGATTTGGCCATTAAAAAAATAAACAGTCCTCTAAAAATTTAAAAATACTTTTGCTGCTGCTGACATATTCTTTGCTGTCTGGTGCCAACGAAAAGGTGGGAGTATTCTTTGAAGATTAAACAGTGATTTGTTTAGTTTAAAACCTTTTTATTTAATGTAAAAGGGCCCTGCAGGGTTCAGATTTAGTGCCGGGGGTCTCTTTAGGAAAGCAGCTTGGCTTCCAGCAATGTTCAAAGACTGTCAACTAAAAGCAGTTTATCAATTCTCTCTTATGTGTAGTACAGAGGCCGGCTCCATCGCTTTCATCTCTATACCTATGCTTCAGCTGTCACATTCAGTGTCTGTTAAAGCAAGGTCCACAAGGCACTTGTATAGAGTTTTTCCACTACTCTGCCCATTAATAGCTACCCTCTAAAGGTCATTTAAAGGCTAAGTTCACCTTTAACCACTTCTGGACCGGAAGATTTTCCCCCTAAATGACCAGGCCATTTTTTGCAAAATGGGCACTGCGTTATTTTAACAGACAATTGCGCAATCGTGCAACGCTATACCCAAATAAAATTAATGTCCTTTTTTCCCCACAAATAGAGCTTTCTTTAGGTGGTATTTGATCACCTGTGCAATTTTTATTTTTTGCGCTATAAACAAAAAAAGAGCGACAATTCAGGATAAAAAAAAAAAACAATATATTTCACATTCTGCTATATAACATTCCCCCCCCCCCCCCCAAAAAAAAAAACTAAAAATCAATTTTTTCCATAATTTTAGGGCAATTTGTATTCTACTACATATTTTTGGTAAAAAAAAAATCCCAATAGGCGTATTTTTGATTGGTTTGCGCAAAAGTTATCAGACGTCCACAAACTAGGGGAAAGATTTCTGTAATTTTTATTTATTTTTTTATTTATTTTTTACTAGTATTGACAGCGATCTTTAATCAGGACTGCAACATTGCAGCAGACAGATCGGGCCCCAACTGACATTTTTGACACTTTTGGGGGGACCAGAGACATTACTACAGTAATCAGTGCTAAAAATATGCACTTACTGTAATAGTGACACTGGCAGGGAAGGGGTTAACCCAGGGGTGACCAAAGGGTTAAGTGTGAGCCTAGGGGATGTCTTCTAATTGTGGGGGGTGGGGGGGTGGGCTTGTGAAATCAATACAGAGACCTGTGCTCCAAAACAGGCATTGATTCCAGAGAGAACAACAGTCTTTACAACAGCAGACCGCTGTTTTCTCTTCACCGAGAGCGATCATGGGTGCCTGGCGGCAATCGCTGCCACCGGCTCTGTGGATCGGCTTCTGCACTGGCGAATGGGCGCGCATTCCCCCAGGATCACTCCCGCGGACTGCCATACAGGTACGGCAATTCGCGGGAACTTGCCGACCTCTAACTGTATAACTGCGGCAGCTGGTCGGCAAGTGGTTAAAAGAAAATGCATATGTATTTGCAAGTAAAATAAAATGTGATTTTTGATTTACCGTAAAATCCATTTCTCTGAGTTCATTGACGGACACAGCTCTCCTGGATTCTGATTCATTGGGTTCTACTGCCCCCTACAGGAATAGGACATTAGGAAGAAAAAAGAACTTGGCTAGGCCTTTGGGCAGTCCTAGGTGGTATATTCCCCCTCTCTGCTATAGGTCTTCAGTTTTGTAACAAGCAGTGTCAGAGGTAATACCGGTGTACAGTAAACCCCCGCTCCATCGCGGTTCAGTTTTTGCGGTCCCGGTATATTGCGTTTTTTTTTGTAATGTTATTTTACTATATAAATCATTAAAAATTAAATATTTTTGTGTTTTCCATAGCTCTTGCTATGTCTCTCAGTATCTTTTATGTGTTTAAATGAGTTTCTATTGTTTTAAAAGTGTGTTTAAAGACCTGAAAATGCTTTTACACGTACAGTGAAAGTAAAAAAAACATGCCTACAATGCATTTTAATAGGGTTTTTCTATTTCGCGGATTTTCACATTTTGCGGCTGGGGCCGGAACGTAACCCCCGCAATGGAGGGGGGTTTACTGTAGTCAGATGGCGGACCCCTTGAACAAAGATACGCACCAGAGAGTGCGTGGCCAGGGGTCACTGAAAGAAGACCGCCAAGGCCAACACCTGGCCCTTGATGGTACTCAAGGCCAATTTCTGCTCAACACCCTGTTGAAGGAAGGTCAAAATCTGAGCCACCGAAAAAGAACGAGGGTGAACACCAATCGACTCACATCACTAAACGTATGCTTTCCACATACAATGATAGATCTTCCTAGAGGTAGACTTCCTAGCCTTCAGCAGTGTCAGAATCACATTCCCAAGAAAACCTCCATCCTTCAGCACCTGGCTTTCAACAGCCAGGCCGTCAAAGCCAGCGACTAAAGCAGGATGGAAGTGTTATACCTGAAGGGTTTCACATGTACTGTCACTTTAAGGCTGGCTCCACCCTGGAGTGATGACAAGGGTCAAGGGGCAGAGTGGCCATCTTAGAGACATGTAAGAGATGTATTGATATACTGAGCTGTCCTGTAATGCATGTTGTAGTGTACAGAGAGTCCTGAATAAACAACCTTTGTTCCAGACCAGAGTCCTGTGTCTCTCACAACACGGAGAATATAACAGGAAGATCGGTCCTTAGGGCAAGAGATCCTCCCTGAGAGGCAGCCAAGGAACATTGGCGACGAGGCGCACCAGGTCGGCATACCAAGACTGGCGAGTGCACCAGAATGCACAGTAACACTACTGTGCATTGTGATGTGCCATGTCGGGTAAAAAATGCGCAGAAATAAAACATTTTTGTCTGTTCTTGTGCACTGGCAGACTATTCACATAAACAGGCTGCCTTAAAACATTGTACATTGTTGCACTGCATAAACACAACGCGCCAGGTGTGAAGGAGCTAAAGGAAAGCTATGCAGAGAAGGGAGAAAAACTGACTTTGCTATTGACGACTCCTAAAATATCTGATAAAATGGCTTCCAAATTTCTGAGTCTCCAATCCAGAAAAGCAATCCAATCCAAATAAGCATGTAGGTTAGCATTTTTTACTTATTTTTCTTATACATAAAAAGGATGTGAAAAACTGTGCCCAAACCAATGAAATAACCTGTAAAAAGTCCATAATAATTTTTAGTGCTCCATGTTTTCTACGTGTGACAATCTTGTAACAATATCTGCTCCATTTTACCACATGCACATTGCACCCACAAGAAATCATTGACTCCTTGTTTGCACAAGAAAGTGCATTTTACGATATATACTGTACCTCCAGGGATGAAGCTACTGTGCTGAAGGTCCATATGCAATCAAGTAAGTAGTCACAGGTATTACTGGCTTCCAACGCATTTCGTCACACGGATGCAACATCCTCAAATGCATTTGGTATCATTTCCGGCCTAGTGGAACACAGGCTGGAATGACAGCTGGGTTTCCTGGTACACTCAACTGAATACCTAACATATTTTAACATACTGTAAGTGCCTTTTTACCTTTTTTAAACATTTAATAAATGGTATTTCACTATGGGAGGTTACCCTTTTCCTCTGATATTTATCTTGCCAATACCGTGTGGTTCTTGAAGGAGTTTGGAGACAAGCAGAGTTGATGGCAAGCAAAAATTGTGACTACTTACATGATAGATTGCATATGGAGCCTGCAGCATGGTAGCTTCATCCCTGGAGGTGTATACCAGAAAAGGTGTTTTTGACTTTCTTGTGCAAACAAGGAGTCAAATATTTCTGGTGAGTGAAGTGTACACTGGCATGTGGTAAAGTGGAGCACATATTGTTACGCATGTGGGAAATACAGTATAGACCACTATAATTTAATTTGGACTTTTGTTGGAAGGCTCAACATGGTTACTATCAGACATTTATCATCACAGAGCCATATGGCTTACTGGAGGTCATCTTGGAGCACCAGGCAAATCTCTTTACACAAAATAGTGTTGGTACCAAGAGGTTGCAAATGGGAATTCACCTTTTTAAGGACGTTCTTGCATAGGCCTTTGATGTGATGTATGGGGGTGGAGGAGAAAAATAAAACGTGAAGTGAAGGGCAAACTTTCCAAAATTGTACTCATTGATGGAAAGGGTAAACTGGGACCAAACCCTGGGATCACTGACCACAGAGGAAAAATGGGAATGCTTTAGGAACATATTAAGCAAATGCATCTTGCAGTGCATTCCTATGGGAAATACATTTAGAAGAGACAAAGCCAAACCTGGCTGGCTAAACCGTAGCGTTAAAAAACTTATTAGGGAGAGGGGAAACCCTTCTGCTTCTTTTTCCCTCCCTTCACAGCTCATCTTTCCCTTCTCACTGAGAAGCGGTCAATCGCTTCTTAGCATCCCTCCGAGCCATACTAGCTCCACAACATCCTTATACCGATTACTGCCTGATCACACACCCTTGTGCTCCATAATAAGGATGCCTCATTACATAGGCTCCTCAAGAAGCTCCCAGCTGATACACACCAACCTGGCTAAACCTCATTGATACTACGAATTTGCTTATGACTTGTATGACTCAATGATATCTACATGCTCTTATCGTATCAGAATTCCAACTGTGTAGAGTTTTACTAACCAGTAATAGTATTATTGTCCAGGTTAAACTATTTAGAGTTGAGCTTACGACAATGTCTCAGGAAACCACCGTTATATGGTTTTGAGTATGGCTCATGACGCATTTAATCCTTCCCCTTTTTTCTATACCCTTGAAGTTTATGTTTGGAAAAAAAAAAAAAGAGAACTACGTTTCCTTGCAATGTTATTGTCTAACTTTCTGTACCCTGTACACTTTGTTTCTCAATAAAAAAATTTTATGGAAAAAAAAAAAAAAAAAACTTATTAGGGGGAAAAAATTGGCCTTCAAGAAATATAAATCAGAGGGCACAGTATCGTCTTTCGAGCAATACAAGGAGGCTAATAAGAAGAGTAAACACGAAATCAAGATGGCTAAAATCAACTTTGAGAGACAAATAGCGGAGGATAGTAAAAAAAACCCAAAGAAATTCTTTAAATATATCAACAGCAAAAAAACTAGGGCAGAGCATATTGCACACATAATTAACGATGAAGGGAGGATGGTTACAGAGGACACTGAAAAAGCAACCGTGCTGAATGCTTTTTTCTCATCAGCCTTTACACAGGAAAAGGAGGGGTACACTGACCATGACTGTATGGTTAGTAGTAATACACAGGACTTGCCACTATGGCTAACAGAGGGTGAAATCAGGGAAAGGCTGGATAAACTTAACACAAACAAATCACCAGGTCTGGATGGCGTACATCCAAGAGTACTCAAAGAACTTAGTAAGGTTATATCTAGACCACTGTTCCTGATCTTTGCTGACAGTATTAGGACAGGAGATGTACCAGGGGATTGGAGGAAGGCTAACGTGATTCCGATATTCAAAAAGGGGCAGAGGCATATCCCGGGAAATTATAGGCCTGTCAGTTTGACATCAATAATATGTAAACTTCTGGAGGGGATGATAAGGGACTATATCGTAGAGTTTGCTAAAGACAACAACATCATCAGCAGCAATCAGCATGGGTTTACAAATGGGCGTTCTTGTCAAACCAATCTCTTAGCATTCTACGAGGAGGTGAGCTGTGAGCTAGATAGGGGCAGACCAGTGGATGTGGTGTACTTGGATTTCGCTAAGGCGTTTGATACAGTTCCCTACAAGCGCTTAATTTATAAAATAAGGTCTGCAGGTATAGACAGCAGGGTTTGCTCTTGGATACGAAACTGGCTAAAAGGCCGTGTCCAAAGGGTGGTAATAAACAGCGCATACTCAGACTGGTCTGAGGTAGTAAGCGGGGTCCCCCAGGGCTCAGTCCTGGGACCAACCTTGTTCAATTTATTCATAAACAGCATTGAGGTCGGGTTCAGTAGTTCGTTATCAGTTTTTGCAGATGACACAAAATTGGCCAGGGCAATAACTACACAGCATGAAGCAGATATCCTACAGAATGACCTGGACAAAATAACAGAGTGGGCAACGACATGGCAAATGAGGTTTAACGTGGAGAAGTGTAAGGTTTTGCACTTGGGGACTAAAAACATAAAAACACAATACATGTTAGGAGAGGAACCCTTGGGGGAATCAAAAATGGAGAAAGATCTGGGAGTCTTGGTTGATGATAGATTAGGCAACAGCATGCAATGTCAAGCGGCAGCTGCCAAAGCCAGCAGAATATTAGCATGCATAAAGAAAGGGATGTATTCCAGAGATAAGACTATAATCCTTCCACTTTATAAAACTCTGGTCTGACCGCATCTGGAGTATTCTGTCCAGTTCTGGTCGCCAGTCCTCAGGAGGGATGTGTTGGAGCTGGAGAGAGTCCAGAGAAGGGCAACTAAACTGATTAGGGGGTTGGAGGACCTTAACTATGAAGAGCGGCTGCAATCGCTCGATTTATTCTTCCTGGAGAAGAGACGTCTGAGGGGGGACATGATAGCAATTTATAAATATCTTAATAGGGATCTCAGCTTAGAAAAAAAACTGTTAATTCGAAGGAATTGCATGAGGACTCGAGGACATACAATGCGATTAGAGGAGAAGCGTTTTAACCTCAGGCAACGAGGAGGGTTCTTTACTGTTAGGGCTACAAGATTGTGGAATTGTCTACCACAAGAGGTGGTTTCTGCGGGAAGTATGGTGGCTTTCAAAAGACTCTTAGACTTACATCTCAAGGATCAGGACATTAAGGGCTATGTGAGATGATTACGGCCACACACACCTACACAGGTTGAACTGGATGGACGATTGTCTTTATTCAACCTCACCTACTATGTAACTATGGAAGTGAAAATAAAATGACTGATTTCCTGACTTGCAACAACATTAAAGGATCCAGATGTGGACTGGAAAGTTGACCTGGGTCATGGCAGGTATTGAAAGAGTAATGCTGCCCCCTTGTGGAAGACAGTAACCTACTTCCTGGAGGATGTTTGGGGTAATAAGATATTTTCTGGTGATTAGGACAGCTCATTATAGCATCTAATTGGACAGAGGACTACACAGGCAGGCAGAGGGTGTTTGTTTGGGTTGCGTTTGAGTGCTTTAAAATGTGAGGGCCAGCGATGAAGCCCCCCTCTTTCTTCTGGAGCCCAGCTAAAATGCAGACCCTGAGGAAGGACTTCCATAACATATCATCTCTGCTCTTTTGTTTTATATGCTCTGTATTACTATCCTTAGGTTATGTTAGTATTCGACTTTCTTTGTAAATAAATAAGACGTTTGCTTCATTGAGCGTTGTGTTTTTTTAGAGCTTTGATAGACTAGCTAATTATAAGAACAGGCAAGATAATACATATTTATAATTAAAATGGGGGGAATCCAAAAACCACACCCCATTTATTTCAACTTTTATGGACTTTTTACATGTTATTTTATTGTTGTGAGCGATGTTTTTCACATCGAACGATTACTTTCATAATCGATTAGTTACCCGCTTATTGTTTCGATTAATCGACTAATCGGATAAAAACCTCAACAAAAAAAAAGGTTGGTGTATAATTTAGTTAGTATTCTTGAATATCTATATACAGTGGTAAATATAAATATCCAGCTATATAGTCTACTCTGAGACAGATATGTGCATTATTAGAGGTTTAAATGTGATACATATCAGACTCAGAGACCAAAAATTTTTAAATTTGAAAAGACCTAAAAAACTTTTTTGCAAATTTTCAGACCGGATTGGTATATAATATTCATGACAGACTCCCTTATTGAGAGGCAGGTAGTTTCCCTGCGCCTGCTGTCACTTATGCTGGCCATACACAAACTAAATTATTTTAAAAACATTCATCCGATTTTCTAACCATTAGTGGGATCCATTTGGTGTTCGTTGTCAACCACGGTGACAGGAAAATTAGAAGGAGCAGAATGGAAAATTTCTCGATCAAACGAATCTTCCAATATTGTATGTGTTTTTTGCTCAGGAGTTATATTCATTTTAAAATTGAATGTTAAATGCAAGTGAAATTTTCAAACAACACTTGTCTATTCAACAAATATACAAATCATTTTTGTATAAATATAGATGCAATTATATTTTTGTCCAAAAATCCAATACACGTATGGGCAGCAGAAGACATTTAGTAGCAGCAGCATGCTTTTTTGATCACCTGTCATGATGGGGTTAAAAAAAATAAATAAATTAGCCCTTTATTGTAAAAAAAAAAAAAAAAAAACAGCAGATAATCGCTACTGTAATACAATTATAATTTCTGCTGTGAAACAGTGAAAGTATTATATCTTGTATCATATGAATTGTATGTATATAAAAAAAATAAGCCCAGAAGTCGGATATGCAGGAAATTTTAACTGGGAGTCAAACATGAAGCTATATTAAGGGTGGAGGGGGGAAATAACATTTATATATTAAAGTAGTACTAACAGTGGAGACTTTTTTTTTTTCATGGATATAATAATTTTAAATATAATGCACAATACATGATCCCCTGATGACATCAGCGTTGACTGACGAAACGTACGTCGGGAACGTGAGACTGTACACTTCCGGCTCTAAGGAGCGCAGGCGTGGAGCTGCGTCTCCTATCCCCAGCAATTGACTCTGATTTTAAGGCGTTTATCTACTTGGATTGTAGTAAGTGCATTTTATTTCAATAAAATGATCCTCTATGAGTAATACTGCACCATGAGAGCCTGTCTTGTTATTTCCCTATTTATGACTTGGTTCCTGAATGTTCCATCGTTGTGGCTTTTGCACTCATGCCCGTGAGAGAGTGGGATGTACAAGCTCGAATTGATGTGGATTATTAAGCGTGTTTGACCCCCTATAATCAAGGGGTCCAGTGGCTCTGGTAAGCGGTACCTTTACATTTCACTGGGTGATCGTGTGGATCACTCCTATAAAGTCTATGTTTCTAATATTGGCTGTTTGTTTAACCCAATTGATTTGGACATTAGAGACTTTATATTAATTTATTTTATTTTCTTACACGTTTTTTTTGCACATTGGAATTTAATGGTGATTTATATTTTGTTGAGCGCTACAATTTTTCTAATTTTTCATTAAGCACGTTATTTACGTTTATGTGGCAGCTTGCATAGTGGAAGAGATTTCACCTGAATCACATTTATGATTAGTGTTTATTATTAATATTTTTTACACCATATTAATTTGTGCAGTTTTGTTGCTTCACCAATTTTTCTACATATAATGCACAATACTAGTAAACTTTTACTCTTAATGTAATTGTAATGCCTTATATCACCTCTAGTCTATCATCCTACACCTTCTCTGGGTTCAGATACTGATCTTCCCTGCACAGAGCCCTTAAAGTGATTATAAACAAGGTATATAACAAGGTAAAAAACTTGGTTCTTTCTCTTGCCCAGGACTACATTTCCCATGAGGCATTGCTCCTCACACATACACAAGTTCTCTGCCATCTACTGACATGTACGGATGGTGTACTGAGCTGTATGCGCGTTGCACTGTATTTTCTGATATGTAAACAAATAATGCATTCTGTATGCAGAACAACTAATCGGCTGACCGATTAATCGATTACGAAAATAGTTGACAACTATTTTCATAATCGGTTAGTTGTCAATTAATTGATTAGTTGTTTCAGCCCTAAACCACAGCCTACAAACAACCGTCTATAGACGTTAAGGTGGTTGTAAACCCTTAAATATACCCAGTGAAGTGACTGTCCTCAGGTGACACACAGAGATGAACACATCCTCCTCCATAAGTTGTACATGTATATTCACTGCCGTTTTTCCCCTACATCTATTCAAAGAGCAAAATTTACACAGGATCTCTCTGCTCTGAAAAGTAGGGGGCGGGGAGCTGAAGTTTATTCAGTGAAGAGAGCTCTGGGAGCTGATTGGAGGGAAAGCCCCCCCCCCCCCTCACACAGCAAACAAGAACAGAACTGGGGCTGTCAATCAGCTGGAGATCCCTCCCCTGTCACCATTTTACTCTTGGTGTCGGAAAAACTTGTCAGAAGTGAAACAGGCTTATAGCAGAGGAATTAAGCTATCAGCTGGAGGTCCCTCCCATGTCCCCTTTTTTCTCTTGGTGTCAGGAAAACTTGTCAGAAGTGAATAATGCTAATAGCAGAGGAATGAAGCAGCAGACAGAAATGACACCTTGTGCTCCTAACTGAGAAAAGTACACACTACAGAGAGATATGCTTTGTTTATATTTCGTGTCTGAGGTTTACAACCACTTTCAGGCTGAGATTAACTGCAGCAAGAGGCGCTAGAGCTGCGGTTATCAAATGCAGACCCCAACACAAATACAAATAGGTGTTCAACTTTGGACCAAAATCAGCTTTGACCGGAGTTCATTTCAGTCAGTGAATCTTTTGCAATTAAACAATATAAACGAATATTATTATTTTTTTTTTAATAAGAACAATGAAATAGGTCACACAAAGAAGTGTGATGGCTCCTGCATTTACACCTCCTCATGGAATTTGCACATTGCAGTTGGTTATAGATCCGTGAGATAACATAAAACCTGTCTGTGTGGGCTGCAAGCTGAGAAATCCGCGTGAGCCAAGCCTGAGAGCAGAAACGGCCTCCACATACCGAGCAGAGGCGTCAGGAGCCCATGTCAGCGCTAGCGAGATATTCGCTCATTAGAGGTTAACCCCTCACTGTCAAACATCAAAGGTGTGATACAGTTTAATATGCCTAGAGTGGTTTCCACGGTTTGCATGCCGCACCACGCTACATGTTAATATCTTTCACACTCCTAGTAATATACAGAAATTTGCTTTGTGTTTTGCAGTACGATAGCGATCTAAACCACAGATCAGCATTGTATTTTAGGGTCTGACTCCATTCACACCCAACACAGCAGGATGCAGTTGGCTGCATTTTTGACTGCACTCCAACTGCATGGATCTTCCCAAATCAAGGTAATCCTATGGGCATAGTTCACATTATTGCAGTGCAGTGAAAAAAAAAAAAAAAAAGTACAGCATGGTGCATTTTTCCACACCGCAAATGTGCAAAAACGCATGCAAACCAGGGAGGATAAAAATCAATGATTTAAAAAAAAAAATACATATATATATATATTTTTTTAACCACTTTACCACCGGAGCGACTTTAACTGACAATTGCGTGGTCGTGCGACGCCGTACCCAAACAAAATTTACGTCCATTTTTTCCCACAAACAGAGCTTTCTTTTGGTGGTATTTGATCAACTGTGCGATTTTACTTTTTGCGCTATAAACAAAAAAAGAGCGTAAATTTTGAAAAAATAACAATATTTTTCACATTTTTTTATATGAAATTCCCCCCCAAAAAAAATGTAAAAATCAAAATTTTTTTAATTTTTTGGCCAATTTGTTTTCTGCTACCTATGTTTGGTAAAAAAAAAAAAATCACAATAAGCGTATTTTGATTGGTTTGCGCAAAAGTTTAAAAATTGCGATTTCTGTCATTTTTGGTGTTTTTTTTTTTTTTAACGAGTAATGGCGGCGATCTGCGATTTTTTTTGCGGGACTGCGACATTGCGGCGGACAAATCGGACCCTTGACTGACATTTTTGACACTTTTGGGGGTACCAGTGACATTACTGCAGTAATCAATATATGCACTGTTACTGTAAAAATGACACTGGCAGGGAAGGGGTTAACTTTATTGGAGAGGGAGGGGTTAATGTATGCCTGGTGCTTACTAACGTGTGTGGGGGGAGGTGACTGAGTGACACAGGGACAGATCGCATGTTCAGCTATGCTGAACCCTGCAATCTGTCACTTAGGAGATCCGCCTGCTTTGTTTACACAAGCGGGCGGATCTCCAGACTCGATTCCCTGACGATCGGGGAAGAGCGGCGGCGATCGTCGCTGCTCCTCCCCTGGCCCGACTCCCGCTGTGACTGAACACAGCGGGAGCGAGCCTCCGGCAGCGCGCGAGCGCCGCCCAGAAGGGGAGGAGTCCAGCAACGTAGGTCTACGTCGCTGGATGGAATCGAGCCACTTTGCCGCAGTACAGTCCCAGTGACTGGTCGACAAGTGGTTAATTTAAAATCAGATTTTTTTTTTAAATCAAATTTAATTTATTACAATGCTTTTGGAGTAAAAATCTATCTAAAGATAGTTTTCTATTTAAGATACATTAATAATTTCGTTTATTCAGCAATAAAGCGGAGTTCCGGGCTCAAAAATAACTTTGGGCCATCCGCTTGCTGTAAATCCCCTAAAAAAATAAATGGATCTTCCCGATTTTTTTTTTCTTTACTTACCTTGTTATTGAAGAAAGTATACTTACCTTCCTTCTACTTCCTCCCTCTTTGGCCGCAGCCCACGCCGTCACTTCCTGCTTGCAATGACTCCTGGGAGCTGAACGTCATCGCTTCCAGGAGTCAATGCCCTGCTCGTCACTTCCAAGGCAGGCGCGTCATTTCCCAGAAGCTGTGCAGGGATGACGCGCCTGCCCTGGAAGTGACAAGTGGGGCTGGTACAGGGCATTCTAGGACGAAGAGGACGCAGAAGAGGGACGCGCTGGCTTCAGCTGCCCACATCTGAGATGGCAGCACTGGAGAAGAAATTTTCAAGGTATTTCTTCTAAAAGTTAAGTGCGTCCTGGGACAGTTCAGAGGCTATCCATTACGGAATTTACTAGCCCTGACTGACCCGGTGGTATTTTCATTGAAAAAACATTTCCGAGGCCGGAACTCCGCTTTAAACGGAGCCAAGTTATGTAGCATGAGGCCGTATATTCTGCAATATTTACATTTTTGGTAAACTCGTTCAATGAATCCAAGTTCTGCAAGCTGAGAACATGCACTGCATTGATATATTCACACAATTTCACAGTAACCATGAGATAAAACAAAGCTCAGGAATATTCCTTTATCCATTGTTTTGCAAATCTATGTACACTACAAACTGTATGATTGATTCAGTTCTGATATCGCTGTTTTACTAACCTGACAGCTTATTATTCTAAATAGGAAACCTTCATTTTCTTTGCAAAAATAAAGATTCTAACAACCAGCAAGAATGAGTCCTTACATTTAAAGAGCACCTGTCATTTCAGATCCATCATGGCAGCGTCTATTAGCGGGCATCCACTCACCTGCTGCCGCCATGTCCCTCACCTTGTTGTGTCACTGCTGCATCACTAGCTGTCCCATTAAAGTGAATGGGACTGTCGGTGAGCCAACAGCGGGTCAGAGGAGGAGCCGCTGCGGGACAGAGATGACAATTGCTCTTTAAAAGTTATGATTTAAATCAAGTTGATTCTAATAAAGCTTTTTACTAGTGATTTAAATTGTGATCACAGTGCACATAGAAGCCCAGGGAAAGAAAGAAGAGACCTCACAGGACAGATGCAGATTGAAAACCGCGTGTCAACTGCATGTAAATGCGCATAAAACGCACATCAAATTCAAGCATGTATACGTGCAAGGAAAAAATGTGAAGCAGTTGTGCAGTTTCTAGTGTGAATGGGCCCTTAGTGTTCTTTTTTGTTGGCTTTATATTTTTCTTTATGTGTTTATAAGGAAAAAATAGCCCTTTTCTATATGTATTTTCCTGCATTTGAGGTGTACATGAGATGCAGTTCAGCAAATTTCCATTGGTTTTAATGACGCAGTATACATGTCAGCAAATTTCCAATGACCTTTCATTGACCCTATTGGAGAGGTACACATGACCATTCAGAGGCCATGTTTGACATGCTTTATACTGCACTACAATGCAGCATGCCCTATTGTGGTGCATTTTGTTTCTGGAGTTTGGAAACCTTTTAATTCAATATTCATACCATTTTACACAGGAGATATGCTATGTTGTTTTTGGGGTAATGTTTTAATCCACATGTGTCAAGCACAAGGTATATGTATCAGGCCATTTCATGCAGCTGGAATGTGGAGGAACTCTGTTCTGCCACCTCCGTCTCTCACCCTCCACTACCCGCTCACCACTATCACTTGTAAACATAGAAGCCTTCTGTGTTTACAAGGACAGCTGTCCTCTCAGCAGGTCTCACAGATCCATGTCTGCCCTGTACTCATAGCAGGGACAAGGGAGATGAAGGTGTAGTGTAAGATGAGGCATTACATGGTAAGTTGCATTGTGATCCTCATCTGTGACTGGGTGCACAGATGCCAAGCAATGATCTACCGGTGAGAGAGAGAGAGGCAGAGCCATCTACACTGCCAGGAGGTACTAGAGCTGGGTCTGGTAGGTGAGATGCGAGGTAGCTTTGGAGGGGGGGGGGGGGGGGGCAGGTTGGATGTGCTGTGGAGGGAGATGTGTTCAGAGGTGGGGAATGAGCTAGAGTGGTGCAGAGGTCAGAGCCATGGAGGGGTGGAAGTGAGATGTGGACAGCCTGTAAAAGAGGCATAGCATACCCTAAATCCCTGCGGGGCACCCCTAAACTAAGCACATAATGCACTTCTGCTATTTATTGACCCTTTAAGATCTGCACACAATGCAATTTGGCCAACGCACCTTTAAAAGCGGTTCGGCAGGGGGGATAAACATATATGGTCTTACAGATTCAACTGGCCCTTTGAGGGCAACCTTAATGCTGATGCGGCTCATGATGAAATTTGCATTTGCCACCCCTGTCTTAATTGGTTTAATGGGATACAGTTGCTATGTATACAGCGAGGGGAAAAAAGTATTTGATCTCCTGCCGATTTTGTACGTTTGCCCGCTGACTAAGAAATGATCAGACTATAATTTTAATGGTAGGTTTATTTTACCAGTGAGAGACAGAATAACAAAAAAAATTCAGGAAAAAAAAAAGTATTTAAAAAGTAATAAATTGATTTGCATTTTAATGAGTGAAATAAGTTTTTGATCCCCTAACAATCAGCAAGATTTCTGGCTCCCAGGTGTCTTCTATACAGGTAATAAGCTGAGATTAGGAGAACTCTCTTAACCACTTGCCGACTGCCTAACGCAGATCTACGTCGGCAGTCAGCCCCTCACTAGACCCTGACTAGACCCTGTGAGGCACGCTCCCGCTCCCGCGCGGTCACGCACCCCCCCGCGCGTGTGTCCGCCGGTCACTCGGCGATCGGCGGGGGAGAGGGAGAAAGTCATGCGGCTTGTGCAAACAAGCTGCCTGTCATTCTCCCCGGTGTATAAAGGATGATCATACGGTTCTACTATGTAGAACTGTCGATCACTCTTCATACATCTGAAGCCACAGCCAATCACAGTAGAAAGCACGCCCCTAGGGACACACACAGCCCCTCCCTCTCAAATAAAGTTAACCCCTTCACTACCAGTGTATTTTTACAGTAACAGTGCATATGTATAGCACTGATTACTGTAGAAATGTCACTGGTAACCCCAAAAGTGCCAAAAATGTCAGTCAAGGGTCCGATCTGTCCGCCGCAATGTCGCAGTACCGCAAAAAAAAAAAAATCGCAGATCGCCGCCATTACGCGTTAAAAAAAAAAACAACAAAAATGACAAAAATCTTTCCCTTTGTTAGTAAATGCGATAACTTTTGCGCAAACCAATCAAAATACGCTTTTTGCGATTTTTTTTACCAAACATAGGTAGCATAAAACAAATTGGCCGAAAATGTTAAAAAATTTTGATTTTTACATTTTTTTGGGGGGGAATTTCATATAAAAAAATGTGAAAAATATTGTTATTTTTGCAAAATTGACGCTCTTTTTTTGTTTATAGCGCGTGATCAAAAAATCGCACAGGTGATCAAATACCACCAAAAGAAAGCTCTGTTTGTGGGAAAAAAAGGACGCCAAATTCGTTTAGGTACAGCGTCGCATGACCGCGCAATTGTCCGTTAAAATCATGCAGTGCCGAATCGCAAAATACCCCCTGGTCAGGAAGGGGGTAAAATCTTCCGGGGCTTAAATGGTTAAAGGGAGTGCTCCTAATCTCAGCTTGTTACCTGTATAAAGGACAGCTGTCCACAGCAGCAATCAGATTCCAATCTATCCACCATGGCCAAGACCAAAGAGCTGTCCAAGGATGTCAGGGACAGGATTGTAGACCTACACAAGGTTGGAATGGGCTACAAGACCATTGTCAAGCAGCCTGGTGAAAAGGTGACAACAGTGGGTGTGATTATTCAATGGAAGAAACACAAAAAAATTGTCAATCTCCCTTGGTCTGGGGCCCAATGCAAGATCTCACCTTGTGGAGTTTCAATGACCATAGGAACAGTGAGGAATCAGCTCAGAATTACATGGGAAAATGGTGTCAATGATTTTAAGGCAGCCTGGGACCATAGTCAGAAGGAAAACAATTGGTAACAAACTATGCCATGAAGGACTGAAATCCTGTAGTGCCTGCAAGGTCCCCCTGCTCAAAGAAGCACATGTACAGGCCCGTCTGAAGTTTGCTAACGAACATCTGAATGATTCAGAGGAGAACTGGGTGAAAGTGTTGTGGTCCGATGAGACCAAACTCAAGCTCTTTGTCATAAACTCAACTTGTCGTGTTTGAAGGAGGAGGAATGCTGCCTATGACCCCAAGAACACCATCTCTACCGTCAAACATTGAGATGGAAAAGTTCTGCTTTAGGGGTGTTTTTTTGCTAAGGGGGCAGGAGAACTTCACCGCATCAAAGGGACAATAGAGGGGGCCATGCAACCATCAAATCTTGGGTGAGAACCTCCTTCCCTCAGCCAGGGCATTGAAAATGGTTCGTAGATGGGTATTCCAGCAAGACAATAACCCAAAACATACAACCAAGGTAACAAAGGTGTGGCTCAACAAGAAGCACATTAGGGTCCTGAAGTGGCTTAGCCAGTCTCCAGACCTTCATCCCGTAGAAAATATGTGGAGGGAGCTGAAGGTTCGAGTTACCAAACGTCAGCCTCGAAAACCTAATGACTCGGAGAGGATCTGCAAAGAGGAGTGGGACAAAATCCCTCTTGAGACATGGTGGTCAACTACAAGAAATGTCTGACCTCTGTGATTGCCAACAAGGGTTTTTCCACCAAGTACTAAGTCATGTTTGGGAAATGGTCAAATACCTATTTCACTCATTAAAAAGCAAATCCATTTATAACTCTCTTGAAATGTGTTTTTCTGGGGGTTTTTTATACACACATATATATATACTGTATATATATATATTTTTTTTGTTGTTAGGACCTCTCTGTTTGTGGTAAAGGAAAAAAAGTACAGCTGCAAATGATATGCATAAAAACTCAGCCGCGTGGCCTAAAAGCTAACATTTCAGCCAGTTTCTTTTCTTTTCTTTTAAAATTTACAAACAACATTAATTCGGTATGTAGAAGTTTTAAGATCAATCCAGAGCTCACTGATTGCACTGACATTTTTTAAGTCAGTGATTAAGCCCGCTACATAATTGAGCAACGCAACATACTAAAGCCTTTATTTTAATCAGTGTCAGTGTAAATGTTACATTTATTCGGTCTCTTATCTTCCTTGACAGTGCAAATAAAAGGTCTTCCAGATGTATCACGCATGAATATCAACATGATAACCAAAATGTGATGCGCGAAGGCCAAAGCAGGAACCAAGAGAAAAAAAAAAAAGCATCCAGACAAACCGTCTTCCCTTTAAATAGGAGTCTGTAGAATGTACTGTATGTGCAGGGGGTGCAAGAGCCAAATGGGAAGACTTTGTAGCCAGGTTGTGTGGCACAGGATGGGGTGTACAGAGATGATCTCACTGCAGCAGTGTTATAGGAAAGTACAATATACAGGCAATACCCGTCTCTGTAGGTTTGTTCTTAAGTTTAATTTGTGTGTAAGTCGGAACAGGTACATTTTTTAAGTGTAACTTCAGCCACAAAAATTATTTTACATTTTGGATAGCATAAGGAAGGGTTAACAACCCTGAAATGTTTATTTTGCTGTCTGTGCCCCTGTTTAGAAGATTTTACCTCACTTTCTGTCCCTGCGACAATTGGATTTTGAAAATTTTGGGTTGTGGTGGAAACGAGGATTGGTGATAAAGCTTCAGTGGATGATAACTCTTACAGGAGAGAATTTCCCTTCCTAGGGGTAGATTTCCTCTCACTTCCGGTTGTCTCTCTCAGTTTACAAGTATGAACCGGATTAAGTCGGATGTATGTCATTCAGGAACTGCCTGCATGGCCCAAGGTTTGTTTGTGGACACCAGACCATCCCACCTACACTCTATTCATGTTTTTGTAAAAAGAGATGTATGGGTTTTTTGTTAGGATCATACTTACCTAGCTGCATGCAGCATTGTTCCGATGTAGGATTTGTTCCCTGGTGCATCTAACACTGAGAACCGAGCGATCAAACACCGCTGATCACTCAGTTCTAACAGCTCTGTGAGCAGAGTGCTGCTGACTGTCAATAAGCAGCTCTCTGCTCTGCACCGTCCTCGCTCCCTGGAGAGCTGGGCTGCGAAGGAGGCGGGAGCGGCCAGCTCAGGCTCACAGTGGCTCGCTGAGAGGTTAAGCCGGGTGCTGGTCCAGGCATGTGGGGGGGGGGGATCCAAATTCTATGGTCCAACTCTGTGATGTCAGCAAAGAGTGGACTTCAGCCCACTCTCTGCTGAAAATGGGTCACAGAAGTGCAAAACAAACTACACTCCTGCGATCCACAGGAGAAGTACAGCCAAATAAACCTTGGCTGTACTTCTCCTTTAATGCTACAGAACAATATGGGAAAGGCCCTTTCCTATTTCTGTATGACTTGTCCCTGTGTACAAGACAAGTTTCATAAAGACAAAACTTGACCCTTTTGGTGTGGAGAAACTCAAGTGGCCTTCACAGAACCCCGACCTCAACCCCACAGAACACCTTTGGAATTACTTTGATGGCCAATTACAAGCCAAGTCTTCAACATCAGTACCTGCCCTCAAAAATGCTTTTAGTTGGATAGGTACATGCGTTCAATCCGCTGGGCTGAACCAAAAAAAAAAAAAGACTGTCAGTGTTTACCGGTCTTTAGGGACCTTAGATTGTAAGTTCCTTGAGGTCAGGGACTAATGGGAACGTACATTTACAATATGTATAGTAGTGGCGCACCAAAAGGAAAATTCCAGTGCCGAAACTGAAAATTCTGGATGCACTTGGCCGAAAAGGACAGTTTTTAAAAAATATTTTTAAAATTTAACATGCCTGGCATTTTTGCATTGAAGTCAATGAGATGCGTTTTTGCATTGAAGTCAATGGAACACAATTTTGTGTTGCAGTCAATAGGATGCTTTTTTGCATTGAGTCAATGGGACGCAATTTTGCATTGAAGTCAATGAGACACGATATTGCATTGCAGTCAATAGGGGGCGGTTTTACATTGAAGTCAATAGGACGTAGCAAGCCATTATTGGCACTTTTTTTTTTTCAATCGGCAAAATGTCTATATCCCTATTTTCGGCCCATCATTTTTGGCGGCTGATATATCGGTGCATCCGTAATGTAAAGCATTGGGTAAAAGTGGTGTAGTGGTTAGCACTTTCGCCTAGCAGCAAAAGGGTTGCTGGTACAAATCCCAACACAACACTGCCTGCCTGGAGTTTGTATGTTATCCCTGTGCGGGTTTCCTCTGGGTACTCTGGTTTCCTCCCACGCTCCAAAGACATGCTGGTAGGTTAATTGGCTCCTGTCTAAATTGGCCCAGGTATGTGTATGTATGAATGTCAGTTAGGGACCTTAGATTGTAAGCTCCTTGAGGGTACTGATGTGAATGTACAATGTATATGTAAAGCACTGCGTAAATTGATGGCTCTATACCCTGAAATAAATTGTCGGCACTATACAAGTATCTGTAATAAATAATATTTTTGACAATTCCTAAATCCACACTCACACAACAGTCAGGAGAAAATCTGCAGAACTAAATCCCAGTGTAAGGGGCAGAAAGGGAATAGAGAGGACTTACCAGGTCATTCATGTTGTTCTGGCTAGCTGGGTGAACTTCTTCCAGGAACTCCAAGACATAGAAGGTGTATCTGTCCATCAGATGGACTCCAATCGCCATATCTGGTTGGTGCTGGAGGACAAAAACAATAATTTATTATATTTTACATACATCCCCCAAAATACACAATCCTATACCTACCTTTGGTCCAAAGGAAAGTAAAACAAACAAAAAAAAAAAAAAAAACAAAACAATAAAACAGGATTTAAATAGCTTCAGAAGGGTTGGGTGAAAATTTTCTTCCCGATCCCCCTGGAGGCAATCGGATATTACCTAGATCAGCCATCCCTAAATATAGCTCTAAATATTATTATCTAGATATACTGTATTTTGTGCATTTAAGAAGGCATCCAGACCTTTTTAGGGCACTTTCACACTGATTCGCTTTAAAAAAATGCCAGTAAAACGCATATGCGTTAATGCAGCGCTTTTGGTGCTGTTTTTAAAGGACTTGTGACTCACTGTTTTTAAAGGACTTGTGACTCAAAAAAACACCAAAAATGCTTAGTGAGGGCATTTTTGTGGCATTTTAAGGTGCTTTTGAGGCAGTTCCCATTCATTTCAATAGAGAGGAGCGTTTTTGGTGTGATTTTTTTTTAGCTCCCCAAACATGCTCCAAAGACGCTGAAAGCAAGAACTTTTTCACCGCAACGAAAGCGCTCCGCCCCAGTGTCAACACGTTCATTGATTTTAAAGGGAAGTATTTTTCTTGAGCTTTTCAGGTGCTCTTTCTATTTTTTTTTTACGTACACAAAAACTCCTGAATGTGAAAGGGCCCTTACAGTTCTCTGACCTTAGAAAATCAACACAAATCAAACACATTTGCAGAAACAACTTTGCACATTTTTCCTTTTGCTGTACTTTGGGAGGTCTATTGGAATCACCAAGGGTATTCCCAGTTCAAAATTAATTTAAATGTCAAAAAAAAAAAAACTCCAGATACAGGGATCTGTGCATAGGTATATAAAATAACGTAGCATCCCAGCATTCAAAGTACACCAGAAAACATTTCCTGCGTGGCCCTCCTCCCTCCTATGTGCAGCACATTTACTTCTAATTGACTTTTCAGACACTTCACAGAAGGCATATGGAGTTATAAGTGGACATATAGGATGCAAAAATGTACTTACAGATAGGGAATCTTCTCCAACTTGGCTGCTTGCAAGAGCCATTATGTTAGGGGAGTAAAATCTCTCATACATGGAGGCTCCTTGGCAGGTATCTATTATAAACAGCAATTCATTATACCTGGAAGAAACACAGAGTTTTATACAATAACTCTCCCAATATATTAATACGATTACACGTGATACAATATATTGCATCACTCAAATATGACACTGCTTCATAGTAGAACCTCCCAGTAATCAAAATAAAAACAGTGGATTCCAGTTACGTACTTATTATGGTGGACCTTTCAGTAACTTTACAGATCTGCATGATCAAATCCCTGACTGTCAGAATATATTATAAAGCAATAGTACAACTTTTCACAAAAGCTCCAGATTTTTTTCATAAACCACTTTAAGTCCGCAATACATATTTAAAAGTTAGGGCTTTACTGGGTTTATGGCTGAAGCCATCAGCCATAACCCCGGTATTTATTTATTTTTTTAACCCAGCGGCTGGCTTTCTCGTTAAAGTGTTCCAAGCAGCTCATGAGCCACTAGAACGCATTCAGAAGGATGTCCCCTCCCGCCGCTCGTCCGTACAGATTCTGCCAGGTCGCCCAAGAAACGTTTTGAATGTGTCGCCGGCTGGTCCAAGCGGCGGTCACAGAGTAGATACTCTCTGATCGCCTCCATGGCCTTGGAGGACCTGAGCGACGTCATGATGTCACTTCCGGTCCAGGGTGGAAGTAAACAATTTAATTTTTTTTTATTTTTTTTTTACTGTAGTTCGTCACCATTCCACAAGCGTGCAAAATTTTAAAGCCTGACATGTTAGTTATTTATCTATTTACTGCAGCTCTGGATTAAGTGGGCCACCGGCTGCATGGATGGATGGATGGATGGTAGGTTGGGACTTGGAGGGCCCGACAACCTTAGAGAGGGGATCAGGTGGGGAAATGTGCTCCAAAGACTACATGAGTCACAAGGGGGACCCCTCAAAAAGTGTAAAACACTGCTAAGGGACAACCCCACCGCACTGTCAGCACTATCTGGTCACCAGGCACAAAGCACCAAGCGATTCTCATCAGAGAGAGAGGACCCCACCAGACTCACACAGAAACAGGCACCTGCAGTCACCAGAAGAATCTGCACTACACGTGCGGCTATCAGGAAGTAAAATGATCCAGGAGTCAGCATCAGGGGAAGAGGAGGGGATCCCACCGCTGAAATCGCCGCCCACAGGGCTCCACTGTCATGGCCGCCGCTATTTCCAATGGCAAACCACAAGAAAATGGCCACCGGACTATACAAACATGGCCGCTGTGTAAAGAAAAACACAGGCTACAACAAAATGATGGCCCCGCACGGCACCACAAGGCTTACAGGGACCCAGGAGGGAGACCAGGCCTCAAGAACAGATCCAGGCATAATGGGGGGGGGCCCTGGCAGGAGCCCCCACCAGGTAAAACCCCCCCGCACAATCGATCGTCCAGTCGTCGGCGGGCGCACCCCCGCCCCTATCGCCAATTAGCGCCCTGCCCCCAACCCAGGAAAGTGGCCAGACCACCCAAAATAGCCCCGCGTGGAGCAGGATGAGGGACTTGGCATGGGGGGGGTGCCTGCGGGAAGGAGGGGAACCCAGGGGTCCGACCGTCCCATGGAGGGGCCCACGTGCAACCCAAAACCCTCCAGGGGGAGGGGGGGACAGCTACTCACCAAAGCAGGAACTAGGCAGGCACTGCTCCAGACAGAACCCCTCTCCATCGAAATGGAGGGGCTGTCGGCCAGGAGGAAAGCTGCAACTCGAGCCGAGACCCGGTCGTATGCGACCTCGCGAGGCGTTTAACTCGCAGGCCAGCCCCCGTCCAGTGGGGCTATGTCGCGGCCCACCTAGCGCTGAGCTGAGGCTTCTGCGCTGGACAGCCAGACTGGGGTGACCACTGGATCTAGATTATCCAGCCCTTCGCCCAGTCCGGCAGTTGATAGTAGATCTCACAGGAAAAATCCAGTAGGAAAAAATTTTCTATCTAAAAAAATTTTTTGCCAGGACCAAAGATCCCAGCAAGGAACTAGGTCCTTACTCCTAACTATCAAGAAAAAACTGAGCGACTATAACAGGGAGAGGGTGTATACCCTTTGGGACTGCCCATGGGTGTAGCCAGAAGTTTTTTCTGCCTAGTATCCTACTCCTGTAGGAGGCACCAAAACCCAATGGTAAGAATGGCAGGAGCTGTGTGCATCAATGAATGAAAGAGAAAAAGGGGGCATAAAGCTAAAGTTACACCCTGCAGAGCTCAGTCAGGGGAGCTCTTAGAGCTAATTGGAGGGAAGAGGCACCCCCACAAGAACAGAGCTGAAGCTTTCAATCACAGGCTGTGTGCTGGAGATCCCTCCCCTGACATGCAGATAGTAGAGGAACCAGGCAGCAGACAGAAATTACACTTAGTGCTCATAATTGAGACAAGTACACACTATGGAGCAAGGGTACCCAATCTTTTGAAGAGCAAGGCCCGCTTAAGGGTTTTGGTTAGCAGTCACGGGCCACAATTAACTATAGGGTTTTACTGCCACCCCCCCAAACCGCAAATAAAAACGAGCCCTCACTGTTTACACACTGATACGTTGCGGTTAACCCGTACCAAGGGTGCAGTGCAGTGCATGTGCAGCTTTCCTGCGGGTTAGCTTCTTTCAGAAAGTGCACCAAACCTGCAGGATATAATAGAAGTCTATGGCTCAGTGCAGCTAACCTGCTGGAAAGCTGCAGGTGCACTGTGCTGCATTTGCGGATCAGTGTGAAAAGCTTTTTTTGTAAGTGCTAATATGCTCTTGGCAAAAATGCAGTGTATGTGATATTTAATACACTAAAATATCCCTCTTCCTGCTTCTGCCTGGCATCTCTTCAGGCAGAAGCAGGAAGAGGGAAAGGTTAGTGTAATAAATATCACATATACTGCAGAGGTCCTAGGTGAAGTGCACTTGGTATCATTCTGCATGGGACCATAGCCGGCACTACAGAGGAAGCATTAGCTTATGCAGCTCCTGCTACCTCCGCAGCCGCCTGTTTTTGCCATTGCCGGCTCCATGCACACTGATGCTCTGGGATGGCGGGTTGGCAACCCCTTGATTGCGATCGGGGCTTTCTGACTCACCATCCCAGAGCATGGGCATGCCTGTGACGGTATTCACCATCACTGGAATTTAATGACAGATAAGTAATGGTTTGGATTGCTTCATATTTGCCAGCAATATCTCCATATAGAAATATTAAGATTTATTCCCATTTGCCATGAAATCTGTAATTCTTAAATGCTGTGTATATTACATATCTTTCAATGTCAGCAAGGTTTTCCTTTTGTTTGTGTATTGGGAATGTGGATTGCCCTGTCTCATTGTAAGTGCTAATGACCTCCCATTGTTCTGTGTCTGGCTATTGTGTACATCGATTGCCCCCTGGGGGCTTCTGTCTCCTTGCACATGGCAGTCCTTCTGGTCAAGCTATCTGACCAATAACTGCTGACTCATTTTCAATTCCTCATTTGCATGGCTAAGGAGGACCTAAAGGAGGACCACAGGTACTTTACAATTGACCAATAGGAAAGCGGTTGTTGGGGGTGGGATGTTCCAAATTCTGTATATAAGTCTTGTTCAATAAAGTTGTTTAGAGTTCCTTCATCCTCATCTAGAGTCCTGTCTCTTATTGGGGGAATCTGCTGCAAGGGATTGCTATGGTCTTCCATACTCCCTTAGAGAATCACTGAGCTCTTGTAAGAGCTTGTGTAAGAGCTTGTTCTGCTGCACTCTCTGGGGAAAGAGAGGTTCACCCACAGGAACCTGGAGCCTTGTCGTAGGTCCAGGGTGGGTAGGAGATTGCGAGACCCTAACCAAGCTGCGGCG
Source organism: Pelophylax lessonae (assembly GCF_965119305.1). Taxonomy (NCBI): domain Eukaryota; kingdom Metazoa; phylum Chordata; class Amphibia; order Anura; family Ranidae; genus Pelophylax; species Pelophylax lessonae. The sequence goes on along the minus strand of NC_138775.1, from coordinate 262,990,731 downwards.
GTTCGTGGGGTCTGAAGTGGTTACGGTGTCTGGTGGAGTGTTTGGAGCCCTTGGAAAGCACTAGGAGCATCTGTCAACGGAGGTACCCGGTCTGGGGTGCCCTGATCCGTTACAATGCCCTTCGCTGGTTTGAGGTCAAGGACCACTTTTGAGGGCTCCAAGGGACACAGGTTGAGCACCCCTGCTATAGAGGGATATACTTTGTTCATATTTCATGTCTGATGTGTACAACCACTTAAACATAAAAAAAATACTTGATGCTAGGTTCACTTTAAAAAGTTAAATGTATTTTAAAATACTCTTAAGCCGGACTCTCTGAATTCTGCCTCATATTACCTTCCCACAATGCCTTGCAAAGCAGATTATCAGACTATTAGAAGAAAAATCTAGCTTTCTGGCATTTCTGAAACCCTTCTACTAGAGTCTTCTGAACTTTCTTTTGATCAGACCATAATTCGCATGAAAGGATCTTGCTTGAAAAGAGCAGATTATTAGTAACCATACTTTTTATACAGGGCAGAGCACCTCCACAGTACACTTCTTGTCTCATCTCATTGACTGGAATACCTAAATCCAATTACCCTCTTTTCAAGATGTCGTTTTCTAACAGACTGCACCCAACAAAAACCTTGACTGCTTAAGCCATTTGATGAATAAAAAATATAAGAATGGAAAAAGTCTGTCAGTTAAATAAGACTACGGCTGGAACTGCAACTAAAGCTGGCCATACACGACTCGAATTTCGGCTGATTCTTGAATCAGCTTTAGTTGGGTGGCCCTGCTGGCATCACTGGGTGGAAAATTGTCAGCCAGGCAGTGACTGCATTCAATCAGACACAGTCACTTTTTGAGTATTCAGCAGCCACGGGTCCTGATGGCAATACGCTGGATGCTATACATACATTTTATTATGAGTGCTGAATGTCACTTTAATCACTTCAGCTCTGGAAGATTTTACCCCCTTCATGACCTGGCTATTTTTTGCTATACCGCAGTGTGCTACATTAAGTGGCGATTGCGCAGTCATGCAATGCTAGACCCAAAAAAAAAAATGTATATGATTTTTTTTTCACACAAATAGAGCTTTCTTTTGGTGGTATTTGACCACCACTGGGTTTCTTATTTTTTTGCGCTATAAACTAAAAAATAGCAAAAACTTTTTTTTAAAAAAAAACAATATTTTTTAGTTTCTGCTATAAAACATATCCATGCTTATAAAGCTTCCCTTTGTAGTAAATATCAGGAGGCTGGTACCGGACCCTTCTGCGTAAGCGTCCCTCTTCCCTGGACATTGCCCATTATGTTGGCGATGTGGCTCCCAGACTGGCACAACATTTCACATTTTCTGGGACTATCCAAAGATTCGGCCCTTCTGGCAACAGGTCTTACAGTAAGTGCACAAACTCACAGACCACTCTCTTTTCGACAACCCAACTGCAGTTCTCCTTAATTTGACTCCAATGTCAAGAGATAGTGTAAATCCTTATTGAAGCATCTCCTGAATGCTAGGGCATGTATTCCCAGTATGTGGAAACAAGCAGCCCCATGCCCTATATCGCAATGGTTTGTCAAGGTACATGACATTCAGTAAATGAAACACCTCATTGCAGTCCTCGTGGACAAGACTTAGAAACACAATTTGTGCTGGCTATATTGGGATAGGTTTCAATTTTCAGGAAAATACTTAACCTATTCTTAACTGAGGGTATCCAGTGCTGAGAGCTCAATTCCTTGTGCTGTCAACCCCAACATGGTTCCCCTCCTCCCCCCCTCATTTTTATTTTTCTGCCCCCTATCACTTTTACTTCTCTTTTTTTTTCTCCCCTTTTTAGACACCTAGTGAGTCCACTTTTTTCCTCAAAACATCGGAAAATGCATTTCAGTATGTACCGACCATAAGTTACAACTGAGGGTCATCGTTTGCCCTTACCTTACAATAGATATGTGCCTGTAGATGACCTGATCCTTTCAGTATGTACATGCGAGCCATGTTCCTGCAAGTATTTTTTTACCACTTGGCAATGTTTTTTTCCTAGAGATAACTACGATCCTAAGTTATTAGCCATGATCTGTTACACCTGGTATATTGCTTGGTTAGTGACTTTAAATCTCTGTTATTTTAATTTCCTTCATTTCACCGCTGTTCAACTTCGTCAGGACTGTGCTGTCAGGTCATACTACCGTGTTATGCTACATACCCTTAAATAAAGAATTTCAAAAAATGAAACAAAAAAATTTAAAATTTCTTTTTAAATTTTGGCCAAAATGTATTCTGCTACATGTGAAAGTTATAGCGCCTACAAACTATGGTATAAATACTGTATTTTTTTTTAAACTACTAATGGCGGGGATCAGCGACTTACGCTGGGGGGGGGGGGGGGGGAATGACTAACTTCCACTGACATCACCAGTGACACCAATACACCGATCAGTGATATTATACACTGTCACTGTACTACTGATACTGGCTGGGAAGGAGTTAACATCAGGGGCAATCAATGGGTTACATGTGTGCCTAACTAAGTATAATGTGGGCTGCTTTTAAGAATAGATTTAATAGATCTCCAAGTTTGCTTTTCAGGGATGAGCTCACTGGGAGAGAGTTTCAGCAACAGACACAGGGCTTGTTAATCCAGTAAGCAGTGTATCCACGTGCTGACTGACAAGCTACAGGTTTGTGAATCAGCAATAACAATACTGCAAACCGCAACCCCTGCAACATCTTCTAATCCCAATGTAGCGCAAGTCATCACAGCCTATGTGGGGTGACAATTCAGAGCAGTGCAACATTGTTGTCCCACCATCCCAAGAATCTGCATTAAGTTGTACTTCACTGGCAGGATCAACAATTATGTACAGAACATGTATTTTCGGGAGGCAGAGTGACCAAGATAAAATTGTAAGTACAGATACACTTCTACTTAAAGTGGTTCTAAAGGCAGAAAGTTTTTTTTTTTACCTTAAAAGTGTATGTAAATCCTCGCTTATACCCAGTGAAGTAAACAGCCTCAGATAATAGATGAAACAAATCTCCCTACATAAGTTTTATCTTTATATCTGCTGTCTTCAGCTTTCTACACGGTTTAGAAAGTGCACATCGTGTTAGAATTTTTTCTTCCTTTCCAGCACTGGGTGTTGAGTTTTGGCATACATGACAGCTGATTGGAGAAAAGGCACACACACCCAACCCCCCTCTCCACATAGGCAGAGGAAGGAAAAAAACAAGCAGAGCTGTGCTGTGAATAGACCAGCTCTCTGGTAATCTCTCTCTATGCACCCATCCCAACACAAATTTCCAGCTGCTTTTATCTCCTGTGTTGGCGAACTTGTCAGAGGTTATAATGCTGATAACAGAAAAAGAGAGCAGCAAAAAGACATGGGACTTAGGGCTTTGGAGAGAGATAAGTAAACACTACAGATCTATGTACCCAGGTCAAATTTCATTTATGGGGTTTACATCCACTTTAATGCATTCTTTGCATTAAGGTGGAAAAACTTCTGCATGAAGCTCTGTTCCCACCCCCCGACAGCCAGCCTCCTTTATACCTTCCTGAACCTTGATTTAGAGCCAGCAATGTGCACGAGAGCAGAAGCTCTCTCGGGTCTCTCCCTCCTCATTTGCTCAGACACAGCAGTGAGAAGGAAACAGGACACACAAAGATTATTGACTGGCATCTGTGCACCCATGCTCAGATGGGGATCAAAGTGCAGCTTACAACGTGATGCCCCATCCCACACTACACCTGTATTTGCTTCTTCCTGGTCCCTGCAGTGTGTATAGGACAGGCAGGGATCTGTGAGAGCAGCTAAGAGGAAAGCTTTCCTTGTAAATACAAAAGGCTTCTGTGTTTACAAGTGATAGTAATGAGCGAAGGGTGATAGCCACTGAAAAAATTCCCTGGGTGTGAAGGTCCCATAAAACGGCCTGGCGGGCCAGATTCAGCCCAGGGGGCTTGTGTTTGACACGTGTCTTACATAAAGGAGTTCTTAAGAGTCTTGCTACATTAAAAAATAAATAAGTGGTTTCTACAGATTCAGATGTCAGTTTGTGACAAGGACTCTATATCAAGCTATTTTCCAAACAAATACCTTTGGACAAATTCTCAGCAAGATGGGCTAGAAACGTTTGCCTAATTTCCCAGTGTTCTACTGGGTGAGGGTCAAATGTTCAGCAGGTGCCAGAGTACAAGACCCATTATATACCTAAAGACTGCAATATCATGTTGTTGTGCTTGAATCAGATATAAAAAACATGGAATGCCCATTGATCTTACAATTTTCCAGAAAAGTAACCACAAATCTAAGGTCTATTTACATTAACGGGTCTTTGCAGCGGAGTGAATTGATGCAATCTGTCATCTGAAAGTAGCCGTACTTTCTGAAATGCTTCAAATGGGTCTGACAAGAAGCATCAATTCAGAGCATGTGAGAACATGCATAACTGTAACCACAAGTCAAAATTTACCAGTTGCTTTTAGCGCATCCCTGGAGATCCCAAGGATTTCCTTTCATTGCACTCAATGGGAACACATACAAACTGATGCAAGCAAGTTTTTTTACAAGCAAACTGATGCTGTGTGAATGGTTCCAAAGCATAGAGAACAATCAAAATGTGTTTCAAAGTACCAGAAACTTAAAAAACGCTGGAAAAAAGCAGCCACAGCCAATAGTAAAAAAAAAAAAAAAAAAAGAAGAAGAAAAAACAAAAACCAGGCAAGCCGAAAAGGAGGTCTATACTGGAGATGCACTGAGAGAGGCGGTCCAAACATATCTGCTGAAAACAGTGTTTTCCGCATTTTGCCGATAAAGAAAAAAGGTGCCGATAATGGTGCCGAAAACATAACACGGGTGCGTTATTGATGCGTTCTTGCTACATTTTCAATGCATTTCAACTGGGAGGTGCATTTTTAGTGAGGTTTATTTTCTTTTTAATATGTTTAAATATCGTAATAAAAAGGACATACAGATAATAAATTAGCCTGCAAGGCGCAAAGGTGTAAATGAACAAGTACAATACAAATAATTTAGGGTGGTTTGTGTAATTAAATGGAGACAGAGAGAGTATAATTCAAACTAAACAAGTAGCAAAAGCTTCTTACACCCTCTAAGGCCTCTTGTCATAGAAGGCCCAGGAGATCCGGGGCTAAGGGAAGGGAGCATAGCCAGGGCTCCTCCAACCCGGTGGTGGTCAGGCACGCCACCCCCATGGGATCAAACTATGGACGTGGAGACCCCCATCAAGGGTGTCTGGAGACCCGGAAGGCTTCTCCCCCTCCTGCCCTCGTCTAGAGTCACCGATCTAGCTAATGTCAAAGTCCGGGCTGCTTGTATCATACAGAGAGGGAGAAGAGAATTTAAAGAACCACTCAAGTGTCTAAAAATAACCTTGTGTTGGCTATCAAAATATAAGAAAATGAGAGGGAAAAAAAGAATTTCCACTTTTGAAACAATTGTTCAACCTTCTGAGCATGAGGAGCAGAAAAAGGATTTCACAATTGGAGGAAAAAGAATAAATAAAAGAGTGAGATGAAAGGGGGGAGAAGCCAAGTGGCTTTTAGAGAAAGAAAAGTCAAAGAGCAAGGGGAGGCGAAGTAGGGAGGGTCCTTTTGTGGGAATGCCATACTTGGGTACAGGGGTACTCCAACATAAATCATCCAAGGTTCCCAGACTGCTTCAAACCTTCGCACTCTATCCTGAAGTTCAGCAACAAGTTGCTCCTGGGACATGATTCAGGAGAATTTCCACTTTGTTGCTGATATTGAGACTGAGGGCTTCTTCTAAGCTTCGGCTATCGTAATTGTAGCTCCCAAAAACATAAAGAAGATCAAGGTCTGAGTATGTTTAGGGGTTTTATCTACCCTGTGGTTCAAGAGGGCTAAAGTGGAATCCTGAGGAACAACAACCCCAGTATATTTCGTATTAGGTGGAGCTATTTGTTCTAATAGCCTCTAATACGGGAGCAAGACCACCATGTGTGAAAAAAGGAGCCAACTAGATTACACCCTCTGAAGCACAGCGGAGAAGCATCTGGGTAGATGCTGGGTAATCTAATCAGGACATAATACCATTTAGTGAGCATTTTGACATTCGCTTGTATTAGAGATATGTTCATGATACCTTTGTAGGAGTGTTGGAGTGACTGGAACCACTTGTCTGGGTCCCACTGTATATCCAATTTAGGTTCCCAGGACAGAGCATGGAATGGTTTAGGGCAGAATAGATAGTAGAGATGCCTCCCCTGTGATTCATAATTTTAGGACACTATTGTTCATAGGTTGTAAGTTTGGGGGGGGGGGGGGTCAGGTTTGTCTAGCCAGATAGAGAGTGTAGGAAGTGCGAAATCTGGGACAGTCTAAATTTATCAGTGGGAGGCATTTCAAGTATACAGTATGCAAGAGAAATGGGAGAAATGTGGGTCTCCATTTAGGAGGACTGCAGAGCAGAAAGGCTATAGTATGCAGGGGAACTGCCTGCCTTTCCATAGCAATCCAATCAGGTTTGGGACCCCTAGGGTATACTGTGGAGATTTGAGCTAATTGCGCAGCCTGATAGTACCACCATAAATTGGGTAGGCCCAGCCCCCCTTGACTTTTCAGTCGGTAGCTGAAGTAAGGCAGTGGTAACTCTCCCTCCCCAAAACAAAGCGGATGATTTTTGATTGAAATTTGAGAAGTAGCGTTTTCTTTATCGGGATGGGGAGGGACCTGAAGCGGTACAGAAGACGTGGTAGAAGAGTCATTTTGATAGAGTTGATCCTTCCCAGACAGGGAAGATCACATTTTGCCCATTGTTTTAAATCCTCCTCTAGTTTCCGGAGCATAGAGGGATAATTAACAAAACAGTTTGCCAATGTTGTGGGGTAGATTAATTCCCAAATAGGCAATGGAGTCAGAGGACCAGGAGAAGGGGAAGTGGTGCCTCAACTGGTCTACTAGCTGCAGAGGAACCGAGATGCTCAGTGCTACAGACTTGCAGACATTTACTTTTAAGCCTGAGATAGAACCAAAGTCTTGGAGCAGTTGAAATACATTAGAGGTGAAAATCGGGGGGGGGGGGTGTGATAAAGAGCAGTAGGCCGTCTGCGTACAACACGCATTTATGTTCCTGAAGACCACACAAGACTCCATTAATATCAGGGTGTGATCGAATGGTGATTGCTAAGGTTTCAATAGATATTGCGAAAGTTAGAGGCGATAAGGGACAGCCCTGTCTGGTCCCTTTTTTTATGTCAAAAGGTTAGAGTTAGAATAATGACCCATCAAACGGATCTGTGCTTTCAGAGCAGAGTAAAGAGACTGAATGATTCCCAACAATTTAGAGCCGAAAACCCCATCTTCCTAGTATTTTAAAAAGGTAGGGCCAAGAGATGGAATCAAAGGCCTTCTGGAGGTCAATGGACAAAAGAAAGCCTTCCTGCGGGGCATAGTTTGTTTGCCAATTTAGAACCTATGTTGTCCTTCTGTGAGTAGAATTTAGCACCAGTCCATCTAATGTGCTTTTCTGCTGCTGTAATCAGGGCTAGATTTAATTTCACCTTGGCAGAGTCTAGCTAAGCCAGGGTGGAAGGAGTAGGGTTACCTTTGTGACATTTGCTCAGATCAAGAAATTCCTCAATTAGTTTATGGATTTCAGCTCTACGTTCACGTTTCAGCTGGGAAGAAACTTGAATGAGTTCCCTCTCAGCACTGCTTTGTGGGCTGTCCAAAGTGTTGTTGGTGAAACGCTGTTATTGTCATGGTCTGTAAAATATTCCTTATGGGCTTTTTCTAGGATTGTACATTCTATAGGGTCACTCAGGAGGGCCTCATTGAGACGCCATTTGAATGGGCCTTCGTCCTGTAAAGAGCTTCAGAGGGAAAGCGTCAGCATGGAGTGGTCTGACAGGGGTGTGTCTCAAATTTTGGATGTTTTGACTAGGGGAATAGAGGAAGATCTAATGAAAATATGGTCTATCCTGGCGTACGTGTGATGTGGGGCCAAGAAGTGCGTGTAGTCTCTGACATGGGGGTTTAACTCCCTCTAGATATCTATCATGCAAAGGGAGTGAAGAACCTTTGCTATTTTTAGGCTTTGTCTGGGAGGAGGGGAGGGGGATCAAATGCTATATTGGGGTCACCACCAAAAATGATGGTGCCCTGTAAATCGGGCTTCAGTGTTTGTGTCATGGTTTTGAAAAATCCCGCTTGGCCTTTATTTGGGGTGTAATAGGGAAACAAATGTATAGATATTTCCATTGATGGTTCCCACCAACAGATAAAGACCTTCCAGGTCCCTGAGTATTTTGGAAGGGGAGAAATGTAAACATTTGGAAAGGCAAATTGCTACTCCACGTGTCTTGTTTACGGGATTAGCTAGGTAAAATTGGGGGAAGCTCTGGTGAAGGAAGGAGGGGGTTGTAAGAGATTGGGAAATTAGTTTCCTTTAGGAGAATAACATGTCTTTAGGGTATGATATAATTGAAACCACTTCTGCCATTTTACCGGGGAATTAAGACCCTGTACATTGTGGGATATAATCTGCATGATCATATTGGAAGGTTTAGAATTAGCCGTGGATCAGGAGGTTCATACAACCCAAAATAGAAAAAAAAAAAAAAAAAAAATCGCACCCAGTGCATCCACAGCCTTTCCAATGTCTCAATCCCGCAAATCGATATGGGAGGGGTTCCAGGCAGACCATAGGAAAGAGAAAGAAAAAGAAAAGAGACTGGGAAGAAAAAGAATACAAGACAACAATTAGAAAAACACTGAAACCAAAAACCCAGTAACCCACCCAGGTGAGGTAGGGTGCGGCCACTTCCTACTAAAAAAACGGAGAATGGTGATATCCCTGACAAGTGGAGAACATCAATCTGCAACTGAGAGTATAACAAACGCATCAGCGGCAGATGGAGGCACATTGTATCCACTTTGGTCTACCTGCCTAGAGATACAATAGATGGGGTGGCCAGAAAGTTACTCATGGGTGTCAGGATAAGATCTTCACATGTCCTCCCAATCAGTGATTCAGGAGATGCTGAGAAAGGAGCAGCATGGGGCTGATTACACACTGTGACATGTACTATAGTAGGTATTGCAGGGCTCGAGGCTTCTTGGTGGGCTATAGATTCCTCTGTATCACAGTCTGTGCCTTGTGTGGTAGTGGCCACCATCTTGGATAAACCGTGCCTGCCGCTGACTTGATAGGTTCCTCCTAACAGAGCCTCCGGACATCAGATTGTTCCCTGGGTGTTCCCAGGTCGATCGCTGGTGCAGCGGGACAAGAACGAGTGCTCTGAAGGCTGTGGTGGAGATTAGAAGACTTGGCTAAACAGCCATCTTGGAGTCCCCTGCACATGCGCCTCTGGTGGGGTTTATTTTTTATTTTTTGAAAAAATGTTTTATTGGTTTAAACAACACCAACAAACAACAAAAACACACAATTAGTCACATACGATAAAGTGACCCCCGCAGGGGAGTGCAATGTATAATACCTAGAAGACTTATATGTAACAAGACCGTATGAGGGTCACATTATTGGAGAGGAAGGCCCAGCTCCAATAGGCCCAGAATTGGCACAGGCAATGACTTCTATCTATAAGTCAATGCAAACCTGAGTGGAATTATTGAAAGACCACTTGTGAACCAATCAATTACATTAATAGGAGACACATCAAGCCGAAGGCTCCTCGGAAGCAATAGAGGGCTCAGCTAGCCACTTGGACCATACCTGATCATATATTTTGGGTCAGCCTCTGTTAGCATAAGTATCTTTATAAAGAGGCAAGCGATCGTTAACCAGCTGCTTCCAAAAGGAAAGGGGCGGAGGAGAGGATTTCTTCCAATGAAGTGCAATGGCCTTCCTGGCATAAAACAGGAGCGAACCTACCATGGTATGCCCGGCGACCGTTGGGATAGATTGTTCAACTAGGCCAAGTATGCAGATGGACATGGTTGGCTGTAGGGGTATGACACTCATCAGATGTATGGTGGCTAATATTTCCTCCCAGAACCCGACGATGACCAGGAAGGGCCAGAAAATATGGGCAAAGTCCCCTGGGATTCCTCCACACCGCCAGCACCCAGGGGAAAAGCTGGAGTTCATTTTGTGTAACCTGTAAAAGAGTAAAGTAGGGGAATATTGGAAGGGACTCTAGTTTGGGCTGTGGGGTCTATAGGAAATACCAGGGATTTGGTCCAGTTAACTCTAATGCCGTGACTGAGGAGAACGAATCTAGAACTTGTAGGATGCCTTGTAGGGGGTGGGCCAGCATCATTTAGAAATAGCAGCAGGTAATCTGCCCACATACAGTGCCACCCTCCCCTCCAGCAAGCCAACACGCAGCCCCTTGATATTCGGGGAAGTGCAAAGTGCCTGCGCCACTGGCTCAATGGCAATGGCGAACAGGGCTGGATAGAGAAGAGGCTCTGACAGACTGCCCCCCAGCCTAATAGCCGACGTGGGATGTTTGTATAAAACCTGTAGCCACTTGATAAAGACCAGGGGAAAGCCCATTCTGCAGAGTACTTCCCACAGGAAAGGCCATTCTACTGTGTCGAAGGCCTTTCCTACGTCTAGGGAGGAAACTACTGTGGAGCTCAAATTAACCACTTTACAACCAGCCTCCGCAGATATACTGCGGCAGTCTGGCTCGTACAGGCAAAGCGCCGTACATGTACGGTGCTCGCCTGGGAGGAGCTAGGGGCGAACGCTCGCCACCGGAGGCGCGCTCCCGCCCCTGCTCGTCTGCGGGGGAGCCAGTGCGGGTGTCAGGCGGCTCCGATGGCCGCCGGCCACCTGCGATCTCCCACCCCTGACAGAGAAGGACGGACGGCTGATGTAAACACAGCCGTCCGTACTTCTCCCTGAAGTGATCACAGATGTCATGTGATCCTGCTATATAGGATCACAAGTCTCTGCGATGACTTCACAAGCCACGCCCCGCCACAGTTAGAATCACGCCCCTAGGGTCACAATTAACCCATTGATCACACATACTGTTAACCCCTTCCCTGCCAGTGTCATTTTTACATTAACAGTGCATATTTTTAGCACTGATTAGTGTAGTAATGTCACTGGTACCCCAAAAGTGTCAAAAATGTAAGTTAGGGGTCCGATCTGTCCGCCGCAATGTCGCTGTCCCACAAAAAAAAAAAATCAAAAAATTGCAGATCGCCGCCATTACTAGTAAAAAATAAATAAATAAATAAAAATGACATAAATCTTTCCTGTAGTTAATAAAGGCAATAACTTTTGCGCAAACCAATCAAAATACGCTTATTGCGATTTTTACCAAAAATATGTAGCAGAAAACAAATTGGCCTAAAATGTTAAAATTTTGATATTTAAATTTTTTTTTGAGAATTTCATATAAAAGAATGTGAAAAATATATATTTTTTTTCAAAATTGTCACTTTTGTTTTTTCGTTTATAGCGCAAAAAATAAAAAAAAAAAAATCGCACAGGTGATCAAATACCACCAAAAGAAAGCTCTATTTGTGGGAGAAAATGGACGTCAATTTTGTTTGGGTACAGCATCGCATGATTGCGCAATTGTCCGTTAAAATCACGCAGTGCCGAATCGCAAAATAGGGCCTGGTCATTGAGCAGCCAAATCTTCCAGTCTGAAAGTAGTTAAGATGTTGGGCATGAATATGGGTGTGTAATCTTCATAAATTGAGGTCAGTCGCATCTTCATGAATTGAGGCCATGAAACCGGTCTGGTCTGTCTCAATGACAGTTGGTAAGATGGGTTGTAGCCATAATGTAAGTATCTTAAAGTTGGTGTTAAGTAAAAGGGTATGTCAACTACCATCGAACATTATAGTCAGCCACTGAGGGTGAGAAGACCTGATTTGGCCAGAAAGGCAATTCTGGCAATGGATTCTGGATAATCTTTGGTACAATGTCAACCATTACCAGGTATATATTGTTGACCACAACATTCAAGCCCAAAATCACGTAAATCTGAGAGCATGCCTGACGGCTGTACAACATATATCCCTAATCAGAGTTCCTGTGGATAATGTACTGGAGGGGTATGAATTTTTTTATGTACCTTCCACCATGTTCTGGATTCTTAGGCTGGCCAAAGAGTATGCAAAATTCTGTCCTTCAACAACGTGTTGAAGGAAAGAAAATCACTTGATCTTTTTTTTTTGTAAGATTACTGCTGGTGGCTATAGCCATTGGAGCCATCATTGTATTCTGGGAGCAGAGAGTGACAGAGAAGAGCTAATCAGCCTCCAACTTCTCCTTCAACAGATAACGGTTGAATGACGCTGGACATCATTCAGCCAGGAAGGGGGGTTTTAACCACTCTGGAAAGAGGATGCAGAGGGAAATGCTGGAAAAGGTAAGTATTATATAAGGAAAACTGAATGAATACATAGAATAGCAAAACTACTGCCATCCTTTAAAAAAATGAAGCTAGGGGTGGGTTTTAAAGGAAAAAATAACAAAATTATTAAATCAGTGCTCACGGTTTCTTAAATATGGTCCTCTTGACTTGGAGTAGAACTGACAAATGAACCTGGACTGCTCTCTACTGTCTCTCTGAACACATTCTACTATCCAGCCGTGGCCCCTCGTACCCCAGCCAGGTCCCCATGGTCCCCTAATCCCTTCCTTTCTCCCCCTTCTCCCACACCTTATTCTCCAATACCCTACTATTCTCTGGTCCCCCCCCCCTCCACCTCATCATTGATACCTGCTGTGTAAATCAGGGGTGCTTAACCTGGCTACTTAAGTGATTTGGTAACTGGTTGCGGGCCAAAATAAAATAAAATAGTTCAAAATTTTGATTAGATTTGATAGTTCAAGATTTTGAATAGCATAATGAATATTTTAAACTATCAGGATTATCATTTTCTGGAGGACCAATCCCTGTTGAATGTATACCCACAGTTTAATCACAGAGAAAAAAAAAAAACTAATTTTGTTTATTACCTAGATCACCATTACTCCCACTCTCGCGCTCAGGTGTGACTAGTGCTCTTTCCTCTAATTTATGATAACCGTAATTTTGGAGTGGAAAAGCGCCTGTCCTGGATATATTAACCCCTTGGAGGAAAAGCGCTTTAAGACCTTACTCTTCACAGAGGGGTCATCTGGTGAGTTCTCAAGTGTGGTGTTAATGCACAGCGGAGGATTAGAAGCATGGAAGAAATTATTTATGCACAGAGCACTTTCATTAAGTGATAGCACTTACTGACTTGTACTTTAACAGTATTGGAAAGGATTTGGACATTTGGCACAACAAGATCTTTGTGTGTATTCGTTATTTTAGAATTTATTAACGAAAGTATTGAAGAGCTTTTGGACATTTTACACAAGAACTACGAAGTGAAAGTTTACAGATTAATATACAAGTAGTGGATTTTTGATTGAGCATTTAAAGAGTTTGATGCACAAAAGCACTATATACAAATGTTGGCTTATAATTTACATTTCACATGTTTGGTGAATAATATACATGTTGCACTGAAATATATGTGTTCATTTTAGGGGACAACATTATTGATCACTGTGATCTGCCAGGCGGACTCCGCTTTTCTCAGCGGGGGATCGATCCGCCGATACCCTGCTGAGCAGGCCAATGACAGCTGTGTCTCCGCGCTGTGTGCGGAGACAGCTGTCAGGTCCCTATTCATCTCTATGGGGGAATCGGATGGGAACGGACCGTCTATCCATTCTCATCCGATTGGCCAGACGGATGGAAAATAGGGTTTCCATCCGTCCGGTTTTGACGGATCGGATCGGATGTCGGCTGACATGTCTCCGCTCACATCCGATGCCCCATAGGGATGCATGGGGCGTCCGTTCAGATATGCCAAAAAAACTCACAGGCGGATCCGAACGGACTCCATGTGTGAAAGGGGCCTAATTGTATTTTGCACAGAAGCTGTCATAGAAGAGGTGTAGCGCAGGTATTATTGGTATAAAACAGTATAAGGACTTTAGACAATCTAAACAAAAAACAACAGACCAGGGAAGTGCATGCCCTAGTAGTGCAAAACAAATCTTTATTAAGCAAAGATAAAATGACACATAATGCACTCACATGCTCCCGGAATGACAACAAGCTCATCACACAACTGTGAGAATCTGCCTACAGAACCCCTGTATGGATGCTACTAGATGTAATCCACTCAGCTAAGGGCTCTTCTCCCAGTGTCTGTGTGTTAGGAAAGAAAGAGAAGAGCAGGGAGCCGGATGCAATAGAGGCTGGCGTATGACGGCCGCTGAGATTATGGAGCACCAGCAATCATTCAGTAAAGAGGTGCGCATCTGAAGAAGGCTGTGCAGGTTGCCATAGGTTTAAGGTCGTAGAGGACATCAGAGGGCTCCGCAGGCCACAGGTTGAGCACACCTGGTGTAAGTCCTTTCCTCCCTTCTTCCTTTGACCCAACCCACCCCCCTTTCCTTTTCAATACCCCTCTCTATACCCCCTGCCTCTACAACTCACTGGAGACAGAAGCTCCAACAACCCCTCTGATAATCTCCACCATCTGACCTTCCACATTGCTATAAAATGATCAAAGAATTGAAGGGTTTTAAATTTAATTACTTAAGGTTTTACTGCTACAGGGCGGAACCTCTGCGCCGAATCACACACACATACACACACACGTGATTCTGCTCTTTTGGATAGGGGGCGCGAATGTGCGCCGCCGGCAGCTCGCTTCAGCTGTGATTATACATAGCAGGAGCCAATCAGCAGGTACCGCAGATTTGATGGGCACCCACTGTTTGTTCGGTAGGGAAGGCATGGAGCCATGTCTCTTCCTCTAGTAAAAGCACTTCCCGCACTGTAATAAAACACAGGCTAGGCTTACAGTTGACCCATTGATTGCCCCTGATGTTAACCCCTTCCCATCCAGAGTCACTGGTACAGTGACAGCGCATACTTTTAGCACTGCTCATTGTATTCGTGTCACTGGTCCCAAAAAAGTGTCAAAAGTGTCAGTTATCGTCCGATTTGCCCACCACAATACCGCAGTCCCGCTACAAGTCGCTGGACGCAACTTGCCTTCCTTCCTGTGGACTGTAAACAGGTTTGAGTAAAAATCCCTGAAAACATTCCGAAGTCGGGACCATCACCCTTTAAAGTAAAACTCCCATCTTTTAGCCAGACAGAATGACTTAGTGGACCCACCTGACTTATACCAGGGGATTCCACAGGTCTGGGAACCAGATACGGGTGAGGGCACACCTTCATGCTGAAGAGGCCTTGTCCATGGGTCTGGAGAAGCCCGCTCTTGACTTGCCAGACCAAGTTCGCTTGGATCCTCCAGAGGAGGCCCCGAAGGGCTCCGATCCCTTGTCAGACAACCCTGAGGGATGAAAAAAATTTCTGAGCCGAGAAGGAGGGCTCACGTCTATGACGAGGGTCCTTGCCCTTAGCAGCCTGTGGAAGAAAGGTACTCTTCCCCCCTATGAGACCTTTAACAATGTCATCCAGGGTAGCACCAAACAGGCGATCTCCTTGAAAGGGAAGATCAGTCAAGGCCTTTTTAGAAGTCTGGTCCGCAGATCAGCATTTGAGCCAAAAGACACGAAGGACCATTGCTGAAACAGAGAGCCGAGCCACTAGGGGAGCCGCATCCAAAGAGACATCACAGATAAACTGCAGCCCCTGGACCAGCTGGTTCTGCCAGCTCAGCAAAGGCAGGGGGGGCTACTCCTCCAGGTCACAGCGCAAAAGCCTATCCCAATCGGTCAGACTCTGCAACACCAGGACAATGGTGAATATTGGCCTCAGTTCCTGAACCAGCCAGGGTGTAGATATTATTGCGGGCCACAGCCTCCGCCTTTCTGTTAGCTGGGTTCTTAAAGGCCGGGACTCTTCAACTGGAATCATGGTTGCCTTGCTCAATCTGGAAACCGGAGGGTCCACAACCGGAGGCAAAGTCCACTTCTTAAGAAGGGACTCCTCATAGGGATATCTCCTAGAAAAATCACTTAAGAGACCCCAAGGGGACGCTTTGGTCGTCCCCACTATTTAGTGACAATTCTGTCAAAATAGGAGGGGAAAGGGAACACCTTTGTCACTCTGGATGGCTTATGAATGGCAAAGGGAACCTGCGCCTCCACCGCAGCTTCAGCTGCGTCCTCCATCTTTATGGTCTCACGTACAGCTACAATCAGTGCGTCCACCAGCGTCTTTTCGTACGCGGTTGCAGAAATAGAGAAATTTTCCTCGCTATCTGAAGATTCAGGGCGCATGGTCGCAGACCCAGCAGGGTGACCCACGTCTGCAGAGGCCGAATCAGAATAGGGATCTGATAAGACAGATGAGGCAGGGGAAGGCGGGGGGCTCTTTTTGCCAGCCCGTCACCCAAAAGCCACCTCCACCCAGGACACAAAAGGACACCAAGAACGCCATCAGTGCATCGATGGATGGATGAGACCCCGAGAGGGCCCCACAGCCTTAGAGAGGGGATCAGGTGGGGAGATGCTCCAAAGACTCCATGAGTCACCGGGGGAAGCCCACCCGTTTGCCAGCCACAGAGCACCAATCAATCCTCAGTAGAGAGGGAGAGGACCCCACCAGACACCAGGCACCGCAGGTACCAGGATAATCTGCACTGCACAAACAGCGATCAGGAAATGAAAAGATCCAGGAGTCAGCACAAGGGGGTGAGGAGGGGCTCTCCTCAAATAAATTGCGGCCCACAGGGGTCCACTTTAATGGCCGCAGCTATTTTCAACGGCAAACCACTGCAAAATGGCCGCCGGACTAGGGGGGCCCCTGGCAGGAGCCCCCACCAGGTACAACCTCCCCCCCAACAGCCGATCACCTGGTCACCAGCGGCGCACCCGCCCCCTCCCCCCTCTGCCGCCAACACAGCACCCTGCCCCTACCCCAGGTGGTGGACCATGTCACCCCACAGTCCCAGCATCAGTAAAGGAGGGGGGAGGCGGATAAGGGGCGATATGGCCCACAGGGACCACCAGACCGATGAGGGGGTGCCTAACGGGAAGGAGGAGAAACCAGGGGTCCGACCGTCCCAAGCCCACGTCCACCCCAAAACCCTCAAGGAGGAGAGGGGGGGGACAGTCACTTATTATACCAGGAACCAGGCGGGCACCGCTCCAGACAGAACCTCCTCTCCATCGAAATGGGGGGCTGACAGTCAGGAGGAATGCTGCGATTCGGGCCAAGACCCAGTCGTATGCGATTTGTGAGGCCAGCCCCCATCCGGTGAGGCTATGTCGCAGCTGACCTAGCGCGGAGCTGAGGTCTGCGCACACTCGCTGGCCAGACTGGGGTGACCACAGGATCTAGATTATCCAGCCAGTTGCCCAGTCCGGCAGCTGATTGTAGATCTCACAGGAAATCAAACAGGAAAAAAATGTTATCTAAAAAGAAAAAAAATTGCCAGGACCAGAGATCCCAGCAAGGAACTAGGTCCTAACTCCTGACCAGGCAGAAAAAAAGTACCTATAGCAGAGAGAGTGCACCCCCTGGGACTGCCCATAGGTGTAGCCAGACTTTTTTTGCCTAGTGTCCTACTCCTGTAGGAGGTAGCATAGCCCAATGGTTAAGAAGATCAGGAGCTGTGTCCGTCAATGAAGAAAATAAAAATAAATATTGTTTTTTTTTTTTTTTTTTCAAAATTGTCGGTCTTTTTTTGATTATAGCGCAAAAAAAAAAACAAAAAAAACACAAAAAGGTGATCAAATGCCACCAAAAGAAAGCTCCATTTGTGGGGAGAAAAAATAAGAACATAAATTTTATTTGGCTACAGCACTGCACGACCGTGCATTTGTCAGTTAAAGTAACACAGCCTGTTCATGAAGGGGGGTAAATCTTTCAGAGGTGAAGTGGTCAATATTTAAAGCTTTGCAGGTACATCCAGGATTGTAGTTACCAATAGTACCATCCTATCTCAGCTGTACTCTATGTACTCGTACTCTTCAAGATATCTTAAACTTGCTCTCATGCTTATTTGTCATACAGTCGGGTCCATAAATATTGGGACATCGACACAATTCTAATCTTTTTGGCACTATACACCACCACAATGGATATGAAATGAAACAAACAAGATGTGCTTTAACTGCAGACTTTCAGCTTTAATTTGAGGGTATTTACATCCAAATCAGGTGAAAGGTGTAGGAATTACAACAGTGGGTATATGTGCCTCCCTCACTTGTTCCATGGCCAGGTGTGTGTTATTCTCTCATTATCCCATTTACAAGGAGCAGATAAAAGGTCCAGAGTTAAATTCAAGTGTGCTATTTGCATTTGGAATCTGTTGCCGTCAACTCTCAATATGAGATCCAAAAAGCTGTTACTATCAGTGAAGCAACCATCATTCAGCTGAAAAAACAAAACAAACCCATCAGAGAGATAGCAAAAACATTAGGTGTGGCCAAATCAACTGTTTGGAACATCCTTAAAATGAAAGAACGCACCGGTGAGCTCAGCAACACCAAAAGACCCCGAAGACTACGGAAAACAACTGTGGTGGATGACCGAAGATTCTTTCCCTGGTGAAGAAAACACCCTTCACGACAGTTGGCCAGATCAAGAACAC
This sequence comes from Pelophylax lessonae, assembly GCF_965119305.1. Taxonomy (NCBI): domain Eukaryota; kingdom Metazoa; phylum Chordata; class Amphibia; order Anura; family Ranidae; genus Pelophylax; species Pelophylax lessonae. The sequence goes on along the minus strand of NC_138775.1, from coordinate 262,972,207 downwards.
TCTCCAGGAGGTAGGTGTATGTGTGTCAAAGTCAACAATCAAGAGAAGACTTCACCAGAGTGAATACAGAGGGTTCACCACAAGATGTAAACCATTGGTGAGCCTCAAAAACAGGAAGGCCAGATTAGAGTTTGCCAAACAACATCCAAAAAAGCCTTCACAGTTCTGGAACAACATCCTATGAACAGATGAGACCAAGATCAACTTGTACCAGAGTGACGGGAAGAGAAGAGTATGGAGAAGGAAAGGAACTGCTCATGATCCAAAGCATACCACCTCATCAGTGAAGCATGGTGGTGGTAGTGTCATGGCGTGGGCATGTATGGCTGCCAATGGATCTGGTTCTCTTGTATTTATTGTGACTGCTGACAAAAGCAGCAGGATTAATTCTGAAGTGTTTCGGGCAATATTATCTGCTCATATTCAGCCAAATGCTTCAGAACTCATTGGATGGCGCTTCACAGTGCAGATAGACAATGACCCGAAGCATACTGCGAAAGCAACCAAAGAGTTTTTTAAGGAAAAGAAGTGGAATGTTATGCAATGGCCAAGTCAATCACCTGACCTGAATCTGATTGAGCATGCATTTCACTTGCTGAAGACAAAACTGAAGGGAAAATGCCCCAAGAACAAGCAGGAACTGAAGACAGATGCAGTAGAGACCTGGCAGAGCATCACCAGGGATGAAACCCAGCGTCTGGTGATGTCTATGCATTCCAGACTTCAGGCTGTAATGAACTGCAAAGTATTAAAAAGTGAAAGTTTTGTACAGCTAGAGTAGTCACCCCAGCCCCTCGGCACAGCTGGATCCCGATAGGGGTGCTTGGGTTGAGGGGACTGCTCTGGTCCTAACATTCTACTCACAAGAAGTCCTAGCTTGACCTCAGGTAGCCTCACAACACTTGTATGCTCTATCGTCATGGTTAAGTTTTACCCTCTATGTTCCACCTGTTTTATATTAAAGAATGACCGTGGTAATGTTGCTCCCTTTGTTCAATATATGTAATTCCGTATGTTTTTTAATCTTTTGTAATGTTTGACAAAAACTCAATAAAAACTATTGAAATTAAAAAGTTTGATTTATGATTGTTAATCTGTCCCATTACTTTTAGACCCTTAAAAAGTGGGAGGCACATATACAAACTGTTGTAATTCCTACACCATTCACCTGATTTGGATGTAAATACCCTCAAATTAAAGCTGAAAGTCTGCAGTTAAAGCACATCTTGGTTGTTTCATTTCAAATCCATTGTGGTGGTGTATAGAGCCAAAAAGATTAGAATTGTGTCGATGTCCCAATATTTATGGACCTGACTGTACTATGTCATATCACTATAAATCTGTAAAAAATTCTATAAAATTTCCATAAAAAAAAAAAAATTAAATATGTATTTACTGGTAAAAAAAAAAAACAACTTTCTCTAAACTATACATAAATATATCTTTGTAGGACTGCTCACACCAAGCATACAACGGCCAATAATAAACAATGTGTGCTATGTGGATGTGTGGAAGAGGAAGCCTTTCATTGTCACATACTTTGTTCGTGTTTTGAATTATTTGTGCATCAAATGAAATCTAATAAAAGTTATTGAAAAAAAGATTACGTTTTAATAAAGCTTCTCTCCAGATGCTGCTTCCTGAGACGGAGAGAGTAATACATAGGTAAGCTTCTGTTTTTATCTAGAGTTTAACTATTTTATTACCTCCTCTTTTGCCACATCTGCTCAAAGGCATCGGCAAGCTCCACATTGGTGATCTCTTCTGAATCTTGGAATTTTAGGAAGCCGTTTCCTCCGTGACCTGTGTGAGTTAGAGGAATAATTTTAGCACCCAGGTCTGCGTGTACTGCAGAGGGATCTTGTGACAACACACAGGTTCATACAGGCAAATGAAGCAGCGTGGTTCTGTTTGGCCAGGTCTGTGATCTCTATGGTAACTGCATGTTTTACACTAATAAGTGGTGCTCAAACTTGCTGGTGTGGTATACAGGCAGAGAAATTATTGCAGACTCCGGGAGCCAGTTAATCCAATATCACAGGCAGTGGCAGCTTTTAAAGGGGTTTTAGCTTTATTCAGAGTATAATCTAATCATCCCTCATAAGTGACAGTTAAATAGCAGAACACAAGATTTCATGCCATCACTCACTGTAACTAAACCCGCCTTTATTTTTCTTGGATGGTGATGAATGCTCAGAGACATGCTGTCTACTGCTAAAAGCAGTATTTAATCCAATACCTAAAAATGTAATATATTGCACCTTACCAATTATTAGATGTGGGGCTGCATTAGTTTTCTTTTTTAAGCTTTTTCCCCTAGTGAGCTGGCCAGTCACACACCTCCTGTATTAGAGGACCTCCACTCTGGATGAAGGAGCACAGGGGGCACCTTTGGACAGCAGCATTGTCAGTCTGGGGGGGAGGAGCGTATTGGACAGAATAGTAGATTTGGTTACACTAACAAATTGCAGCTGAACTCCAGCTAATACTTTAAAAGCTGTTACAGAAAAACCTTTTTTACTTTAGGGATAAAGGTTTTACATGAATAAATGAAAGATAATCATTGTAAGCACCCCCATCAGTCAAAAATGGTCTCACACTGTTAACTGATACATTAGAGGGGGGAGCTTGTTCGGTTGAAAAACAACAACGATATCTCTATCGAGTTCTTTCGCCCCTGAAGAAGCTTTGTATAGCGAAACATGTCAGTAAAGGATCCAAGTGGAGGCATCAATACCCCCACACTCAAATAAAGAGGACCTTACTTGTCAAATAACTTTGAAATGTCACCAGTACTATGATGGTTATATGTGTATTTTTTCTTTGTATGTATGTCCTGTAGTGCCAATATTGTGAACAATGAATGTTCCTTTTTTTATAATATAATAAAACCTGTTTATTTTTTTACATATATGTAGCCATATATTTATTTTTTGAGTACGATACCAGGAAAAGTCCCCCTAAGCCCACCTTTTTCCAATATCCCTAGTGGGAGTCGGTGATCCCAAATCCTGAAAAACAACAGACTTACTTGCTGGATCACCAGGTGAAAAAAAGAAAACCAATGCAGCTATCGCATCAGAACTTTTAAACTGCAGAGGCCATAATGGGATTTTTGTACTCATTGTAAAATCCATTTCTCTGCGTTCATCAACGCACACAGCGCTCCATAAATCATAACTATTGGGACGTCGAAAAGCAGCGTCAAAAGGAAAATGAGGGGTGAGGAAAATAACCCAAGGCTAAACAGAAGAGCCCTTAACCAGGACACAGGAGCCCTGTCCGAAAAAAAAAAAAAAAGTTGAACTACTTGCAGACTGCCCCACGCAGATTTACTGTGGCAGGGCGGCTCAGCTGCACATAATGACGTTGGCCAAGGAACCGAGGCGACTCAGACCCAAGCCTGGTCTTATGCGACCCTGCAAGACGTTTAACTTGTGGGCCAGCCTCCGTCCAAGAAGCTATGTCACGGCAGACCTAGCGCGTAGCTGCGGTCTGCATGCGCTCACTGGCTGGGCTGGGGGGACTATTAGATCTGGATTATCCAGCCTGCAAAAGATGTAAGGAATGAGAAAAAATTGCTAGGACCAGAGATCCCAGCCGGGAGCCTAGGTCCTTACTCCTGACTAGACAGATTAAAACGGATTACCTAGAGCAGAGAGGGGGGTTCTATACCAAGCTGAGGATGGCGCATGGGCGTAGCCAGGTGTTTTTTGTTCTGCCTAGTCCTACTCCTGGAGGAGGCAATATAACACAGTAGTTGTGATTCATGGAGCAGTGTGTGCGTCGATGAACGAAAGAGAAATATATTTTATTGTGTTGACCTTCTGGATTCCCTGCAGCTCAATCCAGTATCTCCCATTGCCCTACACCTATTATAGGAGGCAGCAGTGAGAGCCACATGGTCACCCAGGGGATCAACACTCTCCAAAGTGTCAAATAATGTTTTTTTTTTTTTTTTTTATAGTACCAGGGTTTAAGTACTGGACAGTATGTGGAAAGGATAGATCCTGTCACCTCTGTCACCGTTGGGATGGGGCATAGCTGAGATTGGAACTTACTACAATGCCAAGGGTATAAGCTTGCTACCTCCACATCCCTATATTTCTAGCACAGAAACCAATATTCCCCTGACTGATCAGGAGAGGAACATATCATAATGGGACTTTAAAGGTGGATGGATGATCTCTCAAAAAAAAACTGGACACACACGTAGTAAAATCCAATTCTTTATTCATATCACAGCATCAAAACAATTCTTGGCAATTGTTAAAAAAAGGCAAGATTCGCCTTCACATCATTAAAAAAAAAAAAAAAAGGGCAGAAGAACGTCCATAACATACATGATATGTACTTTGGTTAAACACATCCCTTAGGAACCCCTCCACAGCATAATATATCCAAAAGGTCACCAGGGGACTGATATTAAATCCTGCACCCCCATATTGAAAATGCAAAAATATAATGCTCCCAGAGATACATCGTGGGCGTTTCCCCGTTATCAACGTGTTTCTCTTGATTGATTCTTCAGTAGAGGTGTGTTCATGAATATTACGTATTCAGATGGATTTATTATGTATTACAAGTACTTATATAGCGCCCTCAATTTACGCAGCACTTATATATATATTGCACATTCACATCAGTCTCTGCCCTCTAGGAGCTTACAATCTAAGGTCCCTAACTCATATTCATACTTATGCACATTAGTACAATTCAGAAAGGAGCCAATTAACTTACAAGCATGTCTTCAGAATGTGGGAGGAAACCGGAACAACCAGAGGAAACCTATGCCTGCCCAGAGAGAACAGGCAAACTCCAGGCAGGTAGTGCCATTGTCGGAATTCAAACCAATGACCCTAGTGCTGCCAGGCAAAGTGCTACCCACTTAGCCACTGTGCTGCCCCAGGTTCTGGAACATACAGACTTGGGAACCATGTGAAGCCCCAAACAAAACATCTACCCCAAGTATTCCAGTAGGGCTAGAGAGAGAGAGAAAGTGTTGAACTGATGAAATACAAACAACCTTCTTACAGGATGTTTGCAAATGGAATCCTGGCTAATTCCTGTAGGTCTAGCTCAAATCCAAATGATTTTATAAAGGCACAGGAAGCCACCTAAGGGATTTGTTTTGTTTTGATTTGTCCCCTGGGTATCTGTAGTCTAGGAGGAATGCAACATGTCAAGCAGTACAGCCTCAGTGGAGTCTTTCAGAGGGTGCCAGATTTAAAATAAGTCCCCTGGTGGTCTTTTGGATATATTCTGCTGTGGAGGGGTTCCTAGGGGATGTGTTCAAACACATTATATGTCCTGTATGTTATGTACAGTCTTCTGGCATGGTTTTTTTTTTTTTTTAATGATATGAAGGCGAATCTTGCCTTTTTTTTTAACAATTGCAATTAATTGTTTTAATAGAATGTTCTGAATAAAGAACTTCATTTTATTATCTGTGTGTGTCTAGTATTCCATTGAGAGCTTTTTCACCTTTTAAGTGATATTAACCACTTGCCTACTAGGCCTATTTTTGACACTTGGTGTTTACAAGCTAAAATCATTTTTTTTTGCTAGAAAACTACTTAGAGAACCCCCAAACATTATATCATTTTTTTAGCAGAGACCCTGGAGAATATAATGGAGATTATTGCAATATTTGTTATCACTCCGTATTTGCGCAGCGGTCTTCCAAACGCAATTTTTTTGGAAAAAATGTACCTTTTTGAATTAAAAAATAAGAAACCAGTAAAGTTAGCCCAATTTTTTTCCATAATGTGAAAGATAATGTTACGCAGAGTAAATGGATACCCAACATGTCATGCTTCAAAATTGCACATGCTCACGGAATGGCGACAAACTTTGGTACTTAAAAATCCCCATAGGTGACATTTTAAAAATTTCTACAGGTTGCCATCTTAGAGGTCTAGGGCTCAAATTATTGCTCTTGCTCTAACGATCGCGGCGATACCTCACATGTGTGGTTTGAACACCATTTACATATGTGGGCGGGGTTTCCGTATGCGTTCGCTTCGGCGCGCGAACGGGGACAGGGCGCTTTAATTTTTTTTTTGTTACTATTTTATTTATTATTTTTTACTTTTACACCATTAAAAAAAAAAAAAAATTCATTTTTATTTCTATTACAAGGAATGTAAACATTCCTTGTAATAGAAATAGGCACGACAGGACCTCTTTTTTGTGAGATCTGGGGTCAAAAAGTCCTCAGATCTCACAAGTACACTAAAAGATGAAAAAAAAAAAAAAGGGGGGGGACCTTTAAACCGGTTGCTAGGCAACGACGTTTGCCATCGCTCTGGTCATCCAAGACCATAGAGTTGAGTGAGGGCAAGCTTGGCGGGTCCGGTAAGCTGGGAAAAGGGCCGGGACACGGCGGGAGGGGGGGGGCACCTCTTCCGCCATCCCGGAAGGGTGATCCCGCGGTGAATCCGCCGCTGGGAACACCCTTATCGAAAAGCCAACCGCCTGTCATTTAAAAAAAATACCAGGGTTATGGCAGCTATCTGCTGCCATAACACCGGTATTTAGGTTTAAACGGAGGACATACATATATATATATATATATATATACACATATATACACATTGGCCGGTTGGCAAGTGGTTAAAAGCGTTTTTTTTTTTAAGAATAAACATGTTATACTTACCTCCTCTGTGCAGTGGTTTTGAACAGAGTAGCAGCTGTCCCCTTCTCAGGTCCCTCCCTTCTGCCAAGTGCCCCAATAGCAAGCAGCTTGCTATGTCTCAGTCAATGAGGAGGGAGAGACCTGGGAGAGCCGAGGCTCCCATGCACAACACTGGAGGAAGATCAGGCTCAGGTAAGTATTGGGGGCAAGACTGGGCTGCTGCACATGGAACATTTTTTAGCTTTACGCAAAGAATGCATGAAGGTAAAAAACCTTGAGCCTTTAAAACCGCTTCAAAGTCCCACTATTATATGTTCCTCTACTGGGGGAATATTCGATTTCTGAGATTTGAACTTCCCGTTTATCACCTCTGGAGAGCATGCCCCAAATAGTCTAATAGATAATGTCTGCAGAGCATTCCCCATATGTTCCTATGGAGAATCCCCAAAATAAGCAATATACAGTTGCTTTTCTTAACACACATTTACCTGTCATGTAGATAAGAACATTGCTTCTGTCATCAGAAAGGAGTCTTTTCAGTCGTGGGGTGCTGGGTGGCAATCTGCCAGTCAATACTCGAAGAAAATTCTCTACAGTCACCTACATTTTCAAGAAAAGAAACATATGATTTTACTAGCTCAAAAGCATGCAATAAAATGTATATACAAAGTAAATCAATTAAAAAAAGGTGTGCAGCATTGGACTTTAGACCCTACAGAAATGTCTTCTCCTTGTGAATGGAAACAAAACCTTATTCTAGATTTTATATGAGAAGTGGTGCTTCAGATAGAATATGTTTTATATTTTCCACAATCAAAGTCTTATGTAACAGAATGCATCTGAATTGTACAAAGCCAACACATGGAAGGGGGGTGGCTCTGATTTCTGAAGACTATGTCTAACCCCTTCACCTCTCTGGATGTACTACACATGTCCAGAGTGTGAAGGGTTTACGACAAGCTCATGGCTGCAACTTAAAAAAATTTCGGGTGGCTATATATCTGCACCCCCCCCCCCCCCCACCTCCCTCTGGGAAGAGTGGGTGACTAAAGCACCACAACAAATGAATGCAAGCAGGAGAAGATCAGAAACATCCATTCCCTTATATGTTCTGAGCGCTTCCAGTTTCACACCTGACTATTGTGGCAACAGAAACAGCTAATCAAGCATGATCAGTGCTTGATCAGCTGGAGTGGAGGGCAGGGGAGAGATTAGGGGTCTAGGGATCTCAGCTGTTAGGCCAGGGCATACAGCACCAGCACCTCTTTAGACCAGTAATTAGGTCTCCTGCCCTCCTTAACAGGGCTGTGCTGTGTGGCAGAGTTGTCTAAATCTCAGGTTTGGATGGCCAGGGACACAAATCCTTTTTGTGATAGGAAAGAGCTCCCATTTATGTATTTCATCTGCGTATTTAGCTGTTTGTTCAGTTTAAAGAGGTTGTAAAATCTAACACATACCCAGTGAAGTGACTGTCCTCAGGTGATACACAGAGATTAAACAAATCCTCCTACATAAGTTGTACCTATTTATCTACGGCAGTCCTTCCTCTACCTCCATTCAAAGTGCAGAATTTACACAAGATCTCTCAGCTCTGAAAAGCAGGGGGCAGAGAGCTGAAGTTACATAAGTGAGGAGAGCTCTGAGGGCTGACCACAGGAAACAGACACAGGCCCTTCACACAGGACTAGAGCTGAGGCTGTCAATCACAGGCTGTGCACCCCTATGTCAACCATTTTTCTCTAGGTGTCAGGAAAACTCGTAAGAAGTGAAATATGCTTATAGCAGAGGAAGCAAGCCGCAGACAGAAATTACACTCCGGATTGAGACAATTACACACTATAGAGGGATAGGCTTTGTTCATATTTCATGTCTGAGGTTTACAACCACTTTAACAATAAATCTACCTTTAAACAAACAACAATAGAAGCCTTGTCTGTACCCAGACTAATGGATAAGGCTTTGTAATGCCTTTTTTGGCAGCTTAGGAGTATTTAATATGCGTCTTCGGACACAAAAGCAGAAGTGGTGGGCGGAACGTCTGGAAAGATCCTATATAAATGGGAGACAGCTGGTGATGCTAATTGCTGTGTTTTCCAGGCCCGCGATTACGATAGCTTAAGACAATAAAACTCTTTGGTCTACTTCTAGAACTGGCTCTGCCAAGGAAAGCTGTGGGCTCCTAGTGCAAAGCTAAAGGGTGAGTCACTAAATTTCAATGCTGAATCATTGCATCAAATGAAAATATAATTACTATAGATGAAGGAGGCAATAAATGTGGAAGGCTATCGAGTCACTGCCGCAATCAAAGTCTACACTGCCTCTTTTGATAATTAGTAATGTGTGTAAGCAGGGTGAAAGCATGAAGTAGAGTTACAATAAACTCTTGAAATGCTTGTCTGGAAAAAATTAAAAATGGAAACAAAAAAAAAACAAAAAAAAATTAACTCAATTACAGAAATATGTGCACATAGAAACATAGAATGTGTCGGCAGATAAGAACCATTTGGCCCATCTAGTCTGCCCAATATATCTGAATCCTATGAATAGTCCCTGGCCCTATCTTATATGAAGGATAGCCTTATGCCTATCCCATGCATGCTTAAACTCCTTCACTGTATTTGCAGCTACCACTTCTGCAGGAAGGTTATTCCATGCATCCACTACTCTCTCAGTGAAGTAATACTTCCTTATATTACTTTTAAACCTTTGCCCCTCTAGTTTAAAACTGTGTCCTCTTGTGGTAGTTTTTCTTCTTTTAAATATGCTCTCCTCCTTTACCGAGTTGATTCCCTTTATGTATTTAAAAGTTTCTATCATATCCCCTCTGTCTCTTCTTTCTTCCAAGCTATACATGTTAAGGTCCTTTAACCTTTCCTGGTAAGTTTTTTCCTGCAATCCATGTACTAGTTTAGTAGCTCTTCTCTGAACTCTCTCTAGAGTATCTATATCCTTCTGGAGATATGGCCTCCAGTACTGCGCACAATACTCCAAGTGAGGTCTCACCAGTGTTCTGTACAGCGGCATTAAGCACTTCTCTCTCTTTCTACTGCTTATACCTCTCCCTATACATCCAAGCATTCTGCTGGCATTTCGTTTTCCTATGTTTTGTCCCTTTAAAATGCTGCAGGTACATAACAATGCATTTTCATTTGCCAGAACTCCAGTGTGCTCTTCACTTCCTGTCTGAGGTGACAACTCAGCCTCTGCTGCATAGGAATCCCAAGCAGTGTTGTCAGCCCTCAGAGATCTCCCCCTGCTGGGAAGAATTTTGCGACCCAAAGTTCCTGTATAATGAAAAAAGCAGGAACTGCAAGTGTAAAAAAGCCTTTAAAAGATGTATGTTTTTTTTTTTTTTTTTTAAGAATCATACTTACCTAGGTTGATGCAGCACTATTCTCCCGCGGGCACCAACACTGAGAACCGAGCGATCAAGCACCACCTATCGCTCGGTTCTCACAGCTCCCTGAGCAGAGAGCCGGTGACTGTCAGTCACCGGCTCTCTGCTCTACCTCCTTCTCGCTCACTTGAGCGCTTGGCTGTGGAGCGCCAGTGACTGTGGAGGGAGGCTAAGCTGGGTGCTGATCCAGGCATGTGGGCGGATCCCGACTCCATTGTTGCGATCTTGCTCGAGCCTGGACTGGCTCAGTGATGTCAGCTGACAGCGGGTTTCGGCTGAAACCGGGTCACAGTGGTGGAGAACGAACTGCACTCTGTGATCCACAGGAAAAGTACAGCCAAAAGAGCTTTGGCTGTACTTATCCTTTAAAGTGAGTTGGTAATCTCCAGGAGATTACAATAATTTTCTTTGCTTTTCAAATGGTGCACAGTGAGCTCTTGGATGCGAGTTCTTTCCTTCTGGATAACAGAACACCCCTCATCTATTCCATAACATAAGAGGGAGCTGTTCAGCAGTCCAGCGGAGGGGGGGGGGCTGACTGCGCTCTTTGGGATTTAGGTGCAGCAGAGACAATGAGTTAGCACACCGCAGGAATTTAGGGGCTCACAGTATTTCTGCCAGATCAACGCATTTTTCTATACTAGCACCATCTTTGAAGGGATGTTCACAGAATTATGTGCACATTGCAGAGACATACTGAATTTATTTTTTTTTTTTGGTTTATTTTGCCCTGATGTGAGCTTTAAAGGAAATAGTAAGAACCTAATATTGTTATTAAAAGGTAATTCCATTTTTGTGCACTGGAAAAATAATCTCATCAAAACAGTTCTAATTGTAAAATCATTTTAAAATTTTAGCGTGGTCAGTCTTTGGTTCCATTAAGTATACTTTAAACCAACCACTAAAACCTCACATTCTTTAGGATAATGTAAGTTTAAAAGTAATTTTCAATCATACTAATCATGTGAAGGCCAGGCCTTTTCTGGCACTTTTTGTTTACAAGTTTAAATAAGTATTTATTTTCCTATATCACGGGACACAGAGCTATAAGACCCCGTTCACACTGGGGCGACTTGGGTCGCCTGCCATAGAGTAGCACAGGACCCATTCTAATAGGAGCGACACAAGTTGCTCCGACTTAGAAAAAGGTTCCTGAGCTTCTTTGGGGCGACCTGGAGCGACCTGCATTGACTTCAATGATATGAAGTCTGTGCCGGCCGCTCCGAGGTCGCGGTGCGAGCTGCGCACCGCAATTACACAGGTCACCCCGGCAAGTCGGGTCGCGCCTGTGTGAACCGGCTCTAACTCATAAGATATGGGTTATATAGCCACCTACAGATGAAGGACACTGGCAACCAATCAGAAAGGATGTCCCCCTATATAACCCCTCCCACACAGGAAGCACCTCTATTTTCTCATCAGTGAGTGATGGCCACGTTGGAGAGTCTGTCCACATTTCTCTTCAAAAAAGAAAGAAGATATGCTATATACCCCAATCAAAGATCACTGAATCTAAGGGGTTAGCTATCAGATACATCTAAAACAGTCAATGGACTAAAAAGATGGTACCTGAGCCTCGGGAAGCAGATACGAGGTTTTGCCTGTAATACAGTCCTTTTTAGGCCCTGGAATACCAAACCCCAAAGGTGCTCCGTGCAGGGTGCTCAACAGGTCCAAGGCCGTGGCCCCTCTAAAACAAGGGGACCCAGTCCTTAAAGGTCAGCAAGACAAAGCTCGACGTGATGGGTGAAGATTGGATTCCTGTTTAAAACAGAATCCTGCGCAGGACTGGTAAGTCCAATTTAAAATATTTACACATACAGCAAACCTTGAGTTTAAAATTGCTGGCATGATTGTAGATTGCAAATATTTTATGCACTGTTCCCTTTAAAAGAGAACAGAGACCGAGAGCCATGTGAATCTCTGCATGAGACTATAGATGTTAAGCCTAGGCAAAATACATCTTGCTAAGCATTATTTCTTTTCTTGTTTTTCTGACACACTGTTTTCACTCTGTGCTGATCACCTGAAAAGGTATCAGCTGTGACAAACCAATGTGTGCATGAGACTATGGATGTTAAGCTATGCAAAATACATCTTGCTGAAAGCTCTGGCCTTTCCCCAGGGATTAAATGTGCCAATTGTATCAATTGTGATTATATGAGCTTGTGCAGTTGTGGGATTGATGCAAAGTTGTTTAACCATTATTTCTTTGCCTATTATCACACTGTTTTTTTTTCCCTGGGCTGAGCACCAGAAAGGTATCAGCTGTGACAAACAAAATTCAGCCTAAGCTGCTCTCACCCCATGTGGTTGCCGTTTTCGTCTTGGCGCATAAGCACCCACATGTTCATCTCCTCCCTTGATAGCATGTCTGTGGCAAAGGCCCATTCGCGCGAGCGAAAATCTTTGCCTTTTAAAAACAGGCGTACACCGCATGGAAGGCGTTTAAAGAGGTTGTAAACTTGTTTTTTGTTTTTTTTCCACCCTGCAAGAGAAAGACATAATGAGCTACTATGCATCGCATACTAGCTCATTATGCAATACTTACCTTAGAACGAGTGCCGCTCACTCACCTCTATGACGGGCGAAATGTCCAGTCGCCCGTCTTCCGGGATCGCGGCATCCGGCCATCTGATTGGCCGGAGCCGCGGTGACGTCACTCCTGCGCACGCGCGCGAGAGCCGACAGTCACGGCACGGGACTCTAAAGGAACGGCACGAGCGGCCGTTCCTTCAGAGCGCATGCGCCAGTGACGTCACTGGCTGCATGTAAGGTAAATATCTCCTAAACGTTACATGTTTAGGAGATATTTACAGTACCTATAGGTACAAGTTGTAGAGGAGGGTTTACTTCCTCTTTAAGCGATTTGCGTGCCCCTGAAAGCCACGTAGCATGACGCGCATGCACAATACAGCAAAATGGGTGCGATTTAGAAGGAACTGTCTCCAACGTGCTAGCCTCTGTCAGAGGCTAAAGGGGACACAGAGCAGCAGCAGCTGGGTTGTGTAAGTCACTGTGGGGGTATGTTACTAGCACAAAAAGGTCCTGTATCTTGGGATAATCAGTGCTGTGTGCCATAAGCTGTATAAGCTTGGCACAAGCCTTGAGTACACTGAAGTTTCCCTGCTATAAAAGCAATGTCTGCCCGAAAAGGGCTGGGGGGGGGGGGGGCACAGTTGGAAGAGGCACTGTGATGCCACGGTTAGGCCTTGAAGGTCCTAGTTGTGCTTCCTCTGTTTACTCCCCCCTAAAGAGCCAGAGGCGACTAGCCAATTTGAGACATTACGGTTGTCAGGCATAGTAGCTACTCCAGGTGCTTCTGCCACAACCTACGTCACTAAGGACGATTTGGCATCGGCATTAGTCAGCCGCAACGGTAGGATTGCTGGCATGATTGCAGCATCACAAGTAGGGAGGAAATGTGATAGATCCCCCTCACTTGAGCAACCCCCTGATTCAGTTCAGGATTGGGCAGAGGATGTGGAAGTAGGAGCTGATGATGAACCTATGGAGGCTCAAGCTGAGGTTTCCACTTCTGGGGAGTCAGGGTCAGAGGAGTCTATATAAGCCTATTAAACCCAGAGATTGTTAGTTCAGTCTCTTACTGAAATGGTCCGGTCTTGATACAAATTTCCTTCAAGATGCCTGAAACCTCTTTTTCTTCTCTAGGCTCATTGCGCCCTCCTCATAGTCCTCGGACGTTTCCCATACATCTGCTCTTGGAGCAAAAAATGTATAATGATAGGGACCATCCTGATAGGATTGTTGTTCCTCCTAAAAGGTTTTCACTATTGTATCCTATGGAGGAAAAGTTTACTAAGAAATGGATCATACCCCCTTTGGATGCTGCCATTTCTTTGGTTAACAAGAGTTTAACCTGCCCTGTGGATAATGCCCAGGTTTTTAAAGATCCAGCAGATAAGAAGTTGGAATCTTTATTGAAAGCCTCCTTTGCAGTTGCAGGATCTGCGATAAAACCAGCAGTAGCGGCCATAGGAGAGGTGTCACGCTAATCCTAAATGTAAGTAGACCAGTCCATCAATATGAGAGTCCACATGAGGGATTGTATCCACACCAGCCAATCAGAAGTGCAGGGAGAGAAAATGAATCCGCCACCAAATGGAGTAACTAAATACTCTTACCATCAACCCAGACCCAAAAAGGGTCATGCAGCGCCAACAATACAGGTGTACTGAAATGCAGGTAAACTCCACTTCTCCCCCACAACTTCCTGGTATGGTGATCGATATTAAACCTTGGTAGCCTCGTCACTCGGGTCTGTGAACTTGCTGCAAACTTGTTGCAACAGAACGCTGAAACTCGGCTTCATGAATGTAAGCTGCTTTATTTTATTTAATAAATGATTAAGGCCTTCTACACTATTGAGAAGCATCTCTGTTTTTCTTATGAGTGGCGAGGCTACCAAGGTTTTACATCGAGGAGTGGAGTTTACCTGCATTTCAGTACACCTGTATTGTTGGCGATGCATGACCCTTTTTGGGTCTGTGTTGATGGTAAGAGTATTTAGTTACTCCATTTGGTGGCGGATTCTTTTTCTCTCCCTGCACTTCTGATTGGCTGGTGTGGATACAATCCCTCACATGGACTCATATTGATGGACTGGTCTGCTTACATTTAGGATTAGCGCGACACCTCTCTTATAATATTGCCTAGAAAATACCTTATACATATCTTTTTGTGTCAGCTGCTTTTCATTTGTGTTTTTATTATATTGATTTTATTGATATTAGGGCAGCAATTTATACCTATTGATGGCCATAGGAGTTTGTCAGTCTTTAAAAGACCGTATGAAGCGAGTGTCCAAGACCGTTCCTTCTCAAGGAGAGTCTATGGAAGATCTGTCAGATCTGCTTTACACTAGGTTTCGCAGTGGATGCTCTTACAGACTCCATAAGGCAAATGTCACGGGTTGCTCTGATAACAGTGCATATGCGCAGAATCCTTTGGGTAATAGCTGATCTGTGGAATTACCATGTAAAAGGTTACTGGCTGGCTTTCCTTTTCAAGGAGAACGCCTTTTTGGTGACGATCTGGAAAGTATATCCAAAAGATCTCGGGGGGGGGGGGGGGGGGAGGGGGAAGAGTACGTTGCTACCTGTAAAAAGGAAGAGCAAACTTCGTCCTTTTAAGATCCCCGGGACTCGTACTATTAGTGCTTCTAATTCCAGATGGTGGCGACGGTCTTAGACCCCTTGGTACAGAATCAAGCCTTCGGGGCAGGGTCAGAAAAAGCCCTGGGCCCAGAGATCAGCCAAGTCTTCCTCCAAAGCATACTCGGTGAAGCGGCGCCCCCACTTACTTGGGTGGGGGGAAGGCTGCTTCGGTTCTCGAAGGTTTGAATGGAAACGATCCAAGACATCTCGGTTATCTCCACCATCTTGCAGGGGTAAAAACTGGAATTTCTGGTGTTTCCCAGTTTGTAAAGTCAAGTATACCGAGAGATCCCCTAAAAAGGTGGTCTCTATTCCTGGCGTTGGACCAGCTGAGGGCCCAAAGAGTGATAATGGAGGTTCCGGAGAATGAAAAGGCTCAGGGATTTTTTCTTAAACCCGTTCAAAAACTGGTTTGGAGCGTTGAGATCCAGAATTGGTTTGTGGATTATGAACGTTCAAACGTTCCATATGGAGTCAATTAGTTCAGTCCTAGCCTCCCTGAAGGGAGAGGAATTTCTAGCATCCATAGACATCAAGGATGCATTTCTTCACGTGCCTATATTCCATGCTCATCAAAGGTTTCTATGCTTTGTAATAGAAAAACCATCATTTTCAGTTTGTGGCGCTGCCTTTCCGGTTAGCCACAGCTCCAAGAGAGTGTTCACAAAGATCCTAGCTCCAGTATTGGCTGTTCTAAGATCCCGAGGGATATCTGTACGATCTATTACTTATAGATCGATCGGCTTTGGCTCCAAGCCAAAATGTCTTCCAGACAGTACAGTTCCTAGTAAGTCTATTCCTGGAATAAAAAGCGATTTGCGGTTTTCAAGTAAAACACTTGCAAACCGCAACGGATTTATACGTATTGAGGTCAGGAAGTGGATAAAGCAGAACTTAAGGCAATTTTTTTCTCCATGCAGTGGGAAGGAACAGTCTACACCTGGAGAGAGGGGAGCACTGTTTTCTGGAGGATTTTAGGATCAGGTAAGTACAGGCACTGTGTTCACCACTAGAGAAAATGAGCAGTTAACCCATGCATGATTTGCTGGATTTGGGCTCGTAGGAGGAGGACCAGGGCTGCGTAGTAGTTTTCCACAGAGCAGCCCTGGTCCTCCTCTTCTCGGGTCCTTCGCCATCGCTCCTGGCCCCTCCCTCCTGCCGAGTGCCCCTACAGCAAGCAGCTTGTTATGGGGGCAACGAGCCGCTGCTCTGTGTGCCCATTCAGACACAGAGTTGCAGCTCAGTCCCGCTCCCTCTCCCTTCTGCCTTTACAATCACTTTAAGTCTGCAGCTTTAAATAAAATAATACAGGGCGATTCCTGTTCCCCAACTAAACTCTGGTGCTGTCACTGTCACATGGGCTTCTGGTTGTGACTTCCAGGTTCTTTTTAAAACAGATAAAGGCAGGCATTGTGCACTGTTAAGACCAGAAAACCGAACTAGGGAAATGCCATTAAGCCATCGCTAGAATGCATGTAGACTGGAAATGGCTGCAAAGATGATACAGGAGATCATCAGCAGTGAAAGTAACAAAGGAGGGAAAAAACAATGAAAATTGTATTGTATTGAAGAAAACTAGCAATTTATATTACATTGTGATTTAGAAAAGTAAAGGCCATTTTGCACAGGTGGCAAAGGACAGTAAAGCAGTTGGTTGATCCGTGTTTTTACCACCTCCCAATCTCTCACCTGAATCCTGGCTTTGCAAACAGACCCTGTAGTAGGCACGCCCTGACCATGATGCTTTGGGAAGCCTCAGCAAAGTGGAACTAATCACATTGATTTAACGGTTTCAAAAAAACAGCTACATTCCCGACATGCTGGGATTGCCAACTGTCACATTTGCTTGTGTGTTCAACCCAACTGTCAAACCATTAAATGGAAAGAAAACATGATCAGCGCACTTTTTTTTCCTTCTCTAATTGACTGAATCCAATGTTCTGTGTGAAACCAAAATATATAAACACTATATTCCCATGAACATATTAATGGGGCTGTGTAGCAAAGATATAAAAAAAAATTATGGAAAATCCTGCACAAAAGTGCTGAGTGCAAAAAAGTGTTGTGTAAAAAATGCTAATAAAAAAAATATATCCTAATACCTGTGCATCACATAAAAATCCAATATCTGAAAAGGATAAAATGTAAAAAATTGGAAACTCCTGCCCAAAGGTGCCAAGTGTAAAGTGTACTGTGCTGAAAAAGTGTCAATGCAAAAAAAAAAAAAAAAAAACATTTAAAATACCAACCTATCATAAAATTAATATAAATTCATATAAACAACCATTTCATAAATTCATATAGTGATACATAAAAACATCTTAAAAAGTCAGCGTATAAAGTCCCAAGTGATAAAAAGTGCCAAAATATAAGCTGACTGGTTCAATCAATGCAATATCTTCCGTGACCACTCGTGCAAAAACACCCGATGTGCTCTTTCCACCACATCCCCCAAATTAACTCCCCAGATGAGGAGCAGGTAAAATTATAAAGCAGAAATTGCGCTTAAATAGTGAATATCGAATAAAATTTCCAGCAGATCGGTCTTAAATTTCAGAAGTGGATCTTCCCACACTCTCCATGGATGTTCTATTCCCAGGGTAATAATATAAAAGGTAAGAGTAAAGAAATGACAAGGAAAAAATTCCAATAGTGCGATTCTATAAAAACTTCAATAATTTATTAGAACATAAATGAAGTAAATTCACATTTCTGTGCGTCAGCCTGACACAAGGGTAAATAGCAGGCATCTCCTTCACTCCGGCTAGGTCTCCAAGCCGCGAGAGCGAGAAGGTTGCGGTGTTGATCAACTTTCAGACATAGCCGGAGTTGGCAGCTTGGAGACATAGCTGGAGTGAAGGAGATGCATGCTATTTACCCTTGTAGAAATGTGAATGTACTTCATTTTTGTTCTAATAAATTATTGAAGTTTTTATAGAATCACACTATTGGAATTTTTTCCTTCTCATTTCTTCACTCTAACCTTATATTACCCTGGGAATATAACATCCATGGAGAGTGTGGGAAGATCTACTTCTGAAATTTAAGACCAATCTGCTGGAAATTTTATTCAATATTCATTGTTTAAGCGCAATTGCTGGTTTATAATTTTACCAGCTCCTCATCTGGTGAGTTAATTTGGGGGATACGGTGGAAGGAGCACATCGGGTATTTTTGCACGAGTGGTCAAGGAAGATACTGCATTGATTGAACCAATCAGCTTAGATTTTGGCACTTTTTATCACTTGGGACTTTATACACTGACTTTTAAAATTTTTATGTATCATTATAGGAATTTATAAAATGGCTGTTTATATGAATTTATATTTATTTTATGATAGGCTGGTATTTTAAAAAAGTTTTTTTGTTTTGTTTTTTTGCATCAGCATTTTTTCAGCACAGTACACTTTGCACCTTTGGGCAGGAGTTTCCAATTTTTACATTTTATCCTTGTCAGATATTGGATTTTCATGTGATGCACAGGTATTAAGATATATTTTTTGTATTAGCAAATTTTTGCACATTATGTTCATGGGAATATAGTGTTTTATATATTTTGTTTTCACACAGAACATTGGATTCAGTCAATTAGGCTCGGTTCACACTTGTGCGATGCGGGAACGCTGCGAATATGCAGCGTGAGCCTGCATCGCATCCGCACATCTGGCAGTTCACACTGCCATATGCGATACGCAGGGGGTGTCAATTAAATGTTAACGACACCCCCAGTTTGATCGCATATCGCAGTGCGACCTGCAAGTACGCACAGAATCGGATAGCACAAGTGTGAACCACTGTGCTATCCGATTCTGAGGCGGCTCAAAAAATGCCTCATGTGCGTGTTTGCTGCGGATGCGCTGCGAATTCAGCCATACAAAGTGTATGGCTGAACTCGCATCCGCACAGGAGATCTCATGTAATGAAGGAGCAGTGTGCTGCGAATTACATGCGATCAGCGCATCGGCAATCATGTGAACCGGCACTCAGAGAAGAAAACAAACGTGCGCTGATCATTTTTTCTTTCTATCTTTATGTAGGACACCTGCAGTAGATTAGCAGATCTGTTTCACCTTTCTCTCTTGGCTATTTAACCATTGTTTTCCTGGGCGCCTGATCTCTCTCTTTTTCAAACCATCAAATGGCTGGTGTCATAACTGATCACATGTGCAGCACCATGCCTGTTGCAGATCAAACAGAGGCTAAGATGGCAGCTTCCTTGGCTGAAAGGACAGGAGGGTTTAGTTCCACTTTACCTTGGCTTTCAGAGTTTGACAGGTGGCATCAACTGTCAAAACTCACTCTATTAGGGTCAATTGGACATGTTACAACTGTGAGCCAGCCACTTGGCTACACTAACTCAGCTTGTAATGCTAAACTAAATAATACACCTCAGGAAGTACCGCCATGGCTAACAGAAGATAGACTTAGAACTAAACTAGAGAAATTTAACATAACTAAATCACCGGGACCGGATGGCTTTCACCCGAGGGTTCTTAAAGAGCTCAGCCAGGTGATTGCCAGACCATTATTCTTGATCTTTAAGGATAGTCTACTGACAGGTATGGTGCCAGCTGATTGTAAAAAAGCAAACGTGGTACCAATATTTAAAAAAGTGCCGAGATATATCCCAGGTAAATATAGGCCGGTCAGCCTAACATCAGTGGTCTGCAAGATTTTAGAGGGGATGTTAAGGGACCACAAGACTTTAGTAATGAAAAACTGTATTATTATTAGTAATCAGGATTCATGAAAAATCGTTCTTGCCAAACCAATCTATTAACCTTCTATGATGAAGTGAGCTGCCACCTAGATAAAGGTAAGCCTGTGGATGTGGTGTACCTGGACTTTGCAAAGGCCTTTGACACCGTTCCCCACAAACGCTTACTGTACAAACTAAGGAAAATGGATTTTTGTAAAATCTTACCGTAAAATCCTTTTCTCTTAAGCTCATTGACAGACGTAGTCCTCCTTGATTAATATCAACTCGGGTTATACTGCCCTCTACAGGAGTAGGACTAGACAGGAAAGAAAACGTTCTGGCCACACCCTAGGGGCAGTCCCAGAGGGTATATCCTCTCACTTCCTGCTACAGCAAATCAGTTATGTCACAAAGCAGTGTTTAGAGAATTTAACCCAACCCAACTCAAAAACAGAGGGGCGGGTACTACGTCTGTCAATGAGCTTAAGAGAAAAGGATTTTACAGTAAGATTTTACAAAAATCCATTTTTCTCTGTCGCTCAGTGACAGACGTAGTCCTCCTTGATTAATATCAACTCGGGACGTCCCAAAGCAGTGCCACAAATGAGGGGTGGGATA
Source organism: Pelophylax lessonae (assembly GCF_965119305.1). Lineage (NCBI taxonomy): Eukaryota > Metazoa > Chordata > Amphibia > Anura > Ranidae > Pelophylax > Pelophylax lessonae. The sequence continues at coordinate 262,951,679 of NC_138775.1, read as the reverse complement.
ACAGAAAATCAAAATCCAGAAGGCCCAACCGGAGCCAACCAGAAGCATCAAGGACTCATTGAGCAAAAAGAGGAGACCTAAGTGAAAAAAACCCAACAAACCCTCGAGGTAGACTAACGGTCTCCTCAAATTGCGGTCTGCAAAACCTTGCGGCCAAATGAGGCATCCGACGATGCCATCACATTAGCTTTATAAAATTTTGTAAAGGTATGAACCGACGATCAAGTAATCGCCTTGAAAACCTGGACCCCTGACGCCTGATGGTGGAAGGCCCAGGAAACACTAAGCGCCCGAATAGAGTGCGCCTTAACAGGGAACGGAGGATTCCGACACTTAATAGAATAAGCCTGTACCACCGTCTGTCTAATCCATTTGGAGATAGTCGCGGCAGATGCAGGCAACCCCATTCTGGGGCCATCCGTGATCACAAAAAGTGAATCTGTCTTACGGAACGATTCCGTAGTCTTCAGGTATACCCTGATTGCCCGAACCACATCCAAGGAATGCAACGCATATTCCTGAGGATGATTGGGCTTAGGACACAAGGAAGGTAGCACAATATCTTCATTCAGATGAAAATCTGAAACCACCTTAGGAAGAAAGGATGGCTTCGGATGAAGAACTACCTTATCCCTATGAACCACTAGATATGGGGAATGGCATGATAATGCAGCCAGTTCTGACACCCTGCGTGCAGAAGTGATAGCCACCAAGAAGGCCACCTTCTGGGATAATGTAAGCAAGGGAATCTCCCTGATATTTTAAAAGGGAGGTTTCTGAAGAACCGACAAACACCAAATTAAGATCCCAGGGCGGTAAGGGCGCGCGCACTGGCGGAGCCAAGTGCCGCACCCCCTGGACACCAAGGAATGAGTAGCCCAAGGCTTCTGAAAGAAGATTGCTAATGCTGAAACCTGACCCTTCATAATGCTCAAGGATAGTTTCTGCTCAACCCCCTTTTGCAGAAAAGCCAAGATTCGGGTCACCGAATAGGTACGTGGGGGAAATTCCAAAGATTCACACCACGCGATACAAGTCTTCCATGTGCGATAATAGACTTTGCTGGAAGTCGCTTTCCTTGCTTTAATTAGAGTAGGAATAAAAGCTGACAACCCTTTGTCCTTCAGTATCTGGGTCTCAATAGCCAGGCCATTAAAACCAGCGACTGTAAAGCACGATGGAAGATCGGTCCTTGAGACCGCAGATACTCCCTGAGAGGAAGTCTCCAAGGAGCGTCCGCGACTAGCCTGTCCAAGTCGGCGTACCCGGCTTGACGAGGCCAGCCCGGAATTTCCAGGATAACTGGAGTTCCCTCCACCTCTATCCTGCGGAGAAATCTCAGCAGCAATTTGAGAGGGGGGGAAGACATACAGTAGCTGATACTGCCTTTACAGGCCGTTCAGCGCTTCTGCTGCGTCCGCTAGAGGATCGCGGGTGCGAGCCCTGTTGAGCCAACCTACCAACAGATCCATATCCGGGGTGCCCCAATGAAGGGACAGCTGGTGAAATACCTCTGGATGAAGAGACTATTCCTCTTGATCCAGAATCTGACGGCTGAAATAATCTGCCTGTCCACCTCCGTGATAAATATCGCGGAGAGAACTGGAACAACTGTTCCCCCAATAAGAATGTTGGCCACTTCTATGGCCGCCAGGGCACTCTTGGTGCCCCTTGGTGATCGACATAAGTCATGACCGTGGCATAGTCCGATTGGATCCGAACCAGGCTGCCCTGGAGCTGCTTGGTCCAGTAAATCTGATCGCTCTCAGTTCCAACACATTTATCGGTAACCTGGAATTTATCAGAAGAAATGACTTCCCCTGGCTGAGCATCGGAGACTGAAGCCACCAGACCAGAGCCTCCCTGGTCCGCTCACTCAATCGGATCCGATTGTCCAGGGAATCGGGATTCCGATTCCATATGGGAAGAATCTCCTCCTTGGAGAATTCGGGTATGAGACTGGGCAAACGGTACTGCCTCTAAGGAGGCGACCATCAATCCCAGCCAGTTGACGGACAGCAACATCCAAATCATTGACTGAATCTTCTGGAGTTTCTCCGCATGGAGAAACACTCTTGCCAGGGATGTATCCAAAATTAGGCCCAGATAGTTCAGTCTCCTGGTGGGAACCAGGGATGATCTTTGGGAAAAGCAACGAAAACGCTGATGTCCTGCGAAGATGGGGATATGAAGATAGGCATCCTAAATGTCTATGGATGCCAGGAAATCCCCCTGATGCAGGAAGGCCACCAATGTATGGATGGACTCCATCTCTTCCAAGACCTAAATTGGACGCACCTAGCCCTTTTTCCTGGGCATTGTGAAAAAGTTTGACTAGAACTCCTCCAAGTAAATGGGAACTACCACTGCTTGTTGTATCAAGCTGTCCCCCGCAAAGCTTTTTAAGCGACCCGGGGATGTTGAATATCGGAAGGGAAGAATCGCACCGGTGGAAGTGATCGAAACTCGATCTTGTATCCCGACCATATGACCTTGCGAACCCCTTTATCCGGGATTCTGGAAAGCCCTGGATCCGGAAACCGGTGAAGACGTCCCCCCACCCCAGAGATGGGTGGGGCCCATTCTGTCAATCCAACGGGATAACAGTGGTTTTATTTAGTCTGGAAATCGGTAAGTCCACTATTGGTCATACCGTCCATCTTTGAAATGAGGGATTCCTCAAAATGATAGCGCCTAGCAATACGTTTGGAAATAGCAGGGGCTCGTTTACAGACGACCCCATTTGGGCAAGGGAAACCCTTCGCCATTTTGGTAGGCTTGCTAGTACCAAAAAAGGAATATGAGTCTCCGCTACCTCTGCCGGTGTAACCTCAAGATTTAAGGTTTCCCGGACAGACACAACTAGTGCTTCCACCAACGCTTCTTGTGCTATGGCGGAGGCAGAAGCGTCCTCCTTACTGTCTGAGGAGACCGTACCTGAGACAACAACCCCAGAAATGCAGCTCAGAATCCATATCTGAGGTATCAGATGACATAGGGGTAGGCGGGGGTCGCTCTTCTTGACCCCCGTCCCTGACAGGCTACCTCCACCCAGGATACCAAAGACTCCAAAACGCTGATAATGCATCATCACAAGTGGGGTACTGGAGGGTCCTGCGGCCACCCTGAGGGGATCAGGTGGGGATACATGTGTGGCAGGGTTCATGTAACAAGACACTTGCCAGCAAAACACAAAAAAATTGCAAGAAAAAAACATTTTTTTTTTTTTTTTACTTAGTCCCCCAGCGCAGTAGCGCCCCTCAGTCTACCTGCTTGGACTCCTCAGAAAGAGAGAGAGACCCCAAGGCTCACCTGATGCACAGAAGTTTCTTATCAACCTGCTTCCAGCACTGTCTGTTACAGACAGGAAGTCTTTGGCTTGCTTTCCCTGGGCCAAGGAGGCAGCTCCGCCCCTTTACACGCCTTCCGGCGCCTCCCAATTACTCCACGAGGTGTTTGGTCACCTCAAACATGGCCGCCCCCATGCTGGAGACACGAGGCTACGCCAATATGGCAGCCTCATGCGATCTGCAGGAAAATGGCGGCGGCCTGTGTAGGATAGCGGCGGCTTGCAAGCTAGCAGCGGCCTGCGGGATGTGTGCATTCGGCCTGTGCGGCATGCGGAAGTGCCTCGGCCTGTGGGAGGTGTCCTCGGCCTGCGGGAGGCTGTGTGGCCTGTGGAAGTGACCGGCTTTCTGGAGGGATGGCGATCTGTGGCTGCAGTAACTCAGGCATAGGCATCGGCCTGTGTACACACTAGACAAGGTAGGATACCTCTATACCTCACTAGTAATGCCTTTTAGTAGTCTGCCACTGACTTCAGTCACCCTTACAGTCATATAGTGACTTTAGATCGTCAGCTCCCAAACCAAGCCTCCTGGTTTCTATTCACAAAAATCACACTCAAATTGGGGGATCTGTGACCTGTTATAGGATAGAGGGGAGACCCAGAAAACCGAGTGTCCGACCATCCCAGAGAGGGGCCCGCGTCCACCAACAAACCCGACAGGGGGAGAGGGGGAACATTCTACTCACCATACCGGAACCAGGCGGGCGCCAACTAATGACAGAACCCCTCTCCACCGGGGTGGGGGGGCTGTCGACCAATACGGACGCCGTGACTCTGTTGGTCATTGGCGTCCAGGCGAGACGTTTAACTCGCAGGGTCAGTCCCTGTCCAGTGGGACTATGTCGCGGCCGACCCAGCGCGGAGCTATGGCCTGCACGCGCTCGTAGGCTGAACTGGGGTGACCACTGGATCTCAACATCCAGCCCGTCGCCCAGTTTCAGCGTACTTGCTTGAAGATCTCACAGGAACACTGGAGAAAAAAAGCTGTCTAAAAAAGTATTTCTAAAAAAAAATCCTGCCAGGACCGAAGATCCTAGCAAGGAATCTAGGTCCTTACTCCTAACTAGACAGAAAAAAACTGATTTTCTGTAGCAGGAAGTGAAAGGATATACCCTCTGGGACTGCCCCTAGGGTGTGGCCAGAACGTTTTCTTTCCTGTCTAGTCCTATTCGTGTAGAGGGCAGTATAACCCGAGTTGATATTAATCAAGGAGGACTACGTCTGTCAATGAGCGACAGAGAAAGGTAGGTATGGACCATAGGGTGAGTACTTGGATAGAGAATTGGCTCCAGGGGAGAGTCCAGAGGGTGGTGATTAATGGGGAGTACTCGGATTGGGTGGGTGTGGAAAGTGGGGTCCCCCAAGGTTTGGTCCTGGGGCCGATCCAGTTTCATTTATTCATAAATGATCTAGAGGAGGGGATATCGAGTACAATCTCAGTATTTGCGGATAATACTAAACTAAGCATGCCAATATCTTCTATGCAGGATGTGGAATCCTTACAAGCGGATCTGAACAAAATAATGGGGTGGGCAACTACATGGCAGATGAGGTTTAATGTTGAAAAATGTAAAGTAATGCACTTGGGCGTCAGAAACATGAAAGCAAGCTACTCACTAGGGGGGGAACCTCTGGGTGAGTCTAGGATGGAAAAGGACCTTGGGGTACTGGTAGACAACAGGCTTGGCAGTGGCATGCAATGCCAAGCCGCTGCAAACAAAGCCAATAGAATACTGGGATGTATAAAAAAGGGGATTCACTCCAGAAATAAAGATATTATTCTCTCACTCTACAAGACTCTGGTCCGGCCACATCTGGAGTATTCCGTCCAGTTCTGGGCACCGGTCCTCAGGAAGGATGTGCTGGAACTGGAGAGAGTCCAGAGAAGAGCAACAAAAATAATTAGGGGAATGGAGAACATCAGCTATGAGGAAAGACTACAAGCACTGAACTTATTCTATCTGGAGAAGAGACGATTGAGGGGGGGATATGATATCAATGTACAAATACTGTACTGGCAACCCTAGCATAAGGAACAAACTATTCAGAGAAAGGGAATACAATGAGACACGTGGCCACTCACGAAAACTAGAGGAAAAACGGTTTAACCTTAAAGTACATAGGGAGTGCTTCACTGTCAGAGCAGTAAGGATGTGGAATTCTCTTCCACAAGCAGTCGTATCAGCAGGGAGCATCGATAGTTTCAAAAAACTATTAGATGGGCACCTTAAAAACCACAACATACAGGGGTATACAATGTACGGTTAACAGCAAACACACACACACACATCATAGGTTGAACTGGATGGACTGATGTCTTTTTTCAACCTCACAAACTATGCAACTATGTAACTTGGATTGCGGTTGCAGCACTTTTATTTCAATATAAAACTCCCCTTGGAACTTAAATAAAAACAACATATTAACCGGCATCAGAATAACCTCTTGAATGACTCATATAGAGTTAATAAAATGCCTTAAAGGCAAAAAGAGGGATAAGCTTAATAGCTCACTGGCTCAGCAGTCATATGGTATGGGTGCAACTACTCAAATGCTGCAATTTTCAAAAAAAATAACAGCTGTAAAGGGCAGACTGTATGAAGCAGGTAATGATGATCCCCCAAACAGTATAATTAAATACAAAAGTTTATTCAAGACAATGAAAATTTCTATTGGAAAATTCCACGTACAAAATATAAACCTTACAATAGATGAATTGACACTATACCAATCATCTATTAAAAAACAATCCTGATTGTATCCCTTTAAGGTCAATTAAACAGGGGAACTATGAAACCCTGATAATGTAGTAGATTGGTGAATGAGCTCTTAAGGTGTTCTCGATAGCAAGTGTAGAAAGCTGGAGAAAGCATATGCAGCATATGTGACAAGCAAACTAACAAGATCTACGAAGTATAAAGAGCAGCACTTAGCAATAATTAGTTATGCAAATCAATGCAGGAGGCAAGCTTTGTAAAAATTCTTGAAGTGGGAGTCCATAATGAAATAAGGACTGCAGTGTTGTAAAGGAAGTGTTAGGCAGAAATGACAGTGTAGTCTGATTCAATACTGTCAAAAGTAACCTACATGGCTATACCAAGCCACAATATGAAGGTGCCTTGACACTTCATTTACAACACTGCAGTCTTTATTTCATTACTGATAGACTCCCACTTCAAGAACTTTTACAAAGCTTGCCTCCTGCATTGATTTGCATAAATAATCGCTACGGAGTGCTGCTCTTTATACCTCGCAGACCCTGTTCATTTGCTTGCTACATATGCTTTCTATACTTGCTATGGAGAACAACTCGATAGAGGAGCTCATTCACCAATATACTCCATTAGCAGGGTTTCATAGTTCCCCTGGGACTGACAGATATGTTTAAAGGGCTACAATCTGGATTGAAAGATGATTGGTATAATGCCACTGCTAGAGACTGGCTTTCAGTTCTGGCTAACATCTATTGTAATGTAAAGATTTAAACAATGTTTTAAACTGACAAGCCTCTAGTTCTACTTCTTCTCCCACCTCAGGGCCTGAATCCTCTAACTGTCAAAACTTTGGTCTATGATCATGTCAAGCCTGACTCCATTTTTGATGAAAGGCAGCAGATGGCAGGATGTGAGCGAAACCCGTGTGTTCAATACTGCAGCCAGTACCATGTCAAAAGTGGAGTTACACTTTTATTATATAGAACAGAATTAAGTCGTTTTACATTTTTGCACAGATAGTATAATGGTTCAGGTACTGAGGCAGGACCGGCAGCAGAGTACACATGAAGGAATAATAAGGGGCTTGCACTTGTTAGGTAAAACATCAAAAAAGAATATCATTGGAAGCAGAGAAAGGCTGTGCAAACATTTAAAATGATTTTACAGGTAGGGGGGTGACCATTACAGTGGAAAAAAAAATAATTATTTGATCACCTGCAGATTTTGTAAGTTTGTCCACTTACAAAGAAATGAAGGGTGTATAATTTTTTATGATAGGTGTATTTTAAATGATCCAAATGTTCCTCCAAACACAGCGAGTCCCCCTCCTCATGAAGGCACATGTACAGTCATGCCAATGAACATCTAAATGATTCAGAGAAGGATTGGGAGAAACAGCTGAATTTTGGTCTCATCTGACTACAGCACTCTGGCATTACCTCGACTCGCCGTGTTTTGAAGAATAAAAATGCTGACTATGACCCTAAGAACACCATCCCTACAGTTAAGCATGGAGGTGGAAACGTTATGCTTTGGGGCTGATTCTCTGCTAAAGGTAAAGGCGGACTTTGCCGCATTGAGGGGCCAATGGATGGGGGCATGTATTGTAAAAACTTTCATGAGAACCTTCTTCAATCAGCCAGAACACCGAAGATGGGTCGTGGATGGATATTCCAGCATGACAGTGACCCAAAACATACTGCCAAGGCAAGGAGTGGCTCAAAAAGAAGCACATTAAGGTCATGGAGTGGCCTAGTAAGTCTCCAGACCTTAATCCTATAGAAAATTTATGGAGGGAGCTGAAACTTTCGAGTTGCCAAGAGACAGCCAAGAAACCTTAAGGATTTAGGGAAGATCTGTAAAGAAAAGTGGACCAAAATCCCTCCTGAGAGGTGTTCAAACCTGGTCACCAACTAAAAGAAACCTCTTGCCTCTGTGCTTGCCAACAAGGGTTTCTCCACCAAGTACCAAGTCATGTTTTGCTTGGGGATCAAATAATTATTTTACTCACTGAACTGCAACTTAATTTTATAGCATTTGTTTTATGTGGTTTTTTTCTGGATTTTTGGTTGATATTCTGTCTTGATCATTTAAAATACACCTATGATAAAAAATTATATAGACCCAGGAGGGCGCATGCACACAGCTCCCAAGATGGACGTGTGATCTGGTAGCTGCGTACCCGGCAGATCACACCGAACCTCTCGCTGCGGACCTTCAGACATCACACCCGGCTGGATCGGAGGCCCTGTACGGAGAGACATCCTAGACTCCATAGATGGCAGGAGAGAAGGAACAGCGCGACCGTTCCCAGGCCCCAACCACTAGAACCATGGCGGCCTTCTCCAAAATGGCCGCAGCCACTCCATAGATAGCCACAACAGCATGGATCGCGGATGGCAGTGAGTACATCCCCCTCCCAGCAGCAATCAACTGCCTCTATAGAGTTCCGCATAAACAGAACATTAGAAGACCTATTGTCCTCTCAGCCGCTGCACTCACCGGTTTGCTCCAATACCTCTGGACCTATTGACAGCCCCCCTTCTCTTGACGATGGAGACCACCACGATTTACTCGCTAAATTTTCAGACTTCCTGGAGCAGGGCCTCAGCAAGGCAGTGCGCAGCAGATCACTGCCACCATTAGGAGCGACTTACAGGGCCTGGGGACCAGGATGGAGACCGTGGAACACAAATTGGATGCTACTATATCCAGCACGAATCAGAACATTGCTTGCATTGAAACTCTGCAGCAGCAGCTTGAACAAGCCTTCATCAAGATAGAGGATTTGGAGAACAGATCACGCAGGTACAATTTTGGCATTCGCGGCCTACCAGAGACTGTAAAGGACGTTGAGACTACAGTACATATGTTCCTGACAGAACTTTTGCAAGATTTGCCTCACCCCCCCTTTGGACCTGGACAGGGCCTACTGAGCCCTTTAACCTGTGTGACCGGCCGCGCCACCCCGTGATATTATCGTAAAATCTTACTACTATAAGACCAAGGAACTGGTTATGCAAAAATCCAGGGAACAGTCATCCCTTTCCATCATGGGACATGCAGTGCAAGTGTTCGGAGACATATCCCCTTTTACAGCTCAGAAATGCAGATCACTAAAACCCATTACTGGTTTTAACATGCAAATCTCTCAAATATAGATGGTCTTTCCCTTTTCGTTTGTCGCTCACCTTCGCTAATCGACAATACTCCTCCTCCTCGTTTAAGGAAGGCGAAGATTTGCTGCTGCGTTTTGACCTGATATACAGAGATGGCTCATCAACTAAGTCACCCTCCCACCAATACTCTAACCAGGATGAAGTCCCGGTTTGTCCTCTGTCTCCACCTTGGCATTCAACCAAGAGAGCGACTGTCCTGCTTCAACAAGACCACCTTGAAGTACCTATCAGCCCACCCTTCACAGAGTACAACACTCCTCCATGATTACCATTCAAATTATTTTTTACCTCTGGAACGGTGTCCCGACTCTGCTACCTAAATTACTATACCTATTTTACTCCCTCCCCATCCCGCTTAAAAGAACTGACTTGACACAATTCCAATCTAGAGTCCTAAAATGTATCTGGGGTTCCAAGGGTCATAGGCTATCTTGCATCACACTTTATAGGCCAAGAATTAAGGGAGGATTGGGGGTCCCGGGCCTCTGGGCATATTATAAAGTGGCTCGACTTACACAGTTATCAGTAGTCTACTCACGACGAGAACACCCAGACTGGGTCAACATCGAATGGCAAGCGATCCCCTCCCACACCACTGACTTGCTTTTGTGGCGCCCCCATAGGACTAGGCCCCCCATTATGGTACCTACTCTGTCCCACTCCTTTAATTTATGGGACTGGATGCAAACGAATCCAGCGTTAGTCTCGGCCTCATCACCGTTGGATCACCTATTCCACAATCCAGCTTTTCCTCCGAGCATGGAGATCAGGGCCTTCAAATGGTGAACAAATAGAGGTCTTTACTGTATAGGACACTTTTATACAGACAAGGGACTCTTCACCTTACTTCATTGAAAATGCCTCATACCAAAATGTTTAGTTTTTTTGCAAATCGCACATTTTCTAGCTGGCCTTCACTCACATATGGACCCTTCGTTATTAACACCATATGAACAATGATGTGCTAAAGATCTGGGCACCAGGGGTGGCATCTCCATGGTTTATGCATTAATATTGGACCTGCCATTGAAGCAACCATATATGTTGGCAGGGGAGAGGGACCATGGTATTGAAATAGAATCTGATTCCTTGTGCTCCAGGCTTCACACAGGCTACAAGGGTATTCTGAATGTTTCGTTGATAGAGGCGAGCGTTAAAGTATTGACAAGATGGTATCTTGCTCCCCATCGTCTAGCCAAGATGTACCTATCTTTCTCTGAAAACTGCTTTCGTGGATGCACTCTGCATGGAACAATGATCCACATCTGGTAGGAGTGCCCCAGGATCAGGAGTTTCTGGAACAGTGCCTTTGCCCTGAAATGAAAGCTAACAAAGCTTAAACAAGAACAATTACCCTCTATTGCTCTATTGAACGATAATCCAAGCCAGGCCCCACGACACACAAAGTCTAGTCTACTTTATGTTAGCGGCTAAGATCACTATTGCTGGAGCTTGGAAATCTTCCTCTGTATCTGTTCACTGCATGAAACATAAGATATCCTGGATCATGCTGCATGAGAAGGTGGCTAGTGTTTTAAACGATAAACAAAAAATCTTTGGGTTGACTTGGAAACTGTGGGCACAATATGTCAAGACACCCATCTCCTGTCTCATCTGTCTGACTGCCGGGCGCCATCATTCACTGTGAACTCTGGGTCACCTCTTTCTGATCTTCTCCTACTCTTGCCTTTCCTCTTATTTTAACTTTCGACATTTCCTTTTTCAACTTCACTACGTTTAACTACTCTTTCCCCTCTCAATGTTTTGTTTTTATGCATGCCAGATTAACAAGCACAGGGTAGACATTCCACCACAGTCAAGGTTTTTGTTTTTTTTTTCTATTAATACATATGAAAATACACTGCGCTAACATAAAAACTGCCAGCACAACAACTGACATAGAAAATTGTCCATAAATCACATATAAAAAGTGCAGCACTTAATGAATCTGTAATGAAAGAATGAATAGAATTTAAAAAAAAAAGTGCAACCATATCACAAAAAGTGAGTGTCTTGTTTTTTGTAACACTACACTTTTTTTTTTTTTTTTTTTTTTTTTCGGTGAATGGGTAGGGGTACAATGTACCCCATACTCATGCACATAGAGGGGTCCCCCCCCCCTTTCCTGACCTGCCAGCAAGCTCGGATAAGGGTCTAGGATGGATTTTGGGGGGACCCCACAGCTGTTTTTTTTTTTTTTTTTTTGGGCATTTCCCCTAAAAATCTATCTATATGTATGTATGTATGTATGTATGTATGTATGTATAGTTATGGGGCATGGCCAACTAGTGAAATCACCCAGAGACCCCGCCCATTGTGACATCACTGCAGAGCTGCGGCGGCAGGAGACATCGGCAGCGGGCCCCATGAACCTTTTTTATTTATTTTTATTTAATTTTGCCATGGGGTTTTCTTTAAGATAATCAGAGCAAAAGTGACATGCTGCAAGTCGAATCAGTTAAGAGAATGATCCGACTTGGGTGCGACATACATTTAAATCAATTGGCTAAAATTGTGCCCAAGTCGGACAAAAGTAGTGCAGGAACCTTTTTCACACATTACCAGTCCCTACGCAGATCCTGGAGATTGATTCTCAAGCTGGGGAATCTTATAATATGGCCTGTGGTGAAACACATGAATGAAGCGTGGCAGCTCTCCTAACCCTCCATGGGATATGAGGCAAAGAAGCTGTACAAAAAATAAAAGGAACAGAGCGCACACCGCCCTAGTGTAACACCATTTATTTGAAGTTAATAGAAGCCATAAAAACAGGTACTCACAAACAGATAGGAAGTCATGCACTGATCAGTGAGTATCGTACGGCTAAGCCAACCGCCTCGGATTACTCAAGGAGACTTGATGTGGTGCGCCTGCACACGGTCCAGCCGCCGCCGCACACTCTCCAAGAGCCGGATGCTGTCAGAGAAACTGACAATGCGGTTAAGCAGAGGGAGACTCCCCGATCGGGACCCAGAGCATGACTTGCATGGGGTTGCTAAGGACAACGTTTCGGAGGCGTAGCCTCCTTCTTCAGGTCATCATCGGGGGATATTTATTTCCATGCATGACTTCCTATCTGTTTGTGAGTACCTGTTTTTATGGCTTCTATTAACTTAAAATAAATGGTGTTACACTAGGGCGGTGTGTTCCTTTATTTTTTGTACAGGAACCTTTTTCAAAGTCCGACGGACACAAGTCAGACCAGTTAAGACGGCTCTCATAGTGAACTGTTGATTTTGACATGTCATACAATGTGCTCGCGAAGGCAGAGCGAATGTCGGACCAGTGTGAACCGGCCCTTAGTGACTTTATGAGTATGCACACTTCGTTATACAGCGTGTAATGAGAGCTTTTCATAGTCTGGGTTTAATGACACTTTAACAGACCAATATGTCTTTGGACCGTGGAAGAAAACATGAACACAGAGAGAACATACAAACGCTCTGCAAATAGTGTACTAGAAGGGATTCGAACCAAGAACCCTATTGCTGCAAGTGATAACCCCTAAACCACTGTACTGGCCTTTTGTAATGATAATAAAATAACAAATGACCAATTGAACATGTTACAAATAATTGTTTCAAAGCCTTCTCATTGGTAACTGTCAAGCCATGAGGAGGCACACATTACCAATGTAGACTTTACAACTGCACTTTTAAACAATACCAAATTATTCATTAGTAAAGTGACCCAATACAATGTTCAAATTCCCCATACCTCATACCCTCTGTAGTCAACTTCCACATTATCGCCATAAACATTTAGCTCCATATTTTTGTGGCTAAACACGGTGGCTGGCTTGGGGTTCCTCGGGTTGCAAGCCATGTCGTCAGCAAGCATAAGGATGATATGACTGTTATGGAAGAAACAGAAAACTTGTTAAAAGGACAGCAATTTTAACACAATTACTATTACTAAAGCTGAAATCCGGGCAAACCAAAAAAGTTGCCTAAATACAAGAGTTGAGTTTCCTGTAATAAAGGCCTGTCACTGTTGCTTTCTCTCATTACACAGGAAGACTGGTCTTCTATCCGCCCCCTCCTGTACTTTTCTGCAGGAAGCTTGTAGTGTATGGAGCTGATGGGCCCCTCCCCCAACTCTGTTCTCCATAGGCTGATGATGTCACCACTACTTTTAGGGTTCATGCACACTGCATCTCAAAGAAGCTGCTCATACAGGCTTTAAAACTCTTTTTTTAGTTCTCATTTTTTTCCCATTAGATGGCCTTACCACATGGACACAATCACACAGGGATTTCTTCAGAATAACAAAAAGGTAGGAATCTGTAACATAGTTTGTTAAAATACACTCAATGTACATATATCACCCGGGGGGATGTGTTTTTTGTACATTGGATGCACTTTGTATTAGGTGTCTATTTGTAAAATATGGCTTGCTGAAAATATTGAAGAAAAAAAAAAACCATGCCGACTTATAAAGTTAAAATGTATGGGAAAAAAAAAAAAGACTAAAATGTATTATAGTTTTTCATTAAAGTAAACTGTCAAGCAAACAAATGATGCAACACCCTTGTTTCCTGGTTCAACTATGCAGCTTCTTTTGCCACCCCTCAGCCTCCAGTATGCTTATTGGACAACTTAACTCTTATGAGCATTAAAAATGAAATACAAGTCCATTTATGTCTAAAATGTCTGTATAGGCCTCTCTATTGAAACATGAAGAAAATCCCTTCTGTATTCCTTGCTTTTCAGCTTCTCTGTTCCTTCCCTGATAGAAGCCCAATTTGTGGGTGTTACTATTGTTCAACTCAGGCAGGGCTTAGTTGCTCCCGCCCCCTGTATAGTATGTGTGTGTGCATGAGGGACGGGGCTTCCAAGCTAGAGGGTTGCCACCAAGTTACCCTGTTCCATTTCCTCTGTCTATTGAGGTAAAACAAATAACTGTACAGTAACAAATAACTAAAGCTGGAGAAAACAGTTAAAAAAAAAAAAGGCCCCCCCAGTTTGTTTTTATCTTAAAGAGAAACTCCATTTAAAAATGATTTTTTTTTCCTTTGAATAGTATGTTAAATATCTCTATCTTTGATATTAGTAATTTTCTGGCTAGCTGCTTTTGTAGCTTAGAAAGTTGTATCTTAACTTGACAAACAGCTTCCTGTTCTTTGCCGACAACGCTATCTCCCTTTCTCTCATTTGCTAAGCTGTCTTTCACTTTCTGAAAAGGTTGTCAGTCTTTCTTAGACATGCCTGGTCCTGCCCAGCCCGACCTTCCTATCCTTCACCATGATTTTCATAGCCTCATTTAGGGGAGAGAGAGGAAGAGAGAGAGAGAGAAAAGAGAGAGAAAAGAGAGAGAGAGAAAAGAGAGAGAGAAAAGAGAGAGAGAAAAGAGAGAGAGAAAAGAGAAAAAAGAGAGAGAGAGTGTGGAGAGAGAGAGAGGAGAGAGAGAGAGAGAGAGAGAGAGTGGAGAGAGAGAGAGAGAGAGTGGAGAGAGAGAGAGAGAGAGAGTGTGGAGAGAGAGAGAGAGTGTGGAGAGAGAGAGAGAGTGTGGAGAGAGAGAGAGAGTGTGGAGAGAGAGAGAAAGTGTGGAGAGAGAGAGAGAGAGAGAGAGAGAGAGAGAGTGTGGAGAGAGAGAGAGTGTGGAGAGAGAGAGAGAGTGTGGAGAGAGAGAGAGAGTGTGGAGAGAGAGAGAGAGTGTGGAGAGAGAGAGAGAGTGTGGAGAGAGAGAGAGAGAGAGAGAGAGAGAGAGAGAGAGAGAGAGAGAGAGAGAGAGAGAGAGAGGGAGGAAGAGAAAGTGAGAGGAAAGGAGAGGCAGAGATAGAGAGAAAGGGCAAGAAAGAGAGATGGAGAGAAAGTAAGAGGAGAGAGAGAGGGAGAGAAGGAAAGAGAGGAGAGAGTCAAAGAGAGAGAGATGGCGAAAGAGAGAGAAAAGGGAAATGTAGAGCGAAAGAGAAAAAGAGGGCAAGAGAGAGGGATAAAAAGTGAGAGGGAGAGAAGAAAAAAGAGAAGAGAGAGGGAGAGTATGAGAACATAGGATAATGGGATTAATTTACTAAAGTAGTAGAGGCAGATTACTTAAAGTGAATTTTCATTTAGTTTAGTAAACAAGTTGAGGCGGTGTTAAATGTGAATACCCGAGCTTTTGCCAGGAAAAATAAACAGAATTTTTGCTCCCACTTGAATTGATTATTAAATTCGGAACCAAAAAATACGGAACCATCTCGAAAATTTACACCATCAGGCCCAGCACCCACATGCAAGTCCGGAGTGATGACCATCTGCTGGACAGCAGGAAATTCAGCCTGAAATTTCTGGAGTTTGTCTAGAGGAAGGAGCACTCTGGCTAGTCAGACCCAGATAGTCCAGCTTTGTGGACGGAACCAGAGCAGACTTCTAAAAATTCAGAATCCAGAATCCAGTCAAACTCCCTCAAAGTTTGTATGGCGATTTCCAGGTTTTCCACCAGAGCAGTGGGAGACTCCGCTCGCAGAAGTAGGTTGTCCCAAGTAGCCAAGCACCGCGATCCCCCATTGGGGTAACAATGCTAGCAACACTTTCATGAAGACCCGAGGAGAAGAGGCGAGACCAAAGGGTAGCGACACAAACGGATAATGCTCCTCCCCCATGGCAAAGCAGAGGAAGCACTGGTGACTGACATATTGGAATGTGAAGGTAAGCGTTCTTGATGTCGATGGAGGCAAGAAAATCCCCCTGATGCAGGGAAGTCACCACTGCGAGAATGGACTCCATTCTGAACTTCTGCACCCGTACAAAGCAGTTCAGCTCCTTGAGGTCCAGAATTGGACCCACCTTGCCTTCCTTCTTGGGGACTGTAAACAGGTTTGAGTAAAAAAAATCCTGAAAATGTTCCGAAGTCAGAACCAGGACAATCACCCTTTGAAGTAAAAGGTTTTGCATCGTCACATAAAGAGCCTGTAAGCAAACCGGGAAGGAAGAAGTAAGAACCTTAATGGAGGGTAAGAACGAAACTCAATCTTGTAGCTGGACCGTACAAACTTGTGGTCCCACTTGTCTTGTACCAGGGAAGTCCACGGGTCCAGGAACCAGCAAAGACGTCCCCCCACCCCTGGTACGGGTGCACCTTCCCGCTGAAGGGGACTTGTCTGGGAGTCTGGAGAAGCCCGGTCTTGACTTGTTAGACCAATTTCGCTTGGATCCTCCAGAGGAGGCCCCGAAGGGGTTTGATCACTTGTCAGTAGACCATGAGGGACAAAAAAAAAAAAACTTATGAGCTGAGAAGGAGGGCCCACGTCTACAACGAGGGTCCTTGCCCTTAGTAGCCTGCGGGTCGGGGACTCTTCAACCGGAATTATGGTTGCCTTTTTTAATCCTTGAAACCGGAGGGTCCACCACTGGTGGAACAGTCCACTTCTTAAGAAGGAACTTCTCATAGGGGTATCACCTAGCAACTCACTTAGGGACCCCAAGGGGACGCTTTGGTCGTCACTGCTCTTTAGTGACAATGCAGTAAAAATAGGAGGGGAAAGGAAACACCTTTGCCACTCTGGACGGCTTGTGAGTGCCAAAGGGAACCGGTGCATCCATCGCAGCCGCAGCTGCATCCTCCATCTTTAAGTCTCAAGCACAGATACAATCAGTGCATCCACCAGCGCCTTTTTCTGTGTGGTTGCAGAAGTGGAGGAGTCCTCCTCACTATCTGAGGATTCAGGGCACGTGGTTGCAGACCCAGCAGGGTGACTCACGTCCCCGGTGGCCGAATCAGATTTAGGATTTGATGAGGCAGGGGAAGGCGGGGGGGCTTTATGCCAACCCGTCGCCCAAAAGCAACCTCCACCTGGGACACAAAGAACTCCAGGACTGCTCTCAGTGCATTGATGGATGGAGGAGACCCGGAGGGCCCCGCAGTCTCAGAGAGGGGATCAGGTGGGGAGATGTGCTCCAAAAGACTCCATGAGTCACCAGGGGGATCCCACAAAAAGGTGTAAAACACTGCTAAGAAACAATACCCACTGCTTTGGCAGCACAACCCAATTGCCAGTCATAGAGCACCCATCGATTGTCAGCAGAGAGGGAGAGGACCCCACCAGATTCCCCACCCTCCAAAAACCAGCCACCGCAGCCACCAGGAGAATCTCCACTGCACGAGCAGCGATCAGAAAAAGGAAAGGATCCAGGAGTCAGCACCAGGGGATGAGGAGGGGCTCCGACCACCAAAAACACTGCCCAAAAGGCTCCAAAGACATGGCCGCCGCTGTTTTCTATGGCAGACGACCACAAAATGGCCCCCGGACTATGCAAACATAGCTGCCGTGCATTGCAGCACAAGGCTACAACAAAAGTAGGGATACTTAGACCTCAAGGGCAGGCCAAGGCAAGACAGGGGGCCCTGGCAGGAGCCCCTACCAGGTACAGCCCCACTCCCCCACAACCGACCACAGCATAAGTGGAGGGGGGGTATGATGGGGGGGACTGATGAAGGGGAGTGCTGACGGGAAGGAGAGGAACCTGGGGGTCCAACTGTCCCATTGAGGGGCCCACATCCACGCCAAAACCCTCCAGGAGGAGAGGGGGGACAGCTACTCACCATACAAGGAACCAGGCGGGCTTTGCTCCAGACAGAACCCCTTGCTATGGAAATGGGGGGGGGGGTTCGGCCAGGAGAAACACTGCGACCCGGGTCAAGACCCGGTCGTATGCGACCTCGCGAAGCGTTTAACTCGCAGGCCAGCCCCTATCCGGTGGGGCTATGTCGCAGCAGAGCTGAAGTCTGCAAGCGCTCGCTGGCCATACTGGGGCGGCCCCTGGATCTAGATTATGCAGCCCATCGCCCAGTCTGGCAGTTGAATGTAGATCTCACAGGAAAAAAAAAACAGGATAAAAAAAAAAAAAATCTAGAAAGAAAAAAATTGCCAGGACCAGAGATCCCAGCAAGGAACTAGGTCCTTATTCCTGAATAGGCAGAAAAAAAAAGTACCTATAGCAAAGAGAGGGAGTTTACCGTCTGGGACTGCCCACGGGCATAGCCAGACTTTTTTTTCTGTCTAGTGTCCTACTCCTGTAGGGGGCAGTATAACCCAATGGTTAAGAAGATCAGGAGCTGTGTCCATCAATGAACAAAGAGAAAAGGAATCAGGTCCTTTGCAGGTAGAAGAATCTGGAGAACTAATGGTTTGTTAGATTGCAACAAACGTAAAGTGGACTACACTGCATATGAGCACCACAAACCAAAAACACTATTTAATTCATTTTTAAAATTCAGAGCAAACACAGCCATCCATCCTTGTCTCCATGCTTTATTTTGCTCAGAAATAAATTTGTAATTGTAAAGTGGCATTTTTGATGGGGAGAGGATTCATGTAGCACAGGGGTGCCCAACCTGTGGCTCTCCAGATGTTGCAGGACTACATCTCCCATACTCCCTTGCCAGCCTCTTAGCTGACAGAGTATAATAGGAGATGTGGTCCTGCCACATCTGGAGGGCCACAGGTTGGACACCTCTGATGTAGCATTTACTTCCTGGAATCCATCTGCCCTTCGCTCAGGCATGCAGGCAGGAGGATGTGCTTAGCTGAGAAAAGCCCTCCTCCCCTCCTGAATAATTCTGGGATGTACAACTTTATTTGCCTAAGCCTGAAACCAGGAAGGAAATAAAAAAATAAAAGTTTAAAACAAGTAAATATGATATACTTTTTAATCTATTTACGAACGATAGAAGTATTAGGACTAAAAATAGTCAATGTTGATTGAGAGAGAGAGGTTCTGCTTTAAAAGTAAAGTATGGGATTAATAAAAAATAAAAATTTACTCACTTAGGTGGATGCAGCAATGGACTGATGCTGCGTTTTTACCCTGCCAGCTCTAAGACCAAAAACTGAGCAATCAAACACCGCTGGTTGCTCAGCTCTTGGTCTTCAGCCTGCAGAATGCCGGTGACTGTCATTCACCGACTCTGCTCTGCCTCTCACCATCTCTGGAGTGCTGGGCTGTGGAGGGGGCGGGAGCGGCTGGCTCAGGCTCTTAGTGGCTCGTTGAGAGGCAAAGCCAGCTGACGGTCCAGGCATCTAGGTGGATCCCAAGCAAATGATCGGGATCTTTTCAGAGCTTGGACCAGCTCTGTGATGTAAGAAAGTTTTGACTAGTTATATATTAGTTGGGAAAAACTGTTTCACAAATACAATCAACGTATAAAAGTAGATTATCAGTTTTGCTGGAAAAAAATGAATTTCTCAGAGTCAAACATTGCAAGGACTCAAACTGTATTACAATCTCCAACCTTCATTGGTCATATAGGTACCAAGCATAGGCCCTGGCAGGAAACTTCCTAACAATTTAGAAAGAAGACATAGGTTTGAGGTTCAACAAAAGTACATGTTAAAACCCAAAGTTTGCCAATCCCAAAGATTCAACTAAGAATACACATGGCTCGTGTGTTTAAGCCTAGGATCACACTGAACAAAAGACAAATGACTCCTGTGCTTGAGGGTTATCCTGAAACGGGTATCCTGAGAATGCGATTCAGGTTGAATGGACGTAGTCCCAGCTGTGCTGCCACTCTCAACAGGTCATGGTAACCCAAACAGACTCTAAAAAAGGAACAGACAGAGGGCATACCAGCCTAGGGCATTATCTTTAAAACAATTTATTAAAATAAAATAGCATACACATTGTACACACAAAACAAGTTGGAACACGGGCAAACATATGCAATCAAGGACCACCAAGACTCTCCACTGGGCTTCCTCTGCCAATGCAGGCCGTGGTGGGATGTGGACCTCCAAAGAACCGCCTATGCGTTTCGGGGTGTCCCCCTTGCATCAGAGCTCACACTGAAGGCAGGTTTGAAATCCCTGAGTTCAGCTGAACTCGCTCAATTTCAAACCGGCATTGCAGTCCAACTTCGGGGGCGATTTTAGAGACATCTGTGCGGGTTCATGCACAGATGTCTACTGAAACCTCCCCAAAGTTGCCAAAAGTAGTACAGGAACTACTTTTGGGAATCGGTGCAGCGCCTCAAAGTCAGCGTCGCACAGATTCGGATGGTGCCGTTGCCAGCAAAAGGCTCCGATGTGGCATGCGATTTAACATGTCAAATCAGCCCGATGTGAACAGGAGCTTAACCATATTTAATTATGGGTACAAGATCACACCAAGCCAAAGCTCAAAAACCTTCTAGATTTTAGCAGCAATACAAAATGCCATCTATTCTAGTTGCTGGGAGACCTGCCACTCCAATTAAACTTCAATTAAGTCATAATTGTTTGGTTTGCAACACATATTGCAGGAAACTGGCCAACAACCCGTAATCAAAAGGATTAATAAGGGCAAACAATGAAGTTGATGTTGAATGTTTTATAAGTGGATTTTGGGTGACCAGGAAAGTGAAATACAGGTAAAAGGTCTGAATTCCATGTTTGCCTAAAACTGCACATTTTTTAAATGTGTTCTCACTATGCATTTTAAAGATTTGCAGATATGTTACATATACTCATTTGCACTAACATGCGTTGTAAATTCCTGTTGTTTCCAAGGATACCTAAAGCACTTCATGAAAATTCATGTTGGTAATCTACTTTGCTGTGATTTACACAATATAAAAAAACGAGAACAAAACAATTGGAAAGTGAAGTGTGAATAACCTGAATTTCTATCTAACTCCAATATCTCTTCCATTTTAAGCTACATCACACAGGTTAGTAAGCATAGGTGTTAGGTGAGGGAGCATTTTTCAAAGAGAAGTATGTTTTTTTATTTAACCTCCCTGGCGGTATGATTATTTTAGATTTTAGGTGCTGAAAGCGGTACATTGTTTTGCATAGAAATCTGTTTTACATTTTAAAACTCAGTTTCCCCTGCGATCCTCCGCCGTCCTCCCGCTGTGTGCTTGGCCGATGACGTCACCTGTCTTCCGGTTCCCTTCCCTGCGAGCGTTGCGACGCAGGGGGGGGTGGAACCGGCAGCAAATTCAAAAATGTAAATACACCAAATGACATGGTACAAAGCTGTGATCCTAACGGATTACACTGTATCATGCCATTTCACCAGGTGACTTTTCCAGTGCCCTGCCTGTGCTTTTCCAGTTCTTTGTGCTTGGAAAATTGAGAACGTCCATGGCGTCCAAAAAGCATTATTTTTGCGCAAAAGCACTTTTAGACGAACCAGAGTTACTTGAAGTAGTGAGCGATAGTGATTCGTGGGAAAATTCGTCATCAGGTACGGAAAGTGACGACAGCGACGATTCTGATGTCTCTTTCTGGCACATCGCTCCGTTATAAATTCTGAAGAATCATTTGATATACTTCCCAAATTCCACAAGCGATGTGCCAGAAAGACATCAGAATCGTCGCTGTCGTCACTTTCCGTACCTGATGACAAATTTTTCCACGAATCGCCATCGCTCAGTTCTTCAAGTAACTCCGTTTCGCTGTGGCCGTTTTCCAGTTCGTCTAAAAGCGTTTTTGCAAAAATATTTTTGGACGCCATAGTTGTTCAAAATTTTCCTGGCACAAAGCACTGCAAAAGCACAGGCAGGGCACTGGAAAAGTCACCAGGTGCAATCCTGTGGTGAAATGGCATGATACAGTGCAATCCGTAAGGATCACAGCTTTGTATCATGTCATTTAGTGTTTTTACATTTTTGAATTTGCCGCTAGTTCCACCTCCCTGCATCGCAACGCTCGCAGGGAGGGAACCGGAAGGCAAGTGCCGGCAATCGGCCGCGCACAGAGCGGGGAGAGACTGAGGAGGCCGGGGAGGACGGCAAGGGAACGGGAAGGTGAGTAACGTTCTGGGGTAATCCCGAGTGTGGCTCGGGGTTACCGCTTTTGGTACTGAAAATTAACCCAGAGCCACACTCAGGAATACCGCCAGGGAGGTTAATAATCATAATCATACTTACCTAGGTGGAGCCTCTAAGACTAAGAACCCAGTGATCAAACACAGCTGATCGCTCGGTTCTCAGAGCTTCCTGAGCAGAGAGCTGGTGACTGCCAGTGAGAGCAGCGCTTTGCTCTAAACCCCCCCCCCCCCAGCACTCACTGGAGCGCTGGGCTGTGGAGGGAAGGGAGCGGCCGGCTTAGTCTGAAAGGCTGAGCTGGGTGCCAGTCCAGGCATGTGAACCGCCACTGATGTCAGCAGACAGCGGATTTCAAAAACAGGTCACAGGACTGTAAAACGAACTGCACTCCTGTGATCCACAGGAGAAGTACAGAAAAAGGAGCTTTGGCTGCACTTCTCCTTTAAACAATAGGTTCACCTTTTGAACTGTTTATATGTGTATTTAGCGCTTAACATGTTCAAGCAGACCCCTCTCTCCCCCTTAGCCCCTCCCCCCTTCCCTATGACAGTGGGCAGGGGTTCCACTCCGCGGCAGCCGCAGTCACATTTATATATCGCCCCACACACAGCAGTGTCATTCATTCACACGGATCCGTGAATGATTATACTACAAGTTCCATCTTCCTCCACAGTCAATGGACTGCATGCGTGCTGATTAATGAGCTCATAGTCCACATGTTGATGGGGACAAGGGCCTCTTCCCGACAACCCTGGGCTGTAGTTGTCAGGGTCTGTGGGCAAGGGGGCTTTGCCAGAAGATCCACTCCACCCCCCCCCCCCCCCCATTTGAATGGGTAGAGCTTCACAATTTAAAAAAAAAAAAAGTAATCTCGATTCATCCCCCCTCATGATCTTAAGCGCCGGTTCACATTACTGCGACGCTACTTGCAGGGGCGACCTCCGAGATTGCGGTGCGAGCAGCGCGCCGCGACCTCGGAACGGCCGCCACGGACTTCATAACATTGAAGTCTATGGCGGTCGCCTCCTGGTCGCCCCAAAGAAGCTCCGGACCCTTTTTCTAGGTCGGAGCGACTTGTGTCGCTCCTATTAGAACGGGTCCGCAGCTTCCCTATGGGAGGCGACCTGCGGCGACCTGTGAGGCAACCAGGTCGCCTCACAGGTCGCCCTAGTGTGAACCGGCACTAAAACGGCATGTCCTCGCCGTCGGCAAATGTTGATCATCAACATTGTTAAGGCTGCGAGTGAACTGTAAAGCGCAATGCTTTATAATGCATCATTTCATTCTTTTAGATCAAAGGAATGAACTTCCATCTCCAAGTGAGGGCAGTTTAACCTTTTAAAGACTAAGCCTTTTTCTGACACTTGTTGCTTACAAGTTAAAAACAGTATTTTTTGCTAGAAAATTACATAGAACCCCCAAACATTATATATATTTTTTTTTTTTTTTAGCAGAGACCCTTTCATGTCACACTGTCTTTGCACAGAAGTCTTTCAAATGCAGTTTTTTGGGAAAATAAATACACTTTAATAAATTAAAAAAAACTAAACAGTAAAGTTAGCCCAATTTTTTTGTATAATGTAAAAGAATGATGATATGCCAAGAATCGTGATCTTTATTCAAAGCAAAAAAATAGTGCTTTTATCCAGAATCATGCAGCTCTAGTTTTGGTTACATCGTACCCCTACCCCCTCACCAAAAAAGTAAGAACCACAGGAAACAGTTTTTGACAAGTCCTTTATTAAAAATTAGTGTCCCTCGATGTAAATCCATCATCAATAACGACACCCGCCGCACCTGAAAAATAGAAAAAATAGAAGAACTTTCACAGTTCTTATATAGGCAAGGTTCGGGGCCACCCAGCTACAGTGGTGATCGAAAGTTTGGGCACCCCAGGTAAAAATTTGTATTAATGTGCATAAAGAAGCCAAGGAAAGATGGAAAAATCTCCAAAAGGCAGGGAAAGTCCAGAACGCAGCGCAACTTATCGACGGAGCAACTAAATCGATAATGACAATCGTTGACGACTTTCATTAATCGATTATTATCGATTTCGCTGATTAGTTGTTTCAGCCCTAAATCAAACAGTGTAATGTTTTCAGGGGGGTGGCAACAGGGGTGGCAAGGACTTCATCTGGGGTGGCAATTGCCACCCCAGCTAGCCCTCTGGCTCCGCTACTGCCAGGAGACAGAGCGTTTCTTTTATTTTTTGGGTCCGGCGGGTTTCGTGATTGATGATGGATTTACATCGATGGACACTATTTTTTTTTTTCAGCTGCTGCACCTGCAGGGCGCCAATGAAGCAAACTGCAAGGTCTGCATCCCTTTAGATGCGATTTCCCTTTGAGCGTATTGCACGAAAATGACATTCTTGTTGCAGGGGTGCTCAAAATCTTATTTGTATCTTAGTGCAGACTTCTGAGAAAATCAGGAAACCAATCACACGAGCAGGAAATTACATATCTTTGAGGTGTTCTGTACACCATTTGTGTACAGAACGCCTCCAGGTTGTATTATACAGAATGCAGATTGAAAAGGAAAGGTCATTTTTAACAACATTCAACAATGTGACTCGAGACGCTATATATTTTTTATTTTTTTTGCTCCACAAAAGTGGAGTTAGCCTTAAGTACAAGACTGAGATTGTTTGTGCTCCTATATGATTTAGGGAACTATGTACTCTATGCTTGTGTCAGAACTGCTTTTTTACCCATACAAAGTAGTAGGAGTGCAAAAGCAGCTTTATGCAGCTCAGGGGGAGCTCAACTGCAGGTCATATGCATCTGCGTAGGAACGCAAACTGATCTGAGAAGCATGTGATCTTCAATACAGGTTGAAAGCAGCATAAAGCACACAGCATTTATCCATCTACATCAGAAGTGTCAAACTCAATTGCATTGCGGGCCGCATCAGCATTATGGTTGCCCTCAAAGGGCCAGATGTATCTGTAGGACTAGATGTCCAAAGCACCCCACCTCCCCTTACATCAGATGTCAAGAGCCCCCCCAACCATCTGAAATCAAAAGCCCCGACCGACCCTCTCTTCCCTTTTTGCTGCTTCTAGGAAGAAGCTGGGGGTGGAGCTGGGAAGCAGAAAAGTCTGGAGGAGGACCAGAGGAGGGCTGGAGTCAGCTGCTAGAGTCTGTAGAATTCTGAGACCGGGGGGCAGAGACCAGGGAATGCTGCAGCTGAACAGAGAGGCGCAGGATCTGTAGGAGTTCTGTCGTCCTCTCGGCTGCTGACTGCTGAGACGGTTGGGCAGAGAGGAGCCTCTCCACGGCTGCATATGGGGGGGTACCGCACCTCCAGGAGAGGTGCGAGGGCCAGAAAAAATTGCCTGGATTCAACACAGGGCCTTGTGCTTGACACATGTGATCTACATGAACCACAAAACCTTTTTTTTTGGCTGCTTATTGTTTAGTAACTCAATTATCTTTGAACGAGTCCGAAGGAAGCATCAAGTCAACAAGCCTTACAGATGCTCTTACTAGCTCAGTTTTAAAGCCGAGGCATGTGGCTGTTAATTGAACACGCACAGATCACAAAACTCAATGTGCGGAGGTTTTACGAGTATCTGATCTTTGGCAGAACAAAAAAGGAGGTGGCATTACCCTGTAAATATGTGAATTTGTGAAATGTGTTCTCTGCCGCCTGTTGAACAATTATCCTTCACCTTTCGAGTATATTCCCCGATGTGGTAAAGTCGTTTCTTTTTATCTGCAGTTATCTGTGCCATAAAAAGCTCAACAAGCAAATCTGCAGTACTTTCCGTTCTAAAAACTATTGTGGAGAGATACAATAGCTGTCAGCGTATTCTATGTTAAGCTCTGGTTATTACAGGATTACTTTTTTTTTTACTTTATTCCAAATGTATTCACTAAAATACATTAGACCTTTTAAATGCATTTCTTACACATAATGTTCTATACTATGTACTTTAGCCCTTTGTTAAATGTGTGGTCTGTTCTCTCCACAGAGTCTCATCCCCATGAATGCAGTCTGTTTTTCAGAGAAGAGCGACAGCTAGAAGGCAGCCTTTCCATTCCCCAGAGATCAACGGCATGGAGGGTATGGATGACCCAGCTAATGGAGGGTATCCAGTTTCCCAATATCACCTTAGCTATTCCCCACAGACCAGCAAAAAACACCCAGAGAACACTACCTATCTATCCCCCCTTGGCAAGCCCATAGATCAGGCATCAGTAAATGGCGGACCACGGTCCGAATCTGGACCGAGTCAACGTCCTATACGGACCTCCACCGCCCCGCCATTTAGGAGCTGTTCTGCCCAGAGCTGTCCCTGCCCCTGTTGTCATTCTCATTTTCACAGAGCCAAAAGCGGGAGGCCGGACAGCTCTGGATGGAGGTGGGGACTGCCCGAGTTTACAAGCAGGTGATTGCTAGGATGCAGAGCGGTCCCAGAAGCCAATCACCAACTTGCAGCTCCAGACCTCTGGCCAAACCTGCTGTGCCTCTCGTTCTCCTCCCTTTCTGTTTAAGGTAGGACAGGAGGGGGGCGGGGGGGGGGGTGTATGTGAAGGGGAGCTGATGATAATTAATGGGATGGCTGAAAACTGTAATGCAGGGGTTCAGGACAGTTAAGGCGGGAACTCAGGACAGTAACGAAGGGGTTCAGTACATTAGTGGAGGGGAACTCAGGACAATTAAGGGGGGAGAGCTCAGGACAGTTATGGGGGCTGTGGACATTAATGGAGTCAAGATCACTGAGGACTGTAATGAGTGAAGCTCAGGACAGCAACGGGCGGGGGAGCCGAGGACAGCAACGGGGGGTGGGCAAGCCGAGGACAGTAATGCAGGGGGGGGGGGAAGCGGAGGATAGTAATGAATAATGGGGGCAGTGGAAAGCTGAGGACAGTAATGGGGTAGGAAAGCAGAGGACAGTAATGGGGGAGGAAAGCCAAGGACAGTAATGAGTAATGGGGGGAAGCCAAGGACAGTAATGGGGGGGGCGAGGACTGTAACGGGGGGAAAGTCGAGGACAGTAACCACAGTAACCAGTAACGGGGTGGGGGGCCCGAGGACAGTTACGAGGGGTGGGGGAACTACCAGGTCCAGCAGTGAGGCTAATGAGGACGGGTCAAAGTCAGATGGCAGTGTGGAATTATAGAGGCGTTAGAAATTTCAAAACGGTAGTAATGGCCTCCCCTGTGGGAGAGGTAACCACAGAGACCACTGTGAGGGGGCATCATGAAGGGTCAACATGGCTGACAATTTCCCATTTTTGTCCCCTTGTTCAAAAATTTGTTGTTTGGAATGATACAAGTCTAAAACGGGCAACCTCTGATTAATGCAGATGTAATGCCCTCTTAGTAGTCTGCAGTAAATCAAAATTAACAGTTGAAGGGTCTGAGCCATATCTATCAAACATATTCTGAATTTCTGCTTGTAAGGAAGGCTGTTTGGTTATTCAGCTTGAGCGCCTTGATAAGCGAAATATAATGACCTCTAGTGAATGCCTAAAAAGGCGCCCAGACTGATTCTGGGGAGGAGGACCCTGTATTTATGTTCCAATATTCTTTCAAGGCAGGCGGAGATTGATCAGCTATGTTGGAGTGGGAGATCGAGCAGTGAGCCATAAGACGCCACATGGAGCAAACACTCACCGAATGGGATCTCCGAGTCAAGGCCAAAGGACTATGGTCCGACAGTCCACTGGGTAAGTAGTCTGCAGACACAATGTCAGCCAGCATAGTGCAGTCAGCACAGGTCAATTCTAGAGGAGTTATGAATGTCCTCCACCAGTCTGCGTGTCAAAGCACACCACACCATCGTGATACAATTGAATCTGCTTACCAGAACATCAATAGTAATGTGCAGTGCTTATAAATGCCTCTCCGGTTTTATCCACAAGACACATGTACTCTCAAAACAATGCAGGATCAAACCGCATGTCCGTTTTCATCCGACCCTATCCTCCAGACAAATGGAAATTAGGGTTACCATCCGTCTGAACACGGACAGGATCGGATTGGATAGCAGCGGGTGTCAGCGGACATGTCACCACTGACATGTGCTGCTCCATAGGGCTGCATGGAGCGTCCGATCAGGTCCGCCTGAAAAACTGACAGGTGGACCTGATCGGAAACCCATGTGAAAGGGGTCATAGCATAGAGTACTGTAAACTGAACTGAACTGAACTGATCCGATAGAAAAAGGGATGTAAACTAAACTGATCCGATAGAAAAAGGGATGTAAACTAAACTGATCCAATAGAAAATGTTGTGACCTAAACTGAAGTGCAACCTGATCTAAGCTGAACTGATCCGATATGAACTGAAGAAACATGTGCAAACTGGTGAAAACTCTTTTTTTCTTTGAATGTGAATTAATGGTTGATGTTCATGTGAAAGAGACCGAGGGATATAGTTCCACTGGCCAGCAGCAGGTGTCTTCCAATAGCCAGCTGATCCCAGTAAGGCCTCGTGCACACCCAAGCTCAAAAGCTCCTTTTTTTTTTTACAGGCATTATACAATTTTTCCTGTCTCTAAACACCCCTCGATGTGTGTAGAGAGGAGCATTTTAGCAGAAAACCCGTCTCATGCCCCTAAACGCATGAAAACACATCAAAAACGCACTTAGGCTGTAGGTACATTAAGCAATTGAATGTTTTTTAATTTCAGTGTTCAGAATAAAATTAATCTTTAATCATACACAGTCTGGTTTCAGTTGTCTGAGTACAGCTTTACTAATCTGGTTATCCCTGCTGTAGCTGGATCCCTACTCTGGGTTTCCCTTAGACGCTGTCACTGGAAACTCAGCTTCTCCGCTCACCACTGGGAACTTAGCCTAACCATTCATCTCAGACTACCAACATCACCACTGAGAAGTCAGCCTATTTATTCACCAGAGAAAGACACTGCTAAAAATACAGCCCATCCAATCACTAGAAGCGGCTAAAGTCCCTGCAATTACAGTCCATCCAGATACCACAGTCCTAAGCAGATTACAGTTCATAAGATACATCAATGCAATTTACCCATTTATTAGAGCCCACAGACTAAGAGGCAATCAGAAAAGCATAAGGCACCGACGACATCGAGCCCATTCGTGTTATTGTCCTCAGTGAACTACAATATCTCATTAGATCTCAGCCTTGATCAGAGAAGATGAAGGCTAGGTTCACACATATGTAGCTTTGCAAGCCGCCTCCTGCACAGGCACAGCGGTGAATTCATTTGAACAGGCTGCCCATGCCTCCTGAAATGCAGGTAAAAGGTGCCTACAGCATTTTATAAATCGCAATCTGCACAGGAACTGTATGTGCAGTGCAGTTCCCATGTGGGTACATATTCCAGTGCATGTGGTATGGCAGGGCTCGACAAACCCCGGGCGCCAGGTTGCATTGGCGACTAGAATTAGCGACCTGGCGCCTGGGGTGCCCTGCAGGAGGTGTCCTGTCCCTTTTGCGCCCCCCAACTCCTCCCCGAGTGCACGGACTACCGCACCGTCCGAAAATTGAGGCCCCGGCTTTTTGGCCTTCTTCTGTGAGATGAGAGAGGCTTCCAACGGGGAACTGGCGCCCTCTTGTGGTGGCCGGGAGTTTCACAAGCAGTCACTAATGACTGTTTCCACTGCCTGTTCTCAATGCCTGTCCATCTCCTTCCCAAGAGGAGAGGAGATGGAAGTTTTTGCAGGCTTCATCTCCCTGTCCACTTACCTTTGCTTAAA
This sequence comes from Pelophylax lessonae, assembly GCF_965119305.1. Classification (NCBI taxonomy): domain Eukaryota; kingdom Metazoa; phylum Chordata; class Amphibia; order Anura; family Ranidae; genus Pelophylax; species Pelophylax lessonae. The sequence continues at coordinate 262,922,012 of NC_138775.1, read as the reverse complement.
AGGTAAGTGGACAGGGAGTGTGGTTATTATTTATTTTTGAAATTATTTAAAAAATAATAATAATAATAATAATAATAATTTCTCCTTTTTTTTTTTTTTCAATTATTGAAAAATATATATATATATATATTTTTTTTTTTTTTATCATCTCCCTGCCATGCCACAGCCACACAGCCGAAGGCCCCTTTCACACGGGCTGTCTGATCAGGTCCGCCTGTCAGTTTTTCAGGCAGACCTGATCGGACCCTTCATTCTCCTCTATGGAGCGGTAATCTGCCGCCATCTGATCCTGTCCGCCAAAAACAGACGGACGGTGGTTCTATTTTCTATCCATCCCGTGGATCGGATAAGATGGCATCGGATGGAAACAGACGGACGGTCTGTTTCCATCCGATTGCCCTATAGAGAAGAGCGGGGTTCTAGTCGTATTTATGTGTAAATTTAGTATCAGTTTTTTTTTTTTTTTTTAAATAAAGCTTGGTTGTTAGTTTAAAAAAAAAAAAAACTGGCTCCTAGATTTCAGGCAAATTTGTCAAGCCCTGTGGTATGGCATTAAGATTAATGGCACCAGTGGGTTTTTCTGTGCGGGTGGTTGTGGCTGCGGGAAGAGGTACAGACCCGCAGCTGGAACCACCCGCACAGATGTGATCCTAGCCCAGTTCACATTAATGCATTTTTTTAGTGCATTTGCAGATCCAAAGAAAAGCAATACAGTCCATTTAACTATTTCCTAATGACGTCTATGCAGTTTCTTGCAATGCGTTTTTTTTAGGTTACACAGCACAGTACGTTTTTTGCCCAACAGACTTCAATAGAATTGCATCAAAAATACACGTACATGTGTTTTTTGTGCGTTTTGCTGCATAACAGACAGCTCCTTTCCAGCAACATCAACACTTCCCAAGAAACACAAAGCACATTAAAAACAAGCCTGAAAAAATTCAAAAAGCGCTGGAAAGCTCACCCCAAAAAACCTATTAAGCACACATGCATAGATGTTGATTTAAATCAAACTGACTAATAAAAATACAAATGATGTATTAATAACTGTGTGCACAAATAAATAAATGAATAAATATATTTCAATATATATATTTCAATATTTAGTTGAATATCTATTTGACACTTTTGTGTCAATATTTTGGGACATTTAATATTTATTCATTTATTTGTGCACACAGTTATTAATACATCATTTGTATTTTTATTAGTCAGTTTGATTTAAATCAACATCTCAAATTTAGCGCGGCTTTCTCTTTACAACTTTGTCTAGTGTTTCCCACTACAGCTGCTGCTTATTATACAAATCATTTATTTTCCTTTTTTCATTTATATTACCCGGTGCCTAGCGCGGTTATATTTTGTACACATGCATAGATGTGAACCTAGCCTTAAGCTAGCCATACATTACGCAATTTTCTTTGTTAATTTCCTTTACATTTGCCTTCAACTATGTAGAGCAAGGGCCTGCCTAATAGCATAAAAATTGAAAAAGTGTTTAGGTTTGACCTCATATTATATGGTTTTGGTACATCTAAAGGAAAATTGTACAATAAAACTGTATAATGTATGGCCAGCCTTAGGCAGAATGGGGCGCTATGGACAGTAGCAGATTTGACCCCTCAATCCTTGGACTGACACGGATAAGGATTACAATAGGCTCAAAGAAGCGCTCCCATTACCATTTCTTGTACTGGCACAACCCCATCAAACACTCTCTAAAAGTGCATTGTCCCCTGTGAATGAGAGGCAGGTGAACAGAAAAGACCATTTGCATTGTCCCCTTGATTTATTGAAGGTTGTAGCTGGGCTCCCTGGGTATCCAGAGGGGAGGTCCACTTTAATATTTATTCGGTATAAATAAAACCTTTAAAGTGGACCTTCACCTGGCTCCAGTCTCCTCCCAATACCACAATTGAATATATTTTTAACCTTTTTTGAGCCGCCGGGCAGCACTTTCTCCCTTAGGCAAGAATGATGTGGTGCACGCGTGTCTTCAGGACCTGAAAGAGACCTTCGGCACATCTGCGAACATGCAGGTTTCCCTACACACATGCCCACACACAATGATGGCATCATTTTTACTGTGCATTTTAGTGCATTTGTCGAGTGTTTTGCCTCATGACAAAATGTACACTTGTTGTCTGGGTTTGGGGTGCCATTAACTATTAATGGGCCCATAAGCACAATGCACATTTTTTTCATATTCACGGAACACGCAGTGAATGCAGCCTTGGATCTAAAGCAAGCAATGGGCTGGCTCTTGAGTGGAGTTATGAAAATATAAAAATGCTTTCATAGATGAATGCCAGTATGGAAGTTATTATACTGATATATGGAAGTTATATTGATGGATGCTGAGAGCCCTAGTTAACGCTCACTTGTGATGCTGAACCACTATGATTGAAATAGCTGAAATCCAGTGAATGAAAGGGGCAAACCAAGAACAGTCAAGCTGGGGAGGAAAAGGCTAGATGATGCTGGTCAACCTCCAGCCAGAAAATGAGACAGGTTCTACCTGACATGCTGCAGCTTCGGTATTTTCTACATTCAGCGCCATCATGCACATACTGGATATCGCCGTTAAGGAGGTCAGGGACATTTTTTTTTTCTGCGCGCATGCACGAAACTCAGCATGTGCGCAGGGCTCAGCTAATTCCAGGGCAAGATTAACGTAGGGGCTATTGAAGCTGCAGCTCCAGGCCCCCACCTTAATATAGGTCCAGCAGGGGCAGACTGGCTATTCGGCTCAGGGCCAGTAGGGGGCCATATGAGAGGCTCCCAGCACCTCCTGCAGCTGGGAAATATGACAGTCGGGGGGTTTGGTCAACCTCCAGCCAGAAAATGAGACAGATTCTACCTGACATGCTGCAGCTTCGGTGAGAAGCTTCTGTATTTTCTGCATTCAGCGCCATCATGCACATGCTGGATATCGCCATTAAGGAGGTACGGGGGACATTTTTTTTTTCCGCGCGCATGCACGAAATTCAGCATGTGCGCAGGGCTCAGCTAATTCCAGGGCAAGATTAAGGTAGGTAGGGGCTATTGAAGCTGCAGCTCCAGGCCCCAACCTTAATATAGGTCTAGCAGGGGCAGACTGACTATTCGGCTCAGGGCCAGTAGGGGGCCATATGAGAGGCTCCCAACACCTCCTGCAGCTGGGAAATATGACAGTCGGGGGGTTATCGGTGCGGTGGGGGGGCAATTACAAGCACCAATATCCCTCTATGATTGTCCATGAAGCTGCTGAAAGCTACTTCTCCTCCTCTCCCTCCCACGCTTTTAGCTTCTTCCTTCGTGAACCATAGAGGGAGATCAGTGCTTATAACTGCCCCCCTCGTTCACCCCAGACAGTTCATCAGATTCCCCCTGCTCTCTGGGTACTGATCCTTATCGATTGCTGACTGTGTTCATTCATACCTGAAGCCCTGAACCCCCACAATCCTCAGCAGCAGGCCCGTGATGTTCTTAATGCAGCCCTGACTAATTCCCAAAGGTTGGGGAGAGCTCTTCAGTGCATCAACGAACAGGCCAGACAGACAATCAAGAACGGCAGGGCCAGTGAAGTAGGACCAGTAATAAAGGAGACTGAAGTTCCTCCCTAGGGCTCCTTTCACACAAACATTCTGATCAGATCCGCCTGTCAGTTTTTCAGGCAGACCCGATAGGATGGTCTATTCGCATCTATGGACGGGCGGTTGTAAAACGTACTTGTTTCCGTTTACACCCGCCTACCTCTGATCCAGTCTGCTAAAAACAAAATAGAGGTTCTCCACCATATAGGGACAGATCCCATGCTGATCAAAACAGAAGGCCCTGTGTGAAAAGGGTTGTAAGCATTTTAATTTTTATTTTTTAAAACGGAGGAGTTTTTCAAGTGCTTTTGCGTAAAAAAAAAAAAAAAAAAAAAAAAAAAAACCGCCTGAAAAGCTAAAAAAAAAAAATGCTCAAGAAAAAGGCCTCTTGTTTAAAATCAATGAATTTTCTCACACTGGGGTGGTGTGCTTTCATTGCAGTGAAAAAATATCCTGCTTGCAGCATTTTCAGAGCATGTTTGGGGAGCTTAAAAAACTGCACCCAAAAAAAAAAAAAAACCACGCACCTTCCCATTGAAAGCAATGGAAAACACTGTAAAAACATTGCAAAGATTAATGAAAGGCCCTGTGATTGGTGCATCATTGTAGATTTGAATTATTATTGGAGGACTGCAAATACCCTTGGGTATGTTACGAATCTGGATGGATTGTATCGGTTTTTGGTTGTTTCTGTTTTCATTTTAGTTTCTGTTGTATCTTAAATAAAACAAACGCGGTAAAAACTCTGCAAAAACGCACCAGTATTGTGTTATGATGCCGTTTTTGAGTCACATGTCCTTTAAAAGCCACACCGCAAACGTGGTAAAATAGCAGCAAAAAAGTATATGTGTTTTTGCAGCAGATCAGTGTAAAAGTATTTTTAGAGCTGGTTCACACTACAATCTTTCCGTTCTTCATGCGCATTTTTAAAGCGTTCAGCTGTGTTTTTTCCCCTCTTTTTTTTTTTTTTTCCTTCATCTCAACTGAGGACAAGTGAGGCATTTTGCAACATTCCATACAGGAAAAAAAATGCATGTTTTACTTTTGTTGACTACCAGAACACACTACACTGGTGTGAACTAGGGCCATTAGAATCCATGCTAAACACTGACCGTGCATTTTTGATGCAGAATAAGGCTTCATGTACACGGGACATTTTAAAAAGTCCCTGGAATGCTTGGAATTTAACCTCCCTGGCGGTATGATTCTTTTGGATTTTAGGTGCTGAAAGCGGTACCATTATTTTGCATGTAATTCTTGTGAATGAGCAGCCCAAACCAACTGTATTATATATATATATATATATATATATATATATATATATATATATATATATATATATATATATATATATATATATATATATATATACACACACACATACATACATACATACAGTGGGTACGGAAAGTATTCAGACCTCCTTAAATTTTTCACTCTTTGTTATATTGCAGCCATTTGCTAAAATCATTTAAGTTCGTTCTTCTTCCTCATGAATGTACACATAGCACCCCATACTGACAGAAAAACACAGAATTGTTGACATTGTTGCAGATTAAAAAAGAAAAACTGAAATATCACATGGTCCTAAGTATTCAGACCCTTTGCTGTGACACTCATATATTTAACTCAGGTGCTTTCCATTTCTTCTGATCATCCTTGTGATGGTTCTACACCTTCATTTGAGTCCAGCTGTGTTTGATTTTACTGATTGGACTTGATTAGGAAAGCCACACACCTGTCTATACAAGACCTTCCAGATCACAATGCATGTCAGAGCAAATGAGAATCATGAGGTCAAAGGAACTGCCTGAAGAGCTCAGAGACAGAATTGTGGCAAGGCACAGATCTGGCCAAGGTTACAAAAAGATTTCTGCTGCACTTAAGGTTCCTAAGAGCACAGTGGCCTCCATAATCCTCAAATGGAAGACGTTTGGGACGACCAGAACCCTTCCTAGAGCTGGCCGTCCGGCCAAACTGAGCTATCGGGGGAGAAGAGCCTTGGTGAGAGAGGTAAAGAAGAACCCAAAGATCACTGTGGCTGAGCTCCAGAGATGCAGTCAGGAGATGGGAGAAAGTTGTAGAAAGTCAACCATCACTGCAGCCCTCCACCAGTCGGGGCTTTATGGCAGAGTGGCCCGACGGAAGCCTCTCCTCAGTGTAAGACACATGAAAGCCCGCATGGAGTTTGCTAAAAAACACCTGAAGGACTCCAAGATGGTGAGAAATAAGATTCTCTGGTCTGATGAGACCAAAATAGAACTTTTTGGCCTTAATTCTAAGCGGTATGTGTGGAGAAAACCAGGCACTGCTCATCACCTGTCCAATACAGTCCCAACAGTGAAGCATGGTGGTGGCAGCATCATGCTGTGGGGGTGTTTTTCAGCTGCAGGGACAGGATGACTGGTTGCAATCGAGGGAAAGATGAATGCGGCCAAGTACAGGGATATCCTGGACAAAAACCTTCTCCAGAGGGCTCTGGACCTCAGACTGGGTCAAAGGTTTACCTTCCAACAAGACAATGACCCTAAGCACACAGCTAAAATAACGAAGGAGTGGCTTCACAACAACTCCGTGACTGTTCTTGAATGGCCCAGCCAGAGCCCTGACTTAAACCCAATTGAGCATCTCTGGAGAGACCTAAAAATGGCTGTCCACCAACGTTTACCATCCAACCTGACAGAACTGGAGAGGATCTGCAAAGAGGAATGGCAGAGGATCCCCAAATCCAGGTGTGAAAGACTTGTTGCATCTTTCCCAAAAAGACTCCTGGCTGTATTAGATCAAAAGGGGGCTTCTACTAAATACTGAGCAAAGGGTCTGAATACTTAGGACCATGTGATATTTCAGTTTTTCTTTTTTAATAAATCTGCAACAATGTCAACAATTCTGTGTTTTTCTGTCAGTATGGGGTGCTGTGTGTACATTCATGAGGAAGAAGAATGAACTTAAATGATTTTAGCAAATGGCTGCAATATAACAAAGAGTGAAAAATTTAAGGGGGTCTGAATACTTTCCGTACCCACTGAATATATATATATATATATATATATATATATATATATATATATATATATATATATATATATATACATTTATTACACACATATATATATATATATATATATATATATATATATATATATATATAAGTACAGTAAAACTGAAGGAAAGGGCACTGGGGGGCAATGTAATGTGAATTTTTTTTATTTTGAATGTAATCAGTGTGTTTGGTGTGTTTTACATTTGAATTTGCCGCCGGTTCCACCCCCCTGCGAACGTCACGTCGCCGGAGACGGAAGCTGGGCCTCGCAGACGATCGGGAGGAAGCTCCGCCGCCGCATACCGCCCGCATTCTTCGCTGGATCCCGGAGAAAAGGTAAGTAAAACCTCTACCAGGATCCAGCGATCTTCCTAGCGGTACCCCAAGTGTGGCTCGGGGTTACCGCTTTTGGCTCTAAAATCTAACCCCGAGTCACGCTCGGGAATACCGCTAGGAAGGTTAAGGACGTTTAAAACGTCCGTTGTGTCGCGTTTGCACCCGCGTTTAGTGGGCATTTAGCAGGCGTTTGCATTCAGAACTGTTTCTAGAGGTCAAAAAATCATTCCCCTTTAAAATGTAAAAACGCGAGCGCTAAACGCGGGTCATCGCGTTTGGCCGCGTTTGAAACGCCGGGAAACACACGTTCGAACGCAAATAATTGCTTTCCAAAAAACGTCACTGAACTCAACTGCCTGTAAATGACTTCAAACGACCCAGTGTACATGGACAGATAAGATAACATTGAGATGGGTTCAGGGGCTTCTGAAAAAAATGCCCAAATGCTCCTAAACAACCGTTTACAAGTTGCAGTGTACATGGACCCTAAAAATGGACTGAAAACCTACTGATCCATGCAGGGATCCAAGGCAAAAAAGACAGCAAATTACAGAAAAGATACTAACAAAAAACAGCAAATATTGTGCAAGAGTGATCCAAAGCCAATACAGTATTTGCTGGATGCTACAATGTTATTGATCCCAGAAAATTCTCAGCACATTGAAAAACCTTTGAATGCAATAACGTGCTTACATCAGTCAGGAGCGCTCAATATCATCCCTTAGTTAACCGAACAATCTCAAATCATTACACTTAAAAATCTGGCCCCTCCTTCCCAGTTAAACAACGATAGAGACAAGGAGCAGGGAGACTTACAACAACAGGGTGTTAATTGGAAGGCAAAAAATTCTTACCTGTCAGGGATTCCAAGTCTTTTCACACTTCTGTAAACGGAGAGAGTATTTGCTACATGACGGTAATTAAACCAGAATCGAGAGGTACAGACCTGGAAAGAAGAAGGAATAAACATACTTAATATTTTACATTTCTCAATATGTTTAATTCCTTATCTCTTGACAAAAAAAAAATAAATGTATCCAGCTTTCAGTGCAATGCGTGTTTTTTACTTGGGGCTGTATGCAGAATCCAATAGCTGCTTACATTTTCAATACCTCATTTTATACCCAGTGACATCATCACTCTGTGCTTCTCTATGCAGGCAGATGATGGCTAGTGGGAGGTGATGGCAGTGTACTGTATTTAGAAGCATCACAGCACCCTACCTCAGTGTTCCTCTCAAGAGCCCCCAGCCCTAATAGCAGTGGGTTGGATCTTGAAGAGAATTATTTGATTTATAAAAATCAAAATGCTTTGATGAGTGAATGCCAGTATGAAGGGGTGGGAGTGATACTGAAGGACACTAGGTAACGCTGACATGTGATGCTGAGTCTTCATGATTGAAATAGCAGAAATACTATGAAATAAAGAGGGAGGCCAAGGACAGTCAAGCTGGGGATGGTAATTGCTAGATGATGCTAGACAACCTACAGCGAGGAAATCGAATGCACACGGTGCCATTGGCTCCCGACGTTGTCAATCAAAACTAGTGACAAGGTCCACGATCTTACTTACAATTTTATACCAAGTTTTATTACCTGCAAAGCTGTGCCTACTTATTGATGTTATTTTTTTTGGTTTATACCTATGCACCAACCCTTTGTGATGTTTATTTTTGCATAATAACAATAAAAACTTATTGAAATTAAAACTAGTGACAAGGGAGTGGGGGTCCGAGTCCTGCTGTCTGTGTCAATAGCCTGCACGAGTGGCTATGGGGACACTCTATAGAGGGGAGAAGCCAGAAATGCCGGTGGACCCGAGTAGGTAAGTATGGACATGTTTGTTATTTTTTTATTTTTAGGAAAAAAAAGCAAAAGCATTTACAATCACTTCAAGTCCTATAAGCTCAATAGCACACTAAAGTAACCTCCCATATAGCCATGCAGCACCCTCATTCACCCGCTGGATACAGTGATATTTGCATATGCTGTCCCTTTAAGACAGGGGTGGGGAACCTGCGGCCCGCAAAGTAATCTGGTCCAGCCCCCGGTGCAGCTGAGTCTATGTCTCTCAGCTGATCTGTCAGAATGGATGCGATGCTTCCTGTATAATTCCAGCTCCGTTCTTACAGTCTGAGTGAGTCACAGGCGGAGTGATATCAAAATGCACTCCGCCTGTGACCAATACAGGAAACATCACCTCTTCCTCCAGTGCGGCGCCGCTACACTTCTCCTAGCCAGCATTTCCCACCAGCAGCACACACAGCAGTACCAGCCAGAGCCAGCGGTACCCACAGCAGAACCAGCAGTACCAGCCAGAGTCAACAGTACCCACAACAGAACCAGCCAGAAGTACCTACAGCACAGTACCAGCCAACAGTACCTACAGCGCAGTACCAGTTAGCAGTACCTACAGCGCAGTACCAGCCAGCAGCACCTACAGCGCAGTACCCGCTTGAGCCAGCAGTACCCACAGCAGTACTAGCCAGCAGTACCCACAGCACAGTACCAGCCTGAGACAGCAGTACCATCCTGAGCTAGCAGTATCCACAGCAGTACCACCCTGAGCTAGCAGTACCATCCTGATCTAGATGTACCCACAACAGTACCAGCCAGCAGTACCCACAGCACAGTACAAGCCAATAGTACCTACAGCGCAGTACCAGCCAGAAGTACCTACAGCGCAGTACCAGCCAGCAGTACCTACAGCACAGTACCAGCCAGCAGTACCTACAGCGCAGTACCAGCCAGCAGTACCTACAGCGCAGTACCAGCCAGCAGTACCTACAGCGCAGTACCAGCCAGCAGTACCTACAGCGCAGTACCAGCCAGCAGTACCTACAGCGCAGTACCAGCCAGTAGAGCTGCACGATTCTGGCCAAAATGAGAATCACGATTTTTTAGCTTGGAATAAAGATCACGATTCTCTCACGATTCTCTGTGTAACAAAAGAAATTGGGATAACTTTACTGTTAGGGCTCTTTCACACGGGCGGTCCGATCAGATCCGCCTGTCAGTTTTTTAGGCGGATCTGATCGGATCCTCCATGCAGCTCTATGGGGCAGCGGGTGTCAGCGGAGGTGACCTCCGCTGACAACCGCTGCTCTCCGCATCCGATCCTGTGCTGAAATCTGGACGGATGGAAACCCTATTTTTCCATCCGTTCAGTAATCGGAGCGGAGTGGATCTGATGAGAGCGGACAAGCGGTCCGCTCTCCTCCGATCCCCCATAGAGGGCAGTGGGTGCTGAGACACCTCCCTCTCCGCTATGCAAGCGGAGACGGAGCTGTCATCCGCCCGGCTCAGCGGGGATCGCGGATCGATCCCCGCTGAGCAACACGGATCCGCCTGCGGAGGCGGACCGTGTGAAAGAGCCCTTACGTTTTTTTTTTATTAATTAAAGTTTATTTGCGTTTGAAAGACTGCTGCGCAAATACAGTGTGACATAAAATATTACAACAATAGCCATTTTATTCTGTAGGGTCTCTGCTAAAAAAATATATAAAATGTTTGGGGGTTCTAAGTACTTTTCTAGCAAAAAAAAATGATTTTAAACTTGCAAGCAACAAGTGTAATAAAAAGGTCTAGTCTTTAAGAGGTTAAACTTCCTTTCTCCCTGGCAGAGGGAAGGAAAAGATACAAATGTAATCATTTTGTTTATAGTTACTGGGAGACTTATGCTGATAGGCGTTTGCGGGAGGAAAGATACAATGTAATCATTTTGTTTATAGTTACTGGGAGTTTTCCACAGCTGTTTTCTCTGCTCCCTCAGCTATGCAAAGAATCGAGAATATGTCAGGTTTAGATCGTCAGGGGGGGTGAATCGAGATCGCGATTTTCATACGATTAATCGTGCAGCTCTACCAGCCAGCAGTACCTACAGCGCAGTACCAGCCAGCAGTACCTACAGCGCAGTACCTTCAGCGCAGTACCCACAAGCACAGTACCAGCCTGAGTCAGCAGTACCACCCTGAGCTAGCAGTACCCACAGCAGTACCATCCTGATCTAGCAGTATCCATAGCAGTACCAGCCAGCACTACCCACAGCAGTACCAGCCAGCAGTACCCACAGCACAGTACAAGTCAGCAGTACCAGTCTGAGCCAGAAGTACCAGCCTGATCTAGCAGTACCCATAGCAGTACCAGCCAGCAGTACCCACAGAAGTACCAGCCAGCAGTACCCACAGCACAGTACAAGCTAGCAGTACCAGCCTGAGCCAGAAGTACCCACAGCAGTACCAGCCAGCTATACCAACCAGCAGTACCAGCCAGCAGTTCTTTTCAAAACTTACTAGCACAAAGAGTCGATCGCGCTTCAGACTGACCGACGCAAACCTGGAAAGCCAGTTGCGAGTAGCAACATCAATACTATCGAACATCTCACACCTCACCAAAGAGATGCAGTTGCAGCCATCACATTAGGCGTGAGTTAATTAAATGTTTGACCAAATATAACAGGCTAATTTTTAAGTTGATAATTTTTTATGGCCCCCGAATGATTTTATAAATACCCAAATGGCCCTTGGCAGAAAAAAGGTTCCCCACCCCTGCTTTATGAGGAAGGACGTGCATGGGTGAGACTGAGCAGGGAGCATTGCAAAATAGATCCAACCATCGCAGGGACCTTTGATGTAGGGATGCCTCATAAAGCCTTGTGGATGTCCTCTTTTACAGTGGTTTATTCAGGCAATGCAGCAGTTATTCAAAGATGCATGGAGGCTCAGACATGATAGCATCACGCAGTTGCTGCAGATTTGTCGTCTGCACATCCATGATGCGAATTTCCCATTTCACCACCTCCCAAAGGTGCTCTATTGGATTGAGATCTGGTGAGTGTGGAGGCCATTGGAGTACAGTGACCTCATTGTCATGTTCAAGAATCTAGTGGTGAGATGATTTAATGTCAGTGACGTGGAGCATTATCCTGCTGGAAGGAGCCATCAGAAGATGGGTACACTGTAGTCATAAAGGGGTGGACATGGTCAGCAACAATACTCAGGTAGGCCCATGCTTTAATGTGGTTTAACCCAAATTCTGACCCTCCTATCTAAATGTTGCAGCTGAAATCAAGACCCATCAGACCAGGAAACTTTATTCCAATCTTCTATTGTCCAATTTTGGTGATTAATAGGTAAAATTGCTGCGCTAATATTATTAAAGCCAATGTAATAAAAACATAAATGAAAAGCAGCTGACACAAAAAGCTATGAATAAAATATCTTCAAGGTACTGTTGTGGGAAGGTGTCGCGCTAATCTCAAACATAAGTAGACCAATCTAACAGCGTAAGAGTCCATGTGAGGGATGATATCCACACCAGTCCAACAGAAGTGCAGGGAGAGAAAAAGGATCCGCCACCAAGAAGAGTCACTAAATACTCTTTACCATCAACTTAGACCAAAAAGGGTCATGCAGTGCCAAAAATACAGATATATGGAAGGAAGGTGAAATCCACTCCTTCTCTCAGCTTCCTGGTATGGTGGTCTAGGTTAAGCCTTGATAGCCTCGCCACTCTCAAGAAAGATAAAAATAAAGATGCCCCTCATAGCGTAGCAAGTCTTAACACGTTTATTAGAAAAAATAGAGAGCAGCTTACATTAAGGTGTCCAAGTTTCAGTGTTCTATTGTAACGAATTCCCACATTCACAGGCAATCGTTGGTTCCGCACCAACAAGATGGCCGCCGTGTCCCTCGTCTGCGCATGCGTCAGCCAATTCCGACGCGTTTTGTCAAACAATGACATCGTCAGGGGTGTCCAATTTTGGTGAGCCTGTGCAAATTGTAGCCTCAGTTTCTTGTTTTTAGCTGACAGGAGTGGCACCTGGTGTGCTCTTCTTCTGCTGTAGCCCATCTGTTTCAAGGTTCAATGTGTTGTGCGTTCAGAGATGGTATTCTGCATACCTTGGTTATTTCAAGTGTTTTTTCTGAGTTACTGTTGCCTTTCTATCCTTTCAAACCAATCTGCCAATTCTCTGACATCAACAAGGCATTTTCATCCACACAACTGCCGAAAACTCTCTTACTCGGACCATTCTCTGTAAACCCTAGATATGGTTGTGCATGAAAATTCTAGTAGATCAGCAGTTTTTTTAAATATTCAGACAAGCCCATCTGACACCAACAACATTGAGTTGCTGCCAAGTGATTGGCTGATTAGAAATTTGTGTTACCAAGCAACTGAACAGGTGTATCTTATAAAGTGGCTGGTGAGTTATATACAGTGCCTTGAAAAAGTATTCATACCCCTTGAAATTTTCTACATTTTGTCATGGTACAAAAACACAAATGTATTTTATTAGGGTTTTATGTGATAGACCAACATAAAGTGGCACATAATTGTGAAGTGGAAGGAAAATGAAAAATGGTTTTCAGAATGTTTTACAAATAAATATCTGAAAAGTACAGCACGCATTTGTATTCAGCCCCCTTTATTTTGATACCCCTAACTAAAATCTAGTGAAACAAACTGCCTTCAGAAGTCACCTAATTCGTAGATAGAGTCCACTTGTATGTAATTTATTCTCAGTATTACTACAGCTGTTCTGTGAAGCCCTCAGGAGGTTTGTTAGAGAACCTTAGTGAACAAATAGCATCATGAGGGTCAAGGAACACACCAGACAGGTCAGGGATAAAGTTGTGGAGAAGTTTAAAGCAGGGTTAGGTTATAAAAAAAATATTCCAAGCTTTGAACATCTCACAGAGCGCTGTTTAATCCATCATCCGAAAATGGAAAGAGTATGGCACAACTGCAAACCTACCAAGACATGGCCGTCCACCTAAACTGACAGGCTGGGCAAGGAGAGCTATAATCAGAGAGGCAGCCAAGAGGCCCATGGTAACTCTGGAGGAGCTGCAGAGATCCACAGCTCAGGTGGGAGAATCTGTCCACGGGACAACTATTGGTCGTGCACTCCACAAATCTGGACTTTTTGGAAGAATGGCAAGAAGAAAGCCATTGTTGAAAGAAAGCCGTAAGAAGTCCCATTTGCAGTTTGCGAGAAGCCATGTGGGGGACACAGCAAACATGTGGAAGAAGGTGCTCTGACCAGATAAGACCAAAATGTAACTTTTTTGGCCTAAAAGCAAAAGGCTATGTGTGGTGGAAAATGAACACTGCATATCATCCTGAACACACCATCCCAACCGTGAAACATGGTGGTGGCAGCATCATGTTGTGGGGATGTTTTCTTCAGCAGGGACAGGGAAGCTGGTCAGAGTTGATGGGAAGATGGATGGAGCCAGATACAGGGCTATCTTAGAAGAAAACCTGTTAGAGTCTGCAAAAGACTAGAGACTGGGGCGGAGGTTCACCCTCCAGCAGAACAACGACCCTAAAGCCTCGTACACACACGTCGAAATTTGGCCGGGAATTTTCGTCTGACGACCGATCTGCCGATTTTCGGCTTGTTAGTATGATGCTTCCGACAACAGACTCCGACTTTTGGGCCGAAAAAAGCCTGGTGTGCAGGCTATAAAATTTTTGTCCACCGTCAAAACACGTCAGATTTTCGTGCAGTCAGTACAGATTTCGACAGGGAAAAATCTTATGAGCAAGACTGGGCATGCTCAGAGAAGAAAGAACACAAAGAAAGCAAACCAACACATGACATCACTTCTGAAGTAGAATTTTGTCGTGCGGGAAAATTCGTGTGCAGTCTAGGCACATTCCAACCAACAAAACACCACTCTGGACAAAAGACGGACGACCGGTCGGCGGAAATTCGTTGCGTGTGTACTAGGCTTTAATATACAGCCAGAGCTACCATGGAATGGTTTAGATCAAAACATATTCATGTGTTAGAATAGCCCAGTCAAAGTCCAGACCTAAATCTTATTGAGAATCTGTGGCAAGACTTGCAAATTGCTGTTAACAGACGCTCTCCATCCAATCTGACAGAGCTTGAGCTATTTTGCAAAGAAGAATGGGAAAAAATGTCACTCTATAGATCTGCAAAGCTGGTAGAGACATCCCAAAAAAAATTGCAGCTGTAATTGCAAGGAAAGGTGGTTCTACAAAGTATTGACTCAGGGGGGTGAATACAAATGCACACCACACTTTTCACATATTTATTTGTAAAAAAATTTGAAAACCAACTAGAATAAATATTTTCCTTCCACTTCACAATTATGTGCCACTTTGTGTTGGTCTATCAAATAAAACACATTTACGTTTTTGGTTGTAACATGACAAAACGTGGGAAATTTTAAGGAGTATGAATACTTTTTCAAGGCACTATATATATTTTTTTTTTCTTATAGTACACACACAGACATACATAAAAAAGCATAGGGGACCTTACTTACCTTTAGTGTGATGTGTCCCTTGTGCCTCTGTCTTCCAGTTCAGTAGCAATCTTTCTCCTCTGATGCCCCCCACGGTAATCTTCCATAGCGGAGGGGGTTAATATAACTAAGGAGCTGTCACAACAGTTATCAAGAAGAAGTCCTGATTATGCCCACCCTTCCCATCCACCTCCTCCATTCAGAGAAGAGGTACTGCAGCATCCAAAAATGAAATGTGATCCATGAATGGAGGATAGGTGGCTGCTTAAAGGGCTCAACCCCACCATTTATAAACTATTTTTCATTCAGACGCTGCAGTACAGCTTCTATGAATGAAGGAGCTGTTAGGAAAGTGTGGGAATAGTCAAGCACTCATGATGAATGCCTGTGACATCTCCTCAGTGCTATAAACCCCTGCTGCATCAGATGATTTTGGCGGCAGGGATGGGGGGTATTGGAGGAGGAAGATTACTTCTGATCTAAAAGACAGAAGCATATGGGAAAATACAGGGGCTGCTGCTACTGACCTTTGCTTTTGAAAATTTAAGTTGACTCCCTGTCATGCTGATCCTCTTGCTTCATTACTTTGAGACACTGACCGGAAACACGTTTGCTGATCTTTTATAATCCGAACACTTCATCAGGTCATGTCCAGGAAATTCAAGCTGTTATTCAAAATATATGGATTTACTACCAAACTCATGACCTGATGAAGTCTTCGGATTATAAAAGGAAGACTTGATCAGCAAACATATTTCCGGTCAGTGTCTCAAAGTAATGAAGCAAGAGGATAAGCATGACAGGCAGTCAACTTACATTTTCAAAAGCAAAGGTCAGTGACATCTTGGGAAAGGTTTCCTAAATCAGCAGCTTGGTTTCATTCTATAAAGAGCTGGTGGGTTACAGCACATACCTGTATGCATATAATATGTTATAGAAGGAAGCAGATACTTACTAAAACTGCCCAGTTGTTTGTGTGTCCACTTCTGAAGAAGTGTTCAGCCTTGTTCTAGAATTGCACAAAAAATAAAACTTTAAATGAGATGCATTGCAATTTCAAAACATTCTAGGCAGCTAGAGATGCCAGGACAAACCATCCACTTTCTTCATTAGATTCTGACACTTCCTAGAGGGGTCGGGTGCAGGCCAGCCACGTTCCTGCTAAATCCAAACTCACTAGACCACTGAAAGCCACACAACCACAACTGTAACCTCTCCCAGCCGGCCCCTCATTTTCTGAGCAGGTGCAGAAATGTCCATCCATTCCCATGTAGAGGCCCTCTGTTATACATCCCAACCATAGATGGCCCCTTCATAGTAATGAACAGGATGTGAACAACAGGCATGTATAATGTACTTTGAGTACAGTGGTCAGGAGTGGAGATGAGCTTGGGTGCATTTGAATGCTCTTCTGAACTAACGTGGCTGAACCTGCCAAGACACTGTCCCCTGTGATAGGCCAAGAGTCTGTGGCGGGGGCGTTCCAATCAAACCGAGCGTATACATGCTGCTGCAGGGCATGGAATGATTGGCCTACTAAAGGTGACAGCCTACCACCTCAGTACAGACTCCTCCAGCCTATCCACCCAGCCTCAGCCCCAGTGCAGCCCAGCCTAAATACCCCCGCCAGTGCAGATCCCCTTCCAGCCTACATCCTCTCCAATGCAGACCCCACTCTTAGCCTATATCCTCCCCCAGCGCAGACCCCCCTCCCAGCCTACATCCTCCCCAGTACAGACTCTCTCCTAACCTACACCGCTCCCCAGTACAAACTCCCTCCCAACCTACACCCCCCCCCCCCTTCCAGCCTACATCTCCCCCCGTGCAGAGCCCCCCTCCCAGCCTACATCTCCCCCCGTGCAGAGCCCCCCTCCCAGCCTACATCTCCCCCAGTGCAGAGCCCCCCTCCCAGCCTACATCTCCCCCAGTGCAGGGCCCCCTCCCAGCCTACATCTCCCCCAGTGCAGGGCCCCCTCCCAGCCTACATCTCCCCCAGGGCAGAGCCCCCTCCCAGCCTACATCTCCCCCAGGGCAGAGCCCCCTCCTAGCCTACATCTCCCCCAGTGCAGAGCCCCCCTCTCAGCCTACATCTCCCCCAGTGCAGAGCCCCCCTCCCAGCCTACATCTCCCCCAGTACAGACACTCTCCTAACCTACACCGCTCCCCAGTAAAAAACTTCCTCCCAGCCTACATCTCCCCCAGTGCAGAGCCCCCTCCCAGCCTTCATCTCCCCCAGTGCAGAGCCCCCCTCCCAGCCTACATCTCCCCCAGTGCAGAGCCCCCCTCCCAGCCTACATCTCCCCCAGTGCAGAGCCCCCCTCCCAGCCTACATCTCCCCCAGTGCAGAGCCCCCCTCCCAGCCTACATCTCCCCCAGTGCAGAGCCCCCCTCCTAGCCTACATCTCCCCCAGTGCAAAGCCCCCCTCCTAGCCTACATCTCCCCCAGTGCAGAGCCCCCCTCCTAGCCTACATCTCCCCCAGTGCAGAGCCCCCCTCCTAGCCTACATCTCCCCCAGTGCAGAGCCCCCCTCCTAGCCTACATCTCCCCCAGTGCAGAACCCCCATCCTAGCCTACATCTCCCCCAGTGCAGAGCCCCCCTCTCAGCCTACATCTCCCCCAGTGCAGAGCCCCCTCCCAGTCTACATCTCCCCCAGTGCAGAGCCCCCCTCCTAGCCTACATCTCCCCCAGTGCAGAGCCCCCCTCCCAGCCTACATCTCCCCCAGTGCAGAGCCCCCCTCCCAGTCTACATCTCCCCCAGTGCAGAGCCCCCCTCCTAGCCTACATCTCCCCCAGTGCAGAGCCCCCCTCCCAGTCTACATCTCCCCCAGTGCAGAGCCCCCCTCCCAGTCTACATCTCCCCCAGTGCAGAGCCCCCCCTCTCAGCCTACATCTCCCCCAGTGCAGAGCCCCCCTCCCAGTCTACATCTCCCCCAGTGCAGAGCCCCCCTCCTAGCCTACATCTCCCCCAGTGCAGAGCCCCCCTCCCAGTCTACATCTCCCCCAGTGCAGAGCCCCCCTCCCAGCCTACATCTCCCCCAGTGCAGAGCCCCCCTCTTACAGACTAACCCGTTAGTACAGACCTCCCGGTACACAGAAGTACAGAACGCGCTCCCCCACCCACCTCTGCATACTGAGCTGTGGCCCCCAATGCGAGAATCACAACACAAAACACCAGCCGGCATCCGACACAGAGCGCCGCCATCTTCCCAGATGACAGAGAAGACTTCCTCGTCACGTGACCGCCCACAGCAACCACCTGGCGTCCTGGCTCTGTACAGGCGCGGTGCATGCTGGGAGCTGTCATTGGGTTTGTGAGGTAACTGGAGGGGAGCTGTTCTGGGGGCGGGAGCCGCGCCGCACCGTTCAGGGACAGAGGCGGTGTCTGCCTCCACAAAGTGAAACTAAAAATACACCCATTTACCTCATTCCTAAATATTTATATTCATGGCATTCAATTACTCAGACTTCTCGCCAATCCTGTACATTCCCTATTACAAATCACCTCATTCCCTTTTCCAAACCATCTCATTCCCTATTCCACACCGCCTTATTCCCTATTCCATCCTGTACATTCCCTATTCCACACCGCCTTATTCCCTATTCCATCCTGTACATTCCCTATTCCACACCGCCTTATTCCCTATTCCATCCTGTACATTCCCTATTCCAAACCACCTCATTCCATCCTGTACATTCCCTATTCCATCTTTACATTTCCTATTCCCTCCTGTACATTCCCTATTCACATGCTGTACATTCCCTATTCCACACCACCTCATTCCTTATTCCCTATTCCATCCTGTACATTCCCTATTCCTTCCTGTACATTCCCTATTCCTTCCTGTACATTCCCTATTCCACACCGCCTTATTCCCTATTCCATCCTGTACATTCCCTATTCCTTCCTGTTCATTCCCTATTCCACACCGCCTTATTCCCTATTCCATCCTGTACATTCCCTATTCCTTCCTGTATGTTCCCTATTCCACACTGCCTCATTTCCTATCCCATGCTGTACATTCCCTATTCCACATCGCGTCATTCCCTATCCCAAACTCTGCCGTCCCTATTCCACACCGCCTCATTCCATACCCTATGCTGTACATTCCATATTACAGACTGCCTCATTCCATATCCCCTGCTTTATTTTCCATATTCCTCACCACCCCATTCCATACCCCCCATGCTATACATTCCCTTTTCCACACCACCTCATTCCCTATCTAATGCCGTACATTCCCTATTCCACACCACCTTATTCCATATCCCATGCTGTATGTTCACTATTCCCCACCACCTCATTCCCCATGCCAAGCTATACATTCCCTATTCCACACCACCTCATTCCATATCCCATGCTGTACGTTCCCTATTCCACATTACCCCATTCCATACCTCATGCTATACGCTCCCTATTCCACACTACCTCATTCCCTATCTAATGCTTTACATTCCCTATTCCACACAACCTTATTCCATACCCCATGCTGT
This sequence comes from Pelophylax lessonae, assembly GCF_965119305.1. NCBI lineage: Eukaryota > Metazoa > Chordata > Amphibia > Anura > Ranidae > Pelophylax > Pelophylax lessonae. Next base: position 262,902,284 of record NC_138775.1, on the reverse strand, counting down.
ACGTTCACTATTCCACACCTCCTCATTCCCTATCCCATGCTGTACAATCCCTATTCCACACCCCATCATTCCATATCCCATGCTATACGTTCCACATTCCTTACCACCTCATTCCCTATCTAATGCTGTACATTCCCTATTCCACACCACCTCATTCCATATCCCATGCTGTACATTCCCAATTCCACACCACCTTATTCCATATCCCATGCTATACGTTCCATATTCCTTACCCCCCCATTCCCTTAATACTGTACATTCCCTATTCTACACCACATCATTCCATATCCCATGCTATACGTTCCCTATTCCACACTATCCTATTCTATATCCTATGCTATACGTTCCCTATTGCACAGCACCTCATTCCGTACGCCATGCTGTTCGTTTTCACTATTCCACACCTCCTCATTCCCTAGCCCAAGCTATACATTCCCTATTCCACACCACCTCATTCCATATCCCATGCTGTACTTTCTCTATTCCATACCACCTCATTCCACATCCCATGCTGTACATTCCATATTCCACACCACCTCATTCCATACCTCATGCTGTACATTCTCTATTCCTTGCCACCTCATTCCACATCCCATGCTATACGTTCCATATTCCTTACCACCTCATTCCCTATCTAATACTGTACATTCCCTATTCTACACCACATCATTCCATATCCCATGCTATATGTTCCCTATTTCACACCACCTGATTCCATTTCCTATGCTATACGTTCCCTACTCCATGCCACCTCATTCCCTATCTGATGCTGTACATTCCCTATTCCACACCGTCTCATTCCCTATCCAATGCTTTTCGTTCCCTATTCCACATGGCCTCTCTACATATTTTATGCTGTACATTCCCTATTCCACACCACTTCATTCTATATCCCTTGCTATATATTTCATATTCCACACCACCTCAGTCCCTATCCCCATGCTGTACAGGTATGTTCCTTATTCCACACCACCTCATTTCATATCCTATGCCATACATTCCCTATTCCACACCATAGAGTAGTGCTGGGAGGGGTGTAGGGGGCACAGACGACCTGGGAGTGGACAGGAGTTCCTAAAAGCTCTTCTTGGAGAAGAAAAGCTCTCAATACAACCATTTACTGTACATGATGCTAAGCCCAGTGCTTGCTAGCTTGCATATGTAGGGATCTGCCTCCCTCTACTGTCTGCAAATTACGGTGCTGCTAAATGTTCACAGAGATTATTTATGCACATCACTTCCTGTCTCTGTGTGCCTGGCTCAGAAAGAAGGAAGGAGAGGAAGAGAGAAACATACGATCTTATACGCACTGGAGCTAAAAGTACTTCACTCAGATCAGCAAACACTGTTGTGCACGTAGTCCTATGTTCTAATAGTTTAACTGAGGCTGCCCATAGCTCCTTGAGTGTGTATCTGAATGCTTGTGAAAGAAAGATTATCTCTGTCTTATTGTTATTATCTCACATGCACAGTGCCAGATAGCAAGATCTGTTCTACTGTATGTGTGTAGTGGTCACCTTCCAGTATATCAGCAGGTGAACCTGTTTATTGCAATATAGTTTATATGCAGCTCCTGTTGTTTTAGGTAACCCTATCTCTTGTGGGCTGGGATTCTACAGCTAGTTTAGCTCAGGGTTCAATGATTAGCGTAGGTCTCACATACCTGGTCTTGAGGCAGAAAGGATGAGAGAGCTCTCCTTGCGGCTAAGTGCCTCACACCCCTGGGGATGGTAACAGGGGATGTTGAGCCCAAAGAAGCAGGGATTGCCAGCTGTACTGCAGACAGGTGGTGCTGTAGCGGTGGGACAGCTGCAGATGGAAACCAGATGATGAGCGCAGCTGGTCCTATATTTGAATGCAGGATCATGCAGTCAGGCACAGCAGAGGGCAGGTTACAACAAGCAGGCCACAGCAGGCAGTGCAAGGCAAGGCAGGAGACAATGTCAGGAATGAGTGCCAAGGTCAGAACACCATAGTCAGCAAAGGAGAGATCAGGAGCGTAGTCAGGGGCTAGCCATGGTCATACCCAGGAAGCAGACAGGGGTAGATCTGTGAAGCAAAACGTGGTCAGAGCAAGAAGAGAGTTAATCCAGGAGCTATCCGAGTCGGTAACGGGAAGTCAGAAATATAAGCGCACAGGAAACACGGGTAACAGGGGGCTAAAGACCAGTCAGCAAAGTCTGTGAGCATCTGTCCTCCTTATAATGGCCAGAGGGCATCAAGATCCATCGCACGTTGTGTGCGCGCAGGCATGCGCCGTGAACGAATGTTCATGCTCTGTGAACAGATGTTTGTGCACCGAACGCAACCATGTTGCCTATTGGTAAGAGTGCCGGGTCTTTGAGCCAATCTTCTCTGGCTTATCCCCTGACAATAGGCTACAGCTAGGTTAGGCATCTGATGGCCACTTCTGGTAGTTAGCGGGCTGGTTTCATGACAGATTAGCTGTTGCTAGGGACTAAGCGCAGAGTAAATAGGCTGAATCTGAGTTCTAGTGCCATGCAACTGTTTCCGCTGGTGGAAAGCTGCATTCCAGGCTGGTTGGACAACAGTTGGAGAGTCTCCTCATCACTGCAGATCTTGTGTTCAGGTCTCAGAGACCAAGATGAACGCTGCTTTGTGATCATCCCGAGGGGCCACTGCAACTAGACTTTGCTGCAACATTCATCAAGAGGTATCTCTATTAATAACTACAGTATATATACCAGGGTATATGTGCACAATTCCAACTGGACCCTTGTTGTGCCCTTTGCTGATAATACCCATTTGTACATTGGATTTATGTACTATTATTAATCTTTTCTTATATAAAGCTTGTATTATTTCCATACTGGTGTGCATCTATATGCTTATAGTTAATGGTATATGCTGGTTGCAGTAGTTCCTCTGCTCCCATTTACCTTGATTAGATTTTTGGATAATTTCCCAGGAAGGGAATCCCCACTGTTCACAGAGGCCCTGTCCAGGGTGGAGGCCAACTTTATTATCAATCTCACTTAGTAAAGGTTCTGGTTCTCTTTTTACCTCCAGGTTTAGTGTAATATCCTGTTTGCGGAGGGCCATTTCTCACAACCCCCCCCCCCCCCCCCAGAAGAGGACCACACATAATCTGTATGTGCAAGGAACTCCGGTGGTGATTTCTTTCATCTCAGGTTTGATAAAACCTCAATACTTGGTTCGTAGAAAGGTCTGGAGTACACAGAGGGATTTTGAAAGTGATATACAAAAGCTAAAAATAAAGATTTCTATGTTGTCTTCATGGGAAGGCTGGGAAGTCATAGAGTATATATGGACTGAGGATACTATTTAGGTGGAGTGGGAAAAAAGAGCTTGGTGCTACTCACTGTGGCAGCGGCCATCCCAAGAAAGAAAAGAGGATCTGAGAGCCCCAACATTCATGGACCACTCTAGTTCTCCAAGAAGTTGCTTTATATTATTATTATATAGGATTTATATAGCGCCAACAGTTTACGCAGCGCTTTACAACTTGAGGGTAGACAGTACAAATACAATACACTTTAATACAGTAGGAATCAGAGGACCCTGCTCGTTAGAGCTTACAATCTAAGAGGGACGGTCAAGAGATACAAGAGGTAATGACTGTGGGGGATGGGCTGATGGAGAAAATAAGAGTACAGTTGTTAGGTGGATGCCAGATAGGTTTCTCTGAAGAGATGTGTTTTCAGGGATCGTCTGAAAGTAGACAAAGTTGGAGATAGTCGGACAGATGGGGGTAGACCATTCCAGAGGATGGGAGAAGCTCGGGAGAAGTCCTGGAGGTGAGCATGGGAAGTGGTTACAAGGGAGCTAGAGAGCAGGAGGTCCTGGGAGGAACGAAGAGAACGAGTTGGTTGGTATTTTGAGACCAGATTAGTGATGTAGCTGGGTGCCAAGTTATGGATGGCTTTGTAAGTTATGGTTAGTAACTTGAATTTAATTTGTTGGTTGAGTGGCAGCCAATGGAGGGATTGGCAAAGAGGGGTAGCAGACACAGAGCGGTTTGCAAGGTGGATTATATAGGCATGGTCTCAGCTAGTCCAATGGTCGAGTGTAAGGCTTGAGCACGTCACGTGTTTCCCTTCAAAGCCAGAAGTCTGCCCTCCAGAAACACTCTTCTTTTTAACCATCTGAGTCACTGGGCTTTTTTCACATTAAATCCCCTGGAGTTCCACACTGTTTTTTAACTTTTGCAGATGTCACTTTTCCACTGTTATATCTTTTAGCTTTTCTTCTCCAACCCTAACATGTTTTACCTTGTTTTTTCAGGACAGGGTTTTCATTTGGTAGCAAATATGGGTACGTATATTTTTACTTCCTTGGTTCTAGTTGGGGAAAAATAGTAAAAAAAATGTTTCTGTAATTTTTCGCAGTACGTTTCATAAAGCAATATTTGTGCAACCAAACATAATTATGCCAAAATACAGTCAACAAAGTCTGCAGGATAAAATGATACCTCATCAGTGTGACGTTTAACACTCAAAGTGGACATATTCATTTTATGTTTGGAGACCTTTAGTACCATTTCAGTGCTACAATCCCATGCACACAGGGAAGGCGGAAAAGCAAAACGGTTTGCCTTAATTGTTAGATGTAACATTAACCTGTTTACCCTGGCTTCACACATATATTGTCAGGTCACCTGTAGCCAGGTGACAACTGCACCCTGTTGGAGGCAGGGGTGCAGCACAAGGTAGTGAACCCGATAGCCGACTGCTGCGGATGGACAGGAACGTGAGCCCAAGATTCCCCAGGGCGTGGAGTCTAAGACCCAGCAGGTGTTCACGAGAGTGGTGAGGATGGACTTGGCTCTAGCTGGGCCCAGGTCGCGGCCCCCTGGGGTCCCCCAGGTCATGCTCCGTAGGGAGAGAGGGGAAGCAGCCACTCAGGACACAAGGGATAGTGATGGGTAAGCTGAGGTCGGGACAACAGGCAGACAAGGGAAACCAAGGGACAGGCCAAAGGTCAGGGTCACAGGCAAACAGGAGTAGTAAGAGACAAGCCAAAGTCGGTACACAGAAAGGTAGATCAAGCACACGGCAGACAGGAAACAACTAACAAACACTGCTGAACAGCAAAGCAGACCTGCAGTGCGCTGGTTAATATAGACTTCCTGGAATGACCTGGGGTGGAGCCAAACAGGGAAGAGAGATGATAAAAGCAGCCAGAAGGAAGAGTCTGGCCCTTAATGCAGACATGAGGAACAGGTAAGCTACCAGACATTATTGCATGTCCATGACATGTATGCACCGTCATGGATAGTGCATGTATGTCATGGATAGTGCATGCACAAATGCGCTCTGGGGTTTGTATTGGAAGCACCCTGCATAGCACGCTCCTAGTGCAGGGACTGAGCTAGCTCCTGTTCTTATTCTAATGGGGATGAGCTCCCAATCACATGATCACTGTCATAGCCTGTGATTGGCTATGAAAGTAATCACTTAGAAAAGCCCACCCACTCTATTTCTCCTCTGAATGCATTCATTTATGAAAGCATTTGATATACAGTGGGGAAAATAATTTTTTGGTTCCCTTCAGATTTTTTAGGTTTGCCCACTTACAAAGAAATAAAGGGTCTATCATTTTTATCAAAATGAAAGCATGGATCCATCCTGCCTTGTATCAACGGTTCAGGCTGGTGATGTAATGGTGTGGGGGATATTTTCTTGGCACACTTTGGGCCCCTTAGTACCAAATGAGCATCGTTTAAACACCACGGCCTACCTGAGTATTGTTGCTGACCATGTCCTTCCCTTTATGACTACAGTGTACCAATCTTCTGATGATGAAAACAAGAAAGCCCCCGCTCCAGGTGAGTAGATACAGGTAAATGGATCGAATGGGCGGGACTCCTCTCACGGTGCACGCCTCGGCTCGCCAGCCATAGGCTATCCATGTGAAAGAAAGTGGCTTCACACCGAAATTCTGAAAGTTCTTTTATTGCATAATCCCAATAAAATGCATGACACACATCACATAAGCAATGGCCAATACAGAGGTTAAAGCATTTCACACAGGTACATTGTGCTTACTCAAACCTTCTTCATCTTCTGAGGGATACTTCCAGCAGGATAATGCACCATGTCACAAAGTTATTATCCTCTCAAACAGGTTTCTTGAACATGACAATGAGCCCTCTGTACTCCAATGGCCTCCACAGTCACCAGATCTCAATCCAATGGAGCACCTTTGGGATGTGGTGGAAGCAGTGCTGTATCTTGGCCTAGGCCAACAAGGCCCAGGCCTAGGGCGGCACTTTGCAGGGGGGGGGCAGCAAAAAGCTGCACCCTGCAGGAAAAAAAAAAACAGCCTCCTCCCGACACGAAAAGGGTCCCCGCCGGCTTACGCTACACTTTTTGTATAGTGCCAGTCTTATGTGGGGAATTGGGCTGGAGGGCAGGGTCCAGGAGGCAAATCAGTCTGGTACCCCTATAAAGCGGTCACACTGCTACCTACCAGTATGATAATACTGGCCTGTGAGGACATTCAGACAGACCGCAGGCCGCCGACCGCACTTAATACAACTGGCCTGAAGGCCGCCAATGCTAGTAAGTGTGGCACTGCAGCCAAATGCTCCGCCTACTCTCCTCTGCCCCCAGGCACTGATTGGCGCTCATATGCTGCACAGATGGGTGCTAATAGGCTGCTCTAATGTCCACTGATGAGCCGGCAATGGTGGGTACTGATAAACTGTACTAATGAGGCTTCACTGATAAGGCAGCATTGATATGCTGCACTGATGGGCACTGATGAGGCTGAACTTATGGGAACTGATGAGGCGGCACTAATAGACTGTGGTTGTGGTCTGTGGTTTACAGATGACAGGGCGTGTCATAAACAGGAAGGGGTGGGTCATATTTAAATTAGCGGGTGCACAAGTTTAGTCAGGCCTAGGGCAGCACAAAACCTAAATACACCACTGGGTGGAAGGGAAGATTTGCATCATGGATGTGCAGCCGACGTACTAGCAAAGTGTACCTTATAAAGTGGCCAGCCACTCCCCGGTCACTTTATTAGGTGCACCTTGCAAGTATCAGGTTGGACCCCCTTTTGCCTTTAGAACTGCCTTAATTCTTCATGGCATAAATTCAACAATATGTTGGAAATATTCCTCAGAGATTAGAGTCCATATTGACATGATAGCATCACGCAGTTGCTGCAGATTTGTCGGCTGCACATCCATGATGCAAATCTCTAGTTCCACCACATCCCCAAGGTGCTCTATTGGATGAGATCTGGTGAGTATGGAGGCCATTGGAGTACAGTGACCTCATTGTCATGTTCAAGAAACCAGTGGTGAGATGATTTGAGCTTTGTGACATGGTGCACAACAACCATGCCACCTTCAAAGTCACCTAAATCCCCTTTTGTCTTCACCACATCTAGATGCTTAAATGCATTAAGTTGCTGCCATGTGACTGGCTATTAAATGTATCAGCAGCAAAGACATTTAGATAAAGCTTTAAATCTATAGCTTAGCAGAAACCATCAAGTATTAGCCATGGTTATAAATTGTCCTGCACTGGGATCCTATAGTATCTGATTGCTTAACCAAATGTTGAGGCATTTAGTCGTGTGATTACTGCTGAGGAGGAGCAGCACTTTGGAGTACCAGACAGAGAGGAAGTGCTAGGAGTCATTGATGCACTGATGCAAAGCATATGTACTGATAACTAACATGCTGATAGGAGGAGACAGGGTAGTGATCACTAATTAGTGTGCTCTGTTAGGCCCCTTTCACACGGGTGGTGCGCCGATGGACTCCGTTTTGCTCAGCGAGAATCGATCCACAGATCCCTGCTGAGCAGGGGGATGACAGCTCTGTCTGCGCTTACTTTGCAAAGACTCTATCTATGGTAGATCAGATGGAAACGGACCGCCTGTCCATTTTCATCCGATCTTATCCGATCCTCCAGACGGATGGAAAACAGGGTTTCCATCGGTCCGGATTTCAAAGACAGGATTGAATCGGATAGCAGCGGGTGTCAGCAGAGATGTCTCCGTTGACATGCGCTGCTCCATAGGGCTGGATGGAGCATCCGATCAGGTCCGCCTGAAAAACTGACAGGCGGACCGGATTGGAAAGCCCGTGTGAAAGGGGCCTTATCCAGTTGACAGGCTAATGTTGTAGTGTGGACCAAGATGTGCTGCTAGGGTCAGAGACCTGACTGTGTTGTCTGGCAGGGGTGCCTGGATCACAAAACTGGCTGAACAGAATCAAGTAAGATATTTCCAATGTATGTATTTCAATTGCTTATTTAACTGCTTAGACTTTATAGAATCTTTACTTTACTTTGGTTTAACCTCTTCACGCCGCGCCTCCCTCCCCTTTAAAAGATTTAAGATGTCGGGAGGTGGAGTATGGCTTAAGATCATCTGACCACTGTGATTGGCTGTCATAGCGGTCACGTGATCCAAAAACTCCCGATCGCATGCAGCGATCGGGAGCTTTCAGTTAGACGCCAGTCACTGTGCAGGGAGCATGCAGGGCGCGTGCTCTGAGCGCAGCGCTATTGATCGCAATTCGCGAAAATATGGGGCCTGTCTGCGCCTAAGCCCAGGTGTCGAGAGGCCACATATTTGTGTGCTGCCGGCGCCATGGGGTTAAAGAATTATTCCAGGCATAGGAATTTTATACATAGTTACATTGGTCCAGCAATATATTATGTATATATAATACCTTGCCTGTGCCCCTGGAAGCCGGAAATCACTGACGTGATGTCACCTCTCCACCTCGTGCAATCAAAGAATGCTTTGCATTCATTTACAAAATGCAATACATTCTCTTAATGGCATCTGTGCCAGCGCCTGTGCCAGCAGCTGTCCTCCTGTGTTCATAAAAAAGTGCAGCCTTTCAGCACAGGACCCGGAAGCAAGTGGGGATCACTGGAGTAGAGGTGTCTATTTTAGTGATTTCCAGCTTCCAGGGGCATCAGCCAGGTATGGTACATACAGAGTTTCATTGGCCCAAGCTGGACGATTGTAACTGTATAAAATATCCATATGTGGAATTATCCTTTAGGGTATATTTAATGCATTTGAAACCTAAATTTTATGCTTAATGGGGACGTGGGAAAACTGACTCAAGAAAAAGTGAGCAAAAAGGGGTTAAATTTTTACAAAGCGTTTCATTCGGCTTTCCTGTGTAGATTTTACTAAGCTGCTTATTAGGTCTTTTCTACAGCATTAAGTTAGTCTTTTTTAAACCTTTTGAGATTTTCCTCCCACCTTTCCTGCTTATCCACACAGCTCCCAGGTACTGTCATCTCAGATCATAAGCGAGCGCAAAGGGAGTCTGCTGAGTTCACATCTCACTGATCAGTCAGATACAAAGAATCACTGATTCACCCGGTTTCAATGACATCCTTAAAATCATGTGCAGTATTTCAATGCTTTGCACATAACTTTTTTTTATTACTTTTGCCTCATGGCAAATATGTTTGTTAATCCCAAATACAGCCATTCAATACATACATAGTTGGCACATGAAAATCTAAAACACTTTTTATTTTCACAACCAGCAGCTTGGATGTGATGGAAGCACATTTGCGTGTGGTTCCTGAGTTGCAGAGATGCTTCCAGAGTTTGACCTTCAAACTTTTTGTCCTAGGAAATATTCATAGTTTTTATTACTTACCAACCATTCTATGAAATATATCTGTCCAGTTTTTGTTATCTGTATAGGGATCCTGTTCTGAATAGGAGTAGCCCTATTCTAAACTTAGTGCTGCTGGGCTGCGGTCAGCCTAAGCCTGAATTGATCATTCTGCTTTCTATCAGTTTTCCCTTCATGTGATTGTTTACTTTTGCCTGCTTTTGGGAGTGTCCCATGCATGGTAAGGCTCAATGGCTCTTTACAGTATATTTCCCCAGCCAATCACTGGGAGGTTTATTATCAGTGGTACTATAACGTATCTGATAGAGACCGAGTAGATGAAGGGAATGCTCTTGCTACTCTAGCCCAATACTTACATACATAGTGTGGGATTGATTAGCTCGGTGGCGGGTGTGGATGACCCCTTGGGGAGGTGCGTTTACACAGGGAGATAGCCGAGAAGTGGTTGCAAACAACAGTTTGGTTTATTCTTGCAATTTACTTCACACAAGTGCAAGCCTCAAAAACATCAAAATAAAAATAAAACACAAAATAAATCCTTGCCACTGTGGGCGTCTACCTTCTCACATACAGGAACCTACCTACGGAGTCTGTCTCCAACCTACTGTTGGGCAAACTTTGCTGATCCTACAGCAGACACTCAATAGTCCATTTATTTTCTTCCACATAACAAATGTCCATTGAACATGTCCCTCTTCCTCTTCACATTGAACACATTCCTTTGTTTGTCTCTTCACATAGCAACCATTCCTTTGCTTGTCTCTTCACATAGCAAACAGTTCAGTTATTTATCTTCACATAGAAATAGTCCCAGACCTCACCTTGAGTAGTCTTCAGTTTTCATTAATTTCTCCTTCACACAGGAAATGTCCATTGGTTTCTTTTCACATAGAAACGATCCTTGAGTAGTCTTCACACTTGTTACCCTCCTCAGCGCACATCGCTTCAGGAGGTCTTCCCCTCCTATGCTCACACAGCTTCAGGGGGCACCCATCTGATTGTCCTCCGCTACCCACATGGCGTCAGGAGACAGCAATCCTTCTCCCAGGCTCTCACAGCGTCGGGAGGCACACATCTGACTGTCCTCCTCTCCCCAGCCCACACGGCGTCAGGAGGCAGCAATCAATCGACTTCCTCTGGACCAATTATAGAGGCCTTCATTTCCTCATTATGAACAGCTGAAGTCTGTTCAACGTCCTTAGACAGTTCTGGCTACCTTTGCAGCCGACACCCTATAGTAATTGGTGAATTTTCTAAACCAGGTGGAAATGTATCTCCTGTCTGTGACTACATCCACAGATTTTTCTGACTTCCTGTCACAATAGTTACATATTTACATATAGTTACATAGTAGTTGAGGTTGAATAAAGACAATAGTCCATCCAGTTCAACCTATTTAGGTGTGTGTGGCCGTAATCATCTCTCATACCCCTTAATGTTCTGATCCTTGAGATGTACGTCCAAGAGTCTTTTGAAAGTAGCCATACTTCCCGCAGTAACTACCTTTTGTGGTAGAGAATTCCACAATCTTAAAGTAAAGAACCCCCTGCGTAGCCAGAGGTTAAACCGCTTCTCCTCTAATCGCATTGCATGGCTTCGTGTCCTCATGCAATCCTCGCGACTGAATAGCTTTTTTTTCTATGCTGAGATCACCATTGAGGTATTTGTAAATTGCTATCATGTCCCCTCTCAGGCGTCTCTTCTCCAGGGAGAATAAATCAAGCGCTTGTAAACGCTCTTCATAATTCTGAAGGTGGTGACAGAGGGTGTGAGATTACAGAGTTCCAGCTGTACCACATCCGTGTTGCAGCCAGATGCAAGAAGCAGGGAACTGAGGAACATGGATGTAGCAGTGTCCCCCTAGGGACTGTTGGATACTGACTCTGCAGGCTCCTCTGGTTACCAACACATGGTTATAAGTAGATACTGTTCCTAAATCCCTCCTTGCTCCTGTTGGCTCTTCACAGCAATAAACGGTCTAAGAGTATTGTTTTTTTTTTTTTGTTTGTTTATTTTGTATTTGGGATAGGAGAAGGGAATAGTGGGATACTCCAATTTAACTAATTACAATATCTGAGGACTTCTATCTTCACAAGTTTGCTGGTAGATGTGGAACAGCCAGGCTGTTAATTAATCCTGCCACTTTAGATGAATGGGGTTAAGTCTCTAGTTTTCTTCACTCTCTTACAAGACGACTAGAAGAACAATATCTTATCTTCAGGATACTCTCCCTAGCATCCTCTTTCTGCTGACACCCGTCCACTGACTATCCTATGAGCAGGGGTGGCCCCCTTCAGGTCAGGCCCCTTGACACAAGTTCCTGTACAGTACTCACGATCCTGCAGAAACAGGATCTCCAGTGTCTCCCTTCTCAGTCAGATTCCCTGGACCTCTGGGTTCAGTCCCTGTTGACCACTCCTCCAGTCCTCAGAACAACCCCCTGAAACCGCATGGCACCTCTACAGAGGAGGAGGGCCCCCCTCCCTCCGGGACTCCGCTCTCCAACGAAAAAAAGACCCCAAGCATATGTGCTCCTGGCTTTTATACAGTATGCCAACATGCACAGAGGCAGCCTGACTTCTGCCAATTATCAGGACTGTATCAAAAGCCCATGCACCCATTTGTCAGGTTTCCTCCCATTGTCCAACATGCCTCCTTATTGGAGAAACACTCTCTAGACTGAATGAATTGCATACTGAGCACAATGAGCAGACCTCACTAACAGATCCTGCTCTCTGGTTGGCAGAGAAATATATAGATTTACCTGCAGCCCCTCTGGTGCGCAGACAGAGCTCAAAACGATACTTTTTCATTAGCACCTACCTAGGAGGGTGCTACATGGATCAGGAACCAAACACAGGAACACCATGGTACCAGAGCAGGTTGTTAAGGGGGAACACTCAGACAGCTGGGTACCAGATCAGGAGACAGAGGTAGAGCCTGGGCACAAACAGAGGTGAGGAAAAGCTGAGCAGCTCAAAGCGATTGTAAAGATAAAAAATGTAAGAAAACAAAAACAAACATGTCTATAATTGCCTGCTCTTTGCAATGGAATTGTACAGAGCGGCCCCAAACTTCCTCTTCTCGGGTCCCTCGCTGGCCCTCCTGGCCCATTCTTCCTGTCCAGGGGTGGGCAGAAGGGAGCGGCTGCCCTGGGCACAGCATGTATTATAGGGAATGGGGGCGTCGTAAGTTCCTTCTACTATAAGGCTGACAGGAGTAGTGACAGCGGCATCACTACTTCTGTCAGCCCAGCACTGGAAGCGGCAAGGAGAGGAGGGTAGAGCCAAGAAGAGGTGCGGGCTGTACTCTCTCTTCCCCTCCTCCTCATAAGCTTACACATAATGAAAGGGGGTGGGGGCACAATTTAGCATCTTTGCCCTGGGCACTGGTTGATCTTGTCCCGACACTACATGGGAGCACTCGTTCGTGCTCGCTCCTGAGCCCCACTGCTGCATCCATTGACACAGACAGTGGGACTCAGCCCCCAACCCCCTGCTCCCCCATCACTGGCTTTGATTGACAGCACTCGGAGTCAATGGCTCCTGGTGCTCACGCAAAGCCAGCGAGACCCAGAAGTGAGGGGAAAGAAGAGCTGAAGATGTGCACAGTGCTGGATCAAATGAGGGCTCAGGTAAGTAAAAGGAGGGGAGGTGAAGGGGGATTCTGATGCCTAAACGCTATTTACCCTAATGTAAGGAATACATTAAGGTAAAAAAAATGTTTAGGCTCTAGAACCCCTTTAATACCAAACCAGGAGGCAAAGACAGAGTCCAGGAAACAAGCTGAGGTCAGTAAAAGCCAAGCAAAGAAAGTACAAGGCAGAAGGCAGTAAGCAGAGTCCACAAGGCAGGTCACAATGAAGAGGCAAAGGTCAAGAGGCATGTCGGGAGTCAAGCTCGGGCAAGTTGAGGACCACTCAGCATTGTCAGCGACTTTCATCTGCAGTGCTTCAGCTTACAGAATTTATTGACTGCAAGTAAGTCTGCGTTTGGTTCTTTGGGTCCTGTGCCCTGCACCTTCTCTTCCAGGGTTTTCCAAATAAATAAACTGTGTTAAACTCCTTCAAACGTAACCGGCATACCCCACAAACTTCTTCATAACCCGCAAACTCAAGGATCCAACCCTGAAGTGAAATGTCAACCCTCTGGACTATTTGAGGTCCTTAACAGTCTCCAGAGGGAAAGGCGGTAAAGTATGAATTCTGGAGAGTGTGCCCAAAAAAAAGTAAGCAGAAGGCAAAGGACTAGTCACCAGTTTACATGTAGTCTTCCCTATAATGTTGCAAATCTTCACTTTTTGTATTCAGGTTCAATGTAAGGGCTCATGTTGATGGGCGTTGTTTTCCTACATTTAGCATGAGTTTGCAATACACCTCCAACGCAGATCAGCAAAATTCTATAGACTTCAATTGAGAGGCACACATGGCAGTTCAAACACTGTGTGTTACCTGCTTTATGTTGCACTGCGTTTATTTAGATGCATTAGTTCCTAAGGTGCACTTGAATGTCAGGGAAAGCAGGTTAAATGCAATTTCAAATGCTGCATTCCCCATTCAAACGCAGCTGCATGCATGTGAATGAGAAACACAGTGTTTGACTAGCACGCACATTGACATGAACCATACGTCGCCCGAACTTGAGTGGTTATACTGGAATAATGCCTGCAGCTACAGACATCCTCCCGGTATCTTTTTTTTAGAGCCAGTGGAGCACTCTGCAGCTAAATAGCCGCTGGATTGCTTTTACATGCGGCTGGAGGGGGTCCCGTCCCGCCAGTATACCCAAGATTGCAGCCGGTGGTTCCACCAGCTGACCATTGAGCTTGCGCCGGTAGTAAGCAAACCATTACTGCTTTGAAAAAAAGCATCGGATCATATCCATCTTGGTATGATCCAAAGCTTTTAAGAGCAGAGGACAAGGCCGGAGAACCTGTCACTGCCTATTGCTATCAAAAGGGATGTTTGCACACCTTGTGATAACAATAGAAGTAATGAAAAAATGGTGTATCAGGTGCGCTAAACTGCTGAATAATGTGTCTAAAAAGATACATATAATGATAAATCAACAAAAAATATTGATATTGTGGGAAGACAAACCTATACAAATTTGAATAAAACAATTAGAGCCCATTCACACAGGGGCGACACGACTTGCTGGGGCGAACTGTGAAGTTGCGGTGCACGACGCGACATGCACGGACTTCATATCATTGAAGTCAATGCAAGTCGCCTCCAGGTCGCCCCAAAGTAGTACAGGACCCTTTTTCTAAGTCGGAGCGACTTGTGTCGCTCCTATTAGAACGGGTCCTGTGCTAATCAATGGCAGGCGACCAAGTCGCCTGACAAGTCGCGCTAGTGTGAATGGGGTCTTAATATTAAATCAGGTTTGACAACGTGGTGACAATCAATCTATCAATCAAAAGGAGTGAGTCCATAAGGTGAAAGATAAATGTCCAAAATTGTGTTCAACTGACATGCATGTGAACAAAATCCAAAAGTGCGAAATCCAAAAATAGATGTGAGCAGTGAATCCTCCACCGTAATTGGATGTTCAGTGGGTGTACCTGTTTTTCCTGGTATTCATTTGGATCTTGATAACGCACACGCCCTTGTGTTATTGTCATCTGGTAAGGAGCACATACAATTACGGTAGAGGCTTCACTGCTCACATCTATTTTTGGATTTCGCACTTTTGGATTTTGTTCACATGCATGTCAGTTGAACACAATTTTGGACATTTATCTTTCACCTTATGGACTCACTCCTTTTGATTGATAGATTGATTGTCACTACGTTGTCAAACCTGATTTAATATTAATTGTTTTATTCAAATTTGTATAGGTTTGTCTTCCCACAATATCAATATTTTTTGTTGATTTATCATTATATGTATCTTTTTAGACACATTATTCAGCAGTTTAGCGCACATGATACACCATTTTTTCATTACACTTTTATTTTCTAAGGTTGCAGCTTTTCTGATTTCCCAGCGCACTTTTTTCTTATCACATAACAATAAAAGTAATAACAGAAATGTAAAGGTACAGTGTTTAAAAAAAGCATGACATGTTTGGTATCTGTTTACTTGGCGTAACATCATATTTTATATTTTACCAAACTATTGGGTATTATATTGTATTTTTCCCCCAAAAATTGCGTTTGTAATACTGTGTGACATAAATAAATAAAACACCCACCAATTTATTCTCTAGGGCCTCTGCTTTAAAAAATATATAATGTTTGGGAGTTCTAAGTAATTTTCTAGGAAAAAATACAGATTTTTACATGTATGTAAGAAGCGTCAGAAAAAGGCCATGTCTGCAAGTGGTTAACACCCAACTCTGGATGCAATAAACGTAGCCTGGTTAAGGCAGTCATACAATTTAATGCCACAAAACCGACCTCCTATCATGTTGGCTTTATGCTGCATCCAGCAAATCTGTTAATTTACATGCCGGGATTAGTAGAGCGCCTGTTTTTCTTCTGATCTACTCGGGTGGAAGTAATGCACTTCTCATAGACCCCAGTACTTTGGTTGTGTCCTTACTTCCCTCTTCTCCTGGCCATTCAGAAATTCCTAAGCCTCTGACTTGCTTGGTACAGGACTCAGAAGCTAGCGGCAATCACTGTAGTAGCCGTGCCTACTATGTGATTGCCAGCTTCCACGGGGATCCCACAAGTATGGCATATACATTCTTAAATTGATCCAAGTTGGACTAATGTAACTACATACAAATTGCCATACCTGAACTTCAGCTTTAGGAATACATGCTGGATTGGAATTTATTTTCCTGCCAGAGTTTAAGCAAGAAACAAAATTATATCCCAATTTTAAAAACGCAACAAAATAAAAGCCGACTCCGGTTGAAAATCTAGAAAAACCCTTTGGGTTGGCTATTGTGAGATATTTTTGCCCTCAGTTTGTGTAACTAACTCTGAAACTTCTAGGCATCTTCTCTCTGCACGGTATAGGCAGATGTTTTTCAGTGCGACGACCATGAACGCAGCTCCTACAAAATGCAGCAGTTGCCTTGGAAGTGTCATGCTCTCTCTGCATATCACAGCTTGTCTCTAGACAAAGCCTCCCTCGTTCTATTCTTATCACTGCCAGCGATGAATCAAAGCCGCTAGCTTGTTAAAGAACAAGATCATCATATGTGCGTCTCTTATAGGAAAAAAAAAACACTTTGGCGACTGAAACGTCTGAAATCAGATTATGCTTACTAATTGGAACAGCTGAGAATGGCTCGTAATTAGGAGTTTACGGTTTGGCAAAGTTCTGTTTTCTAGAATTGGTTTTTAACCAATGTTGCGAGACGGAAGCCATAATTCACAGAGACATTTGTTAACTTATCACTTGCTGCTGGGTTACGATGAAGGCGGTGGGAGTTTTCAGAGAAAGAGTTTGAAGTTCTCTTTTTGTTTCCCTGGCTTTGCAGTGTATTGGTATCCAAATTTACATTGCACTCTTTGGGACCTTAGATGCTGACCAGGCTTTTACTTTGAAGCCCAGCTCTAGGCAACTAAAAAATGATCCCTTGCAGTGGTGCTGTGCCGGCTGTACTGCAAGCATTAATTGCTTGTATGGGTCTAGGACAGGGGTCTACAAACCTTCTAAACAAAGAGCCAGTTTACTGTCCTTCAAACTTTAGGACTAGACCATTGGGATAGAAAATGCCCCTCTGTCACGTACCTAGTCAGAGACTGGTAGGCCTCTCTTGTATCTCTAGCCCAGGTCCTGCTGAAGGTGGAACTGAGGGACAGGAGGAACACGAGTTACAGCAGGTGTTGATAGGAGTGCTTGCAGTAGGAGATGCAGGCCCTGGCAGGCTGGCAGAATATCAGGTCAGGAACAGTAGTTGTTTCAGCCGAAGTTAAAGGGGAACACACACTGTGGGTTCCAGACACGAGGCTTGTCAGAGCTCCCAGCAGGCTTGAGACAGGAACTCACTGTCCTGAGCAGATGACAGCCGAATAGGCACTTGAACCAGATATGAGAGCAGAGCCGTGAACAGCAGCGTGGTCACAGGGATAGCCGAGGTCAGCAATAGGCAGGCAGCGAAGTACTGAGACATAAGTGGGAGACATGGTGAAGAACGGAACCCGGGTCACCAACTGGCAACAGAGCAGAGGCAGGATCCAAGTTCAAGTGAAAGGCAAGCCGAGTCAGCAACAAGGGAACAAGAAAGGTAATAGCAGGACACAGGGAACAGCTGAAAGACCAGTCAGCACTGGAGCATGAGAAGGAGCCCCTTTAAATAGTCTGTCTGGTGTCAACATGCATTGAGTGCGTGCCCCTGCTCATTCCTGTGCGCATACGCATGCCTAGTCACCATTCTACCGAGAATTCTGCATGCATGCGCATTTCTATTAGCCATTCTTCGTCAATGCACATTTGTATTAGTGAAACGTCTGGTAGTCATTCTCTAACACCCAGCGTCAGTGTGAGTAGACAATGTTTCAGACTTGGTAGTCAGTGGGAATAAAAATAAATAAATTACATGGGTCTGTGGTGAGTAGGAGGAGGAAGCATGTCCAATCATTGGTATTAGTTGGAGGAATAGTGCACCATCATTGGTAATAATTGGGAAAATAGCTCCCCAACTTTGCTGTCAGTGGGAACAATAGTGCCCCATCGTTTATATCGGTGAGAGGAATAATGCCCTATTATTGGTATCAGTGGAAGGAAGGGTGCCATATTGTTGGTGTCAGTGGAAAGACTAGTACTTTTTTATCAGTGGTAGGAACAGTGCCCCAAAGGCCAGATAAAAGCAAGCAAAAGGCTGCATCTGGCCTGCGGGCCTCAGTTTGAAGACTACTGGTCTAAGGGAACAATAAAAGTAGATTTACTTACCCATGTATAAGGTTAATGTGATCTTTACTGATTCCTACCTCATAGTGTATGATAATACATTTATAAACACACTTATGATGAAACCTATATGGTATTAACCGCTTCTGGACTGCCCGCTGCAGTTTTACTGCGTCAGGCAGCCCCTCCTGCGCGAACCAACTTAGGTATACGTTGGTCGCGCTTGTAGCTAGGGGACGAGCGCGCGCCGCTGGCTCCCGCTCCTACTCATCAGCGGGAACTCTGATGCATGGGGCAGGCGTCTCCGATTGCCACTTGCCACCCGCGATCACTCCCCGCTGAGAGAAGAACGGTCAGCTGTTGTCTTCTCTCTGGAATGACCACAGAGTGCCTGTAATCCTTCTATATAGGATCATAGGTCTCTGTGATCATTTCACAAGCCTCGCCCCCATACAGTTTGAATCACCCCCCTAGGCTCATATTTAACCCTTTGATCACCCACAGTGTTAACCACTTCCCTGCCAGTGTCATTATTGCAGTAACAGTGCATATTTTTAGCACTGATTTCTGTAGCAATGTCACTGGTCCCCCCAAAAGTGTCAAAAATGTCAGTTAGGGGTCCGATCTGTCCGCCGCATTGTCGCAGTCCTGCAAAAAATCGCAGATTGCTGCCATTATTACTAGAAAAAAAACAATAAAAGTGACATAAATCTTTTTCACGTAGTTAGTAGACGCGATAACTTTTGCGCAAACCAATTAAAGCGGAGTTCCACCCTGGATTTGTTTTTTTTTTTTTTTAATACCCCCGGGACAGTCAGGGCTAGTGCATTCCACAATGGCTAGCCTCTGATCTGTCCCGGGTTGCACTTACCTGCAAGACGAAATACTTACCTTGCAAACGTCTTGTCCAGCGCTGCCATCTCAGATGTGGGCAGCTTGAAGCCAGCGCGTCCTCTTCGGCGTCTTCTTCCGCCTTCTGTGGTCCCACGATGCTCTGCGCCGGCCCCGACGTCACTTCCGGGTCGCGCGCGTCACCCCTCCACAGCTTCTGGGCATGCCCAGAAGCTGTTTAGAAGGGGATGACGCGCGCGACCCGGAACTGACGTCGGGCCGGTGCAGGCGCAATGATTCCTGGGAGCTATGACGTCCAGCTCCCAGGAATCATTGCAGAGCCAGGAAGTGACGACGGGCCGCGGCCGAGGAAGGAGGAAGAAGGAAGTAAGGTAAGTATATTTTCTTCGCTACGAGGTAAGTAAAAAAAAAAAAAATATGCGATTATCCATTTCTTTCTCAGGTGACCCGGAGCGAGAAGATGGAGGTAAGTATAAAAATAGGGTGGAACTCCACTTTAAAATACGCTTATTGCTAATTTTTTTACCAAAAATATGTAGCAGAAAACAAATTGGCCTAAAATTTTAAAAAATTTGGATTTTTATATATTTTTTTGGGGAATGTTATATAGCAGAATGTGAAAAATATTGTTTTTTTTTTTTTTTCAGAATTGTCGCTCTTTTTTTTTTTTTATAGCGCAAAAAATAAAAATCTCACAGGTGAGCAAATACCACCAAAAGAAATCTCCATTTGTGGGAAAAAAAGGACATCAATTTTATTTGGGTACAGCGTCGCACAACCGTGCAATTGTCTGTTAAAATAATGCAGTGCCGAATTGCAAAAAATGGTGTGGTCATTAACCACTTCAGCCCCTAGAAGGTTTTACCCACTGCGTGCCCGTCTCCTGCTGTGTCTAAACACACTACGTAGTACTACGTGACTGGACGCAGCCGAGCCGCCCTGCCGCAGTAATATTACTGTGGGTGGTCGGCAAGTGGTTAAGGGGGCAAATCCTTCCAGTCCAGAAGGTGGTTAAAGTTAAAATATATGATAAGTTAGGGTGATATATATACATATCCTAATGTATCTTCTATACTAATTAGTGAAGCTAAAATGGCGCTTGAGAGTTTGTTAAAAAAAAAAAGTTTTTACTAAGATGTTATCAGGAGGATACCTCCATGGACAATTACCCCATACCAATGTCTTGACGTTCTGATAAGGAAACCCTATAAAAGGATGATCTAGGAGCTGTCATACCAGCATACCGGGTGGCTTTATATGGGTTATGTCTTGTCATAAACCTTTAATTTGAAACTCTCTCAGTCTATAGATTGATTTCTTTCAGGTATCCGAAAGTTTGAAGAACTTGAGTTAAATTCTCTTTTCACCAATTCCTCCACTCTTCCCTGCCGCTAGACTGGTCTGTGCAGTATATTCTCCCTCCATCCTCCCGGTCTAGGATCTGGACGTCATCAAGACCAAAGTAGCATCCATAGCCTTTCATGTGTTGATGCAGAGGGACAGTCCACTGCCAGAGCGTAGGGGGCAGAGGATCACCTAAATAAATGTGCTTGTCCTCTTCCCCAGACAAAACACGCAATCAACCCTTGCAGTATCAGCGCAGCCCCACTGCAAAGGATATGTACAAGTTGGCTCAGTGTGTTATGTGACCCATAACAATGAATCAGCATTGGCAGTAATTATTGGCAGCAGGCGGGTCAGTAACATTTGATTGACTTGTTTCTCTTTAACATTCAGCTCATTTATTTTCCCTATTGGATAAGCTCATACATCTCAGTTTTCTGTGATTTCATTGGTTTATGTTTGCACCTTGAGCAGTATCTTATTGCATATTTTGTATTTATAAATAATGTCTTGCCTGCAAAGTGGCTGTTTCTAGTTTTCAATTTGACAGGTGAAAACTCCGGTTATCTTATAATAGCTCCACTGGTGCCGAATTAACCTGTTTCTAGAAAGGGTTGAGGACAAACCTACAGGGAGTGTGATGACTTGGGATGTGATCTGATTGTAAGTGCCATACATCAAAGCAGCTCATTTCTTATCTCTCCTGCAGAATAGATCCCATACTGCAAGGAAAGATAAGGAGCCTTGAAGGGTCTTCTGAAAATGTTATCCTCTTTGCCTATGGATTGGGGTACCTTGGACTCTTTGGCCTCTTGTACTATTAATAAAAAGAAATAGGTAATGTTATCCGTTGATTAGGGCTTCCAATTGTTCTGGAATTAATGATTTTTGCAATATAAATGTGTCCACTTGATATACAGATCCTTTGATTATTTGACATAAATCATACATAAAATTATTTTAGTCAAACAGTATGGGATATCTGCGCTAAAATGGTGAATAAGTACAATAGCGTAAAAGCATCCTGCATAAATTGTGTTAATTGCAAAAAAAACAATAAAAAAAAAACACAAGTGTATAAAAGTCCATATGCAGCGCTATAGATAAAAAAATCATAATAGTCCATGATCCAAACGAAAGGATGAGATCCCATCACCAGCGTCAGTGTAAATGGACTGCACACCACACCGCAGAGCCCAAAAAATCTCGTTACCAGAGCCAGAAATGACTATAGGCGTGTTAAGCCTCGTACACACGTACCGATTGTCAGCCGTAAATATTCGGCCGATGACCGATCGGCCGATTGTAGGCTTGTTAGTATGATGCTTCCGACAGCCGACAGCGCATTTTCAGCCGAACAGAATCTGTCGTGCAGGCATTAAAATTTTTGTTGGCCAACACCAGAACTGCCGATTGTTCGCCAGTCAGTACAGATTTCGGCCGACATACAGCAGATTAGCAAGACTGGGCATGCTCAGAAAATAAAAAAGACAAGGAAAGTTAACCATCACATGACATCCCTTTTGCAGTCGGCTGTTGTTGGCCGACAAAATAAGTGTGCAGTCTTTTGCAGTTTTTAACAGACACGACTGGACAAAAGACGGCCGATCGTTCGGCCGACGATCGGTACGTGTGTATGGGGCTTAAGAGATAGGATGTGATCAACAGCAGTGTTCAGGTGAGCGGCTCCTCATCAGACACCTTCACTTGGTAGGTAATCACCAAACTCCATTCCTCCATACAGACACCACTATTGTGCTGGAAGTAACGACTTTCCTCTCATATATGAAGAAGTCCCATTGAATGAAACGCATCAGGCGGGACGCTCAGGCAAAAGTACGCTACGAACCACAGTGGTTTTTTTATGTATCTATAAAGCTTTTTGACTAATTACCTTTGTAAGTACCTTTTCAATAAACTCCCTATGATTTTATGCGGACCTTCACTATATGCTGCTTCGTTGTCTCTTTTTGGTGGCATTACCCCTATATATGAGAGTAAAGTCGTTACTTCCAGCGCAATAGTGGTGTCTGTATGGAGGAGTGGAGTTTGGTGATTTTATTATTTTTCGTGCATGTATTTTTAAAATCTGAATTTTTGCTAGCAAATGATGTATTTTCTTAAAGCTAAGGTCCTGTAGAATAAAAAGGTGTAAAAATTAGAGTCAAGTATAATTGGGCGCTACCCTTATACAAACTGTGATGAATAGAATGCCAGCTGCTGCTACCACCTAAATGTCTTCCCACATAAAAAGTGATAAAATGACAAAATGTGGTAGCGCTGCTAAAAAAGAATAAATAATGAAGTAAGCAGTATAAACCATAAATATCATCCAATTACTGTACCAAAGTAAGCTAAATATCTTGCTAAAGTGCAGTGTGAAGCAGAGATACCTTCTCTGATTAAAAAGGGTGCTACCAAGACAAAAAAATCCTAAATAAAAACAATTACATTGGAGGAAAAAATGTGATGCCACCACTATAAAATTAGTAAAAAAAAAAAAAGTGTAAAAGAAGTTTACATAATATACCATATTAAATATAGTGCCAAATGGGTAAAAATCGAATAAAGTGCACTATAGTGCAGAGACCCCGTCTCTGGTGAATTAAAGTTCAAATAAAGCGGATTAATCCAAAGTGAAAAAAATATATATATAAATAAGTAACCACTCCAACAGTGCAAATGTGCAGTATGTAAAGTCCAAAAAAACCTCTATTGGAAAAACAGACAGTGGGTCATTCTGTGTGTGTCCACTCCTTTAAGTGGTGTGCTGCTATTACCAGGTGAAGTGTTTGCTCGTCTTCATAATTCACCCTCAAAGGGGTCTCAGGCAGTTAGAGAGCAGCTAGTATTAATGCCATCCATTCAATAGATCGCTCTACTATAATTGGTGTTGGTCCAAAAGGGTTAGGACATATAAAAAAGAAGACACGTTCAGGAGGCATATACCCAGATCCCAACTTTAAATATTAAACTCACATTTATTAGAATAAAAACAGCTTTAACAATCATGACTCCAAAGAGGTTAACATCAAACCGTCAAACCTGCCCACCGCTTGGTACCTCTACGCGTTACGCCATATCCATCATGGCTTCAACTGAAGGAATAAAATGGTGGCAGTTGACATTTTTATTATGTCGAACAATATATATGCAACTGTTTATCAATCTAGGTTTTGTTCTATCACCAGATGGAAACATAAAAAAACATTGTCCATTTTTAGGAAAGAAATGCCTTGACTGGGATAGTTCAGATATAAGAAGTTACATCCTCCACCCCACAGCCTGGCCATTACAACATTAATATGCATATTTTTAAGAAAAAAAATACATTAAAATGAATTTCAGTGCAAGCACAATATAATACCCAATTTTTTTAAAAAATGTAAAAAATTGTGTTGCTTCGGGTAAAATAATTCCAAGCATGCCTTAAAATTGCGTGTGCCCGTGAAATCATGAAAAACTATGGTACACAAAATTCTTGTTAGGTGATTCATTTAAAGCCTTTACAGGTGATCAGTTTAGAGTTAACTGTGAATTATAGTCCTAGAATTATTGCTCGATGGTCACGATGATACCTTATATGTGTGGCACAACTTTTGCCTACATACATATGCATACATGAGGGGTGCTTTTAGAATTGTTTTCATATTTTTATTCCTTTTTATTGTTTAATACATATAGCACATGAACTTTAATGGCATCCCAGTCTTAGCCCACCCTTTGCAGCTATAACAGCTTCAACTCTTCTGGGAAGACTAACCACAAGGTTTAGGAGTGTGTCTATGGGAATGTTTGACCATTCTTCCAGAAGCCCATTTGTGAGGGCACTGATGTTGGAGAGAAGGCCTGGCTCGCAGTCTCCACTCTAATTCATCTGAAAGGTGTTCTATCTGGTTGAGTTCAGAACTCTGTGCAGGCCAGTCATGTTCCTCCACCCCAAACTCGCTCATCCATGTCTTTATGGACCTTGATTTGTGCACTGGTCCAAATCATTTGGTGGAGGGGGGATTATGGGGTGGGGTTGTTTTTCAGGGGTTTTGCTTGGCCCCTTAGTTCCAGTAATGGGAACTCTTAAGGTTTCAGCATACCAAGACATTTTGGATAATTTCATGCTCCAAACTTTGTGGGAACGTTTTGGGCTGGCCCCTTCCTGTTCAAACATGACGTGCACCAGTGCACAAAGCAAGGTCCATAATGACATGGATGAGCGTGATTGGGATGGAGGAACTTGACTGGCCTGCACAGAGTCCTGACCTCAACCCAGTAATACACCTTTGGGATGAATTAGAGCGCAGACTACGAGCCAGGCCTTCGCTCCAACATCAATGCCTGACCTCATAAATGCGCTTCTGGAAGATTGGTCAAACATTCCCATAGACACACTCCTAAACCTTGTGGACAGCCTTCCCAGAAGAGTTGAAGCTGTTATAGCTGCAAAGCGCGGGCCAACTCAATATTGAACCCTACGGACTAAGACTGGGATGCCATTAAAGTTCATGTGCGTGTAAAGGCAGGTGTCCCAATACTTTTGGTGATCTAGTTTTTTTTTTTCTTTATTTAACTTTGTTGCTATCAGAAGGGGGATAACCAGCAGCCCCCTATGTGAAAGTGATAGCATGGGCAGAAGACAGGTACACTTTACGGAGACATTTGGGATCTATTAAACCCCAATGTCTACCTGCCCTTTATTGCAGCTTGTTTTACCATGCTGTTTATAAACGTACCTTGGTAGACAAGGGGTTAAAGTATATATCTACCTATCTTCCCAAATTTTCCCCAATCCTCCAATTTACTCCTTCCCTTTAGTACAGGTACAAGCATTATTTCCATCCTTTTACTTTGTTCCTGTAGCTAGAAACCGCTTTTTTCTACTCCCATTGACATCATCACCTGGCTTATCAAACTCTTGCAAAGGCCGCCCCCAGAACTACATCTTCTAAGAGCCCTTTTACTTTACTTACTAAAGGGAAATAGCCTGTTCTCTTTGCAGGGTAATTTTGCTTTGCAAATGAATGAGATGAAGGTCTGCTGACTTTCATGTTCCAATTACATGCAAGATTTTTTTTTTTTTTTTGCTTACGTGTGATTGGGTAATTTTTGCTAAGTCAATTCTTACCATATTTCACTAAGCTAAGGGAAAATTCCTTTGCCTAGTGAAGATTGACCAGCCTTTTTACCTTCAGTAAATCATCCTCAGGGTATGGGTAGGCTCTTCGGAGTCAAGACAGCAGCAATGTTTTGTTGGGAAAGAAATTATTACATTCATGTGGAGAGAGACAGCAAGGGGTTGGGGATAGGCAGAGTTCTATAGTCCAGCAGTCAGGGCTGACAATGCCTGTTGGGATTTCTTTGCAGGAAAGGCACTGTGTTGTCATTCCAACTGGAAGTAGCTGGGAGCTCACTGGATTTCTCAAAGATCAATGGCTATTTTTCTGTTCTTTTAAAGGAATTAAACATGGAAAATGTAAATCTATTCCAGAGTGGTACTAATTATGGTATTTATCGCCCTGAAATACACTGAAAATTAGGTTTGTTTCAGAAGATTCACATACCATTTTTCCCCATAAATAAGCCCTACTCCAAACATTGGACCTAGTGTGATTTTCAGGGAGGGCTGCAATATAAGCCCTACCCCGAAAATAGGCCCTAGTAAAGTCCTGTATATAAAATCTGTTTTGTAAAAAGATTATATAATGTCCAGTGTGTCTCCTTTTGTAACTTTATTATCAAAAATACCTTATTTACAGCGCCGCTGGGCGCTCAAGTGGCCCGCTGGAGATCTTCTCCTCACCTCCTGGCTGACGTCAGCGGCCTCTCTCTCTGCAGTGCACAGAGCAGGACTGGTGTTAGCGGGGATCTTGCCCCTTTCCTCGGCAGTCCTCGGAGAGGGGAATAAGAGCTACGGTGGATCACGTGAGCGCCCCATGGCGCTGTGGCGCTGTAAATAAGGTATTTTTGACAATAAAGTTACAAAAGGAGACACACTGGACATTATATAATCTTTTTATAAAGTTACAAAAGGAGACTCACTGGACATTATATAATCTTTTTATAAAGTTACAAAAGGAGACTCACTGGACATTATATATTCTTTTTATAAAGTTACAAAAAAAGACTCACTGGACATTATATAATCTTTTTACAAAACAGATTAAATATTTTTTACAATTACTTTACCTAAGGTTTATTTTTGGGATTGTCGATGTCCTGGTGATGACTCCTGAGCTGACAGGGGGAGAGAAGACAGGGGACATAGATAAGACATCCCCTGTAAATAAGCCCTAGTGTGTTTTTTATTAATATAAGACCCGATCTTATTTTCGAGGAAACACAGCGTTTACTCTTCCTCT
This sequence comes from Pelophylax lessonae, assembly GCF_965119305.1. NCBI lineage: Eukaryota > Metazoa > Chordata > Amphibia > Anura > Ranidae > Pelophylax > Pelophylax lessonae. Next base: position 262,875,309 of record NC_138775.1, on the reverse strand, counting down.
CCCTGTTTATCCGAATTAGCAAATAAAAAAATGTTTACTTTTATTGGGGTTGCTGTACACGTATAAATTCACAAGAGGTTCCTCCATTCACAGCAAAAGCGTGGATGAAGGGATCTCCCCCGGTGGCTCCTGTATTTTGACAGCGAACACCCGCATTGAATGATCTTGTTAAGTTTTCTGCTGACCAGTATTCCCAAATCCTTCTCCAGAATTGTTTTGCTCAGCTGCATTTGTAATGTAAAATTGGGCAATGCTATTCCCCTGGAGGTGCATAACTTTATATTTTTTCATGAAATGTAATTTGTTGTTTTTGTTAAGACACTTCTTTAACCTCCCTGGCGGTAGGATTCTTTTGGATTTTAGGTGCTGAAAGCGGTACCATTATTTTGCATGTAATTCTTGTGAATGAGCAGCCCAAACCAACTGTATACATTATATATATATATATATATATATATATATATACATATACATAAAAAGTACAGTAAGACTGCAGGAAAGGGCACTGGGGGGGCAAACTAATGTGATTTTTTTTTTATTTTGAACTGTATCAGTGTGTTTGGTGTGTTTTTACATTTGAATTCGTCGCCGGTTCCACCCCCCTGCGAACGTCACGTCGCAGGAGACGGAAGCCGGGGCACGGAGACGATCGGGAGGAAGAACCGCCGCGAGACACCGCCGGGACAGATGCTTCTGGCGGTACCCCGAGTGTGGCTCGGGGTTACCGCTTTTGGCTCTGAAATTTAACCCCGAGCCACGCTCGGGAATACCGCTAAGAAGGTTAACAGGTCACTGTCCTGCTAAGTTTTAAAGATCCCACATAATTTTGTGTCCCCAGTAAAAAACATGATGTTCATTTTTTTTTTTCACACACCAAATCATATAAGTATATGTTAAATCAAAAGTTTCTTTACTTTAAAAAATAGTGAAGAATGTTAGAACCCCTGTTGAGTTTTTACACCAAGGGCTCCATTATTATATTATTATTATTGTTATACAGGATTTATATAGTGACAACAGTTTGCACAGGGCTTTACAACGTTAGGGCAAACAGTACAGTTACAATACAATTCAATACAGGAGGAATCAGAGTGCCCTGCTCGTTAGAGCTTACAATTTAAAAGTCATTAAAGAGATTATCCGCACTACCTGTCCTGTTGATGTTTTAGGTTTTAGCAGGCAAGAAATAAGAGGAAAACGAAGGCAGCCCACATACGATTCTTTTTTTTTTCTTTCAACCAGCAAATTGAAAAAAAACAAAAAAAAAACATGAACCAATTCCCCCATCACTCCTGCTAACCTGTTTTATTCTGCCAGCGGGTAGCCTTCCCCCTCCTACAGAATACAGAATACAATGATTAGTCAGAATACAGTGATTAGTGTTGCTGGCTATAGTATACTCAACAGAATGATCGTATCAATAGATTGATTTGTGTACAACCAGCTAGCTCATACATGGATCAAAATTCGGCCTGTTCAGCAGGGAGCTACTAAATTTAATGTGTATAATGTATGGCTGGCTTAACTGCTCACTTGTTTTTTGTTTTGTTTTTTCCTTCCATTTATTGCGGTTTATTCATTTCTTTATATTTACTGTATCCTAAATAGGTTTAGTTTTAGTTTAGTTACTTGCTTTTCTTTTTTGCTTCTCTAAAACTTTCATATTCAGCCACAGAGTTTTCTTTTATCCTTGGATGTTTTGTTTCCAAAGGGAGTGTAGTTGTCAGTGTATTTTTTGGGATTATCTTTCAAAATTATTCATTTGGTTTCATTGTCTTAGTTTAACAATAGGCCTTCCTAATATACAAATATAAAGCAGGCCATAGATGGAGACATTTTGGTTGCAGGAAAGAAAGTCACTTGATTCCCTTGATGGGGGAATCGCTCCCACTGAGCCCTGAGCCATTGTGTTCTCCCAACCGGGAGGGGGGGAGTACCCGCCAGGAGAACTCAGTGATTGCTGCTAGAGGCTATAATAGCCGCTAGCAATAATCGTATGTAAAATCTGACAGGCCGGTTGTGCTTAAGTCGATCAATCTATCAATTTGGGTACATTCAGCCTGCCCCCTGCCCATACATGGTTCAAATCTCTGCTGGTTCAGCAGATTCAAACCAACTGTGGCCGAGAAGGTGTTTTCTGAGTTGTGTAAACTTTGTATTACTTCAAATTTGTGTAATTCTCTTGTCCAAAAGCACTGAACACCAAGGAAATATTACTTTATTGTGGTCATTGTTGCCCGAGTGTCCATGGTCTATTGGAAATGACTAAAGCAGGGTAAATACGTAAGGAAATTCATCTGGTTCAGCAGGAACCGGACACATTTCTTTCTGTGTGTACCCCTCTCTGTTCCTCAGAAACTGGTATACCCCAAAAAGCTGGCTGGAGAAGTTACCCTTGCATTGAGGATTAAAGCTCATTTGTTTAGGGAGATAGGATTAAGGTGAAATACTTACTTTATTCTTCTCTCCCACATTCTTCCTTCTCATCGTAAGACTAGTCCTCTCAAAATGCTCCTCCAACATAATGGTCCTGCATTATAGATGAAGACACTGAGGGCCTGTCCCCGTCCCAGGAGTGTTGGACAGAGCAGGAGAGTGCGGGTTGCTGGGGGAGCTAGAAATAAAGTACGTTTTTTTATTTTTTTAAGTTATAGACAAAATGAGAAATGTAAACCTTTCTGTGTTCAGAGTTGTTCAGCTTTTCAGCACTTTTAGTATAATTCACTCCTTACATGAACCCTACCTCTTTCCCAAGTCTTGTCCCCACTCCTCTGTATTGTTAGGTTATGTCTAGACAGGTGGTTAGGGAGCGCCCTAAAAACCAAGTTTTTACCACCACCCAACTGCTCCCCCTTAAGCTTCAATAGTGGGGTGTTTACATGGCACAGTAACAATGTTTCAGTTCATGCCCGCAAAACACATTCAGGCGAACAGGGGAGCGCCAGAAATGCGTTGAGTGCATCGCACTTGGAAGTGGTGCATTTGTCAGCAAAAAGGGGGTTAAGACAGGTAGTGAGGAGGCATGACATTGTCTCCTTATGGCCTGCAAATGACCTTTGAAGCGCGATCCAAGAGCGTATCAGGCTGCAGAGGAGAGGTAGATTTAGACCCCTTTCACACAGGCGCCTCCGTGAAACAGATTCCGGTTGCTCAGCAGGGGGATCATTCCGCTGATCTCTGCTGAGCAGGCGGATGACAGGTCCTGTCTGCTCTGCACAGCAAAGAAACAGTCCTGCTCTCCTCTATGGGGAAATCAGATGGAAACGGACCGACCTGTCCATTTTCATCCGATACGATCTGCCAGATGGATGGAAAATAGGACCACCATCTGTGGTCATGTGTTTGGATATGTGTTCGCTGACATCCGCCGCTCCATAGGGGAGACTGCAAGGTCTGATCAGGTCCACCTGAAAAACTGACAGGCGGACCTGATCAGACAACCAGTGTGAAATGGCCCTAAAGCTCCGTACACACGATAGGAAAATCTGTAGGGAAAATTCGTCCGACGACCGATCTGTCGATTTTCGGATTGTTAGTATGGTGCTTTTGACAGCCGACACCGACTTTTTGGCTTACAAAATCCTGATGTGCAGGCTATATAATTTTTGTCGTCCGTCAAAACAACGTCAGATTTTCGTCTCATTAGTACAGATTTTGACGGAAAAAAATCTTAAGAGCAAGACTAGGCATGCTCAGAGATGAAAGAACACATACAAAGCAATCCAACACATGACATCACTTCTGAAGTAGAATTCTGTCGTACGGGAAAATTCGTATGAAAATAACCTCTTCACTTTCCACATCAGACTAGCATGCCACAAAAAACAGATGACAGATCGTTCGATAATCTGATCGTGTGTACGGGGCTTTAGATACAAAAATACATCTAAAATCTACCCTTAGAAGTACAGCTCATGGGGAACAGCATCTTTACTGAAAATATCTCAGCTAGGCTCAGATGACAGGCAGTAATGCCTGTTCATTAAACTAAAATTTACAACTTAGGCCCCTTTCACACTTGTGCAACCTTTCATTCAACTTTGGACATCAGAGTTGCACGATATGTTGTTCCTCATGTATTCCAATGATACCCATTCATATATGCGCAGATTAAAGTTGCAGCAATTTCAAAGTAGTTCATGCACTGCTTTGGTCTGACTTTCATGCAACTTGAGGGCCATAGACTTCAATGTTAACCCTTTAGAAGTTGCATAAAAGTCATACCTGAATGTTATACAATGCAACTTGTGTGCAACAGTTGTTCATTTAACTGGTGAAAGCCAAAGTCGTATCCAAGCTACACCATTCCAAAGTTGCATCAAAGTTGCACTCCAAAGTCAGCGCAACTTTTGAGTTGTACAAGTGTGAAAGGGGCCTTAGATTGTAAGGCTAACTCTAGGTTTCATTTATCATCATCTTTTATATTTTGCAAAAACAAATTGGGCATTATATTGTGTTTGTGTGCACCAAAATTCATTAAAGTGCATATTTTCTAAAAAAAAAAAATGGATTTGATAAACCGCTGCACAAATATTGTGTGACATAAAAAATTTAAACCACCCACCATTTTTTTTCTCCAGGGCCTCTGCTTTCAGAAAATATATAATGTTTGGGGGGTTCTAAGTAATCATTTATTAAAAAAATGCAGACTTTTACATGTATGTGTCAGAATTGGCCTGGGCAGAAAGTGGTTAAAATTTCTTTAAGGCCAGGGTCACATGGGGACAGGATGCAGGAGAGAAGGAGCAGAGTTCATTGTGGAGGGTGACGGTTACAATTTGGTGACTCTGCCACCGATGAGGTGTCAAAATATTAAAATTTGTGTAGACAAATCCATCTCACTTAAACCAGCAATCCAGTCTTCACTGGGGTAGCTAAATCCCAATGAGAGCAGCAGTATGTTTTATGAGCAATGATAGGAGGCAGTGAAAGGTCTGGTGGATGTGCTGAATATTGGTTTACCGCAAAAATTGTGTGTGTATAATAGGTCCACCTTAAATACACACCACAAACCCGGAACGTCTCCACAGGGCTGAGCACCGCACATTAATGCAAGTCCTTAATTAAATGGGCATTGTCATGTACTGTAGGAGGATGGCTCAGGCTGTCTTCTAATCGCACTGACAAGTCAACCAGTGAACTTCCAGCGCCTCCGCCGGGAGGCTGGGATGTCTGGCTGGAGGGTCACCGCTCTTCTTTTTAATTACAGACAAACAAGTCCCAGGTTCTGATTCCTACTGGGGATACATGTAGGATTGTAATCGCTAGTTGGTACGAAATTTAACTCATAACTCATTGGCTGTACATTGGTGTCAGTTGTTACGAAGGGATTAACCACTTCAGTTCCGGAAGGTTTACTCTCCTTCATGACCAGGCTATTTTTTGCTTTACGGCACTATGTTATTTAAACTGACAATTGCGCGGTCATGCAACGCTGTACCCCAAAAAAAAAAAAAAATGGATGTTCTTTTTTTTCCAACAAATAGAGCTTTTTTTTGGTGGTATTTGATCACCTCTGCGGTTTTTATTTTTTGCGCAATAAGAGCCTCCTCTTCCACATATTCACATAGGACACGTTGTTTACCATTGGCTGTTTTATGCTTGGTGCGAGCAGTCCTACAAAGATATATTTATATAAACTTTAGAGAAAGTTGTGTTTTTTTTTTTGTTTTTTTTAGTAACTACATCATTTTTATTTATTTTTTTTATGGAAATTTTATTGAGCTTTAACCACTTCTGGACCGGAGGATTTTCCCCCTTAATGACCAGGCCATTTTTTGCGATTCGGCACTGTTATTTTAACTGACAATTGCGTGGTCGTACGGCGCTGTACCCAAACAAAATTGATGTCCCTTTTGTCCTACAAATAGAGCTTTATTTTGGTGGTATTTGATCACCTGTGCGATTTAAATTTTTTGCGCTATAAACAAAAAAAAGGCCGACAATTCTGGAAAAAAAAAACATTTTCCGCTTTCTGCTATATAACATTCCCATTAAAAAAAAATGTGAAAATCAAATTTTTTATCCATTTAAGACCAATTTGTATTCTGCTACACACTTTTGGTAAAAAAAAAATCCCAATAAGAGTATTTTGATTGCTTTGCGCAAAGGTTATCGCGTCTACAAACTAGGGGAAAGATTTATATAATTTTTATTTATTTATATTTTTTTACTAGTAATGGCAGCGGTCAGCGATTTTTAGCAGGACTGCGACATTGTGGCGGACAGATCAGACCCCTAACTGACATTTTGGGAGGGGCCCAGTGACATTAATACAGTAATCAGTGCTAAAAATATGCACTGTTACTGTAATAATGACACTGGCAGGGATGGGGTTAACCCAGGGACGCTCAAAGGGTTAAATGTATGCATAGGGGGTGTTTTCTAACTGTGAGGGGAATGAGGCTTATGGAATCAACACAGAGACCTGTGTTCCTAAATAGGAGGATCACAGGCGCTCTGTATTGATTCCTGAGATTTAGAACTACGTTCTCTCTCCACAGGGAGTGATCTTGGGTGCCGGACGGCAATCACGGCCGCAGGCTCGTGTATCAGCTTCCCTGCTGGCAAATGTCGGTGTGCCCCTGCCCTCAGGATCACTCCCACAGATGGCCGTACAGGTAAGGCGATTCCTGGCACAGTATATATGTGGCGGGCGGTCGGCAAGCGGTTAAATAGGTTTATAGTGATATGACAAATAATCAAAACAAGTACAAGATACCTTGAAGAGCACAAGTACGAGTACATAGGGTACAGCTAAGAAAGGTCAGTACATTTGGTAACCGAAATCTGGTTTACATCTGCAAAGCATCACATATTAACCACTTCCGGAAGAATTACCCTCCTTCACGACCAGGCTATTTTTTGCGATATGGCACTGCGTTATTTTAACTGAAAAGTGCACGCTCGTGCAACGCTGTACCCAAATAAAATTGATGTCCTTTTTTTCCCACAATTAGAGCTTTTTATTGGTGGTATTTGATCACCTTTCCAGTTTTTATTTTTTGCACTATAAACAAAAAGCCGACAATTTAAAGAAAAAAAATATATAGTTTTTATTTTCTGCTATAAAACATAGCCAATAAAAACAATGTAAAAAATGTCTATAAATTTAGGCCAATATGTATTCTGCTACATGCTTTTAGTAAAAAAATATCCCAGTAAGCGTATATATTGATTGGTTTGCGCAAAAGTTATAGCGTATACAAACTAGACATTTGCCGGTTTTCGGTAATTCGATATATCGCGGTATTGCATAGCCACGGTATTGTTATTGTGGCATTTTTATAATACCGAGTTTCTCTGCTCCTCAAGTCTGCCTGACTTTAGAATTGATACATTTTCAGTGAGCTGGATGACTCATTCACTCACAGTTCACTCACTCAATAGAAACAGCTCTGGTAATATGATCCTAGAGTGAGAGACTTAGCTCCCCCCTGTAACCAATCAGACGGCTCCCACTCAGCACACACCCACATGCTTCTTCCAGGGCTCAGACACAGAAACACTGCTAATACAAGTAAGTTTCAGCAGATAGAATTAGATAGATAGAATTAGATAGATATTATATATATATTTATAGATAGATAGATAGAGATATACATACATACATACATACATGGGCATAGCAGCATATCATATACAGTATATATATATATATATATATATATATATATATATACACACACACACGCATAGCAGCCCACATTACATTATATAGCCATCAAGCAGTGTCTGGCCTACCTGGTGATGACTGGTCCTGGCGCTCTGATCCGATGGCCTGGTCTTTAAAGGGGCAAATCCTTGCGGTCCAGAAGTGGTTAAACCTGCAGGAGGACCGGTGTTTTTATCTATTAATGACTTTACTATTGCTTTAGGCCTGGTTCACATGTATGCGGGTTGGGGCACCACATTTGCACAGGCATAGCAGCCCATTGATTTGAATGGGCTTGAGCTGCTATGCCTGCGTTTTCGGCTGAAAAAAGGTGCATGCAGAATTTAACCGCTTCCATACAGAGCAGTTAGACCCCCTTCCTGCCCAGACCAATTTTCAGCTTTCAGCACTCTCACACTTTGAATGACAATTGCTCAGTCATGCTACACTGTAACCAAACAAAATTTTTATCATTTTTTTCACACAAATAGAGCTTTCTTTTGGTGGTATTTGATCACAACTGGGGTTTTTTTTTTCGTGACATAAGCAAAAAAAGAGCAAAAATTTTGCAAAAAAAACACTTTTTTTTAGTTTCTATTATAAAATGTTGCAAAAAATTTATTTTTCTTCATACATTTGGGCCAAAATTTATACTGCTACATATCTCTGGTAAAATTAACCCAAATTAGTGTATATTATTTAGTCTGTGTGAAAGTTATTGAGTCTAGAAGCTATGGTACCAATTACTGAAAATTGATCACACCAGATGTACTGATGGCCTATCTCCTTTCTTGAGGCCCTGAAATGTCAGGACAGTACAAATACCCCCCAAATTACCCCTTTTTGTATAGTAGACAGTCCAAGGTATTTAGTAAGAGGCATGGTGAGTTTTTTGAAGTTATAATTTTTTCCCACAATTCTTGGGAAAATGAAGAAAAAATTTTTTTTTTCTTTTTTTTCCCAAAACGTTGTCAATTTATAACCTATTTCTAACACATAGCATGTACACAGCAAAAATGACACCCCAAAATTCATTCTGCTGCTCCTTCTGAGTATGGTGATACCACATGTGTGAGACTTTTACACAGCCTGGCCACAAAAAAAGACTCCACGTCCAAGTAGCACCATAAGGCATTTTAGGAGCATAAATACACATAAAACTTTCTTACTACCTATCACACTTTTCAAGGCCCTAGAGCACCAATACAATGGAAAAGTCCACAAAATTACCCCATTTTGGAAAGCAAACACTCCAACGTATATTCTATGAGGCATTATGGGTCCTTTGAACATGTCATTTTTTTCCACAAGTTTTTGGAAAATGTGGGAAAAAAATAAAAACTTTTTTTTTTTACACAAAGTTGTCAATTTATAGGATATTCCTAACACATAGCATGTACACAGCAAAAATGACACCCCAAAATACATTCTGCCACTCCTCCTGAGTATGGCAATACCACATGTGTGAGACTTTTTCACGACCTAGCCATATAGAGGGACCCAACATCCAAGGAGCATCATCATGCATACTAGCCACTTGCCTAGGCCTATTTTTGACATTTGGTGTTTACAAGCTAAAATCAGTTGTTTTGCTAGAAAACTGCTTAGAACCCCCAAACATTATATAGTTTTTTTTAGCAGAGACCCTAGAGATTAAAATGGAGATTATTGCAATATTTTTTATCACACCGTATTTGCACAGCGGTCTTCCAAACGCAATTTGTTTGGAAAAAATTCACTTTTTTTAATTAAAAAATAAGAAACCAGTAAAGTTAGCCCAATTTTTTTCCATAATGTGAAAGATAATGTTACGCCGAGTAAATAGATACCCAACATGTCATGTTTCAAAATTGCGCACGCTCACGGAATGGCGACAAACTTTGGTACTTAAAAATCCCCATAGGCGACAATTTAAAAATTTCTACAGGTTGCCATCTTTGAGTTACAGAGGAGGTCTATGGCTCAAATTATTGCTCTTGCTCTAACGATCACGGCGATACCTCACATGTGTGGTTTGAACACCGTTTACATATGTGGGCTGGGTTTCCGTATGCGTTGCTTCTGCGCGCGAGCTAACGGGGACAGGGCGCTTTAATTTTTTTTTTTTTTTTTAATATTTATTTTATTTATTATTTTTTATTTTTACACCGTTTAACAAAAAAAAAAATGGATCATTTTTATTTCTATTACAAGAAATGTAAACATTACTTGTAATAGAAAAAGGCACGACAGGACCTCTTTTTTTTTTTTGTGAGATCTGGGGTCAAAAAGTCCTCAGATCTCACAAGTACACTAAAAGATAGAAAAAAAAAAAATTATTATATAAAATGAAAAAAAAAAAAGTTCTTTAAACCGGTTGCTAGGCAACAACATTTTCCGTAGCTCCGGTCCTCCAAGACCATAGAGTCAAGTGAGGGCAAGCACCGGTATTTAGGTTTAAACGGAGGACGTATATAAACCTTTTTGGACTTGGACATGGTGGCTGTATGAAGGGTGACAGATACTCGGGTACTTTGTTGGGCAGGTGACAGGCAGGTGACAGGTACTCTGGTACTGATGAGCAGGTGGCAGGTACTCGGGTACTCCGATAGGCAGTTGACAGGTACTCGGGTACTCTGATGGGCAGGTGACAGACAGGTGATAGGTACTGATGAGTAGTACTGATACTGATAGGTGATACTGTACTGATGGGTACTGATGATCAGTACTGATACGTGATAGGTACTGATGAGTAGTGATGGGTACTGATGAGCAGGCGGCAAGTACTCAGGTACTTCAGGCGTCAGGTACTCTGATGAGCAGGTGGAAGGTACTCGGGTACTCTGATGGGTAGGTGACAGGTACTCAGGTACTCTGATCACGGGTACTCCGTTGACAGGTACTCAAAGTACCCGAGTACCTGTCATCAGAGTACCCGAGTACCTGTCATCAGAGTACCCGAGTATCCGTCATCAGAGTACCCGCGTACCTGTCATCAGAGTACCCGCGTACCTGTCATCAGAGTACCCGAGTACCTGTCATCAGAGTACCCGAGTACCTGTCATCAGAGTATCCGAGTACCTGTCATCCGAGTACCTGTCATCAGAGTAGCCGCGTACCTGTCATCAGAGTAGCCGCGTACCTGTCATCAGAGTACCCGCGTACCTGTCATCAGAGTACCCGCGTACCTGTCATCAGAGTACCCGAGTACCTCTCATCAGAGTACCCGCGTACCTGTCATCAGAGTACCCGAGTACCTGTCATCAGAGTACCCGAGTACCTGTCATCAGAGTACCCGTCATCAGAGTACCTGAATACCTGTCACCAGCCCATCAGAGTACCCGAGTACCTGTCATCAGAGTACCTGATGGGCTGGTGACAGGTACTCGGGTACTTTGATGGGCTAGTGACAGGTGCTCTTTATTGGGGGTGGGGGGGGGCAATCAGTGTGTTTGGGGTTCACTGTAATTGGTAACTAGCTGTTACCACAATCTACTCCTCACACAGGATCAGTGTGTGAGGAGGAGAACACGGTGACAGCTAGTTACCGTGTTCTCTGTTGACATTTGTGACCGGCTGTGATTGGACACAGCCGGTCACGTGGTAAAGAGCCAATTTCATTGGCTCTTTACCTAGATCTGGGATCGACTCTGTCCGAGGGACGAGCCTCGTCCCCGATCGCTGCTCTGCGCGCCCCCGGGGGAGCGCATTGCAGAGAGAACGAGCGGCTCGTGCTGGAGCCGCTCATGTGATCGGCTGTGATTGACACAGCCGATCACATGGTAAACAGCCAATTTCTATTGGCTGTTTACCTTGATCAGGGATGGGCTATGTCCGAGGGACGAGCCTCATCCCTGATCGCTGCGCTGCGCGCCCCCCCGTCATATGACGTCCGCCCGGATCCGCACAACCACCATGCCGACGTCATATTACTATGACTCGGTATGGAAGTGGTTAAAAAAATGCAGTGGCCATGAAATCCATCCTTCTTTTGCACCATGCGACTTACCTGCCGTTGCTGCACACGCAAACTGTGTTTTTAAATGCCGTGCCCACGTATACAAAAAACGCAGAAAGCTTGCCAGAGCAGGAACTGCAGGTAAGTCGCATGGTGCAAAAGCAGGATGGATTTCAAGGCCACTGAATTTAAAAAAAAATGCTGCATGCACCTTTTTTCTGCGGAAAATGAGGGCATAGCAGCCCGTTCAAATCAATGGGCTGCTATGCCTGTGCAAATGTGGGCCGCCAACCCGCATACATGTGAACCGCCAACCCGCATACATGTGAACCAGGCCTAAAGCAATAGTAAAGTAATTTATAAATAACACCTCCTTCAGGTTTAACCACTTCTTGACCACAAGGATTTGCCCTCTTAATGACCAGGCCATCGGATCGGAGCCGAGCGCCAGGACCAGTTATCACCAGTTAGGCCAGACACGGCTTGATGACCTATTTTAGGCCTGGTTCAGAGTCTGTACTGACTGACTATATAATAATGTGCATAAGTGAACCAAAGCCCCTAAATTCAGCAATGAAATTCAAGTGAGGTAGAAATTTAATAATTTAAATTTAATAATTGAATACCGTGATAATACCGTATACCGTGGCAAAACCTTAATCAATTAATCGCAGCATGAAAATCTGATACCGTCACAAGCCTAATACAAACTATGGGATATTTTTATGGAATTTTTATTTATTTATTTATTTTTTACATTACATTGCGTCAGATAAATCAGACACTAAGTGACACTTTTGACACTTTTGTTTCGAGACAAGTGACACCAATACAGTGATCAGTGCTAAAAATATGCACTGTCACTGTACTAATGACACTGGCAGGGAAGGGGTTAACATCAGGAACAATCAAAGGGTTTATATGTGTTGCTAGGGAGTGCTTGCTAACTGTGTGGGGGAGGTCCTTTAACTGTGGGAAGACAGAGATCCGTGTTTTTGTTTAGCAGAAACACAATCTCTATCTTTCCTTGTCATAGAACAGCGATCTGCCTTGTTTACATAGGCAGACCGCTGTTCCGCCTCTCTCTGGAACAATCAGCGGATCCTTTCAGACATCGTGTCCAATCACAGCGGGAGCGGGCTGCCAGGGGAGGGTGTGTGCGCCCCAGATCCGGAAGTGCAGAATAGGTACCTGTACATCATTCTGCGCACAGTGCAATTTGCAAGGGGTTAAACAGGAGATCCAGTCTCTTAAGTGAAAACTGAAGCTGCTGTTTTGCGCCAAAACCTTTAACCCCGGAAGGTAGACATATTAGAGGATGATCATAATAAAAGAAATGTCTGAAAGAAATGTCTGATCCACGAAAACAAGTTTTATGTAAAGTGCATAAATTCCATGAACGTTCATGTCTAAACTCATCAAACAAGGGCACACTGCTGGTTTTTACAAATATAGAGTAGACAATAACCAACCAAAATTGTGCATTGTGATAAAATGGTTAATTTATGTTCATGGAACATTTATCTTTCGAAATTTGATCGTTCCATGATGGTAGTATCTATTGCCATTCCGATAAGTTGTTCGATTTTAGAAAACTCACACGGCCGATTTTCTGCTAGTGTATGGCCACTATTAGTGTCTATTCAGACACACAGCTCAGCCCCATTCTTACCTGGAAATAAATATCCCCCGATGATGTTTACAGGGCTGTCTCTCAACCTTGAGATCTGAAGAAGGAGGCTACGCCTCCGAAACGTTGTCCTTAGCAACCCCATGCAAGTCATGCTCTGGGTCCTGATCGTGGAGTCTCCCTCTGCTTAACCGCATTGTCAGTTTCTCTGAGCGGCTATAGCATCCGGCTCTTGGAGGGTGTGCGGCGGCGGCTGGACCGTGCGCAGGCTCACCACATCGAGTCTCCTTGAGTAATCCGAGGCGGTTGGCTTAGCCGTACGATACTCACTGACTAGTGCAGGACGAACAGCTGAGCCGCCGAGGCTAGGAGGAGACAGCCCTGTAAACATCATCGGGGGATATTTATTTCCAAGCATGACTTCCTATCTGTTTGTGAGTACCTGTTTTTATGGCTTCTATTAACTTCAAATAAATGGTGTTACACTAGGGCGGTGTGCGCTCTGTTCCTTTATTTTTTGTACAGCTGCTTTGCCTCATATCCCATGGAGAGTTAGGAGAGCTGCCACGCTTCATTCATGTGTCTCACCACAGGCCATATTACAAGATTCCCCAGCTTGAGAATCAATCTCCAGGATCTGCGCAGGGACTGGTAATGTGTGTTTTCTCAGCCCCATTCTTCACTCTCTGCTCACAGGCTATGACTGACAGCAGCAGGAGCCAATGGCTCCTGCTGCTGTCACAATGCACAATTTTGTCACATTTTATCACAATGCACAATTTTGGTTGGTTACTAATAAAATAAATAAATAAAAATTTCCCATCATTTGTCGATGCTATAACCTTTGTGTAAACCAATCAATATATGTTTTTTGTAATTTTTTTTTTTTTATGAAAAATATGTAGCAGAATACATATTGGCCAAAATTTTAAAGAAATTATTTTTTTTATTGGATTTGCTTTATAGCATAAAGCAAAAAATATTGATTTTTTTTTTTTTTTTTTACAACAGTGTTGCATTTTTTTGGTGTATGGCACAAAAAATAAAACACACAGAGGTGATCAAATACCACCAAAAGAAAGCTCTATTTGTGGGGAAAAAAAGGATATAATTTTTATTTGGGTACAGTGTTGCAAGACTGCGCAGTTATCAGACAAATGTAACGCAGTGCTGTATCACAAGAAATGAATGGCTTGGTCATGAAAGTGGGGGGGAGGTTAAATCTTCCAGAGGTGAAGTGGTTAATGCAAAGAATGCTTTAAGGTAAAAAACCTTTTACCTTTACAACCACTTTAAAACTGCTGCATTCGCCGCATGTGTTCAGCCATCTCAGGCTGTAATGTTAGAATTCTGGTGGGCGGCCGGCCGAGAGGTGGTAAAATCACATCTTAGCCCCCTGTTTTTACCGTGCCCAACCACCAGTGTGAAAGAGCCCAACCAGTAAGGCTACATTTGGAGCTTTTGTTTTGGGTAGAGCAGCCTATTCAAGTAAATGGGGGGCCCTAGGCGTGACAAACAAAAAAAAAATGAGCTGGAACACGAGTTTCCACTACGCTCAAGTGTTAAAGAGGAAGTAAACCCTCCTCTGACACTTTTACCTATAGGTAAGCCTATGATAAGGCTTACCTATAGGTACTGTAAATATCTCCTAAACATGTACCGTTTAGGAGATATTTACCTTACATGCAGCCAGTGACATCACTGGCGCATGCGCTCTGAAGGAACGGCCGCTGGTGCCGTTTCTTCAGAGCCCCGTGCCGTGACTGTCGGCTCCCGCGCGTGATCCCGGAAGACGGGTGACTGAACATGTCGCCTGTCATACAGGTAAGCGGGCGGCATGGCGGGGGCTCGTTCTTAGGTAAGTATTGCATAATGAGCTAGTATGCGATGCATACTAGCTCATTATGTGTTTCTCTTACAGGTTGCAAAAAAAAAGTTGTATGGGTTTGCAACCTCTTTAATGCATCCTAAAAGTTGGTAAAAATCACATTCACTATTTTTTTAAATATGTCCCTAAATGTCATTCAGTAAATGTTTCACAGCTACTCTTCTATTGTAATAATTTTATTATTATTATTATTATTTTTACAGGATTTATTTAGCGCCAACAATTTGCACAGCGCTTTACAATATGAGGGCAGACATTACAGTTACAATACAATTCAATACAGGAGGAATCAGAGGGCCCCTCTCGTTAGAGCTTACAATCTAAAAAAGAGGGGCAAGTGATACAAAAGGTAATACCTAGGGGGGATGAGCTGATTTTTTTTATAATATATATTATTGTTAATTATATTTTTAAATGATAGTATATATATATATATATATATATATATATATATATATATATATATATATATTGTAAGCTCTTCTGAGCAGGGCCCTCTAAATCCTCTTGTATTTTATTGTATTGTATATGTACTGTCTACCTCTATTATTGTAAAGCGCTGCGTAAATTGCTGGCGCTATAGAAATCCTTAATAATAATAATAATATATATATCTATATATATATATATATATATAAATATATATATATATATATATATATATATATATATATATATATACTTATAAATAAATAATATATATATTATATTTGTATTATATACATCACAATATTATATTTTTATATACAGTACTACTAAGAAGTAGCCGGGTTAAGCCCTATGGAAATTCAGGTTGGGGATTCAGTGAATCAGATGATCCTCCTGACCTGTAACTTGGCTGTGTCAGTATGTAAAGGGATGAGTTGGAAACCCTGCCCGCTCATTAGGCGTCTTCAGCAGCATCAGCAGCATCAGCAGCCAGACTGTGCCTAGTTGTGATCAGCTTTATATCTGGTAGCGTTGAGCTAGCTCCATGCAGTAGTCACATAATGTTGATGGTGTGGATGTAGTCAGTGTGTGTGTGTGTAGTTATTCAGCTGGGGGGTGACACGAGGAGGACTGTGCATGTGTCAGGGGAGGGCTGTGTCTCTGGGACAGGAGGAGGACTTGCTGCGAAGGCTGCTTGGCTGACAACCAACGTGATTCGTGCCATTGATGCGTGGACACCGGTGTGCCTGGACATTGATGCGTGTGTGGAAATTAGTGGCTCGAGGCTGAAGATTCTCAAGCTGAACTGAACAGCAGAGAGGAGCCCACAGCTCCCCAGCTTATCCTCACCTTTCACATCTACTGTCTGCAAGCCTCATCATGAACACCAATGACCCCAAGGAGTACCTGACCAGGAGGGAGATACCCCAGCTTTTCGAGGTAAGGAGACCTGCAGCACCCCTGTGGCAACGCACAACCCTCCACGGAACATCAGGGTTAATCAGTCAAAGCCAACCAAAAACCATCTTTGGTTGTTTAGTATTTTTTTATTAACTAAAGAAAGCCAAATCTGGACGCTATGGGTCACCATATCCTTGATCTTTTAAATACACCACATTGTGCTAACTGACCCTGGTGGGTATCATGTGTTTCCAATTGTTATAGCCTTGTAGGTGCAGGTTTAACATGTGCATATGTATTTATTTAATACAGGCATTTATATAACAACAATTTACGCAGTGCTTTACATACTGTACATTCACATCAGTCCCTGTTCTCAAGGAGCTTACAATCTAAGGTCCCTATCTTACATGCATACACACACATACTAAGGCAAATTTGAACAGGAGCCAACCTACCAGCATGTCTTTGAAGTGTGGGAGGAAACATGCAAACTCCATGCAGATAGTGTCCTGGCTATGATTTGAATTAGGGACCCAGGTGCTACAAGGCAGACGTGCCAAACACTAAACCACTAATATATCCAATTCCACATATATATATATAGCCTCACCTCAGATTTTTACCAAGTGCATGCACTTGGGTAATGTGGAGAGTGCAATTACCTACAGCATCAAACATTCCTTTCCATTGCACTAAAAGGCTGTGATTTCGCATGGTGATACTATGGGTTAGCTGCACACCTTTGCTGTGTTCACTTCCTGTAACTTAAAATGTTGCTGCACATTGGTGGTGCATGATTGCATTCCTTGGCTACACTTAAGCAGGGTATAAACTGACATTTTTTTTTTTCAGTAGGTTGAACGAAAAGAAAAAAAAAAGACAGATCTCTGCATCCACACAAGCGATGTGGATGCACAGATCTCCCCCTCCATGCTATTGTAGTCTGACAGCAGGGACTCCCCCACCTCAGAATACACTGATCAGTGCACCAGCCGTTGGCTGCAAGTGCTAATCAAATGCTGGTTTTCCAGCAGCGCCGTTCGACAGAAGCCGCACTACGACTGGCTTCTGTTGAACAGAAGGGTACACACCCTCTGTACGGCAATTCGTCCAGTGCTGCTGAATTTCGATACGTGTACACCCAACTTTAGTCAAAACTTAGATGAAGTCTATGGACTGGGTGCCACGCTTGAGGTCAATTCTCTAGGCTACTAGGGCAGCCTTTTTAAACCTTTTTAGAATGGAGGAACCCTTAAATGAACTTTCTCGTCTCACGGAACTCATGCTAATAATTGCTATATCTACAGCTCAGGGTACAGCAGTGCAAAGGGCAGGAGAAATAATGATCCTCACATTGGTGGTTAGTGGGTAGAATGCTCCTTACATTGGTCGTCAATGGGAACAATGCTCCTTACTTCAGTGGTCTGTGGGAAGAATGCTCCTTACATTGGTGGTCAGTGGAAAGAATGCTCCTTACATTGGTGGTCAGTGGGAGGAATGCTCCTTACATTGGTGGTCATGGAGAAGAATACTCCTTACATTGGTGGTCATTTGGAAGAATATTCCTTACATTGGTGGTCATGGAGAAGAATACTCCTTACATTGGTGGTCATTTGGAAGAATATTCCTTACATTGGTGGTCATGGAGAAGAATATTCCTTACATTGGTGGTCATTTGGAAGAATGCTCCTTTCTTACATTGGTGGTCAACATAAAGAATGCCCCTTACATTTAAGGTAGCCAGTAGAAAGAATGCTCCTTACATTGGTGGTCAGTGAAAAGAATGCTTCTTAAATTTGTGGTCCATAGGAAGAATGCTCCTTACATTTAAGGTAGCCAGTAGGAAGAATGCTCCTTAAATTGGTGGTCCATAGGAAGAAAGCTCCTTACATTGGTAGTCAGTAGGAAGGAAGCAACTTACATTGGTGGTCCTTGTGAAGAATCCCCACTTTCATATAGCTAAAAAGATCATTTACTTATAAAATATTGAAGGCTGCAAATGACCGACAATTGCCAGTACCACGCCCACATCCATGGCAATTTAAAGAACAAAACAAAACAAAAATCACACTTTGGAAATATATAGGACCAAAAGGTTACAATGGATTTAGTGGGGTTGGACTTTAATGGGTATGGTCTGGCTAGTCAGGGAGCACACATAGAATGTAAAACATTCAAAATAGTATTGTTATAATAGATAAAAACATCTCAGAAATTGTCATAAAAGATAC
Organism: Pelophylax lessonae; assembly: GCF_965119305.1. Lineage (NCBI taxonomy): Eukaryota > Metazoa > Chordata > Amphibia > Anura > Ranidae > Pelophylax > Pelophylax lessonae. The sequence goes on along the minus strand of NC_138775.1, from coordinate 262,856,637 downwards.
ATTACAACTTGAAGAGTCAATGAAGAGGAACAAACAAGGACATTCATTATCACTCATATGGTTCATATGAACCTATGAACCGTATGAGTGATAATGAATGTCCTTGTTTGTTCCTCTTGATTGACTCTTCAAGTTGTAATGTATCTTTTATGACAATTTCTGAGATGTTTTTATCTATTATAACAATAAAATTTTGAATGTTTTACATTCTATGTGTGCTCCCTGACTAGCAAGACCATATCCATTAAAGTCCAACCCCACTAAATCCACTGTAACCTTTTGGTCCTATATATTTCCACAGTGTGATTTTTGTTTGTTTTGTTCATCATTTACTTATGGTTACTCATCTTGGAGGTAAAAATTGCTTATTGTTCAAGAAACCGCGTGCAACCTCTAGAGGAACTCTAGGATTCCAGAACCCTAGTCAAGAAAGGCTGATCTAGTTTTTTATACAAATATTTGTACCTGTACCTTAAAAACACTCCCTTTGCCTAGTAAATCAACAAAATACATGAGAAGATGCTTCAAGGTGCAGAAAATGTTGCATTGTATGTAATTGTTGGATCATTGTATGACAACAAAACAGACAAGTGAAAAGGATTGTGTGTACGACAATATGTGGCCAAAGAAATTCCAGACCCCCACCCCAACAGTTGATTTCTTTAGCTATGTCAGTCTGCTGTAAGGATCATTTGTTACTAAAAATGTTCACAATTCACACATGACTTGACTTGAAGCCACGTTCCTTCATTCTCCTGTATCTGGGGCAACCTTGCTGTGCCACCTGATGACACAATGTAGCAATGTAGCTGATTCTTTCTAATCTGCCAAAATCATACCCAGAAAAACAGTGATGGCATTTCTTTATTAAAATGCAAGTTGCCCATCACAACAAGTAAAGCCAGCATTGATTACTCTGACCTGAACGAAGGGAAGGTGGAATCAGAATTGCGGCTGCTTTTATGAAACAGCACAACTGAAATAAATGGTTGTCATTATCAATAAGACCGAGTGTCATCCTAGCTTGTCAGTTTCTGGCAGACCCCAACCATTATAACTTACAGGATGCCAATTCTTATTTTGTCAGTTGATTTCACACTGTATACCAGGATTAATGCATTTAGAAATTAGGGCTCATTCTCACCACACAGCTCCGTTTATTGCACACATAATGCATGCACGCTGATGTGCAATGTGAACCCGTGCTGCAATGCATTGTTAAAACGCGGTGCAGTGCTTTTTACAAACTTTTCTGAAATTCCATGTGATATAAGCATGGTAATGCATTTCTATTTGCTGAAAAAAAAGTAGTATGTCTATTGTCTACATTTTTCCTCACACAATGGGGTTGATTTACTAAAGACAAAAAGTCCGTGCCCTTTGCAAGTGCAGTTGCACTCATTTTTTTTACTTAATGTAGTAAAGTCCTGCTGATTTCCATCATCCAATCATGTGAAAGCATAAGTGCTGTTTTTTAACAAAGTTTCACCACATTCACTAAGCTCTGGGGAAAATGAGTGCAACTGCACTTGCAAAGTGCACAGTCTATTTGCCTTTAGAAAATCACCCCCAATGCTTAGTGTGAACTGGGCACCTAGACAGTGATAGAATTTGCCATTGCATTGAGTCTGCCTTGATCAATGCAGCTTAATGCACTAGGGGTGAATGAGCCCTAAAGTAAAGCGCAATATGCAAAGTTGAATATCCCCTAGCAACATGAAGCTATGGTACTTCATTGTTTCAAGTCTCCAGGCTGTCAAACAGAAATCTGATTGCTAATGTGGAAACATTTTAATTATTATACATGATTTCTATAGCTCCAAGGTTTTACACAGCGCTTTACAAAATAGAGAGAGAGAATACAGTTATAATACAATCCAATGCATAAGGGATCAGAGGGCCCTGCTCGTTAGAGTTTATAATCTAAAAAGGAGGGGCAAGTGATACAAAAGGTAATACCTGAGGGGGATGAGCCGATGGAGAAAGTCACAGTACAGTTTTAACTATTTTACCCCATCATATAGCATTTATCTGTGGGCTCTTATGTGCATAAACTTTGCAAGTCCCTTTGTAGGCAAGTGCAGGTCCCCCCCTCCGTCCTGTAAGTGGCACTGTGCCATTACAGATGGAGCGGAGTCTGTTAGGGAAATTGTCCCCTTGTGGACTCCGAGAGGGTCTCTGAGAAGCCAGCTGTCCAATTGGTCCCTGCTACTTCTGGAGGCCTCAGGTAGCCATATTGACCAGAAACCTTATATATAGGGTCTCCTGCATCATTTGGGCATGCCTGGAGCAAGTGGTAGGTCAGGGAAAGTGATATAGGCAGGGAGAGGTTCCTGGTGAGTAGGGTCAGAACAGGGACAATGTCTGCAGAGAGGAAACATCCTGGTATCTGGAATAGCCATGTGGTTCTCTTCTTTAGTAGCTGTACAAGGCTGGCCTGTGCACTTTAGCCACCTTCTGGTACCCAGGGCCCCAAGCCTGGTAGTACTGTGAAATTATGCATTCCAATATATAAGTGCCTACAAGAACTGTCATCATGCATTACTGTTAACAAATATACAGTATGCAATATTCCAGATAACTATAACAAGCAATGTGTGTGTGGTCTTTCCCTAACTGGGTACCTTGGGCCTGGGGGCACATAAAAACACCAGGATTGGACACACAGGGGATAAACGCCCAGTGGGCATGTAACCTTAAAGCAAAACTAATTTCCCTAATATACGTACTCACCTCCACCCTCCAGCAATGAAGCGGTTACATCCCACTCCAGCCTGCTGTCATTTTCTCTCTTGTCATAAAGTTTTCTGTCTTTTGATTGGCTGGCAGGGAGCGGACATCATCCTGCTCATGCGCACATGGGAGTCAGTCATTCCAGCACAGCCCAAGTGTAACAGGAATGTATGCTCAGTGTATTACAAATATACTCCCAACATCCCCAATATACTCTCCTCCACCATCCAGTGATGTGGCGGTTACATCCCTCACTGGCTGCTCTCACCTTCTCCCCTGTTGCTGGGTTTTTGGCCTCTTAATTGGCTGGCAGGGGGTTGACATCATCAAACTCATTGGCATTGAAGTCAGTCATTCCGGCACAGCCGGAATGTGCCAGGAATGCGCAGTCAGTGTACATTCAATAGAAAACTGCAAGCAGGCAGGTGTGTGTTATTGCAGAAGACATAGCATGTCTCCTCTACAAACTGCTGCTCACAGTTTTCGCAAGTTAGGTTTAGTTCCACTTTAATGTCATTCTAAAGGTTAATTTCAATCTTATTAAAGCGAAGTTCTGGCCTCAAATACCTTTTTTAACTAAAAATACCTCTATAATACTAATCCATCGCTCTTTACAGAACCGGTATTCTCATACTTACAAGGTGTACAGTATTGGATTTTAGTCAAAATCTTACTTTTAAAAAAGCTGTCTGGGCGCGGCCATCTTGGATGTGTGCATCTGAAGCCACAGTGTAATCTGCTGTGTCCTTCTTCCTGATTCCAGGGAGTGTTCTGGGAGTTCTTCCTGAATCCAGCCTCCTGGGAGTGATGACAAACAGCTCCCAGGATGCAATGCAAAGGTGGAAGTGATGTCGGTGGCCGCGGCCACAGAGGGGGGGAGAAGGAGGAAGTACAATCAAAAATGCCCTGAAAATAAGGTAAGGGACCCCCGAAAAAAATTGAAAATGCCCAATTGTTGATCAGCATAGCGAGCACTCCAGGAATCACTAATGTTGCAAAATAGGCCGGAACCCCACTTTAACCACTTGTCCCCTGAAAGGTTTTACCCCCCCTTTTTTATGTATACACATATATATATATATATATATATAGTATATTTTTTTATATATTTTGTTTGTTTTTCTCTATATTTGTTCTTAAACCTGCTTCCTAAACTTGCATTATAATATGTGTTTTTTAAACATGTCCAACATTTACTTTATGTAGAACATTGGTACGAGCGTGTTTTTTTTATTCCTGCCCCCTCTTCCCCCCTCCTTCCCCTGCCCTTCCCATGTGTTACTCCGCCCCCTGTCACTACAAATACAGGTGGTGCGGCACTAGCCTATCAGCTTTGAGAAAGGAGCCGTGGGTGACCCTGAAACGCGTTAGCCATGCCCAATCCTCCCACCCCCAACGCTGAGGTCATGTCCGACCAGGAACCCGGCGGCTTGTACTTGTTGTCCTGTGGAGTGCTGGGCTGGAAGCACCCTGTCTCAGTTCACACTCGCTCAGATACTTCTGGCTCTACACTCCCTTCCTGTCACACAGCCATACTGACCCCTGGAGAGTCTGACACGGGCTCCATTGTCTTACCTTCTGTACGTTGTCATTTGTCTTAATAAATTCACTAACTTTTATACATATTGTACTTGGAGTGGCGCTCCTTTGTTTTTGTATTTTATGCTGCTTAGAGATTCCTTCATCTCCCGTGAGCTGCCTTCTACCCATGCTAGTCAGTCCACTGTCCATTATATTTTCATCACCCAGGCTGTCGCTTTGGATCCTGTGTCTCATCCACCTGTGCGCCATCTACCATTTGTTTATTTATTTATTTTTTTTACCCCTTCAAGACCAGGGCATTTTTTTTTTTTCGTTTTAGCACTGCGCTACCTTAACTGGAAATTGTGTAGTCATGCAACACTGTACACAAATGAAATTTATTTAATTTTTTCACACAAATAGAGATTTATTTTGGTGGTATTTAAACACCACTGTGTTTTTTATTTTTTGCTATATACTGGAAATTAAAAAAAAGACCAAATTAAAAAAAAAAAAAAACAGGATATTTTCTGCTTTTTGTTATAAAATATATCCAATAAAAAATAAAAAAAAATCGAATTTCTTCATAAATTTAGGCCAAAATGTATTCTGCTACATGTCTTTGGTAAAAAACAAAATCCCAATAGGTGTACATTAATTGGTTTGTGTGAAAGTTATAGCGTCTACAAACTATGGTAAATGTACTGGAATTTAAGCAGCTATAATAGACGCTATACTGTAATTGCGGTGATCAGCAACTTATAGTGTGACTGTGATAGGGTGGCAGACAATCTGGCACTAGCAGTCACTCGCTGGGAGCATCACTGACTGACACTGAAATCGCTAGTGACAGCAGGTGGTGCTGTTACTTTTTGTGCAAAGCAGGAAATGCTGAGATAGCGTGGTGTGGAGTTTGTTGGTAGCTGCGTACCGGACCCCCACTGATACAGTGAGAGGCAGTGGCGGGTGACCCGGGGGACCAAGAGCAGCAGCGGGTGACCCAGAGACTGAAATGCGGCAGCAGGCACGGACCACGATAAAGGCAGAACAGGGGTGACAGCAGAACCGGGAGAATGGGAGTGACAGCGGGACCAGGAGACCATGAGGTAACGGGCTGACAGGTGTCTGTTAACAGGAGAGGCGGCGGGTAGGTGAAAACTACTGACCGGACAGGGAGTGTGACAGGGATGCCGGCAGGAGCAGTGAGAGGCAGGCTGACCGAAAGAAACTACTGACAAGTGTCAGTTTACAGGGGTGGCTAAACAGGAGCAGAGAGACATATATAGAAAAGACTGACTGACTGTGTGCAGTGGGGATGCTGGCTGAGGAGGGGGTAGTGTGAGCAACTGAGTACTGCTGAGTACTGAGTATCTAATTATTATTGAGTACCTGTGTATTATTGAGTACCTGTGTATTGTTGAGTAACTGATTAGTGTTGATTACCTGAGTATTGTTGAGTAACTGATTAGTGTTGATTACCTGAGTATTGTTGAGTAACTGATTAGTGTTGATTACCTGAGTATTGCTGAGTACCTGTGTATTGCTGAGTACCTGTGTATTGCTGAGTACCTGTGTATTGTTGAGTAACTGATTATCGTTGAGTAACTGAGTATTGTTGAGTGCCTGTGTATTGTTGAGTAGTATTGAGTACCTGTGTATTTTTGAGTAAATGAGTATTGTTGAGTACCTGTGTATTGTTGAGTAGTATTGAGTACCTGTGTATTGTTGAGTAGTATTGAGTAACTGAGTATTATTGAGTACTGGGTATTGTTGAGTAACAAAGTAGTGTAAAATATCTGAGTATTGTTGAAGTATAGAGAGTAATTGAGTATTGTCGAGTACCTGTTTATTGTGTATTGTTGAGTACCTGTGTATTGTTGAGTACTAACTGAGCAGTGTTGAGTGTTGAATATTGCAGAGTAACTGTGGGTTGACTGAGGAGTAACTGTGTGCTGAGAAAATAAAGTCAGGTACCTAGTTAACAATTAATCGGACAGAGTTAAATGCCCGATCCCCATTTGATTAGTGGGTACGATGCCCGGCGGGTGTGGAGATGCAACTCGGTGCACATCTTGTGGGATGTATCATGAGATCTCGTGCGAATACAGCTGCACAAAATGTAAGCACGTTGCTTCCCTGGAAGCTCAGATCCTGAGTCTAGAGAAGTAACTGGCAACACTGAGAAGAATCTCCATACTAAAGGAGAGTTGGGAACGTACCTTGCAGGTGCCGGCAGGGGCCAGCACAAAGGCAGGTGGAAATTCAAGGGTGCAGGCCCCAGAGCAGAGTAGTTGGGTGACTGTTAGGAAGGGTAGAGGGGAAAGAGCCAAGGAGACCGGTCCTGGGCTGGAACATCCCAATAAATATGCCCTGTTGCTTGATGTTGGAGAAACCAGTCAAGGACCAGCATTGCTGGAGCAGAGGAACGCCCCTAGCAGCCAGGGGAAGAACTCCTCCATTGAGGGTGGAAGAGGCTAAAGGTAAGGAAAGACAGATTCTGGTGGTAGGGGACTCAATTATTAGAAGGACAGAGAGGACATTCTATCACAAAGACAGTAAGCGCTGAACAGTATGCTGTTTACTGGGTGCTCGGGTTCGGCACATCACGGATCTGGTGAACAGATTATTGGGTGGGGCTGGGGAGGACCCAGCTGTCATGATACACATGAGTACCAATGAGAAAGTTAGAGGAAGGTGGAGGGTCCTAAAAAACAATTTCAGGGACTTAGGAGCTAAATTGAGGAGTAGGACCTTCAAGGTAGTATTCTCAGAAATACTACCTGTACCTCGAGCCACGCCAGAAAGGCAGCGGGAGATTAGGGAAGTTATCAAGTGACTGAGGAACTGGTGTAGAAAGGAGGGGTTCGGGTTCCTGGAGAAGTGGGCCGACTTTTCAGTCGGTTACCAGCTCTTTAGAAGGGGCTGACTGCACCTAAATGGGGAGGGTGCAGCCGTACTGGGAGAGAAAATGACCGAAAAGTTAGAGGGGCTTTTAAACTAGGTGATGGGGGGGAGGGTCCAGATGTAGAGCTAACCAGCGGAGAACAAGGTCCAGAAGGCAATATTGGGGGCATTAGTGGTAGGCTGACTAGAGATCCAAAACCCAAAGTAGGTAAGTTGACAAATCCAAAATGCAGCCTCATAGAAACTAACAAGGGTATAGTATGCGACCGGACAAAAATACCTGCAAAAACACACATCATATAGGTTGAACTGGATGGACTGGTGTCTTTTTTTCAACCTCACTAACTATGTAACTAATACAGTGATCAGCGATAATGCTATACACTGGTATTGTACAAATTACACTGGCTGGGAAGGGGTTAACATCTAGGGGCAATCAAGGAGTTAAATATGTGCCTAACAATGTGTAATGTGTGCTGTTGTTACTTTTCTATTTGGCTGTTTTTTCTCCCTGCTTTGCAAGGAAAAGAAACATTCAGATTGTTGATCAGTGTACAGAGATCTGTTTGTAAACACAGGGCTCTGTGCTGGGATTGGACACAGCTGATCAGCAGGTCTCAGCCATGAAGCATTGGCCGGGACCTGCTTACAAAATCCCCGTGTCCAGCCACAGCATAGTCAGCAGCGGGCGCATGCATGCACGCCCACAAACCCGGGATAGCCCCGCTACGTACGTAATCCGGCAATGATGTGCCGTTTGTTTGCAGTAAAACTACTGTGGGGGGGGGGGGGGGGGGGTCAAGTAGTTAAATCAGCAGCTTTTTATTAAAATAGCACCTGTTGCTCCTGTCATGAAAGTCCCTATTCAGCTACTTCCAGTTATGGGATGACAACTGTTTCCTAATTTCTCTTCTGCGTTGTCATCCTGTCACAAGTGCCCCTGGTGGGGACTACAAGGAGCTGTGCCGACAAACATTGAGCAGGGTCCATCATGGTCACTATCATAAAGCCGGTCTGGAGTAATGATGCTGAAGCAAGTGTATGTAGACAGGAAGTGTCTGAAAGGTTTCTTTCACAATCACAGTGGACTGTGGTGCCACCTAAAGGCGCATTCCAGAGGGCATAAAAGGTGGTGAAGAGGAGTTATATTCCCCCATTTCAGTGTGATTTAACCCTGTAATTCCACACTACCATGCCACATTCACACGATACACGCGTTTGCAGCGTGGCCCAATTGAACTCAATGAGTACATTTGGCAGGCAATACCGCCTGTCAAACTTTTCAACCTGCATTAAAAATAGCCTGCCCAGCTGTATTTTACCAATCTGGGTGGGAGCGGCTGGCAGGTGGTAAAAATGGGAGGCTAAGCCGCCCATCTGAAAAAGACCAAAGAAGCTAGGAGAGGTCAGCCGCAAAGAAGGATGAGAAAAGGTGAAAGCAATATTTTATGACGAAAATATAAAGGTCTAGTGTTTATGATACACAGTGCTATAGCAGGCTAAATGATGCCAGGGTAGGGTTCTAGATCAACTTTCTGATCCATTTCAGATCACATTCTTCAACATAATTCAATGTGAGTGTTCAGCAAATGCATATACAACACATGGCTAATAAATCTGCAAGACGTATTGATTAAAAATCAGTTTAATTCATTTACCGCTAACCTGCTAACATTAATCGTTAACCCTTGTCAATAAACTCATTAAATAGCTGTTCCATTGATTGCGTATGAGCATTTAATGCCCATTCTCTCAAATCCATGTCCTTGGTATGGTTGTTAAGTGGAACCGTTGGCAACAGATTAACCCATAGTGTGCCAGTATGTTAGTATTGTATGTATTCAGGCTGGAGGGCACTTGTAATGTAATGTAGTAATGAACATAATATGATGAAGGAGGAGGGTGAGAGAGGCAGAGATTCTACTTCTTTCTTCCAATAATAAAGGTTGGCTGTATAAGGACTACTTCAATTATGCGTAGGGTTGCCACCTTTTCTTCAAGCCAAACCCGAACACTTTAGTGGCGAGCAGTAATTGTTTTTTTTTTAAGGGGGGAATGCTTCTCACCAAAGACCCCACTTACATAAGAGTTTCCAGCATCCCTCTTAAATCAGGGTTCCCAAAGCCCCCCTTACATCAGAGCCTGCAGAGCACCCTTAACATTTGAGTTCCTCTTACCTTATTGTACACACTTCCATGGAGGGAGGAGAGAGAAGGGAGGGAGAGGGGAGACTTCTATCACAGAGAGTGGACGGGGGTGGACGGGGAGCTCACTCTCCCAAGGATGGAGGCTCAGGCATTGGCACCTTTCATCAACAATGTATCTGTTGGCTGCTGGGCTTAAAATTTCCCACCGGGTGGGCAGACATAAAGGGGTAGGGGTGGGAGGAGGAGGCGCAGATCAAGCCCTCTCTTCTTTCCCGTTTGTGAGGGGGGAGGGGACTGTGCAGGCTCTGGTCAGTGTGAAAATAGAATGTCATAGGCAACTGCAGCCAGCCCCCCAAATGGTTTGCAGCCCTGGTGATAAGGTTGTGCCCAGGCACAGCCGGCCCATACCCATGCCTTTGCACTCAGCAGTTGCACTTCTAAAGTTACTTGGGGAGCCAGAGTACGGTCTGAATAATGTGTCCAAGTTTCAGGCTGTCTAAAACCTGGACACGTGATTCAAAACTCAGACTGTCCAGGTAAATCCCGGATGGTGGCAACCCTAGTTTCGCATGTCACCATACTGTTACCCATTACCATGAGTATACTAGCAGGACAGAATCAGCCATAAATGGGAACTTTAGATATTACTGTTCTTATTACTTACATTATGTTGCATTACTACTCCTAGCTGTACTTTTCCCATATAAGACAAAGCAACAGGTTTGCCTAAAGAGACCCTGCCACCTGACCATTTATCTCAACAACAAGCTTCCCATCATAGGCGTGTGCCGTGTGTGCCTGGGCACACCCTAATCACCTAGGGCACATTAGCATTATCGCTCTGTTTGCCAGTGAGGAGATGGGAAAGATCTCCCTCGGACCTGCTCTGCCATAAGAGAAGTGCCACACACTTCTATTTCACTTTGCCAGCAGGGAGAGTAATGTACCGGGGCCATATACATGTAGGCAAGCACATGCATGTGTATTTAAACTTTGGGGTGCACACCCTAATGCAATAGGCTGCGCACACCTATGCTTCCCATAAGAATATATGTTCATTTAATGTATGAGTAGAGTTGATAGAGTAAGTCTTTCTCTGTAGAAACTCTTCTTCTTTTTCATTGCAGGTAAATAATGGATTCCAAACAGAAGCAACGTGCCGTCATTGAGTTCCTGATGAATGAGGGGTGCAGGCTGTCTGACATTCATGGTCTCCCACTACGTGGTTTGTCTTCAATGCTGGTTTGCCCTTCTTTAAACTTCTTCCATCTGTGCACATTGCCCCTGTCAATAATGTCATATCTGTAAACATTTTGTAGCCTTCTGTGGATGTAAGACAGCCAGCACCCTTCTTTCGTCAAGATCTCAATGAGGACATGTTGCTTCGACTTGGAATCCATTATTGACCTGCAGTGAAAAAGAAGTGTAAACATTGAGGTTGATTTGCTCTACCAACATGTGAAATTTGAATGTCCTATGCAAGTTATGAAAAAGGTTACACCCACTTTTGCATTACTTTGGTGCAGCTCTCGTAATTTATGCATGTCATTTACCTGTAAAAGCCTTCCTTGTGTACACACTCAAAAGCCCTTAGACTTCTGCTGAGTGCCACCATCTTGGATATATGGTCACTAGGGATGGGCCAAATGTTCGGTTTGCACCAGAAGTTTCAAACATTGCGAAAGTTGGGAACCCGGATAATGGACCACATTGAAGTCTATGAGACCCGAACTGGAAAAATAAAAAGTGCCCATTTTGAAGGCTTATATGCAAGTAATTGGACATATGATGGTTATGGAGGTCAGGGTCCTGCCCTGGAGGACATGTATCAATGAAAAACAAAATTGTAAAAAATGAGAAATAACAATAAAAATGAAAAATGACTTTTAACATAGTGCCTGGGGGGGGGGGGGGCCCTTAGTCTACCTGCAAAGTGGCGCGTCTGTACTGTGTATAGAAGCTGCTGCAGAAATAAATGCAAAAAATTACATTTCACTTTCGTTTATTAGCGGACACAGCTCCTGTCATTCTTGACCATTGGGTTATGTTGCCCCCTACAGGAGTAGGACACTAGGCATAAAAAACGTTTGGCTACACCCATGGGTAGTCCCGGGGGTATACTCCCTCTTCCGGCTATAGTCACTCAGTTTATTTTTGCCTAGTCAGGAGTAAGGACCTAATTCCTTGCTGGGATCTTTGGTCCTGGCAAAAATTTTTAGATAGAAAATGTTTCCAGTGAGATCTCCAATCAACTGCCTGACTGTGTGACGGGCTGAATAATCTAGATCCTGTGGTCACTCCAGTCTGGACAGCGAGCTCGCGCAGGCCTCAGCTCTGCGTTAGGTCGACCGCAACATACCCCCACTGGACGGGGGCTGGCCCTGCGAGTTAAACGTCTCGCGAGGTGGCACATGACCTGGCCTCGGCCTGAGTCGCAGCGTTCCTCCTGGCTGACAGCCCCCCATTTCGATGGAGAGGAGGATCTGTCTGGAGCGGTGCCCACCTGGTTCCTGGTATGTTGAGTAACTGTCCCCCCTCTACCCCTGAAGAGTTTTGGGGTGGATGTGGGCTCCTCCTTGGGACATTCCGACCCCTGGGTTCCCTTCCTTCCTGCAGGCAACCCCTCCTTGCCAAGTTCTGACCACTTTCTTGGGGTGGGGGCAGGGCACTAACTGGCGATGAGGGCGCAGGGGCCGGGGTGCATCATCGGCGACAGGATGATCGACTAGCCGGGGGGTTTGTACCTGGTGTGGACTCCTGCCACGGTCCCCTGTCCAGCCTGGTTCTGTCCTGAGGCCTGGTCTCTCGATTTCTGTGTCCCTGTAGGCCCTGTGGCGCCGCCTAGAGCTGCTATTTTGTTGTAGCCTTGTGTATTTCTATACACGGTGGCCATGTTTGTGTACCCTGGTGGCCATTTTGGTTTGCATTGAAAATAGCAGTGGCCATTACAGTGGAGCCCCGTGGGCGGCGATTTTGGCGGTGGGAGCCCCTCCTTATCCCCTGGTGCTGGATCATTTAGCTTCCTGATCTCCGCACGTGTAGCACAGATTCTCCTGGTGATTGCAGGTGCCCGTGTCGGCGGGTGGTGAGTATGGTGGGGTCCTCTCCCTCTCTGCTGAGGATCACTCTGTGCCTTGTGCTTGGCGACCTGGTGGTGCTGCCAGCGTGGTAGGCGATGTCCCTTAGCAATGTGTCACACTTTTTTTGTGGGGTTTCCTGGTGACTCATGGAGTCTTTGGAGCACATTTCCCCACCTGATCCTCTCTCTGAGGCTGGGGGGCCCTCCGGGTTCCAACCATCCATCCATGCACTGACAGCGGTACTGGAGTCCCGGGTGGAAGCAGCTTGCGGGTGATGGCCTAGCAAAAAGCGACCACACGCCTGGAATTCTCTGATAGTGAGGAAAATTCCTCCACGTCTGCAACCGTGCACGAAAAGGTGTTGGTAGATGCATTGATTGTATGTGTGCCTAAGACCCTAAAGATGGAGAACGCAGCTCCTACCCCATGACCTGGAGGGAGAACAGCTCCCTACTGCCTTTGCTGAGCTGGCGGACCAGCTGGTTCAGGGGCTGCAGTTTATCTGTGATGCCTCTTTGGACGCGGCTCCCCTGATGGCTCGCCTCTATGTTTTAGCGGTGGTCCTTTGGTGTTTCACTTGGCTCAAATGCTGGTCTGCGGACCAGACTTTCTAAAAGGCCTTGACTGATCTTCTCTTTCAAGGAGATTGTCTGTTTGGAGCTACCCTGGATCACATCATTAAAGGTCTCACAAGGAGAAAGAGTACCTTTCTTCCTCAGGCTACTAAGGGCAAGGAACCTCGTGGTAGAAGTGGGCCTTCCTTCTCGGCTCATAAGAAGTTATTTTGTCCCTCAGGGTCAACTGACAAGGGCTCGAAGCCTTTCAGGGCCTCCTCTGGTGGATCCAAATGAACCTGGTTTGGTAAGCCGAGAGCGGGCTTCTCCAGACCCGTGGACAAGGCTCTTTCTGCATGAAGGTGTGCCCTCACCCGTATCAGGGGTGGAGGGGGGCATCTTCGCTGCTTTTTGGAGCCGTGGACTTCCCTGGTGCAAGACAAGTGGGTCTACAAAGTCATTCGGTCCAGCTACAAGATCAAATTTTTTTTTTGTCCCTGGCAAGGTTCTTTCCTTCCAAACTGCGCCTGTCCCCAGACCGGTTACAGGGTCTGTATGGGGCTGTACAAGACTTGTTCCTTCAATGGATGATTGTCCCAGTTCGGACTTTGGAAAGTTTTCAAGGTTTCTACTCAAACCTGTTCACAGTCCCCAGAAAGGAAGGCAAAGTGCATGCAATCCGGGCCTGGTACGCCGATCTAGTGCGACTGGTCGCCGACATTCCTTGGAAGCTCCCTATCAGGGAGGATCTGCTGTTCCAAGGACCGATCTTCCATCCTGCTTTATAGTCGCTGGCTTTGAGGGTTTGGCTGTTGAATGCCAGGTGCTAAAAGGATAGAGGTCTGTCTGGGTCAGTGATTCCTACGTTGTTAAAAGCTAGGAAATCTACCTCTAGGAAGATCTACCATCATACGTGGAAGATGTACAGTGCGTGTTGTAAGTGTCTTGGGTTTCATCCTCGCTCCTTCTTGGTGGCTCGTAGGTACACACTTTCACAAAGTTTTTTAAAGTGTATGTGTTGGCATCTGCGGATGCTTCCTTTGACCACAAGGTTTTTGCAGGCTGCTGTTAAGAGGACCCTATCCTCTTTGAGGGTGTATTGTTTTTTTTTCAGTTGGGCTCCAGTCGTTTTGGTTGAGCACCTGTCACCTGGTTGGCTACTGTTTAGCCTTGGGAATTTTTTGCTCATGTTTGACACTGCTTTGGGACATCCCAATGGTCAAGAATGATAGGAGCTGTGTCCATCAATGAACTAAAGAGAAAATGGGATAAAAACCATTTCTCTGATATTCATTGACGGACACAGCACCCACCTTCCCTCTGTGAAGTTAAAATTCTCCTAAGACTTCTTGTAACAGAACCGAGTGGCTATAGCAGGAAGAGGGAGTACACCCCCTGGGACTGCCCATGGGTGTAGCCAGAAGTTTATTTCGGCCTAGTGTCCTACTCCTGTAGGGGGCAGCATTACCCAATGGTCAAGAATTGATTGAATTGATCAATTGAAATTGATTTTACGGTAAGTCAAAAATCCAATTTTTCCCTGCAAGCTTTCTTTATTTTGTAAACAACAGTTTGGGGGGCCAGTTTGTATAATGAGGCCACACTGTAGTGCACTGGGAACAAGATTAGAGATTTTTTGGATAAATTCTGATGTCTCTTCCGCGGACTTTGTTTAGAAGTAACAGGTGTGGACAAATTGGTCTTTAGGTGTCTGTGGCCCCTTCACACCGTAACCCTATAGAGGTACTCTTTATGAAAGCAAGAATTGGCCTTGCTGTCAAAAAATGACATGATATGCACCTGCCACCCACAACACTAGGCAGCCTAGAAGTCTTGCAGAGATTCCACATCCCAAAAACACTTAATCAGTGACATCGGCATCAGGGGCTTCATAGTTGCTGGTATTCCAGGACTGATTCATGTTGATAAATGTCAGACGATCCACTGAGTCTGTGGACAGACAGATACGTTATATTTTGAGTAACAAAACCTCCAACAGCACTGAATGCCCATTCGGAAAGCAGGCTGGATGCAGGGCAGCCCAGCAGCTCAATTGCATACTGAGCAAGTTCTGGCCAGTGGTCTATTCTCGTGACCCAGTAACCCAGTGGATCATCAACTAGAAAGCTCTCTATCTCTGTTTTCATCCCTAGATAATCTTCCACCATAAAAAATTGTGAAATGCGTCACTTGGGCGGCCCCCTTCTCCACCGCTCATGACCAACAGAAGCCTCAAAACTATGTTTTCCATGACACTGTAACCTACCAGAGTCAGCAAAAGCTTTAGATAAACTCCTCTTTAAAGTGTTCTCAAGAGATTTCATCTTCTGCACCCTCTGTTGGGATGGGATGAGTTCTGAGACTTTCCCCTTGTAGCAGTGGTCAAGGAGGGTTGCCAACCGATAGTGATCCTTCTCCTTGATGCCACGTATTCTTGGGTCCTTTCACAGGTTTTGAAGCATGAGGGAGCCCATGCACCGCAAATTTGCAGAGGAATGACAAGCAGACTCTTTAGGGTCACTTTCAGGGAACTGCCTCCTCCCATCCATGTACTACTCCCACGGGTTCTAGGGATGGAAAACCATCTGTTGAGGGTTATGTTGCTCATGTATGTCTTCCTCTGCTTCAATGCCTCCAAAACTGCCAGAATTCTCCTCCCTCTCCTCTTGTGCTTTCTGTGGCGTAGGAAGAATGGTGTCTGCATAAAGTAGGTCTTGAGAGCAAAGGAAGGCTTCCTCTTCCTCCTGCTGCTCTGCTTCGAGTGCCCTGTCCATAATGGCACGCAGGGACTGCTCCAGCAGGAACACAACAGGGATTGTTTCACTGATGCATGCAATGTCATGGCTCACCATCCTTGTGGCCTCCTCAAATGGTGACAGTACAATGCATGGATCCTTTATCAGTTGGGGGAAAAAAACCTGAGCTGGCCTGAGGCTGTCGTTGTGCCATACTCACACAGGTACTCATTGACGGCCCCCTGCTGCATGTGCAGCCACTGCAGCATTGCCAAAGTTGAGTTCCACCTGGTGGGCATGTCACAAATCAGGCGATTTACAAGTAGGTGCAATTCCCACTGAATTTCAGCCAACCAAGCACTGGCTGTGTATGACTGCCGGAAATGGCTAAAGACTCTTCTGGCCTACTTTAGCAGATCTTCCAACCCTGGGTACCTATTTAGGAAATGCTGCACCACCAAATTGAGGACATGTGCCAGGCATGGCACGTGTCAACTTTTCATTTCTAAGGGCGGACAGGAGGTTTGTGCCATTATCGCACACCACCATTCCTGGCTCAAGCTGGCATGGCGTGAACCACCTCTGGGCCTGCCCCTGCAGAGCTGCAAGAATCTCTGCTCCGGTGTGGTTCCTCTCCACTAGACACACCAACTGAGCACTGCATTGCACCTTTTAGCCTGACTCATTGAATAGCTCCTTGAACGCTTAAGGGGTACTTGTGGTTCGTAGTACAATTCAGCAGAGGAGGACATAGAGGAGGAGTAGGAGGGGGTAGAGCTGATAAATCTTGCATCATCACCACTTGCTCTATGGAGACGAGGTGGAACAGCAAGCTGCAGCAGTAAGCCCTGTCCTGCATCCTTCCAACTTGCAAGCAGAGTTACCCAGTGTGCTGTGAGCGAAATATAGCGTTCCTGACCATGCTTGCTGGACCACGTGTCAGCAGTAATGTGGACTTTGCGGCTGACTGCCTTGCCCAACGATGCCACAACATTGCCTTCCCCGTGATGGTACAGAGCTGGAATGGCCTTATGTAGAATAAATGATATCTGTGCAATGAATATTTTTAATTTATTTTATGGGAACACTGAGTAAAACCCACGGATGGGTTAACCATTCTGGATCATAAAGCAAGCTCTTTCACCGTATTCAGAGTGAAATATCTCCACATCACAGGAGGCATACCAAAGTTGTATTAGGTCCTGGGGGCCTGCTTTGTTCTGATAAGTGGCCATTACTTACCAAGGTGGTGGAACACGAAGCACTTACTTATCAGCACTTTATTGGTTTGGAGCACTGATTACTTTTGGTGATAGGCAGAAGAGCCCCAATTTTTACCACAAATAGACTAATGAACTATACAATATTTTATGAAGTTTTTTAATATCAAATTTATCACAGCATGTTATAATTTAAATTAATTTACCGTATGTACATTTTCCAAATATTGTACACAGATATATGTATTCGGCATATGTCACTTCTTCTTATGCACTTTTGAAGCATGTTTGCACAATTTTTAAATAAGCACTTAGGCACCTTGAATAGAGATTTTTTAATTATTGTTATAATTAATACATATTAAGGGTAGTAGCGCCTCACTAAACCCATACACTTGATTCAAGCACAACGCTTAAATTGATGGCGACACTACAAAAATAATCAAATAAGAGGATAGGCGCCGCGTTTTCAAATTTTTTAATTCTTGGTTTACTACATTCACACTGACTGAACTATCACTAGATTCACACTAAACTGATATTCTACACTTACAATAGAATCAGAATAGCACACTAAAGCACACACTCTCTAGTAGCACTGATCAGAGCCCTGTTCCACGTCTCTCCACAACGATATTACACTACAAATGGGCACTATTGAAAGAATACCTTTATAGTGGGGGTGGGACTAGGAGCAATGAGCTATGATTGGATAGAGTCATCATTAATAAAACATAAAAGTGTGGCGCTAGAAATATTAATAATCACAAAAATGATAAATAGTGTCCAAATGAATGAAGACTAATAATCACAATAATGTGTATAAAAGAAAAAAGTGTCCAAATAAATGGGTCCCAAAGAAACTGATGTGAAGTAAAATCATAAATCCGCATGCACAATATTCCAAGGGGGGATTCTTCCCGTGACACCAAGGGTATGTGAAGGAGGGGAACACCTGATATGATAAGCAGCTTACCAAATTTCCATGGCTGCTCAGCTTAATGAGTCAGCCTCTCCCAGCTTTTAATCAAAACCACTGAAGATCTGATGTTATGTGGATACTTTTTCGATTCAAATGGACCGCCTCTCAAGATGCGTGAAAGGATCAATATAGGATTGGCACTCCTCAGTATTTTTCATCAATCATAAATTAATATGTAAGGAAAAGAAAGTGAGGCCAATAGCGTAATCCCGTTTAAAAATTGTAATCTTATTTATTAAAAATAGTACTCACAATGTATCATGAATTGACAGGCATATCAAATGGCTAAGCAAGGGATGAAGGTGCGGCGTCCCGCGAACAGTCCCAGGTAGCAAAATGGTGAAGGCCGGCTAATTTCCAGGGGGCGTGTGGACGTTGCGCGTCCACAATATGTTTTATTGATAATTTGAGTCACTGTTGGTTGATTTTGTGTTGGCTGCTGATATCTATCATTTTTTCACTCATCATATTAGCGCGGAAATTTTTTAATTTTATTTGCACGATAGAGTCATCATTATTTTCTCCAATCATGGCAGTGGAGTGAAAGTGGTCCATGCTCTGATTGGACAAAGCTTTCATTGCTTCAGCCAATCAAGGCTTAGAATGCACTGAGCGGCTGTGCAGTGCATTGTGGTCATTTGGTGGCCCAAACAAACGGTCAAACGCCCAGATAATTTGGGTGTGCGTCGAACAGGCGAACAGCCAATGTTTAGCCCAAACTCATGCTAGGGCCGAACCATTCTCCCATCCCTAATGGTCACCAGCGCTGGCAAACTGAGATATGTCACTTCAGTGACACTCTATAGAAGTCTTTTGAAACGTTTTAACCCCAAAAAAAACCCTAAAAAATGTTGTGGTCTCCAGGAGCCCATGGTAAAACCAATTCATTGGGGGTCAGATGGAACATGACCTATATATTGGTAGCCAGTGGGAAAATGCCCACCTTAAAGTCAGCTGAAATGATCATTAGTGGGATGCAGTTGGCTCTGCCAAGTGGCATTGGCAACTGGAACTAGAACTAGACTGCCACCATCAAAAATCTCAAGGAACCTCTGAAGAAACCCTTCCATGGAGTCCTAGTTGAGTTGACATTTGCTCCTCTCCCAGCTGCTACATAAAAGGTTATGTTGGGAGGGGAGAAAGAAGCTGGGCCAGCAAAAACAGTAATTAGAAACTCCCAGAAGAGGAAAGAGCTATGATGTGCAAGGAGCTGTGGTAGGGCATTGACATTCTTTAGAGCAGCTTTTCTCAATCAGTGTTTCATAGAACTCTAGGGTCCCTCCATTGGTTGTTGGAGGTTTCTTGAATTATTACTGATTTACTTCCCATCTGATGGTGCCTGCCTGCCAGCAACATGATACCAATGATCTTTCTAGCTTACCATTTTCTCTAATATGTGCATTGTAAGGCACAGTAGGCATCACCACATGTAAAAATAGACAGCCTTTGTATGAGAATAGTATGGGGAGACTCATAATTCGTCAGCAACTGGGAGACATAGGTTATTTGGAGGTAGATTATGGTGTTTTCACTACACATTTGATGTAACCCCAATAAATCTTAGGGGTTTTTTTTACATGTTGAACTTTAATATAGTATTAATGATAGCCATGCACTTCCAGCCTGTGAAATTATAAGGCCTCATGTACACAGATGTTTATTAGCTCCAATGTCCTCTAACTTAAAATGCCCGACACCTTCTGGCCCTGGGAGCTATAGTTGGCTCCCCAGGCCCAGGAAAATGCCAGAGATTTTATGCTTGAGGACTTTGAAACTAATAAATGCCTGTGTGCATAGGACCTAAAGGTCAGGTGCTGGATGGATTTTGTTTTGCAGTATTTCTAGATTTAAAACATGTCTGCATTTGTTCATCTCCATTTTGGGATGACAGGAATAGTAGTTTAACCCTTTTGCACCGGTTGCTTCCTGGCCCTTTAAGGGTTTAAACACCGGGAGGCTTTTGCTTCTAAAATGTTTTTAGTTTAATAATTAAAAACTTATGAGACACCACTTCTAAGGATGTGTGAGTGGCAATAATTTTATCTTTGTTCTTGAATTTAGTTATGATTTATCCTTTCCACTCCCTAAATTTTATCACTTAACCTAAACTATTTTAGTTTTGAATAGAGTAGGAAGTGCCATAACTTCTGTTGTTTTTATTGCTGTGTCCCCGTTGGGGAAATTTCTAGTTATTTTCAGTTTTTTTGACAGATCAGGAAAAAACTGGAAATGAGAAGACATTTTACCAATAGGAAAATAACAATAACATTTTTTTTCTTTTATCAAGGATTGCATAACCTCAACCCCTAACCTAACCTAACCTATTAATTAACTCTTACTTAATCAGATAACTACATTTTACAATCTAACAATACAAATCAACTTTAGTTTTACCAAAACGATGTAATATGAGGACCTATCTGAATTATCCAATCAATCTGTATCCAATTAGTCAGGCCCTTGCACTACATATTTGTTGGTAGCTCTAAAGGAGATTGTACAATCCCAGATTGTAACATGTATGGTGAATTTAACACATGCAGCAGCGCTCTTATCTTATCTTGAATAAGGCACTAAAAAGCAATGAAAGTAGAACTTCTATCCTTTAGTGAGGAATAGCTTCAGAGAACCCTTCTAAAGTAAACTTGTAAGAAAAGCAAGAAGAAGGCTGCAATTGCTTATCCTTTTCTAAAATGCTAGTTCCAAATTAGAAGAGCAGCCCAGTGACAACCATGGCTCCTTCCATAGATACAGTGCAGTGTATGAGCGTTCTCACCCTAAGACAGGAAGTGTGTTACTGCAAGGATCACCAGGTGACAATAAAGCCACCAAATCTAAGGACTGTTAAGCTGTAATTTATTACATTTTTTAGGGGGGTTTAGATACACTTTAAGTACCAGTTAAAATTCAGTATAGAACAGATCGTCGTACTCTTTCAGTATCATTAGCATCTTTTGTAATAATAATATTTCTGCAACCCCTGGCATTCTAATCCAATTTATGCTAATTTAATTAACTTTATACCAATGGGGCCAGTTCATTTTTAGCGTATTAAATTTTAATCAAGCCAAACTTTTAAGACTTTAAGTAACTGATTATCTGCTAGTGAAATTCCTACAGTTTATAGTTTTTATTCTGTGTTTCATATTCTTAGAAGAACCAATTTTGTAAGTGTGTTATGTACTGTATATAGATCTCCCTTTTTTCAATCTTTTTTTTTTCCTTTCTCTTCTTCCTTTTTTTTTATTTTTATTTTTTTTCTTCTTTAAAGTTTAATTTATATCTACATGGGTTAAATGCTTGATGTGTCTATGGTCCTTGTGCCTGACGTTCATTCCCAGGAGCTGCAGGTGGCCCTTTGGCACTCATTGTGTGGCCCCCAGGGCCCCTGCAGACGGTCTATGTTTTGGTGCTTGCTTAAAACCTGGTACACACAGTACGATTAGCAGATGATTGATCGTCCATTTTATTTATTTTTTTTATGCTAGTCTACATATTGAAAATTAAGAGGTTACTAAAGTTACGGAAATTCTTCTACGACAGAATAAAAATTCGGAAGTGATGAAATATATTGTATTGTATTTGTTTTGTATTTTCTGAGGAAAACTGCACTTAATAAACTACAATCGTACGATCTAGTATAGTACGAGAAAAATTTTAGTGCTTATCCCATCGGATAATTTCGCACCAAAGCAATATTTTTTGTACAATTTTCTGATCGTGTGTACGGGCCTTAAGCCAGCAAAGGGAAAATATTCCATAGACTGGCTTCTAGTAGTTTCATTTATTTCTTTCAAACTATCTTACATTTTTTTGAGTTGTCCATCCCCTTTCCCTTTATATGCTGTTTTCCACAGATTTTTTTTTTTTAATGAATCTTGCTGAAAGAAATATCAAATGTCACAAGTAGTTTATAAGGTGGTTGTAGGGTGGACAAATATGGAAGCTTTAAGTTGTAAAGGAGTGGTAATAGCAGTGGTTTCTAGCAGTCTCATGTAATGTGTCTCCAGTCTCTGACTGCCTAAGCTTAACTCCAGTCTCCAGCAACTCCTATAGCATGCATGTAGTCTATGACCATCTCTTGTAGTATATCTGTAGTCATTGGCTATTTTTGTAGCATGCCTCTAATTTCTGATCTCTCGTGTTGCATACTCACAGTCCTATGACAGCTTTCTGTAGCATTGAATTCACTGAATATTATGTGTGGCCCTTTGCTAATGTCAGGGACCACACTTGATATATCAGGTAATCTGCCAACTCCTGGTCTTGAAATAAGCACAATATTTACCTTAAACATTTTTATTACATTATATATTTTGGGCATTATTTGTTAGCTTTATGCTTATCAGACAATTATAGTGCAACAGCAGTTCAATAAATTTTAAAAAAATGGCTCATTTTCAGGCAATCAGACAGGGTTTTTTGATTGGAGACTTCAAGGTACAACCCAGATGGTTGTGGGCGGGGCCACTCACCCTGCAAGTGGGGAAACCTTTTGTTCAGAGCGTGTTCATTGATGCCTGAGACCAGGTGGTTCCCCGACTTAGAGATGAGCTGTACACTGTGTGCAGTAGTTAATATGCAGAGTTCCACTGTAAAGTACCATCCCATATCACTACACACACTACACTTCTGTATATTGCAATTATAAGGGACACTCAGCCCGTGCCCTCTTCACCAGTCCATACCTCTGTCACCTCAGTCCAAGTGACAGAATGGGGTCCTACCATGCACCTAGTGCAGATCTTATGTGTGCAGCATGTTGTTAACTACTTCTCTCTCGTACCATGGGGCCAGGCTAGGGGTATCCCTTCTGGTGCTCTGCAACAATCAAGGCTTCTTCCTGAGCAGACTGGAGCTCCAGAACCTGGCCTCCCCCTTATTTATACCACAGGGCAGAAAGGCTGGGTTCAAAAAGCCTGGGAACAGAGTTGCAGAACATTAACCCCTTCCCCAGCCTGAACAAACTGCCTAGCTAACATTCTGTAGGCAAGCTGCCTACATGGTTTTGGTGTCCCTTGTCACATTGAAGTGGTTCTAAAGGCTCAAGTTTTTATGCATGAAGGTAAAAAAAACTTCTGTGCACAGCCAGTGAGCCAATGAAGAGAGAGAGGGGCAGGGCCAAGCCGAGGCTATGTGTATGAATGGAAACGCAGGGCAGCAGCTAGGGGGCAAGCCTGCACGAGTGCCCCCATAGCAATCTGCTTCCTTTTGGGGCACTCAGCAGGAGGTAGGAGCCATGAGCACAAAAGAGGGACCCGAGAAGAGGAGGATCGGAGCTGCTCTGTGCAAAACCACTGCACAGAGCAGGTAAGTTTGACATGTTTATTATCACTTTAACCTTCTGGGTTATACTTTCTTATTGGTCCCAAGCCTTACTTCATTGAAGTGATTTGGCATTTCCTGCAGGTGTCCTATTTGTTCACTAATACTTACCCTAATCTATGGTCCCACATCATCCTAATTACATGGACGCTGGTTCTGCAATGATTTACAGTGTAGACATGATGATGTTGATAGGAAGGGCGGCATCGAGACTAGTCAGAGACAGGCATGCAGAGCAGCTTCAACTGCCTGGTCTTCACGATCAGAAGCAGCAGAATTGAAGGTCACAGGACTGAGGATTAGGGTATATTAAGTATTAGTTGGTATTAGAACTTTTATTTTAAAAAATGAGGTACAGGATTGCTTAGGAGCAGGTGTGGTGGGGACAAAAAATATTGATTTTTTTTTTTTTTTTTTTTACATGGTAATAGCTATTCTTTAAGGTAAGCCCTCAGACTATAGTTTTGACTTTGAGGGAGCTTTAGGGGGATGCTAAGGGATTGTATTTCCACTATTGTCTTGCATCCATTTGCTGCTGCCAAGGTGAGCTGTTCCACGTTATACCGACCTACATCATGGAGACTTGCCCATCCTACTCTATACAGTTGTATCATTAAAAGCAATGAAAACCCAACAGAGAGAGAAACCCTGTCCATACATGGATTGAGTTTTGGCTAATTTGGAGGAACTTCACGCCATGAGTGCCACAACAGGCACCATAGACTCAACAAGATTCCACTGAGAAATTGTTGATGAAGGATGACTGCATCCATCCAATGCAGTCACTTTTCAGGTATTCATACAGCTGTGGCTGCTGCAGCTATCTAACTACCACACTCACCAGGGCAGATTCCTCTATCCACGCTGTTTTTCCTGAATGAGGGAATCAAGAGATTTTCTCTCCCAAGGTAGCCCCTGAGGCTGGACGAGAGAAATTTTAAAAGTTTATGGCTAGCCTAAGACCTGAGATTGAAGATTGAACTGGAATCCCTGAAACACATAAGAAGCTGGTGGACAATTTATCATCAGAACTGACCCTTCAATACTCCTCACTATTGGATTCTGCTGTTTTTTTCCACCTAGACCTGCAAAAACCCCTGTGGATTGACGGCTTACGTATCTTTTGTTCTTTTTTTTTTTCTACACATCTTCACAAGAACACGCAAGCAAGCTAAGAATTTCTCTAATTGCAACTTGTAAGCCAAGAGATTATTGGATCAATCCGATCAATGCACCTTTGTCCTGAGCTGTAATTACAGTAGTATTACAATAATTTGTACAAAAACTAAGAAAATCAGCCATACCCAGCATACGTGACCAGGAAACCCATCAGCATCTTTTATCTTAGTACTATATGTGGTGATATATTGTCAAACGCATCAACAGATATTGCATGGTGTTTACCCTGAGGAGCAGCCACAGCAGAGGTCAGTTCAGTTCATAATGAGTAAATAACACGTCCATACATAGTTATTGTCTTGTATTTTAGGTTTATTCTTAATAAAAGTCTAGGTCTTTATTGACCATTACAACTTTTTTTTTTATAACCATGCAGATGACACCTAGGCGTCTTTCATAGATGTTTATATAACTGTCATCCAAGAGTCACACATTTTATTTCTAATAGGATTCTATTGAAAAAATGTGTGGCTCCTGGGTGAAACTTATTTGACTCTTGTCAATCAATAGACCCCCTAAGCTGGCCATAAACGAGTAGATTTTTGATCGAACGTTGGTATGAATATGCATATGAACATTCATATGAAAATTTCCGGTACATTTGATGACTTGACGAATGTTGTTTTAAAGTACTTCAGAATTCATTTTCCTTTTTAACAATCAATTTTGGAATAAATCACTAATGTCAATTTGACTTTACTGGTCAAATAGAAAATCGAGCAAATGTTCTTAGAAATCGCATTAGAGTTGGATTGGTTGCCATGGACCATTATTATAATTTTTTGTGCACTTATGATACAAAAGATTATTCCATTAATAATTCATTAATTTATTGGAAACCTCTACCCCTTAAAAGAGAAGTATGGGTTTAAATGTTTTTCCAGTATTATACTTACCTAGGTGCATGCAGCATTGGTCCAATGCTGCATCTGTCCCCAGGCGCCTCTACACTGCACTGAGAACTGAGCAATCTAACACCGCCGATCGCTCGATTTTCACAGCTCCGTGAGCAGAGAGCTGCTGTCAGTTAGCAGCTCTCGGCTCTGCCCCCTCCTCACTCACTGGAGCGCTGGGCTGTAGAGGGGCAGGGTGCGGCTTGGCTCAGGCTCTCAGCGACTCGCTGAGAGGCTGAGCCGGGTGTCGGTCCAGGCACCTGGCGGATCCCGACCTCCATTGTCGTGATGACGCAGTGCCTGGACCGACTCTGGGACGTCAGCAGAGAGCGGACTTCAGACCGCTCTCTTTTGAAAACGGGTCACAGGAGTGCAGAATGAACTGCACTCCTGTGATACATAGGAGATGAACAGCCAAATGAGCTTTGCCTGTACATCTCCTTTTAAAGGGTTACCATAGGCAAATTACATTATTTCAGCAAATTACATCATTTGTAAAAGTTTCTGCACATTTTCAGAAGGATGGGAGGAAGGAGGTGCTGCTGTAACCTTAAAGTGTTACTAAACAGTAGCTATAAACTGCTAAATACCTTTTTTCATCTTCTAATGGTGTCGGCTTAAAGGTTGTAGGAGGAGTTTTCATTATACTCTGACTGTCCTATGAGGCTGCAGGACCCCTGACCCTCTGCCTGGACAGTGCTGATTGTCCCTGTGCTAATCATATGCACCCTCCCAAGAAAAAAAAAACCTCTCTAGCAATACACACCAAACTGAGCATATGCAGCTTGTCCCCAGGGCTCTGTACTATCAGGACTGTACTATTGGGGACTGTGGAAAAAGGGGAGAAACAGAGAAGACAGGATCAAACAGCCTTTTTACACAATGCAGAGGATTAACCCCTTAGGTTCCACAATGAGTATAACAAACATGCTTTACTGCATATACAGACTGATTTTACTGTTGTGGGTTTAGTAACACTTTAAATAGTAACTTCACTTTTGTTGAGTAACAAATCCCTTCTGGGTGATGTACAATGCACGGATATTAACAAACATTGTAGAAGAGTTCTACCTTTTGTTGCTGAAAGAAGAAATAGCTGTTTGTTTTACCAGACTGATCGCAGACTCATTTTAAATGGGAGGATCTGATTCATTATAATCACCTGGGGCATTTTCCATGTACTAATGAGGAAAACTGCAAGAAGTACGTTCCTTTAGAAGTATTTAACCCTTGGGGAGTATCTCACTAAAACATACATTTCTGTTGCAGGGGATGCCTAAATTCTGTCTTGTATACAAGTGCAGTCTTCTGGGAAAATCAGTGAGCCAATCACACAAACAGGAAATTACATGTTTAGAGGCGTATTGTACACCAACAGTGTACAGAACGCCCCCCAGGTTGTCATTTTACAGAAAATTACAGCAGCTGCAGATTAAAAAGGAAAGGTAATTTAAAATGGAAAGGAAAAATATTGGAGGGCTGCACACCCATATGATGTATACAAAAATGTGTTGAAAAAACATCAATAAAAACATGGCACAATTGGCATATTAGCAGGAAAGAAGGGAGGTTGACGCATTTCACACGTTAAACGTCCTTTGTCAAAACCATACAGGACACAACCATCATGCACATATATATAGTAAATATCACATGGTTACACAAATATGGTTACACAATATAATCTGGTTAAATAAATTCAAAATAAGCTTTGTATCTCTCAAGTAGCTGAGTAAACTCTTGACTAACGGTTGCAACTGGCAATCAACCCCCAGACCAAGGTTCTCATTCTGAGCCTATCCCAGTCACTATAGGGCAACCAGTGAGAGGGATTAAACCCTTGTGTGTTTTAGGGAGGTGGTGGAATATGGGGAGTACTGGAAAATCAGGAACCATGGCTTTAGAGGAGAGAACACCTAATCAAACCCCCTTTTGCACAAGATCACTCAAGATCCTCTTAAACTGAACAGTGGGGTTCCCTTTTAGTTTAATATAGGTGCTCTCATCCGACAATTGTCAAATGGCCTCCTCAGGGTACACAGAAGCATCCTGAACTACTACCAGACCACCCTTATCTGAGTTTTTGATAACCACAGAAGGGGTCTTACTGAGATTTTCCAATGCATCTGCAATGAGATTATCATTGTAAACTTTCTATTAGTAGTCCGGGATGCTAGCCTCATGAGCTCCATCTCAACACTCTTCTGGGATATATCCAGAGATTTACCCCTTGTGTGTACAGGGTAAAAACCCGACCACACCTTAAAGGGAAGCCCCCACAGCCAAAGTACTGTATGTTTTATGTTCTTAATTTTGTTATTTTTTAAGATTACTTTTGGATACTTTTTATTTTTTGTGTGCTTTAACTACGGTGTACGAATTTCCATACTTGAAGAATGGGCTAAGCAATATGGCTTGCTCTCTTTATATAAAGCGGAAACAGATGAAAAAAGCTCTTGGATCCCATCAACTCATGTTTTACACCTGTGTAACCATGTGATATTTACTATATATATGTGCATAATGGATGTGTCCTGTATGGTTTTGACAAAGCACCGTTAACGCGTGAAACGCGCCAACCTCCTTTCTTCCCTGCCGATTTGCCAATTGTGCCATGTTTCTATTGATGTTTTTCCAATAAATTTTGTATGTATCATATAGGTGTGCAGACGTCAAATCCTTTTCCTTTCCATATGTGTCTGCAGCAGTGACAGGGCGTGCACCCCATCCCCATACTACAGGCTTGGAAATAGACACCACAGCTGTGTTCATTCACCTAGAGCAGCAGGACTTGTTCTAATTTTTAAAGTGGTTCTAAAGTCTAACTTGTTTTACCTCAACGCATTCTCTGTATGAAGGTAAAAAACACCTCAGTAACTGCCCCCACCTGCCCCATCCTAAAACACTTACCTGGCTTCTCCCAGCAAACCAGCTGATTCCCGGCTGCAGCACCGCCCCTTCTCTCCTTCTTTTCCTGGTCTCACAGGAGACAATGGCAGCAGTGGGAGTTTGACTGCTGCTCTCAGTCAAACTCCTGTAAGTAGGAAGCAGGGGGTGTGGCTTGCCACGTGTGTGTCTATGGACACACAAAACCCAGATCTGGGGCACACCTGCAAAGGGGTACCCGGTACCTACGGGAAACGAGTCTAGAAGTGGGTAGTCATCCAAGCCAGGGTTGAGTCCAGTAGCGGGTAGTCTGCAGATGCTGGATCGTCTGCCAATGTGGGGTCGTCTGCCGATGCAGGATCGAGAGCCAGGAAAGTCATCAGCCAAGCCAGGTTAATGCACGGAAGAACGCAGAGAACAGAAGACTGCTAGCAGTGATGCACCTTGGACCACAAACACAAGGGCAAGGACTGCAAGCTATCAGATGATATATATAGTCAAGAGACAGCAGTCTACATATGTCCAAGATGGCTGCCAACAGGAAGACAGGGTAAGACCTTGACAGTACCCTCCCCTCAACGGCCCCACTTCCGCGGAGCAAAAAAAAGTTTCAGAGAAAAGGGCACAATGATATTTGGGCCAATGTTTATCAAAACAATATTTCTCTATCGTTCATTGATAGACGCAGTTCCTAATGCATATCAGTAAGGTTATACTGCCCCCTATAGGAGTAGGACACTAGGCAGAAAAAAAGTTCTGGCTACGCCTATGGGCAGTCCCAGAGGGTAAACCGTTTCTCCTTCTGCATCGGATGTCAGTTGTTATCTGCCTAGTCAGGAGTAAAGACCTAGTTCCTTGCTGGGATCTTTGGTCCTGGCATAAAAGTGTTTTTTTTTTTTTTTTTATGTATATAGTTTTTATTAGCTAGCTTTTTTTTCTGGATTTTTCTCCTGTGAGATCTACAAGCAACTATGCCGGATCTGGGCGACGGGCTGGATGTTTAGATCCAGTGGTCACCGCAGCTGGACAGCGAGCACGCGCAGACCTTGGCTCCGCGCAGGGTCGGCCGCGACATAGTCCCACTGGACTGGGACTGGCCCCACGAGTTAAACGTCTCGCCAGGTCACATATGTCAGGGTCTAGGCCTGTGTCGCAGCATTCCGATTTGGCCGACAGCCCCCCACTTCGGCGGAGAGGGGTCCTGTCAGGAGATGGCGCCCGTCTGTGTTCCTGGTATGGTGAGTAAATGTTCCCCCCTCTTCCCTGGCAGATTTTGGGGTGTACGCAGGCCCCTCCCGGGGGTGGTCGGACCCTCACATTCCTGGGTTCCCCTTTGTCCTGTTGTGCAACCCCCCCTCACTTGGGGGACTGTTTGGGCGTACCTGAGGCTGGGACCCTGTTCTCAGGCCACATGGGGGGTCTGGGGGAGCGCTGTCGGCTGTGCTCGGCCGATCATGTGGGGGGGCCTCGGTCGGTTCTTTCAGGGCCTACCTGCTAAATGATAGTGTTGTGAGGGCCAGGGGGTCCCCCCGTGGGTCCTCGTTTGCCACGCGGGGCCACCATTTTCTTGTAGCCTTGTCTGCTACCATAAAAAGCGGGCGGGCATTTTGATACACCCGTTTTCGCCCATTTTGCGGTGGATTCTCTGCTGGGAAACCAGGTGGGAGTGCCTGGAGACGTTTTCCGGGGGATGGAGCCCCTCCCTTCACCCTAGGCAGTTTCAATGCTCACTTCCTTTTGGGAGAACTGCTGCTACACATGCAGACATTCTGGGACTGGCTGATGCATATTGGGACAGTGAGTTCTGGGGGTCTCTCTCTCTCTGTTGGGGGTCTTCAGGGTGTGCCTTACCTTCGGGGGGCGCTGTAGCGCAGTGGGACTGTTTTTTTGCAAAAAAGAAAAATGTCATTTGTTTTTGTCATTTTTTTCAAATTTTACTGGCGGGTTCTTCTGGTGCAGTATGGACCCTGCAGACCATGGTCCCCACCTGACCCCCCATGGAGGCTGTAGGGCCTTCCGGATCTCAACTGTCCACCAATGCACTTTCAGCAGTTCTGGAAGCATTGTGTCCCGGATGGAGGTGGCCTTGAGAAGGCGATGTACGCAGAAATGATCTCCACCTACCCTTGCCTCATCCGATGTCTCAGATTCTGATTCTGACTCAGCCACTGCAGATGTGGGTCTCCATGTCGGGTCTGTTACCTCACGCCCTGCCTCCTCGGATAATGAGGATGACATTTCTACCTCCCCTGCCGTGCAAGATACAGGCGCTGGTGAATGCACTGGTTGTTTTTGTGCGTAACACCCTGCAATTTGGAAAACGCAGCGGCGGCTGCGCCTGGGGCGCAGGTTGCGTTTGGCACTCACATGCCATCCGGAGCGGACATGATTTTCCCTTCCCAGTTTTTTTGTTAGCATGCTCATAAAAGAATGGGACCATCTGAGACGTTACCCTTTTGAGGAGTCTCTGGTAAAGGAGTGGACGGTACCACCTAAGGTGGATCCACCGGTCTCCAGGCTGAATAAGGCTACCGTGGCCCGCGATCTGTACTCCCTGGCGAGGTCTGCACCAGTTTTTAAGATTGCCCTTGCCACGCAGACTCTGACTGATGGGCGGAGTTCCAATGCCGTGACTTGGTGAGGAGCAAGTCCCTCCTGTCTTGGGGGAGCTGTTGGACCAGCTGGTGCAGGGGCTGCAATTTGTTTGCGATGCCGCGCTGGACGCGGCTCTTTTCTTGGGTCACCTGTTAGTTTCGGCAGTGGTTATCTGGCGTATACTTGGCTGAAGTGTTGGTATGTGGATCAAACTTCAAAGAAGGCCTTAACGGGTCTCCCATTTTAGGGGGATCGCCTGTTTGGCGCTGCCCTGGATGACATTATATAAGGGTCTCACAGGGGGAAGAGTACTTTTCTTCCACAGGCCAACAAGGGTAAGGGCCCTCGTCGCAGACGGGGTCCCTCCTTTTCGGCTCACAAACAGTTTCTTCGTCCCTCGGGGACAGTCGATGAGGCGAAGTCCTTCAAAACTTCCTCGGGTTGCTTCAAGAGACCCTGGTCTGGCAAACAAAAGATCGTTTTTTTTCCAGGCCTGCAGACAAGGCCTACTCGGTCTGAAGGTGCGTCCTCATCCATATATGGGTTGGGGGGACGTCTTTGCCAGTTCTCAGACCTGCGGCTGGCCCGGATCCCAGACAGTTGGGTTCAGGAGGTCCTGCAGTTCAGTTGCAAGATCGAGTTTCAATCCGTTTCTCCGGTAAGGTTTTCCTTTCCAAATGACGGCTTTCCCCGGATCGCTTACTGGCGCTCTATGGGGCAGTACAGGATCTGGATCAACAAGGCTGGACCTAATGGCCCTGGATGATTCTGTGAGAATCAAAAATTCAAGATGCTGTCGGTTCGCACAATGGTGGCTTCCCTACATCAAGGGGATTCCTGGCCTCCATAGACATCAAATATGCCTACCTTCACCTCCCGTTATGTGCAGGACACCAATGGGTGCTCCGTTTTTGTCGTGGGAGAGGATCACTATTGGTTTGTGGCATTACATTTTGGTCTCGCCTCTGCTCTAAGGTGTTGGCTCCGGTCCTGTCGCTGTTGCAAAAGCGGGGTGTATCGGTCCTGGGTTCTTGCCGATCTGCTTCTCCGTGCGGAGTCCCCTACGGTGCTGATGACAAATTTGGAAGTCACCATGAGAAGGAGTTCCGGTGGGTTCTGAACCTTCAGAAGTCGTCCCTGGTCCCTTCCATGAGACTGGACTATCTGGGCCTGACTTTGGACTCGTCCTCAGCCAGGGTGTTTCTCCCTCCGGAGAAACTCTTGAAACTTTAGACTGCGGTTTAGCTGTTGCTGTCCAGCACATGGTCGCCCCTTCGAACCTGCATGCAAGTTCTGGGACTGATGGTGTCGTCTTTCGAGGCGGCCTCTTTCGCTCAATCCTTCTCGAGGATCCTCCAGAAGGCAATCCTTCTCACATGGAACTAGAATTCAAACTCTCTGGACATTCGGATCCAGCTGAGCCAGGTGACCAGGGAGTCCCTGATATGGTGGCTTCGGTCCCCGATGCCCAAGCAGGAAATCCTTCCTCCCCTTATACTGGACAATTGTCAACACGGATGCAAGCCTGTCCAGGTGGGAAGGAGTCCTCGGCAGGTTCTCTGCTCAGGGAGTATGATCCCTGGAGGAATCCGTGTTACCGATCAACGTCCTGGAGCTGAGAGCAATCTGGCTTTGCCTAGTTCACTGGACCGGGCACTTTCCGCTGTCCAGTGCACATTCAATTGGACTATGCCACGACCGTGGCTTATGTCATTCACCAAGGGGGCACCAAGGGTGTCCTTGCAGCCTTGGAAGTGACATGCATTCTTCGTTGGGCAGAGCGCCTTGTTCCAGCTCTCTCCGCTGTTCACATTCCAGGTGTGGAAAATTGGCAGGCGGATTACCTCAGTCAACAGGCCTGGGGAAGGATCCCTACATCTAGGGGTGTTTTTAGCAGTTGTGCATTCATTTGGGCTCTCCAGTCATGGATCTGTTGGCGTTGCATCAACAGGATAGTGCAAAGGTTTGTGGCCCTATCCCGGGACCCTCTGGCAGATGAACTGGTGGCACCATGGAGTCAGTAGCAGCTGCTGTCTGCCTTTCCTCCTCTCAAGTTGCTGCCAAGACTTCTTTGCAGGATCAAGCCGTAAGGGATTTCGGTCATTCTCGTGGCTCTGGACTGGCCTCGCTGAGCTTTGTACGCGACCTGGTCAGGCTAGTCGCAGTCGCTCATTGGAGACTTCCTCTCAGGGAGGATCTATTGTCTCCAGGGCCAATCTTCCATCCTGGTTTACGGTCGCTGGCTTTGAGGAAAGCGACTTCTAGGATGATTTATCATCGTACAAGAAAGTCGTATATTGCGTGGTGTGAGTCTCTTTGGGCTTCCCCTCGGTCTTACTCAGTGGCCTGGATCTTGGCTTTCCCTCAACCGGGAGTTGATCAAAAGTTGGCCTTGAGTACTATCAAGGGTCAGATTTCGGCTTTGGCAATTTTCTTGCAAAGGCCATTGGCCGCCCATTACCTGGTGCGTAACTTCTTCCAGGGGGTGCGACACTTGGTACTTCTGGTGCGACCTCCGTCACCAACTGGGGACCTTGATTTGGTGCAGTCGGTTCTTCAAAAACCTCCTTTTGCAAGTATTCGGGGGTTTCCCATGCCTACCTTATCACAGAAGGTGGTCTTCTTGGTGGATCTCTTCTGTGCGCAGGGTGTCGGCACTTGCGACATTGTCCTGTCGTTCTCCCTATATGTTGGTTCGTGGGGACAAGTGGTACTTTGTCCGGATCCATCCTTCCTTCCGAAGGTGGTTTCTAGTGTTCACTTGAACGAGGACATTGTATTACCATCTTTGTGTCCTAAGCCCAAACATCCTATGGAACATTCACTGCATACTCTGTATGTACTTGGTGACTACTGAGTCTTTTCGTTAGTCAGATTCGCTCCCTGTACTCCGGGATGGCCCAAGAAATGGGCTGCCTGCGTCTGCTGCGACTATTTCCAGATGGATCAGACAGACGATGGTGCAGACTTATTCAATTAAGGGTCAGGTTCTACCTTTCCCTGTTTTGGCACATTTTACTCTGGCACTTGGTGCTTCCTGGGCTTTTCGCCATACAGGCATCTGTGCTTCAGGTTGCAAGGCAGCTACCTGGTTGTCTGTTCACACCTTTACAAAATTTTATATGGATGTGCTGGCATCTGCAGATGCTTCTTTTGGCCGCAAAGTTTTGCAGGCTGCTGTTTGAAGGGCTTTTTGGCCTTCCTCAAGGGTGTTTACTGTTTGTTTTAGGTGGGTCTCATTTTGCTGTTCTGATGAGTCTTATGTTGCCTGGTTGGCTGTGTTTAGCCTTGGGGACTTGTTTTCTTCTGCTGTTCCCACCCCTCATTTTATGGAATTGCTTTGGGACATCCCTACTGATATGCGTCAGGAACTGCGTCCATCAATGAACAATAGAGAAAACTGGATTTTTGACTTAACGTAAAATACTTTTCTCTTAAGTTCATTGACGGACGCAGTACCTGCCCCTCTATTTGAGTTGGGTTGGTGTTACTCAGGCCTTTTTTTCTCCGAAAAAAAGGTGCAGGAACTCAACCACGACCCCCCCAAAACCCCCTCCCCAAACTGGTCAAAATTTCACTAACAGTGAGAGGGTCCTATAGGAACATCAAAGAGAGTTCAGGAGTGTGCTACGTATACAGTACAGGGTTCAGGGGTGCAGAGTTCAGCTTTTTTCCACAGCTGCTTAGCTCGGCATCCCCCGTCCACATCTCACATCTACTTCTTCTCTAGTACCTGCCCTCACACTGTAGATGGCTTCGCCTCTCTCTCTTGCAGGGAGATCATCCAGTGGGGGTGTCAGGGTTCACACTGCATCCCAGGCACCGGCATCTCCTTTGTGCCCATACTGCACTTGAAAAACATAACAAACCAGACCTCTGTGTTTACAAGTGCTAGTGATGAGCCAGGAGCAGAGGGCCTGAGCCAAAGGTGGTGGAACTGAGTTCCACCAAGTTCCAGCTGAAAAAAGCCCTGGTGTTACTTCTCTGACACTGCTTTGATACAAAACTGACATCCTATGCAGGAAGAGGAAGGGTGCACCCTCCGGGACTGTCCATAGGCGTAGCCAGAACTTTTTTTCTGCCTTGTGTCCTACTCCTGTAGGGGGCAGTATAACCCTACTGATATGCATCAGGAACTGCGTCCGTCAATGAACTTAAGAGAAAAGGATTTTACGGTAATTCAAAAATCCAGTTTTTTGCTAAAAATACACTAAAATCATTATAAGCAGATAAAAACAGCATATTTTACAAATTTCCTGTTAAATATAAAGACTAACCTGTATTGTGTTAATAAATAATCACTATTTGTAAATTTTAGATTACGCTTTTTTGTGAAATGGTGAAAATCGAACATATGCAAAAATGGAAATATCCAAATTTCTCTAAAAAGAGGTTTTTATTGTTCCCTCACAGCTTTCAGTGTTTGTTTAAGACCCCCCCAAATCATATATTTTCTGAAAGCACATAACCTGTAGAATAAAAAGAAGGTGTTACTGATTTTAACGCCCTGCGATATTTGTTTGATAGTGTTTATCAAAACTATATATTCGCTAAAAATTCTCTAAATTAATTTCTAGCAGATATAAACACAGCAAATTTCATAAAATTCCTGCTAAATTCCAACTAAATATAAAAGCTTAACCTGCATTAAGTTAATAAATAACAAATATTTGTAATTTTTAAATTACCTCTTTTTGCAAAATGGTGAAAATTGAATGTACGCAAAAATGTAAATAACCACATTTCTCTAAAAATCTGAAGGTTTTCATTGTTCCCTTACAGCTTTCAGAGTTTGTTAAAGACCCCCCAAACCATATATTTTCTGAAAGCATAAGATCAGTAGAATATAAGGAAAGTGCTACTGATTTTTAAGGCCCTCTGATATTTGCGCAAATGTTTACCAAATCAATATTTTCGCTAAAATTAAACTACAATCCATTATAGCAGATAGAAACACGGCAAATATTACAAAATTCCTGCTAAATTCCTACTAAATATAAAAGCTTAACCTGTATTAAATAAATAATAAATATAAATAAAGCTTAACCTGTATTAAATAAATAACAAATATTTGTATATTTCTAATTGCACCTTTTTGCAAAATGGTTAAACTGAACGTACACTAAACTTTAAATAACCAAATTTCTCTAAAAATCTGGAGGTTTTTATTTTTCACTTTCAGCTTTCAGAATTTTTAAAAGACCCCCCAAACTATACATTTTCTGAAAGCAAAGAACCAGTAAAAAAAAATGGAAGGTGCTACTAGTTTTTAAGGCCCCGTGATATTTGCCCAAATGTTTGCCAAAACAATATTTTCACTAAAAATGCACTAAAATCCTTAGTAGCAGATACAAACACAGTACATTTTACAAAATTCCTGCTAAGTTCCTTTTAAATATAAAAGCTAAACCTGTATTGAGTTAATAAATAAGAAATATTTGTACATTTTAAATTGCGTCTTTTTAAGAAATAGTAAAATCTGACTTATGCAAAACGCATTTCTCTAAAAATCTGGAGGTTTTCCTTTTTCACTTACAGCTTTCAGAGTTTATAAAAGACCCCCCCCCCCCCCAAACCATATATTTTCTGAAAGCACATAGCCAGTAGAATAAAAAGAAGGTGGTACTGATTTCTAAGGCACTGTGATATTTGATCAAATGTTTATTAAATCAATATTTTCTAAAAAAAATACACTAAAATCATTAATAGTGGATTCATACATGGCAAAATGTACAAAATTCCTACTACACATAAAAGTTAAAACTGTATTGAGTTAATAAATAACAAGTACTTGAACAAATATTTGTACATTTTAAATTTCCCCTTTTTTGTGAAATGGTCAAAAATAAATGTACGCAAAACACTAAATAAAACAATTTACTCTAAAAATCCAGAAGTTAACATTTTTCACTTACTGATTTCAGAATTTGAAAAGTCCCCTTAGGCTCGGTTCACATTGGTGCGATGCAGGAAGCCCTGCAAATCCATTGCGTATTCCCGCACCTAAATCGCTAGCAGTTCACACTGCCCTCTGCAAACTGCTGCAGGTGTCAATACAAAGTTAAAAACACCCCCAGATCGGTTTGCAGATCACAGTGTGAACTGGGATTTCGGACAGGAATCGAATCGCATGGGTGTGAACACTCATGCAATCTAATTCTGGGGCAGACAAAAATAACATGTCTTGCACGAGTTTGGTCCCAATGCGATGCCAATTATGGCTGAATTCGCATCACACAGACATTGCACCAGTGTTAACCGGCCCTCAAACCAGCCATTTTCTGAAAGTACATGACCTGTAGAATAAAAAAAGTGCTACTGATTTTTTAGGCCCCAAAATAATTGCGCAAATGTTCATCATATCGCTATTTAACTAAAAATACGCTAAAATTATTAATAGTGCACATAAACACAACATAACTTGCAAATTTCCTGCTAAATTACTACTAAAGCATCGTTCACATGTGACATACTAAAGTGTACGCCCATGGAGGGCAATGTTTACCTGCACAGGGATGCACAGGTGTTCTGTGCATCCCTGTACAGGCAGTCACATTTATGTCAATTGGGATGCAACGGCTGCACAGGCATATGCTGCTGTTCCCAATCACATTTTAGGATAAAAACTCTGATCAGCAGATTGTAATCCGCTGATCAGAGTTGTAGAATTGTTCAGCAGAGTCTGCTGAACAATTCTGTTAGAAGTTCATGGTCATTGAAGTGACCATGAGCTTACAGCAGGGGGAGAAATTAAGTCCGTATGGCGTACAGACCTGACCAGCAGCAAGCAGTGCTGTAGGTCCGTACGCCGTACAGACCTGGCAGTAAAAGGGTAAAGCAGAACTTCACTCTCTCTGACTGTTTTTAATCCTTATGTTGCTAGCATTACTAAATAGATAGGTATATCATATTTACTTGTTTTAAACTTTTCTTTTTTTTTTTACATTTCATGAGTTACTTCCAGGCTTCTGGCCTAGGCCAAAATTATGTCCTACATTCCCAGAGCCTTCAGGAGGGTTTTTCTCAGCTAAGCACACCCTTCTGCTTGCATGCCTGAGCTAGGGGTGGATGGATTCCAGGAGGTAAATGCTACCACCTGAATCATCTGCCCTTACTCAAGATGGCCCTTACTCAAGAAATGCTGGGGGGGTTCACAGTAATTTTTCTGGAAAGTTAAGTTTGGAGACATGAATGGATGAGGCATGAATGGATGGTTGAGTTTTCTTGGAATATCAATAATGAATGAAAAAGCGTTTTTTGGTTTGTGGTCAGATGCAGTGTAGTTTAAAGAGAACCTGTCACCAACTGAAAAAATGTAGCTTAAACTTGTAGTTTTGTTTTTTTAAAATAATTTTTAAATAATTTTTTATTTTCTTGCAATGTGCCTTTGAATATGTAGCACTACTCCCTTGGGAGCTGCTGGTTACGGGTTCCCCTGGGTTACCATTAGCAACAACATGACAGTTTGACATTTTTCCCAAGTGTTTTAGCTCAGTCAGGGAGGTCCGGTAGCTTTGGTTTTTGTGTTTTTATTTGGAACTTGGATAGGAGAAGGGAATGAGTGGGATACTCCAACTTTATACATTATGCACAATAGGCTGGGACGACTTGAAAATGCTGAGTAACGCTAGTCACAGCTAGGCCGCTGTTTCACTTTGTCCTTAGCTGTGAAGTATATTTGAATGAGCTTTCTGAGGTAAACTGGACAGTACTGCAGAACAACTTCAGGGCCCTTCCTGGCACCCCCTTTGTTCCCAATCTTTAGGGGCAACTACACGGCACCCCCTTTACTAATACACTCCTTGTGTGAGCAAGCTCCTTGATCCCCTGACTTCTCTGGAGTGGTCCCCTCTTCTAGGCAGACCCTTAGGCAGATCTCCTGGTACTCAATATAATGTTTTTCCCAAGATGATTCTGCCAGCAGCTCCACTTGTCAGCACTCTGGATCCTCTGCAGCTCAGCTCCACACCTGGTTCACTAGGCCGACTGCCTGAACCACCTTTCTCACACTTGCAGGAGAAGAGACAGCCATCCACCTCCTCCTGGGACTTTGCTCCCACCAAAAGACACCCTGTCACATGCTCCCTCAAGATTTATTGCCCATCCCAGGATGCTTTGTGGCAATGCCCGCCCCCTGGGACAGCCATAAACCCTGGGGTGCTACTGGTCAGGATTCCTCCACTGTCCAACAAGCTCCCTTATTGGATACCGTGGGGAGACTCCCTTAGACCCAATAAATCACACCTGGAAACATATAACAGACCAAACTAACAGATCAGGCTCTCCTGAGAAGCAGAAAAGAGCCACCAAATGCGTTTTCCTAGGAGGGTGCTACAAATAGAAAATATGACTATTCAAGACGAGTCAATTCCCTAGAATAGCCCACTCTCTAGTTGCACATAATAACCCTCTCCTCCTCTGGAAGTGTCCAATTACTGTCTGTGCTGGTCCAGCTCCTATGCCCTTCCCTTTAACTGTTCCATAACCTTAGGTAGCAGCTAGGAGGAAATGAAAGGGAATACTTGCTTGAGTGACAGCCCTGAGGCTGCTGACATAACATCCAAAGTGGCTTTTGGAATTCTACACAAGGGAGGCTTTTACAGGTAAATGCATAATATACATTAACTGTACATAAGGGACAAATGTTGACATGAATGTTCTGGGTCTTTTAGGTAAACTTGTTGCTTTGTCTTATATAGGAAGGAGTAGTAATGGAACATAATGGAAGTAATGGAGACCGCAACATTATTTTAGGGTTCCTCTTTGGTTAAGGGTTAAAGACTTGAAAAGCGTCACTTGTGTAAGTCTGCGGGGGCTGCTGATATCATATCCAAGATGGCGGCACCCAGCAGCAGTCTCAGGGCTTTTGGATGTTTATACAAGGGAAGCTTTTTACTGGTAAATAACATTTATAAAATATAATGCAATGCATATATAATCTTAGCGGAAGCTTTTTCTTGTAATGAATGGTCTGGTGACAGGGTCTCTTTAAGAGGAGTTCTAGAGCTTGTGATCTGGAGGTTGTCATTAATGTGTTGGCTGACAAGGCAGATTTGTACCAAATACTTTCATAACTATGGTATTATCTAAAGATTTATACATGGAAAAAATAACCGACTGACAGCAATAATCGGTCATGTCTGAGAAGGAAATGAAACCATGTGGAGGAACAAAAATGAAATTTATAAAGCCGAGCGTGGGAGAGTAGCCAGCCGATGAGAATGATCTGCACACCAACGAAAGTGACAAGGAACAAACCAATGTCATTTTTCAAACAGGACAAAAATAAATGCAGGAGATTTCTACAGCGCTGTTGTGGATGTCGCACAGGTTTCTTCCATTATTGTTCTAATTAGGCTTGGCATCATTTGTATCCAAAACAACATGACTAGCTTATTGCAAATCAATAACTGTCCTGGAGCTTTTTAGGGACCATGTAGACATGTGTACTTGTCAAACGCAGGACTACTCAAATGCATGCATTCAATGTGCCCCTACTGACATGAAAAGGCTTTACCTACAATTTAAATGCACCTCATTAAAACCTGCCTAAAGAAATGCCAAAAGCAGGTCAAACACAGCATCTGAATTGTCATCGACACTACTATACTCTATTGAAGTCAATAGGAAAATGCTGACCTGTGTTGATGTGCATTTCAAATGCAGCAAAACAAGTTAAGCCTACTTGATCCTTAACATGCCATCATTCCTTTAACCTTTTTGGTGCCATCAACATAAG
Source organism: Pelophylax lessonae (assembly GCF_965119305.1). Lineage (NCBI taxonomy): Eukaryota > Metazoa > Chordata > Amphibia > Anura > Ranidae > Pelophylax > Pelophylax lessonae. Next base: position 262,816,144 of record NC_138775.1, on the reverse strand, counting down.
GGTTGAGTCATTGGGAGCACCGGCTTGTAAACTCTTAGCCGATATAGCAGGGATCTCCAAACTTTCTAAACAAAGGGCCAGTTTTCTGTTCTTAAGACTTTAGGGGGCCTTGATTGTGGCCAGTGGGAGTAGAAAATGCCCCAGCATCAGTTGGAGTAGACAATGCCTTTAGTTTGAGGAATATTGCCCCATTATTGGTACCAGTGGGAGGAATAGTGTCCTATCAATGGTGCCAGTGGAAGGAATAGTGCCCCATTATTGATAACAGGGGAAGGAATGGTGCCCCATCAATGATGCTGGTGGCAGAAATAATGCCCCATCGATGCTGCCAGTGGGAGGAATAGTGCCCCATCATTTATATCAGTGGGAGGAATAGTGCCCCATTATTGATAACGGGGGGAGGAATGGTACCCCATCAATGATGCTGGTGGTGGAAATAATGCCCCATCGATGCTGCCAGTGGGAGGAATAGTGCCCCATCATTTATATCAGTGGAAGGAATAGTGCCCCATTGTTGGTGTCAGTAGGAAGAACAGCGCCTCATCACTGGTGTCAATGGGATGAACAGTGCTTCTTTTCAATAGGAGGAACAGTGCCCCAAGGGCCGGATGAAGGCAAGCAAAGGGCCAACTCTGGCCCGCTGGCTGCAGTTTGGAGACCCCTGCTCTATAGCAGCACCTTCAGGTTCAGAGCTCTCAAACTCCCAGCAGCTTTGGCCGCTCTAGAAGCTGATCAAGCATAGTCTATACTCTTTGGCTGCAGCACAGGTGACATTTTGGGTCTAATAGACCACTGGTGTCTCATGTAAATAGAACCTGCCCCCTTGAGATAGCAATAAAGTTAAGTTAAAAAAAAGTGTTTAGAAACAAACATGTCAGGTGTGCATTTTTACAAAATGAAAAATTATTCAACGCATTTTGTCATCTATGACATCATCAGGGGCACAGAGGCAGTCAATGGAGATGGATAAGGAGTTGTTAGGCAGTAGTGGTTACTATGAATGGCCGCCCAGTGGAGGTGGCGAGTTTTATTCTTATTTGGCTTTTTTCTGTATTGCAAATCATAGTATATCTCAGACGCACCGAGAGGTCCTGAGTTTCTCTTGCTGCTTACACATCCGATCTGTGTTTTATTATCCTGCTCTGTATGTTTGTTATATCGTTGTGGCTTGTGATTGTGGGCTGAGTGCAGAGGAGGATGTTTGTCTGTGTCCACCCAGTGTGTGTATTTATCCATCTCCCTTGATTGTCTCTCTCCGTGTCCCTGATGACGTCATAAATGATGAAGTATTTTGGGAGCAGACTGATGTTCTGGGGTGCTTGGATGTACCTTTTTTTGTGTGAACAAGCCATGAAAGCAGTAATCTCCAAATGCTAGGGTAGGAATTTTAACAAATATTTTACTTGGGAATGTTTACTTTATTGTGCTTGATGTGTTACACTTACTCAGAGGGTTTAGTATTAAAAATCTTCAATGAACAGGTTTTAGAGCTTTTTCTTTGCCAGAAATTTTCAGGAAAACTGATAACTTTACAGTAAAATATTAAAACGGAGCAGCACCCTAAAAGGGAAGTTTCCGGTTTATATCATCCTCGCGCCACTCCTCTACCACGTTTGGGCCATTTTTTTCGGGGGGGGGGCTGATACCTAATCTTGTAAAAAGTTCTCAGGTACCTGCTTCCACTTCCGCTGGAATCCCCTCCGGAAGTTCTCCCTCCCCTCCCTGTAACCTCCTGGAACCAGTGAAGTGTGGCTGGGGGATCATTCACACAACGCAGCGTGGCTTGCACATGTGTAGTGAGAAGCCAGCTGTAAAGCCTCAAGGATGTCGACACCGAGAAACTGGCCCGGGTGAGGGCAGCACTGGATGCTCGGACAGGCAAGTGTCCTTTTTTTAAAAGTCAGCAGCTACAGTATTTGTAGCTGCGGACTTTTCTTTATTTCACAAAGTACCTCTTTATTTTTCCCAAATCACTCCATTTATCCCTAACTATGGATGTTTATGCTGTTTGTGCAAGCAGTCTGCATTAGAGGCATTTGTCCCTGGGCACCCTGACTGCCCTGAAGGTTAGTACCACTGTCCACCCTTGCCCAGTTAAAGCAGCGTTTGGCCTCTCTTAGAATTTTACAGGCTGTGGCTGGACAGTGTGCCTGTGCCTTCTGCCTGCGCCAAAACGACAGGATCGAATGCACTGGGACTAAACGCCTAATGTGCATGAGGCAAAAAACAAATGGTAAATCATCCTATTTCTAAATTTTACTACTTGTTATATTACCTCTGTGTTTATAAATGATCAATACCTAGAGGCTGGCTGCCAAACGTTTCACCATACACAGGGAATTTGATTTGTATTTGTTGTGGTCCATTGACACCTTGTGTACACTTTGCCACAAATTCTTTTCACATGAATTGAAACAGATATCATTTCTTCTATGTTAATTATCACCTCAGATAATTGTTAATTCAGAACAGCAGCAGATTAGTTCTCAACTGTAAACTCATTATCTGATTCCTCACGTTCATCACGATGGCACTCAGTCAGACCCAAGTAGATCAATATGAAATAAATTGCATTCACCCTGAATATTCTCTTCCAACCTTCCAGGGCCTTCTGAATGGATTAATGTACTACAGGCCAGATGATCCAGTGGATTACTTGGAAAACTGCTTACAAAAAGTGAAAGAGCTAGGAGGGTCAGAGAAGGTGAAGTGGGACACGTTCGTGGGTCCGGATAAAAGAAACTTACCGCCACTCAACGGTGGACAGGGTCGACGAGCGTTCTTCCGAAATGGTAATTCATAAGGCTGTACATTCTTAAAAGTTTAAGTCCAGGCAAACCACTAAATACACAAATGAAATACATATATCTGAGCTGTTTTACCTGCCAAAGGGTTTTTCATTTAAAGGGGTTGATTCCTTAAAAACCCTTTCACTGCCAGCCCCTCTCCTTTATCCAGTGATAACACACAGTGTAAGTGTTTTTTTTAAATGATGTCTCCAAATACATTTTTTCAGATATCTTCAGGCCAGTCACAGGACTCCCAGCTGCTCTACACCTCTAATCCAGGGCTACAGTGGGATGGACTGAGATCTCTCTCTGATCCCAGCCAGGAAGGGCACGTGACCACCGTGTTGGCCACTCAGCCCATCCTGCTGTAGCCCTTAGATGGGGAAGAGAGCGGCCAGAAGTCACGTGAATGGCCTGAAGATATATAAAAAAAAGGTATTTAGAGGCATTGATTTAAAAAAAAAAAAAAAACACTTACACTGTGCGTTATCGCTGGATAAAGGAGAGGGGCTGGCAGTGACATTTTGAATAGTTTTATGTACTACTAATAGTGGCAGGAGATGGGGGGGGGGGCGGAGACAGCTCACACAGACACTGGAGCTGACAGGCGGGGGATAGAGAGCAGCGCTGCGGATGACAGAGGCACGTAAACTGATCACGATAATCAGGGCTCAGCAGCCATGGTTACCGTGGTCAGCACACGGATCAGCCAGGCTTTTACAGTTTAGAGAGGTACAGGTTAGACAGCCCAAGCACTATGCTGTTTAACCTGCTATACAGGAAAAGGATCTTTTTTTTTTTTTTTTTTTAGGGTTACAACCACTTAAAGTCCATTGTTTACTTAGATTTACATCATTACCACAAAACACAAGCCTTCCTGGCAGGGAAAGAACCTAATCTTTCCCTGCTGCAGTTTCCATTTTATGTACAAGTCTCCTCACCACCCCCAGCCAGTGGACAGGACAGTGAAAGGAGAAGCAGCACACAGATGGACTGAAATTGTCACTCTGTCCTCACCTCCTGCATGCTCCTTGCATTGCAGCACACCCGATTCGCTCCTTGTGCTGCCTCCTGCCTAAGCCCTGCTGCAAGGGACTGTAAGAGACTGATAACAAGTATACCAAGGTCAAAATCAGGTACTACGTTTCTTACATTTAACAAAATAAATGTAATTACGTATCAATGAATTCAGATCTGCAATCATATGTGTCTCCTCCTCTGTCTGTAGTTCCGCTTTAAAGGGTTAGTTCACCTTTTCAAAAATAAGTGATACAGTTTCACAGTCCACTCAGCTCCTTGTAGCTGTCCTGGGATTTAAAAACTGCACTGGTTTTGTTTCTTTTCCCTTTCCTTCTTTTCCTAGGGATTCTGGGATGAATCAGAAAAGTTCTGACTGATCAGTAAAGTCACAATGCAGTGCTGACCAATCAGAGCCATTCTGATCCGTCCTGGTGTCCCTTGGGAAAGTAGAGGAAGAACAGCACGGTTTTCATACCCCAGGACCATTGCAAAGGGCTGCGTGGACAGTGAAACTGTGTCACCCAGCAATGAGCAGGGTGGTGGGGAGGGTGTTGGGCATTAGTCCATCTTTTCATTTTTTTTTTCAAAAAAGGTGAACTTACACTTTAAAGATTTTTTTCTGTTTTCTTCTACAAAAGATGCCAAATTTAACATTTTGTTTTTTAAAATCAAATTATTACCTTGCTGTAGGTTAATTGTAGTATTTCAAATGTCTAGAAAAATCTCTCTAAATTTGCAAAGCAACCCCTGATTGTTGAACCCGGGGCAGAGAGCATCTATCTCTAGTGATTCTACAAGTCACCGCTGATCAGCAGGAAGTCAATAAAAACAGATTTCCTTCAGTTGTAATGAAGTCATATTTTTTCCTGAATTCTTTCCAAATATTGCCATACCCTGCTATTTTTGTTCCAGTATTGCCAGAAAGTTGCAACTTTCCTTATCGAAGATATGACCGACTGCCTCCTATCCACCAATTCTCCATAGAAAGTGATACAGATCTTTCAGAAACAGCAGAGCTGATTGAAGAGTATGAAGTGTTTGATCCATCGAGACCACACCCCAAAATCATACTTCTAATTGGTATGTATACATTTTTAAAGGAAACTTGTGATAGTTTGGGGGATACATTTTATTTTATTTTTAAAATTTACATGCTTTCATATTGATATTTATCCTTTTTTTTTCTATGTATATATAAAATCTTAAGTTTTACAATTAATCAGTTTATACAGGGTGCAAAAAGGATTCACAGAGCACTATGCAAAAGCATTTTGCCTCCAGGCTCTCCTTCTGATTGATGCTTCAAACTGCCCTGTCTGAACTGAACAGGCGGGTAGGGAAGGAGAATTACTCACTGTTCTGGCATTTTTAGCACTGTATCTAAATTCTGGGATTAAGCTATTGAGCTTTTCAACCGAGCAACTAGGGGTGGCCTTGGGTGCATCATTTATTTATTTTATCAACAAGCAGGCTGATTGAAAAAAAGGATGGATTTCCCCCATGCACATAAGAGAGGTGGATGGAGGAATCCTCCCCGCCATGCTAATGTTTTCTGACAGTGGGGACTCCTCCGCTTTCTGAATACACTGATCAGAGCTGCAGCTAATTGGCTGCAATTGCTGATCGAATGAAAATTCAACAACATCCAGTTCAACAAAAGTAGATTGCTAAATTGAATTCTCTCAAGCGGGAATAGGCATAGATGGATTGAAAATTCAGCTGATCCCTGCCGAACCAACCAAATTTTGATCCATCTATGGCCAGCTTAAGAATAGACAGATAAACATATGAAAAGGAGATTGCCTGGTTGGAAAATAAAAACACAAAATATTCAAATGCTTTTTATGAAATAAAATGGAAAAAAAGTTTCTGAATTTTGTTTATAAGGCCAGATCATAAAGAAATAAAATATATATATTATTTTTAAAAGATTTATTGAATTGTGATCTCTGCGAAACACAAAAGTGGACCAATACTGGATCAATATTAAATAAATCAAATTCTCCAAATCTACTAATGTTGCTTCTCACGCTGCACTGTGTTACCACATCAGACCATAACCAAATATCAAATAGTGATGCTCAACATTATCCCATAATGAACAAATCCAAAGACTTAAAGTATAACGAAAGGCAAAACTTTTTTTGGTTTTGGATTAAGTGGAGAGGGATTTGAACGCTTGTCAGTTTTTATTGTTGTCTGTGCCCCTATTAGGGAGATTCACCCTCTCTGTTTGTCCTGTTTACCATTTTTATTGAATGTGAAAGTAAAAGAAAATCCCAAATTTTGGGTTGACCCAAAAAAGTAACAGAGGGGAAATCTCCCAATAGGGGCACTAGTTCTGGTGATCTGGGGGTCCCCATGGAATTCCCCTAATTTGCAGGGATTTCCACCCACTTCCTGTTTGGTTATGGGACAGGAAGTGAAGGCAAATCTCTCTGTTTGTCCTGTTTACCATTTTTATTGAATGTGAAAGTAAAAGAAAATCCCAAATTTTGGGTTGACCCAAAAAAGTAACAGAGGGGAAATCTCCCAATAGGGGCACTAGTTCTGGTGATCTGGGGGTCCCCATGGAATTCCCCTAATTTGCAGGGATTTCCACCCACTTCCTGTTTGGTTATGGGACAGGAAGTGAAGGCAAATCTCTGCAATGGGACACAGATGGCAAAAAAGAAAAAAAATCTGACAGGGGTTATAACCCTCCCTTGCTCTATTCAACATTAAAAAAAAAAAAGTTTTACCTATAGTTCTACTTTAATGCTGTGTGTAATCAAGAAGTAAATACTCCCCTTTTGGAACACGACCATATCCATAATTCCATGTTACAACGTCTTAGCCCATTTAGGGTTATTTGAGAAATTCCTGTGGGCTGAACCTTGTTATCTCCTGACCATTCTTCCATTCATTTCCTCTTTCATTCTTTTTTTTTCTATTCGTTTTGTAAATAGGGCACATGTATAATTTCTGATAATACAGATCTCGTCCAACTCATATCATAACGGGCCATTACAGGCCGATAGTCTTCTTTAGATATGATTGTCTTCTTTACCATTATTTTTACTTGTCCTGAAATTTAGAATGCCGCTGTTATGAGATTGATATGTATAACTAGCTCATTGTTTTCTTTGAAAATGATCTGTCTACTTGAGGTTTCCTAGGATACTGTTACATGCTTTGTATTACTTTCATGGTATCTATGCTGCCCCATTCTCGTTTTGGGATGTTGTATCCCACTATAATCTGTCATTGTATTTGTTATTTCTTGTCTATTTGATGACAATTTACACCACATATAATTTTTTTCTTAAAGTAAGTGAATGTCCTTTAGTGCATTAGTAAGAGAGTTCCCCCCCACCATTGCTATGTTGCAATCATAGTATGTAAACAGTCTTTGCAAACCAACTTAATAGCTTCTACTATGAATTGCCCACACTTCACATTGTTAACACTCTTCAGTGAATTCCACCACCATTCACAATCCACACTTATCTTAACATATTGACCTATTTAACACCATCGGTCTATGTAGGCTTTCCACCTTTAAGGGATCTTAGTTGGCAGCTTCAGACCTGGACTTCTCTTGTACTTTCAGCGATGAGGATTACATATAGCAAGATAAATCCACCAACACACGCACTCAAAAATGAATAGAAACTAGACATAGTGTTTTACCAGTTTTAAAAAAAACAAAGGCAATATATTAAAAACAAAGTATGATGCACTCACAAAGAAGGTGCACCTATTCTAGTGCACGAAGATTGGGTGCCAGCACCACTAGAAGATCAAGCACTCCCCCTCTTTTATGAACTTTACCTATTGTGTTGCATCTTTTATGTGTTTTAAAAGTTCTATCTGAGATGTACTTTTGATTAAGGAGTGGGGTGCATTTGTTTAACTGCACTCATTAATAATTTTTATTATTTTTTGCTGCTTTGATTCCTTGGGAACACATTTCCCACACACTTTCCACTGGGCACTTTATTAGTGTATACATATGCTAGTATACACTACGCACGTACTTGGATTCACCATTCACCTTGCACCTTAGTGCTTATATGTATTGACCACTTTTATATTTACATAGATTTAATAACTGAATAATTTTTATTTATACATTTTTTTTAATTAACACTGTGTCACCTTATATAGCTATCAATTATTATACGTAATTTTAATATTTATATTTTTTTGGTCTCATATCATATTTATTGCACGTCACCTTATCACCTTTATATCACCAGTCACCTTATATTTATGTGTATTGTGATCAATTAATATTTTGAGGATTTGAGAGATATTTTTAGATATACATAGTTTTAAGATTCTTTTACACAATATTTATTTTTGCATATCGTGATTATTAATAATCCAATGATTTGAGAGATATTATTTTTAGATATAGAATTTTCAAGATTTTTAACACAATATTTATTTGTGACAACTAAGAGACTGACATCAGGGTCCACTTTGGGCAGCGCCAATTCCCTACCCCTCTATATATTTTATATCCAGATATAGCATCGCTATATTTTAGGGAGGCCGCAGCCCCTTTATTCCTTCACATTTCCATAGCGCAGGTTTCCCTTATTTATCTATATACCTGACAGCTCTGTCTCCGCACACAGTGCAGAGACAGAGCTGCCATCCGCCTGTTCAGCGGGGGATCGGCGGATGGATTCCCCGCTGAGAAAAACGAAGGTTGCTGACGGACTCCCCTGTGTGAAAGGGGCCTAAGTGTAGCAATATGGTTAAATTTAATGAAGGTTCAACATTTAGCAACTCACATGGTCGATAATTAAAAGAGGCACATCTAAGTATGCAGGCATCCGGGGTAAAGCTGTCCACATAGACCATCCTCCTCACTGCTGGCTCTCACCGTCATCAATCTGCAATCATGACCGGGACTACTCTGCAGTAGAGCGATTTGAAAGCGAGGCTTGAAACGCTCATGGAGAGCAGCATGGAAGGGATGACGTTGATGACGCTGCGGAGGACAGTCTATGTGAACAGCTTTACCCCAGATGCCTGCATACGTAGATGTGCCTGTTTTAATCATCAACCATGTGGGTTGCTAAATGTTGAACCTTCATTAAATGTAACCATATTGCTACACTTAGAGGGGCCTCTCTTCCCTTTTATACTAAGTTGGGACATGACGCTACTTGTATATCAAGACATCGCTTGTTTATCATGTCAAAATGTATAAAAAAGATTTTGCTTGTCTTGTAAAACGCTCTCAAACCAAGTTACTCTCAATCAAAGGTTTTACTGTATATAGAAAAAGATCCATAAATGATATAATAAAGCTGAAGTTTGAGTATGGCTTTTTTTGCGTAGTTATGTTGGTCGTGCTTGAACCAATGTAAGTATGTATGTGCCATACCTGGCCAATCTGTGGAAGCTGGAAACCTCTGTAGTAGACACTGCTACTACAGTGATTGCTGTGCTGCTGCTTAGTGAACACAGAAGGTTGGTCGCACTGCTCTATTCAGGGAATATATTGCATTTTCTCAATACAGGCAGCACCCGAGTTACAAACATCCGACTTACATACGACTCATACTTACAGTGAGGAAAAATGTATTTGATCCCCTGCTGATTTTGTATGTTTGCCCACTGCCAGAGAAATGATCAGTCTATAATTTTAATGGTAGGTTTATTTAACAGTGAGAGACAGAATAACAACAAAAAAATCTGGAAAAAGCATTTCAAAAGAGTTATAAATTGCTTTTCATTTTAGTGAGTGAAATAAGTATTTGATCCCCTGTCAATCAGCAAAATTTCTGGCTCCCAGGTGTCTTCTATACAGGTAATGAGCTGAGATTAGGAGCACTCTCTTAAAGAGAGTGCTCCTAATCTGAGATTGTTACCTGTACAAAAGACACCTGTCCACAGAAGCAATCAGTCAATCAGAATCCAATCTCTCCACCATGGCCAAGACCGAAGAGCTGTCCAAGGATGTCAGGGACAAGATTGTAGACCTACACAAGGCTGAAATGGGCTACAACACCATCGCTAAGCAGCTTTGTGAGAAGGTGCAATTATTCACAAATGGAAGAAACTCAAAATAACTGTCAATCTCCCTTTGCATGGGGCTCCATGCAAGATCTCACCTCGTGGAGTTTCAATTATAATGAGAACAGTAAGGAATCAGCCCAGAACAACATGGGAGAATCTTGGCAATGATCTCAAGGCAGCTGGGACCATAGTCAACCAGAAAAAAATTGATGACACACAACACTGGGAAGGACTGAAATCCTGCAGCGCCCACAAGGTCCTCCTGCTCAAGAAAGCGCATGTACAGGCCCATCTGAAGTTTGCTACCTAACATCTGAATGATTTAGAGGAGAACTGGGTGAAAGTGTTGTGGTCAGATGAGACCAAAATCAAGCTCTTTGTCATCAACTCAACTTGCCGTGTTTGGAGGAGGAGGAATACTCCCCAAGAACACCATCCCCACTGTCAAACATGCATGTGGAAACATAATGCTTTGGGGGACAGGACAACTTTACCACATCAAAGGAACGATGGACAGGGCCATGTACCGTCAAATCTTGGGTGAGAAACTCCTTCTCTCAGCCAGGGCATTGAAAATGGGTCGTGGATGGATATTCCAGCATGACAATGACCCAAAACACACGACCAAGGCAACAAAGGAGTGGCTCAAGAAGAAGCACATTAAGGTCCTGGAGTTGCCTAGACAGTCTCCAGGCCTTAATCCCATAGAAAACATGTGGAGGGAGCTGAAGGTTCGAGTTACTATACATCAGCCTCATAACCTTATGACCTGGAGAGGATCTGCAAAGAGGATTGGGACAAAAGCCCTCTTGAGATGTGTGCAAATCTGGTGGCCAACTACAAGAAACGTCTGACCTCCTGTGATTGCCAACAAGGTTTTTGCCACCAAATAAGTCATGTTTTGCGAAGGGGCCAAATACTTATTTCACTAATTAAAATGCAAATCAATTTATAACATTTTTGAAATGCGTTTTTCTGGATATTTTTGTTGTTATTCTGTCTCTCACTGTTAAAATAAACCTAACAATAAAAATATTGACTGATCACTTCCTTGTCAGTGGGCAAATGTACAAAATCAGCAGGGGATTAAATACTTTTTTCCCTTACTGTAGAAAAGGAGGGAGACAACAGGAAATGAGAGGAAATCTACCCCTAGGAAGGGAAATTCACTCCTGTAAGAGTTATCATGGGAAAAACGTGTCTCCACTGAAGCTTTATCACCAATCCTTGTTTCCACGACAACCCACAATTTTCAAAATCCAATTGTCATAGGGAGAGAAAGAGAGGGAAAAACTTCTGAACAGGGGCACAAACAGAAAAACAAACATTTCAAGGGTGTCACCCTTCCCTATGTTATCCAAAAAACTGAAAAAAATTATTATTTTTTGTCTGGAGTTACACCTAAAAAATGTGCCTGTTCCGACTTACATACATACAAATTCAACTTAAGAACAAACCTACAGAACCTATCTTAAGAACAAACCTACAGAACCTATCTTGTTTCTTACCTGGGGACTGCCTATAAATACAAAGTGTTCTCTCACCGGACAAGGTGCAAAGAGGTGGTGATGTTACAAACTCCACCTCTTCCAATCAGTGAACACTTTTCACTCATTAACCACTTACCGCCCGCCCGCCGTCATATGACGGCGGGACGGTGCGGCTATTATCCTGGGCGGACGTCATATGACGTGACCCAGTAAATGCACGGCAGGCGCGCGATCGCGGGCGCGCCGCCGTGCACTGCCGGTGTCGGCGTGTCCCCGGGACACAGCCGGTCACCGGCAGGGGGGAAACAGCCAATAGGCATGGCTGTTTCCCACGTGATCGGCTGTGTTCCAATGACACAGCCGATCACAATGGAGGCGGCCGGGAGATGACCGCGCATGCGCGATCGGGAGCGCGCAGCGCGGTCATGTCGGTGGCACTGTGTTCCGTAGGAACACAGCTGTCACCGGCGGTAGTAAACAGTCACTGACAGTGACTGTTTACTAAGTGATCGGCTGTGAATCCATTCACAGCCGATCACAAAATGTAAACACAGAGCAGTAACTGACTGTTACTAGCTCTTCTCTCTTCATACAGTTTCCAGTATGAGGGGAGAAGAGCTAGAAATAGTGAGTTACTGCTCTGTACACATGTAAAAAGTAAAATCACACTAAAATCACAGTAATAAAGGTCCCCACACAGTCCCCAGCCCCCCCCAATGTCACCTGTCACCCAACAGTCACCTCATCAGTGCCCAGAAATTGACACCCATAACGTTCACATGTGAGTGCAGCGATCGCGGGCAAAATCACCGCGATTCTGCCCGCGATCCGGAAATCATTGCAAATTGCGGGACGCCTGTGCGTTGCCCGTGATTTGCAATAGCACCCCAAACGCTGTGCGATGTTGCCGCCATTTCCGCCTGCCAAATCGCAGTAACATCGCGCAAACATCGCATGACGCCCAAAAAAGTACAAGAGTTTCTTTGGGGCGTCATGCGTTGTTTGCGTGATGTTACCGCGATTCGGCAGGCGGAAATCGCAGCAACATCGCACAGCGGGCAACGCACAGGCGTCCCGCCATTTGCAATGATTTCTGGATCGCGGGCAGAATCGCAGTGATTCTGCCCGTGATCGCTACGCTCACATGTGAATGTAGCCTAAAGTTCACCGGTCACCAGAGACTGCCATCAGTACCGCCGTGCACCATCGCCCGTCACCTGTCACCCATCAGTGACCATCGCCCCGTCACCTGTCACCCCATCAATCACCGTCACCTGTCACCCCATCAGTCATCGTCATCTGTCACCCCATCAGTCATCGTAACCTGTCACCCCATCAGTCACCGTCACCTGTCACCCCATCAGTCATCGTCACCTGTCACCCCATCAGTCACCGTCATCTGTCACCCTATCAATCATCGTCACTTGACACCCCATCAGTGATCGTCACTTGTCACCCCATCAATCATCGTCACATGTCACCCGGTCAGTGATTGTCATCTGTCACCTCATCAATCATCGTCACCTGTCACCTCATCAATCATCATCACCTGTCACCCCATCAGTCATCATCACCTGTCACCCCATCCGTCATCGTCACCTGTCACCCCATCAGTCATCGTCACCTGTCACCCCATCAGTCATCGTCACCTGTTTGCCATATACATGCAATCACTTACTGACCGCCTAACGACTATATGCGTCGGCCATTGAAAGCTAAATACTGGGGTTATGGCAGAAGATAGCCCCCATAACCCCGGTATTTTTTGAAACGGTGGGCGGTCGGCTTTCAGATAAGGGTGGTCCCAGTGGCGGATTCGCCGCGGAATTACCCTTACGGTGCAGGGGAAGAGGTGCCCCCCCCCCTCCTGCCGCGTCCCAGACGTTTTCCCAGCTTACCGGACCCGCCGGCAGCGGGGAAAACTATCCGGTCCCGGATCCTCAGAGACAGGAAGTCGAGTGAGGGCAAGATGGCCCTCACTCAACTCTATGGTCTTGGAGGACCGGAGCTACGTCAAAAGATGTTGCCTAGCAACCGGTTTAAAGGGCCGCTTTTTTTTTTTGCTTTTTTTTTTTTCCTCTTTCAACAATTTTTTTTTTTTTTTTTCTTTTTTAGTGTAGTTGTGAGGTGTGAGGTCTTTTTGACCCCAGATCTCACAATAAAGAGGACCTGTCATGCCTATTTCTATTACAAGGGATGTTTACATTCCTTGTAATAGGAATAAAAATTATCAAAACATTTTTTTTTTTTAAACTGTGTAAAAATAAAAAAATAATAAATAAAATAAATAGGAAAAAAAAAAAAAAAAAAAAATTAAAGCGCCCTGTCCCCGTTAGCTCGCGCGCAGAAGCAAACGCATACGCAAGTCCCGCCCACATATGTAAACGGTGTTCAAACCATACATGTGAGGTATCGCCGCGATCGTTAGAGCGAGAGCAATAATTTAAGCCCTAGACCTCTTCTGTAACTCTAAGCTAGTAACCTGCAGAAATTTTTAAAATGTTGCCTATGGGGATTTTTAAGTACCAATGTTTGGCGCCATTCTGTGAGCATGCGCAATTTTGAAGCATGACATGTTGGGTATCTAATTACTCGGCGTAACATTATCGTTCACATTATGGAAAAAAAATTTGCTAAATTTACTGTTTTCTTATTTTTTAGATCAAAAAAGTGATTTTTTTTTCAAAAAAATCGCATTTGGAAGACTGCTGCGCAAATATGGTGTGATAAAAAATATTGCAACGATCTCCATTTTATTCTCTAGGGTCTCTGCTAAAAAAAAATATATAATGTTTGGGGGTTCCAAGTAGTTTTCTAGCAAAAAAATGATTTTAGCTTGTAAACACCAAGTGTCAAAAATAGGCCCAGTCTTAAAGTGGATAAATGGACAACTTTGTGTAAAGCGCTACTTGGATGTTAAGCCTATGTATGTGGCCAGGCTGTGAAAAAGTGTTACACATGTGGTATCGCCATACTCAGGAGGAATAGCAGAATGTATTTTGGGGTGCAATTTTTGCTATGTACATGCTATGTGTTAGAAATATTGCATAAATGGACAGCTTTGTGTAAAAAAAAATGTGTTTTCATTTTCTTTCCACATTTTCCAAAAACTTGTGGAAAAAAATGACATATTCAAAAGACTCATTATGCCTCAAAAATTATACGTTGGGGTGTTTGCTTTCCAAAATGGGGTCATTTTATAGGGGTTTCCATTGTCCTGGTGCTCCAGGGCCTTCAAAAGTACGATAGGTTGTCAGGAAATTATATGTGAAATTTGTGCTCCTAGAATGCCGGACGGTGCTGGTTGGATGTTAGGCCTCTGTATGTGGCCAGGCTGTGAAAAAGTCTCACACATGTGGTATCGCCATACTCAGAAGGAGTAGTAGAATGTGTTTTGGGGTGTAGTTGCAAGTATACATGTGCTGTGTGAGAGAAATAACCTGTTAATACGGCAATTTGTAAAAAAAAAAATAAAATAAAAAAAAAATCTTCATTTTGCAAAGCATTGTGGGAAAAAATTACAACTTCAAAAAACTCACCATGCCCCTTATTAAATACCTTGGAATGTCTACTTTCCAAAAAGGGGTCATTTGGGGGGTATTTGTACTTTCCTGACTTTTTAGTGTCTCAAGAAATGAGATAGGCCTTCAGTACATCAGGTGTGATCAAGTGTGATCAATTTTCAATGATTCACACCATAGCTTGTGGACTCTATAACTTTCACAAAGACCAAATAATATACACTTACTTGGGTTATTTTTACCAAAGATAAGTAGCAGTATAAATTTTGGCCAAAATTTGTGAAGAAAAATTACTAATTTGCAAAATTTTATGACAGAAACAAAGAAAAATGTGTTTTTTCACAATATTTTCAGTCTTTTTTTATTTATAGCACAAAAAATAAAAAACCCAGTAGTGATTAAATACCATCAAAAGAAAGCTCTATTTGTGTGAAAAAAAGGACACAATTTTTGAATGGGTACAGTGTTGCATGACTGAGTAATTCTCAGTCAAAGTGTGAGAGCGCTGAAAGCTGAAAATCGGTCTGGGCAGGAAGGGGGTGAAAGTGCACTGTAGGTAAGTGGTTAAAGTGGTTCTAAAGGCAGAAAGTTTTTTTGTTTTTATGTTAAAGAAATGGTAAAGTCAGAGGGTTTTTTATCTTAAAGCATTCTATGCATTAAGATAAAAAACCTTCTGTGTGCAGCAGCTCCCCTCAGCCCCCGTAATGCTTACCTGAGCCCCCTCTCGATCCAGCGATGTCCACGACTGTCTCAGCCGTCCGGGAATCTCCTCCTCCTTATTGGCTAAGACACAGCAGCGGTGCTATTGGCTCCCAATGCTGTCAATCAAAGTCAGCCAATGAGGGGAGAGAGGGGACGGGGCAGAACCGCAGCTCCGTGTCTGAATGGATACACAAAGCTGTGCCTCGGCTCGTGTGCCCCCATAGCAAGCTGCTTGCTGTGGGGGCACTCAAAGGGAGGGAGGGGCCAGGAGAGCTGAAGAGGGACCCGAGAAGAGGAGGCTGCTCTGTGCAAAACCAACTGCACAGAGGAGAGAAGTATGACATGTTTGTTATTTATATTGAAAAAAAAAAAAAAAACAAGACTTTACAATCACTTTAATGCATTCTATGCATTTAGTTAAAAAACCTTCTGTGTGTGGCAGCCCTCCTCAGCCCCCTGACACTTATCTGAACCCCATCTCAATCCAGCAATGTTGCACGAGAGCCTCGGCTGTCCAGGACTCTCCCTCCTGATTGGCTGAGGTACATTAGTGGGCGCCATTGGCTCCCACTGTAGTCAATCAAAGTCAGTTAGCCAATGAGGAGAGAGAGGGGTCTGAATAGATACAAAGAGCAGCAGCTCGGCTCGGGTGCTCCCAAAGCAAGTTACTTGCTGTTGGGGCAGGAGGGAGGGGCCAGGAGAGCCAGAAAGGGACCTGGGAAGAGGAGGATCCGGGCTGCTCTGTGCCAAACCACTGCACAGAGCAGGTAAGTATAACATGTTTGTTCTTTTTAAACAAGAATAAACAAGATTTTAGTTTTACCTTAACAAAATAAAAAATATTCTCGGAATGGCGCCTGAGCCAAATGATCTCCTGTATTCACTAAGCAGCAGGCAAACATATGGCACCTGATTCGGAAGTTATCAGAGTTTTAGTGCCTACTACAGTTGTTTCCAGTTTCTATGAGAATCGGTCAGGTATGGTACATACATGCTTACATTGGTCCAAGCTGGAAAAAATGCAAAGCATACCTAAACGTCAGCTTTAGGCCTTCATGTACAGAAGATAAGGTATTGTCCATAAGCTGAAATTCAGGTGTAGGCCTTCTCCTTACCATTGGTAACAGTGTGATGATATGGATCATTTCCCTTGCTTGATTTCCTAATGGCACTTTTCCACTGCAAGTACCGGCTCGTACCAGGTCGGCTCTACTCGGCCCTGCTTGGCCTGGTTTGCTTTTCCACTGCTGGTACTGCATGGTATAGTGTCGGAACGGTTCGGTACGGTATGGTATAGGTTTGCTTTTCCACTAAAGTAGTACTAAGTTAAGTGGGTGGGATAACAACGGGGTGGGTGGGATTCTCTGACCAATCAGTGGCTAGTAGTGACTGCATGCAAAGGATTGTGGGATATGGTACCAGTTTGGTACCTGTTGGAACCACAATCGAGTAGGTACTGTTTTTCAGGGCCGTACCGTTCGGTTCCATGCAGTGGAAAAGCAAACCTATACCGTACCGTACCGAACCGTTCCGACCCTATACCATGCGGTACCAGCAGTGGAAAAGCACAAAAGCAGGCCGAACTGGTACGGTTCCATGCAGTGGAAAAGCGCCATAAGTGTCCACAGGGCTTTCACAGTTCATTTTGGTTTTGTTTGTTTTTTTTTGATGCATTATTTGTGGCATTATGTAAGTTCATTAATTATTTATTTTATCGAATACCGCTCTGCACTATTTAATATATGGATAATATTTCAAATGAATGGTGTGCTGTTCCTTTAAAGTGGTAGTAAAGTATTTTTTTTTTTTTATTTACTTGTACCTACAGGTAAGCCTATAATAAGGCCTACGTAGAGGTACTGTGAATATCTCCTAAACTTGCACTGCTTAAAAGATATTCACCATGCATGCAGCTGGTGACGTCACTGGTGCATGTGCTCTGAATGGACTGCATACCCGAGCCATCCCTTTACTTCTCCATGCCACAGCCACGACTCCCACGTGCATGTGCGGAATTGACGTCATCAGGGTGTGGCCAATCAGATAGCTGGAGCACTCAAACCCGGAAGAAAGACTGGGTGAAAATGGAAGCCCAGTCAGCACTGACAGTGCGCCATTGGAGGGCTTCATTCTAAGGTAAGTATTTCATAATGTGCTAGTATGCAATGCATACTAGCACATTATGCCATTGTCTTGCCAGTTCTTTTTTTTTAAAAGGTGAAGTTTACTACCGCTTTAAAAAGTAATAAACAAAATAAAGCTTTACACGTAATAAATTATATACACCTTACTCAATAAGTGCAAATTATATTGTATGAAGAAACACTTATTTTGTGCCTAAATTCATACAATATAATTTGCACTTATTGAGTAAGGTGTGTATAATTTATTACATGTAAAGCTTTATTTTATTTATTTTTAAAGGAACAGCGCACCATTCATTTGAAATATTGTCGGTATTAAGCCCCGTACACACGCTACGAATTTCCGTCTTCCGTCTTTTGTCCAGAGTGGTGTCTGTTGGTTGGAATGTGCTCTAGACTGCACAAGAATTTTCCCGTACGACAGAATTCTACTTCAGAAGTGATGTCATGTGTTGGATTGCTTTGTATGTGTTCTTTCGTCTCTGAGCATGCCTAGTCTTGCTCTTAGGCCCCTTTCACACATGCTGTCCGTTTGTCCGTTTTTCATCCATCCGTTGACGGATGAAAAACGGACATCAATGCATCTCTATGTAAAAACGGATGACAACTGATGATCATCAGTTAACATCCGTTGTCATCCGCTTCCGTCAATGTCCGTTTTTTTGAACGGATGAATGCCCTATTTTTCATCCGTCAAAAAAACGGATCGGACGAAAAACGGATGACAACGGATGAAAAACGGATGACAACGGATGAAAAACGGACGACAACGGATGAAAAACGGACGACAACGGATGAAAAACGGATAACAACTGATGAAAAACGGATGAAAAACGGATAACAACTGACGAAAAACGGATGACAACTGACGAAAAACGGATGAAAAACGGATGACAAACGGATGAAAAACTGATACATTTGACGTGACTGAACTGATGAACTGAACGGACCATATGTGTGAAAGGGGCCTTAAGATTTTTTTTCCGTCGAAAACTGTACTAATGAGACGAAAATCGAACGTTCTATTACGGACGTCAAAAATGATATAGCCTGCACATCAGGATTTTGTCAGCCGAAAAGTCGGAGTCGGCTGTCGAAAGCACCATACTAACAATCCGAAAATCGGCAGATCGGTCGTCGGACGAATTTTCCCTTCCGAATTTCTTATCGTACGGGCCTTTAGAGTGATTGAGCACACTTGTTAGGTGGTTGCAGTAGTTCAGTTTGGGGGCACAGATTTGATTTCTAATTTATATATAGCAGCGCATAAATTTTATTGTTGTAATACTATTTAATATATTGTTTGCTTGCCCACAGGACAAAAATTTGTAGCTCATGAGGTGCGAATCTCATTGTATTCCAAAGGGTTCCTCATAAGGTTTTCCCCACATTTCATGGCAGGAATGACCGTGCCACCAGTCACATACTTGCAATCATTCTCTGACCTGGGCTAGAAGAATTAATACTGAAATATGCCATGAACTACAGCTGCACTTCTCTGGGTTATAGTGATAAGGCTGAAGTTGTTTAGAAGTATATAGAATGCATCAAAGCAGTGGCCACATGAAACCAGCTCTATTTAAATATTTGATGAAATTACTTCAAGCCTGTCAGAAAAATTCAATATGACTGGTGTCTGGAGTAGCATCAGTCATATGTCTCGGAAGACCGAGCTGCACTTTAAATTTTTGATGAATTGTATGTTTAATGGAGATGAGCGAATCAATTTGTGTTAACCAGGATTTTGAGCTAAATTGGGCTAATTGGCCCAGTACAAATAGCCGCAAAGTATATGGTTATGGAATGAATTCCATGCCTCTCTTTAGAACATACCACACATACAAGGAAAAGCTGTAACCAAAAAAAAAAAAAAACCCAATAAAGATAAACTAGCGTCCCTTCTTATTCTTTCCAATAAATGTGTAAAATCACACTGGCATTTATTATATCAAAACTTACGAACTTCACAATTAAAGGCCTCTTGTGTCAAAAAGGTAAACCAAGCCTTAACAAGTCTGTTTGAAGTTCAATTCAATCAGAATCCACTTCTCTGTGCCATCTGTTGTTTCTTTGCCAGGCTCCCCAACCCTGATCTTTATTCACCAACATTTTCCCTGTGTCTGCCCACCCTTTCCTATAACCAGTATGAGTATGCTCAAGTCATCATCAGCAATCATTATTGTGGTTGCCAATTTTTTATGGGGCTTATGTATACAAAGTGTGCTAAAAATAACATTTCTTGTTGCCCATAGCAACCAATCAATTTCCACTTGGCATTTCTGCAATGCAGATTTGGATTTAAAATAAGGAATTTAATTGATTTGTATGGGAAATGTTCTTCTTCGCATACTTTTCATACATAAGCCCAGAGATTTTAGATTTTTTCAGGGGGGGCGCTGAGGCATGCAGTCCTGGCACCTGAATGTATGTACTGGCAAAATGTGCTTGGGCATGCTGGAGTGCTGCCAGCATTGCTGCAGAGGTTGAAGGGGTTGGGGGGTCAGCCTGTCAGTGCTCAGACCATACGCCGCACACTGCATCAAAATGGTCTGCATGGCTGTCGTCTCAAAAAGAAAGCCTCTTCTAAAGATGATGCACAAGAAATCCTGCAGTTTGCTGAAGACAAGCAGACTAAGGACATGGATTACTGGAACCATGTCCTGTGGTCTGATGAGACCAAGATAAACTTATTTGGTTCAGATGGTGTCAAGCGTGTGTGGCGGCAACCAGTTGAGGAGTGCAAAGACAAGTGTGTCTTGTCTACAGTCAAGCATGGTGGTTGGAGTGTCATGGTCTGGGGCTGCATGAGTGCTGCAGGGACTGAGGAGCTACAATTCATTGAGGGAACCATGAATGCCAACATGTACTGTGACATACTGAAGCAGAGCATGATCCCCTTCCTTCGGAGACTGGGCCGCAGAGCAGTATTCCAACATGATACCGACCCCAAACACACCTCCAAGATGACTACTGCCTTGCTAAAGAAGCTGAGAGTAAAGGTGATGGACTGGCCAAGCATGTCTCCAGACCTAAACCCTATTAAGCATCTGTGGGGCATCCCCAAACAGGAGGTGGAGGAGCGCAAGGTCTCTAGCATCCACCAGCTCCGTGATGTTGTCATGGAAGAGGACAGTGGCAACCTGTGAAGCTCTGGTGAACTCCATGCCCAAGAGAGTTAGGGCAGTGCTGGAATATAATGGTGGCCACACAAAATATTGACACTTTGACCCCAATTTGGACATTTTCACTTAGGGGTGTTCTCACTTTTGTTGCCAGCGGTTTAGACATTAATGGCTGTGTGTTGCGTTATTTTGAGAGGACAGCAAATTTACACTGTTATACAAGCTGTACACTCATTACTATTGTAGCAAAGTGTCATTTCTTCAGTGTTGTCACATGAAAAGATATAAAAAAATATTTACAAAAATGTGAGGGGTGTACTCATTTTTGTGAGATACTGTATATTACCAAAAGTTTTGGGATGCCTGCCTTTACACGCACATGAACTTTATTGGCATCCCAGTCTTAGTCTGTAGGGTTCAATATTGAGTTGGCCCACGCATTGCAGCTATAACATCTTCAACTCTTCTGGGAAGGCTGTCCACAAGGTTTAGCAGTGTGTCTATGGAAATGTTTAAGGTCAGGCACTGATGTTGGAAGAGAAGGCCTGGCTTGCAGTCTCCACTCTAATTTATCCCAAAGGTATTCTATTGGGTTGAGATCAGGACTCTGTGCAGGCCAGTCAAGTTCCTCCACCCCAAACTCGCTTATCCATGTCTTTATGAACCTTGCATAATATAGTGTATGTAATTACAAGCTTTACACAGAAACAAGATTTTTAAGATCTTGAAGTTGACCTTGTATTAGAAATATACGTGCATGCATGTAAGGTAATGTCTTGGTGTAACAATTCCAGGTAATTATCAACTGCCACAGAGATAAAAGTAACCCCCCTTCCCCAACAATGTCTTTATTGGCTTTATCGGCTTCCCTCTCCAGAAGGATATGATTATTTTTGTTCAGGCATCACCCAGGATCACATCTACTTTCTGGATGAGAGATGATGGCTCAGATATGACACTTGTTATTGTCAGTGTCTGTGCAGATCCTGGCTTTGCTCACAAGTGACAAGGGGTGGGCAGGAGGGGCAGTGGGTCAGTGTGTGGGGAGAGTTATGGGGGAGAGCCAATTACCACAGTTGTTTCCCACCAATGTGTTTGTGTATGGGGGGGGAGAGAAAGGGGCAGGGTGGGGCAGCTCTGACACCAACAACCAATACAAGGGGAAAGAGGTTAACCAATATCGCTACTGATCACTAATAGGGATGAGAGGGTTGGAGTTGAGGAGGGAGCTTGTTGACTGGAGTAGAGGGCAGATTGACAGAGAGATAAACTCAGCATTATGCTACTTCGCTTTTTACCATCATGACACAGGCTGGGGCGGGTTCAGGATGACCTGGGTTCAAAGGAAGTGGGTTGAATCATGCTGGCCATCAGACTGAGGACATCTAGCAGCAGAAAAAAGGACTGCAATGGAAATCTGATAAATATTGCAGTAAAAACTGATTTTGTTATTTTAATCTTTTAATTGACTCGTGTTGTTTTATTTTTTGGCTGGAGTTCTGTTTAATTGAACACCTAGCTGCAATAATGTGTGTCTTTTACTTCTACTCGGAGTTCAGCTTTAGGTTTTGCTTGCTGTAACAATTATTATTTGTCAATTTTCCTGAGAACTATTTTAGCAGCAGATGCCGTTTTCCTAGTTAATTGCCTGCTATTTGCGTGGCTAATTGCTCACATTTATTTTTTTTTTATTTTTCTTCACCCCTAGGTGGGCCTGGCAGTGGGAAAGGGACTCAGAGCTTGAAAATAGCGGACCGTTATGGCTTTGAATACATATCAGTGGGCGAGCTGTTGAGGAAAAAGATCCACAACACCAGCAGCAACAGAAAATGGAGCCTAATCGCCAAGATAATAACCACGGGGGAATTAGCGCCACAGGTAGTGCGACTTCACCTCTGCGATTCACTTAACCTTAACTGATTAACAACACCAGCAATTAATGTTCCTTTCCCTTTTCTCCTCCAGGAAACGACAATTACTGAAATAAAGCAGAAATTAATGCAAATTCCCGACTCGGAGGGGATCGTTATAGACGGCTTTCCTCGCGATGTGGCTCAAGCGCTGTCCTTTGAGGATCAAGTAAGCACTGTTCTCATCCTCTCATTGTTTTCAGCTTTGTCTCTGCCTGGAGTCTCTCCGCAGGAAGCAATTTGCAGCATCTCCAGTTCAGCTCTGGTAACTGCTGTACCAACAGGGGAATGTAAGATTAATCTTCCTCTAATGATAGGCTTTCACTAGTTTGCACTGGTGTTTTGTAGAGCATTGTTTAGTAGCAGGTAATAAGCAGTTGGTGGATGCAACTTCCTATAGCACTGGTTTGTTACGGTGAACATGCTCGAATCATGAAGAGTTTTGTAGGACTTTATTTAACAACTTAAAGTGGAACTTTAGTCAGAAAATTAAGTCCTGCTAGATCACTTTAGGCTGGCCTATTTTGCAGGTATAGCTATGTAAAACATTAACAATAAGTGTCTATACTGTTTAAAATCCAGTAATACTCTGTTTCACCCTTTTCTGCATATGCTTGCTCAGTTGCCCTCTAATTTTAGACATTTTTAGGCACTGCTAAGTTTGTAGAGGCCGAACTGCTAACAGCCTTAACTTCCCTGGCGGTATGATTATGTCAGGAATTCTGTACCAAAAGTGGTACAATTTTTTGCATGGAAATTTGGCGTTATGTATTATAGGCCTACAATTCTTAGTAATTACTGACTTAAACCTGACCAAAACAAGAGTCTAGTAGACATCCCAGATGTGATAAATTTGAAACACAAACGCATGAATTATAATCTAATCAATAATATAATTTATAAAATTATATTATTGATTAGATTATAATTCATGCGTTATATATTATATATATATATATATATATATATATATATATATATATGTGTGTGTGTGTGTATATATATATATATATATATATATATATATATATGTGTGTGTGTATATATATATATATATGTGTGTGTGTGTGTGTGTGTGTGTATATATGTATGTGTATATATATATATATATAATATATATATATATATATATATATATATATATATAATATAAATGTTATGTGTTTGTGTTTTGTGCAACGTTTGAATTTCCCTCCCTAGTTCCGCTCACATGCAGCATTGCTGCTGCAGGGAACGGAACCAGGAAGTCATCAGACCGACGGAGGAGCGGCGGGGATCTCGGCTGGCGATCACAGCAATGGGAGATCAATCGCTGGATCGCCAGGAGAAGGTAAGAGACAGCGCTGCACGCTCTGCTCATCTACCCCGAGCGTGACTCGGGATACCGATAGTAGCATGAAAAATCCACCCCGAGTCACGCTCGGGGACACCGCTAAGCAGGTTAAGGCCCTTTTCACACTTGTGCGACTTGTTCTGCGACTTGGGACTGCAAATGACTCACATGACTTTGTACCCCATGATTTCCAATGAGTACCGTTCAAATCTGTATGACTCCAAGTTGCAGTGACTTCAAAGTAGTCTCTGCACTAAGTTGATCTGACTTTGATGCAACTTGAGGTCCATTACACAAGCATTGCTTCAAGTCGCATCAAAGTCACGCAACTTTCAGGTCGGCCAAGCGTGAAAGGGGCCTAAAACAGAATTAAACCCTCCTATCCTTTACAGCCAAGGAAGCTGCTTCTGTTTAAACTGCAACTGCCATAGTGCTGCACATGTGACCAGTTATGACACCAGCCATTTGATGGTTTGACAGTTTAGTTGAGGACACAAGTAAATGTGACAGTTAGCAATCCTGGCATTCCAGGAATGTAACTGTTTTTTGAAATCGTTAAATCAATGGGTTTAGTTCCACTTTATGATTTACTGCTGTTTGGGGACTCTGGGCTACAGCAAAATGGCAGCCTCCAGCAAGAAACAAGTTGTTATGGGTAAGGCCTCATGCACACAGGGCATTTGAAAAAGCAGTTGTAAAAACGTGCTTTTAGAAGTGTTTTGTATTGGTGTTAATGCATGTTTTAGCCATGTTTAGCAGCCTTTCTCTGCCCTCTTCTATTTTCCAACCTCAAATCCAACTACTACAGCTTAAAAACATCTGATGTGGCCTAACGCTGTAGGCAGCCTTTAGTAGCCTTTAGCAGCGTCAGGTTTTTTTACAGCCAAACGCTGCTGCTCCAGAACACACTGGTTCTGTTTTTTTTTTTACAGCTTTAAAACGCCTATGCCACTTACAGCTTCTAAAAGCCTATGTGTGCATGAGGCAATAGAATAACATTGGGGGGCATTTGTAAGCTGCAAAAAAAAAACAAAACATCTGACGCTCCTAAAAGCAGCTGTAAAAAAGCCCTGTGTGCATGAGGTCTAAAGTTCTGCTTTAACATTGGATCTCATACTGTATACCAAATGTCTAAAACAAGACCTTGCTTAGGACAACTCCTGTATTGTATCGAAAAGTGAAAATGCCTGAATGAAGAGGTGACATTTATTGGCCATAGGAGAAAATTAGTCTCTGTTTCAAGAGAGCATATTGTACCGTTCATCCACACCTTCTCCATTCACAAAGTGCCTTGCATTTAATCCATTTTATTAATCGATGAGGTGCTGAGCGAGTCAAACAGAACAAGCCTAAAGTCTGGTACACACTTACAATTTTTTTTCATGCAACCCAGTCATGGCGGTTAACTAACCATTCGATATTAGTGGGGGCTCGCCCACCAGAACACTCCAATCAGCGCTCTCAGCTTTTGGAAGCTGGAGCAGAAAATACTCCAGCATCACTGGGAGTAAACAGTGCCTCAGGCTTGATGGTCAGTTGGAGAAATAAAATGACATCACATAGCTATCAGTGAGAGGAATAATGCCCCATCATTGGTGTCAGTGGGAGGAATAGTGCCCATTTATTGGTGTCAGTGAGAGGAATAGTGCTCAATCGTTGGTGTCAGTGGGAGGAATAGGGCCCCATCATTGTTGTCAGTGGGAGGAATAGTGCACCATCATTGGTGTCAGTGTGAGGAATAGTGCCTCATAATTTGGGTCAGTAGGAGGAATAGTGCCCCATTGTTGGTATCAATATTGGGAATAAGCCCCATTCACCAGAAGGAATAGTGCCCCATCGATTGTGTCACCAGAAGGAATAGTGCCCCATCGATTGTGTCACCAGAAGGAATAGTGCCCCATCGATTGTGTCACCAAAAGGAATAGTGCCCCATCGATTGTGTCACCAGAAGAAATAGTGCGCCATCGATTGTGTCACCAGAAGGAATAGTGCGCCATCGTTGGCATCATTGAGAGGAATTATGCCCTAAGTGCTGGATAAAGGCAAGCAGTTTGGAGACCACTGGGTTATATGGTCTCTGCTAAATTTGAGGTCTGTACTGTACAGCACTCAGTATGGGGCTCTGTCTGGACTGTTATTTTCCTCATTAACAGAGACCACATGATAAATGGTGCATCATTAGCCTGTGATTTATCATTAGAGAACACGAGGAGGTGTGTTACAACAGTAACTTTTATTTCATTCTTGTCCAATGACAGACACCTCGCATAACCCAAGTCTTCACCTTTGGGTTATACTGCTATCTACAGGAGTAATGGATACTGGCAAACAGAAGAACTGTAGGCCAGCCCAGAATAACTTCTACCATCTGCATGCCTACAATGTTTTGCTAGTGTCCTAGCATGGATGGATGCCTTTTCTTTAGCTCTGCTGGGAAAAGTCTAACCTATTTTTGATAAAGTTTTCTCTTCAATGTTTTTTTTTTAATCAATATTCTTCTCTACTTTGGTGCCAGAACTGGTCTCTACGATGGCAGTTACCCAGCCTATGCAGTCTATCCTCTGTTTGGCTTTTGGAGGGCCATCACCGCACCCCTGATGCATTGGGCCTTGTGGCAGCACCCTAGAAGTGACCCTTAGGCATTTGGATCTGCATAAGGTGCTTTTCAGTCCCCATTCTGGTAAAAAGTTAGCCACAGGAGACTTTCCAGGTCCTGAGCCATAAGCATTGCTTCAACAATTGCCATGTCTCAAAAAAGACTCGCTTAGTGAGTAGGCCCTTCTGCTTGAACTTTGGGAGCTGCCACATTGTTTGGATCAAAGGACACCTGTAAAATCCTACTTTTCTGCAACCTTTGGGCCTTGCTCATGTGGAGTGTATTACAGCATATGCCCATGCAAGGGCTGTGTTCACCTGCACAGGGGATGCATTCCTGTGATTCCCCATGCAGGCATTGATGTCTGTTGGAATGCAGCGGCTGCACAATTTGACATCCCTGTGGGGGCACGACCTGAACACACAGGGGTTGATTTACTAAAGGCAAATAAGAAGGAGAGAAAACACAGCGCCTTCTAAGTGCAGCAGAACAAAGTTTTTAATGGGGTAATAAAAAACATACTCATAACGTAAGCTTATTCAAAAGCATGTGGAGGCATGTCTCTAAAAATGCGATCCTGGAGGTCCTGGATGGCGGTTCTCCCACTGGTCTTGTGGGCTTCGGGGTTCCTCGGTGCTAAACGAAGCTTCCGGAGTTCGTGGAATGCACAGGGAGACTGTCCACGCTGTCTAACCGCAACCAGGAAGTGACATCACAGTCCCCTTGAACAGTCTCCCTGAGCTTTCCATGGACTCCGGAAACTTCATTTAGCACCGAGGAACCCGGAAGCCCACAGGACTAGTGGGAGAATCGCCATCCAGGACCCCTAGTATCGCGTTTTTAGAGACAAGCCTCCACATGCTTTTAAATAAGCTTACCTTGTGATTACGTTTTTTATTACCCCATTAAAAACTTTGTTCTGCTGCACTTAGAAGGCGCTGTGTTTTCTCTCCTTCTTGTACTTCCAGAGTAACTTCTAACTCTTCAACAAGCAGCCACTACAGTGGGCAGAAAGTTCAGCCAATTTCCAGGACAATTCACTTTATACTGCTACCCTCCCCCCCCCCCCCCCCCAATTTGACTATTGATACAGCAAACTCACCTTGCGCCAATTATTTTATTGTTTTTACTAAAGGCAAATAGACTGTGCACTTTACAAAATGCAGTTGCTCGAGAGCTTAGACAATGTGCAGAAACTGTGCTGACTTCCATCATCCAATTATGCGCAAGCAAAAATGCTGTTTCTTTTATTTTCCTTGCACGTGATTGGTTACTCTTTGCAAAGCGAATCCTTACCTCATTTACTAAGCTCTGGAGCAACTGCCCTTGCAAAGTGCACAGTTCATTTGCCTTTAGTAAACCAACCTCACACTGTCTATGCTCGGGGGTTTGCACCTGCCTGGATGTCAAATTGGGATCAGCGGCTGTGTCTGTGCAGCTGCTGTGACCCTAAGGCTCCTTTCACACACTCCGTCCGTTGGACGGAGTCCGTTTTTCTCAGCGGGGGATCGAGCCGCCGATCCCCCGCTGAGCAGCAGGAGGACAGCTGTGTCTCCCTGCTGTGTGCGGAGACACAGCTGTCAGTTCCCCATGCATCTCTATGGGGGAAATCGGATGGGAACGGACCGTCGGTCCGTTCTCATCCGATGCCATCCGATCCGATCCGAAACCCTATTTTCCATCCGTCCAGATTTGACGGATCGGATTGGGTCGGATGTCAGCGGACATGTCTCTGCTGACATCCGATGCCCCATAAGAATGCATGGGGGGACCGTTCAGATCCGCCGAAAAAACGGACAGGCGGATCTGAACGGTCCGCCTGTGTGAAAGGGGCCTAAGGCCCCTTTCACACATACGGTCTGTTCAGTTCATCAGTTCAGTCATGTCAAAATGTATCAGTTTTCCATCCGTTTTTCATCCGTTTTTTCGTCATTTGTCATCCGTTTTTCGTCAGTTGTTATCTGCTTTTCATCCGTTGTCATCCGTTTTTCATCCGTTGTCATCCGTTTTTCGTCCGATCCGTTTTTTTGACGAATGAAAAATAGGGCATTCATCCGTTCAAAAAAACGGACATTGACAGAAGCGGATGAAAACGGATGTTAACTGATGATCATCCGTTGTCATCCGTTTTTACGTAGAGATACATTGATGTCCGTTTTTCATCCGTCAAGGGGCCTAAAGCTATGAAACTGGCTGCACGGGGATCTACAGAACACCTGTGCATCCTCATCAGGGCAGCCATCAGGGGGGGACAGCCCATACACATGTAGGGGGCCCTGGCATTCTGAGGGGCCCCACCTGGCAGGCCCCAACCAACAAGACTGAGTTGTAGCTGCTGTAGTAACTAGCAATTGCTAAAGCAGGGTGGCTACAGAGTAAGCCGATGCAGCTGAAGAGACGTCTCTTTGCTGGATTGCGATGTCTTGCTGCTGAAAATATGAGACTGTCTCTTTACTGGATTGGGATGTCTCTTTACTGGATTGGGATGTCTCTTTACTGGATTGGGATGTCTCTTTACTGGATTGGGATGTCTCTTTGCTAAATATATGGGGATGTCTGATTCATTCTCATATATTAAGTTGTAAGAGTGTTAAAATAGAAGTGGGTGCACTGAAGGATTCGGTGGGACAGCCAGAGGGCGGGCCCTGCAGAATGTTGGTGGTCAGGCCCGGAGGGGCCCAGGCCTAAAGCTGTGTAAGGGGCCCCAAAATTTCTGATGGCTGCCCTGATCCTCATATTAGTAAAAACAGCCTTTGCATGAGTGTACACTGCAGTACACCCTGCGGGAAGGAGGTCTTATTATTAAATATTAGTAATGATGATTATAACTTGGCAGATATCAGATTCCCTTGATGTGCAGACCTATATAAAGTCACAGAATACCATATTCTTTCATAATTTACCACAGGGGAGGCATTATTCCATATGAATTCATTTGTCTTGTGCTAAAAAAAGAGCCACCAATGAAATCCATTTTTATGTGCTTTTATTTAGAATCAGCCAGGCGAAAACATCTGTTTGTTAATAATGAACAAACAATGACTTGTTATTAAGCAGCATGCAAGGAAATAGACTTAACAGTTAATGGTTTTATTATGAAGGGTAATTTAATGTGGAACACAAATCCTGACTCTGGGCAGACGCAAGAACTTGTAGCTGGTAGAAAATGACAGGGAAGCACCAAGTGGTCCTGCTTGTAATGTGCCAACTCATAATCGTCATTGCGGCACAGCACAAGGGGTGCTGTCTGCATTTAGCATACTGAGCTCACTTTTCTGCCAATAAATGGGTTTACTGATTCTCATTCCAGCCTGCCAGTGCCAAGCAATGCTTTTTCTTTTTTGTCTTTGCATTCTGGGGATGTGCCTTGAATCTTAACAATTGGTGAAGTCATTTACAATCCGTGCTGCGAGAGATCAACAAGGGCATTCTGGGGAATCGGGAAGATATTTTACTATCTTCCAGGCACTCAAAGGTTTGAAATTATCATGGGAGGTCACTAAATATTGGCAGCTGGTCTCTTCTCTGCAAAATTAAATTTGAATTATGCAGGGAATCCTATATTTTGGTCTTCCTAGTGGCAGTATTTGTGTTATTTTTTTTTCAATAAATGGCTAACTGTAGAACTTAGCCCCGAAGGAGCCACTGATGGATGGGTCCCTTGATTCAAAGGGACAATGACAATTCTGGCAATGCTCCCCACAAAGTTACATACAGAATGGCAATAGCAATGAGCAATGGCAGATAACCGTTTTGTACAACACCACAAACAAGAAGACCTCTTTAAGTGTCTATACACCCAAACCCCTGAATCTAGGAGGTCCTAACTAAAAGGGTGGTACTGGAAGCTAAAGTTACCTTCAGACTCCTAAAATCCTTCCCATTGGCCAGGGTACTATTAAAGGTTCCTGCATTGAAGCACCTAGGTTTTAGTAGATCCCACAGTATAGGGCATAAATACCCAAATTAATTCCCAAGACAAAGTGACACTATCCCTTTAAGAAGTGGGTAAAGAAGTTGTGAGAAGTCCCCATTGCGACCACTCAGCACAGCGGATAGGAAGACTCCAGACAGATCTTTGCTATGCCCATGTCATATTTACCAAATGTGAGTGCTTTTATACTTTTAACCTAATAAATACTCAGAGCCTACTGCACTTAGAGGCGCCTTGTCTTTTTATCTTTATCGTAAAGAAGTTGTGGCCCATGGCCCACCACCACCATGCAGTTGGTGAATTGTGAAATGAAGTTGTGGCCCACAGCCTCTTACCACTATGCAGTCTGCAAATAAAGTGTTAGTAAACCCACAGCAGTAAAATAAGTCTGTATATGCAGTAAAGCATGCTTGTTATACTCACTGGAAGGTGTTAATCCTGTACATTGGGTAAAAAGGCTGTTTGATACTCCCCCTCTTCCACAGTCTCCCAATCCATCTCCTGTCTGCACATGCTCAGTTTGTTGTGAATAGCTAGAGAGTTTTTTTCTCTGGGGGGGTGCATGTGATTAGCACAGGGCCAATCAGCACTGCCGAGACAGAGGGCCAGGGGTCCTGCATCCTCACAGGACAGTCAGAGGAGAAGGAAAACTCCTCCTACAAGCTTCAACCAGACACTGATAGAAGTGGTAAGACTGCTATATACCGCTGATGAGAAAAGGTATTTAGCAGTTTGTATTTACTAAAATAATTGCATTTCCATGTTTTGTGTACTGTGGGAGAAGACCAGATATAGTGAATGCAGGCTCCTGGATTTGGTAACACTTTAAACCTCATTCTGCTCCCTGGCTTCTGAAACCGGTGGTGTTGGCGGTGACTCAGAACCCAGTAATGCCAATCTTTTACATATCCAGCCTTTTCATCAAGCTCACTGGGTCTTTCCATCAGCTGTGCCCTCAGTGCAGGTATGGAAGCCCAGTCTCTCGCCTACACTGCTGAAAACACACATGAGAGGCAGCTCTCTAATTGGGGAGCCCAGTCTCTGGTCACTTACGACATCCCACGTGAGACTTCCCCAAGCCCTGGCTTCTCTCTTTCTTAAATTTCTGTCCTCCTGGGACTCGTTGTCCTATCCAGTCCTTGGTTTGATAGAGAGTTGTCTCATGGAGACTACATCCCCCATGGCTCCAAATGACTCTCAGCAGTCTTTTATGCTTTCCCAGGCCGCACAGCAGCCAATTAGTGTTCTGCTGTCCCAGGTGGTGGGTGGGGAACAGTCAGCTGCAAGTGCAGCCCTCCTGTCATTATCCTGTGGCCATCTCTCTATTTCTGCACACAGCCACTCCTCAGACTGGCAGCTGGGCAGAGGAAGGGATACTGTAAGAAACATCAGCAATGACTGCTCATTCAGTAAGACAGCAGGCAAGAAGTACTGCAGGCCAGAAGCTACAATATTTATAGAAACTAGAATTACAGAACTCTATAGCATTGTCATGAATAATTGTCATCAAATCTACATTTTCATATTCTTAACAAGCAATCAATAATCTTTAAAACAAACCCCTGTGGACCTCTGTGGCTTTATGCACTGTGGATACAAGCATTTGTTACGCCAACATTTCATATTCCTTATATTTGCTTTTTGCACCATGTACTTGTATGAGAAAGTATCCTGTTCTATTTGTATTGCTTCCTTTGTGTGAAATCCCTAATCTTCCTCTGCTTTCCTGTTAAAAACTGACCACACTAAGCAGGAGAGCACACTGTGGTCCATTCTCTAGCTATGTTGGGAACTCAGTGTACTCTCCTCCAATGATCAGACTTGTCTCGGAAATGCCCCCGCTGCACAGCCATTTATTGGGAAGCTCAATGTGCTGCCGTTTCCCCTCCCCCCCCAGCTCGTATGGAGCTGAGAGCAGAGAGAATGTGATCAATTTTAAAAAAGGGAAAAAAGGTATTTAGAATATTTGTATAAATCTAGACAAAAATGTTTTGCCTTTGCCTTCATTTTTATTTTAAACTGAATAGGTTGTTTTAAAAGATCATTTACAATCACTTTAATTCATGCCCATTATATTAAAAAAAAACTGCACGTTGACGTTTTCTCAGTAGATGCATCTGCTCCTCCTCCCAGCAGTGACTTTGCTTATGGTTGGCCAAAGCCCAAAAATACAGAGGCATTAAACGCAGCCAAAATGTCAAAAACGCAATCAAATTGCAATACATAATCACACTGAAAATTGCATCTAATTGCAGCCACAGTGTGAACCTAGCCTTAGTGTTATTTAACTGTAACATAGAAAAATCAAGTCTTCCGGCCTGTGCTGTGTATATCTTATATAGTAAAACAGCTCCTATAAATGTATTTTATCTGTGTATTTAGCTGTTTGACTGGAGTTCAGCTTAACCACTTGCCGACCGCCGCATGACTATTTACTGCGGCGGTCAGCCCCTCACAGGCAAAGCGACGTAGGTCTACGTCGCTAGCCTGTGAGGCTCTAGGGAGCGAGCGCGCGCCGCCGGAGGCGTGCTCCCGCTCCCCGCGGTCACGGACGGGCCCGGCGGACCCGATGTCTGCCGGGCACTCACGATCTTCCGTTACACCGGAAGAAAGGCATGCGGCTAATGTAAACAAAGCCGCCTGTCATTCTTCCCTGTGTAAGAATGGAGATCACACGGTTCTACTATGTAGGACCGTTGATCTCTGTTCTTACACTAGTAGCCACAGCCAATCACAGTTAGAAACACGCCCCTAGGGACACACTTAACCCCTCCCACTCCAATAAAGTTAACTCCTTCACTGCCAGTGTAATTTTTACAGTAACAGTGCATATGTATAGCACTGATTACTGCAGTAATGTCACTGGTAACCCCAAAAGTGTCAAAAATGTCAGTCAAGGGTCCGATCTGTCCGCCGCAATGTCGCAGTCCCGCAAAAAAAATCGCAGATCGCCGCCATTGCTCGTTAAAAAAAACAACAAAAATGACAAAAATCTTTCCCTTAGTTAGTAAACGCAATAACTTTTGCGCAAACCAATCAAAATACGCTTTTTGAGATTTTTTTTCCCAAACATAGGTAGCATAAAACAAATTGGCCTAAAATGTTAAAAAATTTTGATTTTTACATTTTTTTTGTGGAATTTCATATAAAAAAATGTGAAAAATATTGTTATTTTTACAAAATTGACGTTTTTTTTTGTTTATAGCGCATGATCAAAAAATCGCACAGGTGATCAAATACCACCAAAAGAAAGCTCTGTTTGTGGAAAAAAAAGGACGTCAAATTAGTTTAGGTACAGCGTCGCATGACCGCGCAATTGTCCGTTAAAGTCACGCAGTGCCGAATCGCAAAATAGGCCCTGGTCAGGAAGGGGGTAAAATCTTCCGGGGCTTAAGTGGTTAATATGTTAGCAAATAACACTTTATAGCTCTTTCCCTTCCTAGAAGGTTTGGAGACATGATATAATATTTTCTGCAGAGAAGTATGAATCATCCAAAACCTTTATATTGTTATTATATCCTGTCCTGTATAATGTAATTATATCCCATTATATCTCATTCTGTATAATGGTATTAGATCCCGTTATGTCCCATCCTGTATAATGTAATTATATCCTAGTATATCCTATCGCGTATAATGTTATTAGATCCCGTTATATCCTATCCTCTATAATGTTATTAGATTCCATTATATCCTATCCTGTATAATGTTATTAGATCCCATTATATTCGCTATCCTGTATAATGTTATTAGATCCCATTCTCGCTCTCTTCTCTCCTACTTGTCTGCTATCTGTTTGCTGGTGCCCTCCACTTGAGATGTCTTGTGTGTAGAAGTGGATTTGAAAACCTTTTTCATGCTCAGGGAGTATTTAGGCCAAGAGGTTCTTTGTGCAGGAATAAGATTTACAGCTTGGATGTCGTGGCTAAACAATAAACAGTCTGGGATGCAGGATGGTGTTCTTGCTCACAGACAGCGTACACAGCACAGAGGTTAAAAAACACATAGTGGCCCCCAGGCAGCGCTCTGTGATACTGAAGCATCATTAGTTCCTAATTTAAAGGTGTCCTTGTAGATCTGAGAGATAACTGGGTCACTTTAATTAGCATGAGTGGATTCCAAAATACCAAATCACGATGGCATCTTCGGGTGTAAAAAAAACAGAATTATATACTGTCATGCAATGAATACATAAGGTCCAATTAAAAAATATTTAAAGTATTAATTTGGTCCATCCTTGAGATTATAAGAGCCTCCACTCTTCTGTAAAGGCTTTCCTGAAGATTTTGGAGTGTGTCTGTGAGAATTTGTGCCCAATCAGCCAAGAGAGCATTTGCTAAAATAGGTACTGATGTTTATGAGAAGATCTGGCTTACAGTTGACATTGCAATTCGAAAGGCGTCCTATAGGTCAGGATAAAGTCCTCGTTACTTAGTTCCTCCTCAGCAAAGCTGCAATAACAAGCCTTTTATGGGCTTAAATGTGGGGCACAGTCCTGCTTGAAAAGAAATTGGTCTTTACCCAACTGTTGCCACATAGTAGAAAGCCTAATTTTTTGCCTAACTTCTACTGTGGTGCTCTTAGCCACATTCAACTCAGGTGCTGCCATGGCTCACAAATGCAAATGACATTTTTCCAGATGTTCTCTTATCAACTGGATCATGACAATTGCATTAACCACCTGGTTTCTGCTGGTCTGGAGGATCTGGAGGTTGTCAAGTTAGCAGTATCTATGCATGCCCGTTGATTGCCTGGGACTGTCCAAACATCAAGGACCCATGATCCTCATGGAAGTCACCATATACCCAACGCCTCAGCACAGTTTGGAGCTCATTTTTTTTTTTTGGAAGGGGAGGAGTCGTTAGCGTTTTTATAGGACTCCAAAGAACCGTGAGTTGCTAATGCCAACGGTCACCCTGGACCCATCAAACTGCATGCCTGGTGTTCTTTTTTAGCTGAACTTAGCCAGAGAAGAAAACCACGCACTACATACAAACAGTCTGAATGACTCTGAGGGGCTACCAGTTATTCTGGAATGGCCTTTCAACACCTGCTTCTGTAATGGGAGGACCTTTACCTTTTACAACAGGAGGAGCTCTTATATTCACTGAATATAAAATTACATAGGGGGATTTATGGAAAATATACCTGAAGGTGAACTTGCACTTTAAGCAGGGCCAGTGCTAGACTATTTTGTGCCCTAGGCAAGACCAGCTACTTGCACCCCCCCCCCCCCAAAAAAAAACTGCACACATTGCCCCCCTTCCTGTACATTATGCCCCCCCTTTAACCCTACATTTTCCTTCCTGTATACACTGTCCCCTCTAATCCTACACCCCCCCTTCCTTTCCACATTGCTCCCCTTTAACCCTACACCCCTTCCTGTACACACTGCCCCCCTTTCCTGTACACACTTCCCTCCTTTAATGCTACATTACCTTCCTGCCCACACTGCCCTCATTTATCATTACTCCCTTCCTGCAAACACTTACCCCATTTAATGCTATACCCCCTTTGTTTATACACTGCCCCCTTTAACCCTACACCCCCTTCCTATACACACTGCCCCCCTTTAACCCTTCACCCCTCTTCCTGTACACACTGCCCCCCTTCCTGCACACACTGCCCCCCTTAACCCTACACCCCCTTCTTGTATACACTTCCCCCTTTAACCCTACACCACCCTTCCTGTATACACTGCCCTCCTTTAACCCTACACCCCCTTCCCGCACAAACTGCCCCCCTTCCTGCTCTGAGTAGACTATACTCCACTGTGATGTGTGTTGCTCCCTCATTGAACTGATCTGAGCTGCCTTGCTGGA
Organism: Pelophylax lessonae; assembly: GCF_965119305.1. NCBI lineage: Eukaryota > Metazoa > Chordata > Amphibia > Anura > Ranidae > Pelophylax > Pelophylax lessonae. Next base: position 262,779,743 of record NC_138775.1, on the reverse strand, counting down.
CACAGTACCTGGTCTGTCCATCCCTGCTCAGTCCCACCACCCGGCCCAGTGTTTCCAGAGTTCATCCACCGGCTCCCACAACCTCCGGTTCTCACACTGCAGGTCAGTGACAGGAGAGGGGGCCTGGCAGGCGCAGCTTGCCCTCCAGATACCTCTCCGCCTGAACTCCTTTATCTCAGCTTGTAGCCCATGCACAGTCCCCCATATTGGGCATTCCCCTTCCTCCTCCGCAGGCAGACCGGCCACACTGACTTCTCCATCCCAAGCTCCATGCTGGTGGGCAATGACAGGCAGCGATTGGAGGCTTAGGGCTGACTTCAGCTGCAGCGAGTGGCGATCTCCATCATCCAGTGAATGACCTTGTCTGGTGCCAGGATCTCAGCTGGAGGGAGAGAGATGGTGGCTCTAGAGGTGACATCCATTGGGGATGAGGAGGTGATAGAAGAGGAATGTGGCACTGGCCATGGCTTTGCCCTAGGTGGCAGTGAGCCCTAGGCGGCTGCCTAGATTGCCTAGTGGTAGCACCGGCACTAACTTGTTGTCTTGTTGTCTCCTGCAGGCAGAACCCAGACAGCACCTGGATATGTAGTTCCTGAGGCTTGTCATGTGCAACTCCCCCTCTGCTTTTTGTGTCACCTATCAAATTCAAACTTCCAAGGCAAACTTGAATCTGACTAATTGTTATGAAAAACTTTTAATTCTGACATTTTTCTTCACAAAGCTTCCTTTAGAGGAAGCCTGCAGAGTGTGCTTGGGAATTCTCTTCCTGCATCACAGCAGGAGTTCCCAGGTCACCAAGATTACTTACTTACTTACTTACTTACTTGGTAATTCAGTGGACTTGTGCACTACAGCAGTACCGGGGTAAAAAAGTAGTTTTTTTCTTTCGTTTCAATTTTGACTGGCGTGTACCTACAACATTTACTGTTCTGAAAACGAACGTGACAAAAAATATAAATGAAATAGGTTACTAATGTATTTAGTATGTTTTACATTTTATTACATTTCCATTTGTTTTTATATCCATATGTAGATTTGCACGCCGGATCTGGTGGTATTTTTGGCCTGCGCCAACCACAAATTGAAGGAAAGGTTGCTAAAGCGAGCAGAGCAACAGGGGCGTCCGGATGACAACCTTAAGGCGATACAGAGAAGATTAATAAACTTTAAACAGAATGCTGTACCTCTGGTCAACTACTTCCAGGAGAAAGGTCTAGTGATCACAGTGAGTAACCACAATCTTCCAAAACATTTCTAATTTGTTCTAATTAATATTTAACGTTGACATAAAGGCTAAGTAATAACTATTTAAAACCAAAAAAAATCCTCCACCCTGAGCTTTGGCTCCTAAATTTGGTTTTACTTTTCCACTTTTGCAATGCCTTCTGTTCTCTGTATATCATTTTTCAAAAAGAGATGAAAGGGTATGCATGATAGAAATGAAAAAAACTGTGAGCCATTTAAAGCCCAGCTTCAGGGCTTACAACAACAAAACAACATCTCTTGCAACTCAAGGATTACATTTTCAATACTTCTTGGGGATGAAGAATAAGATGTAATACTTGCCTCACTTCTCACTCTGGCATTCACTTTTGCACCGGCTAATGGACAATCCCTCATTGTCCCCACGTAAAATGCATGGCTATTTGCCCTGCATTGTACTTGATGACGCCATCATGCGACCATGGCTCGAAGTGCCTTATAGAAAAAGCTCCAGTATTACACCTCATTCCTTATCCCCTAGATTTTAATAAATAAGTAACCCTATCAGCATGGGGGGGGGGGGGGGGAGGGGGCACTGCAAAATCTATTTTTTTTTTTAATTCCCAACAAATAGTGTTATTTGGCATAATTGTATCCAAAATATGTTAGCATAATGCAAGTAGGAAGGGGTTCATATGATCTTCGTCCCTTTGTTTTTAAGAACGACACCCAATGCAGAGCTTGTTGATTGTGGTAACAAGCTACCCACATGTCTATTTCTCTCTCTAATGACTCCGCCAACCACCAGGTGGAGGAAGCCTCTTCAGAAGCAGTTATCAACATAATATTTTTAAAAGCTTTAGTGTTGAAACCAATTTAGCTGGCTTTGACTGGCATCCCCGATGATGCCAAGTCCCTGTTCTTCCCTTCTCATCTCGCCCTTGCACTGTCTTCTTCTTTCCTTTCTTTTGTTCTTTCTTTCTTGACGTGTCCCTATACACTCTTTCGATTTTTATGTGTGTCCGGGACCAACCGCAATGTTGTCCTGGTTTGCATTGCTAGCTACGGGGATCTCCCCAGAACTTTTCCTGTGTTGTATTTATATTTATTACGATTGACTGTGGAGGATGTTCCTCCTTATTTGTTCATACTGTGTAAGTCTGTCTTTACCCATATTTAAAAAGAAAACTTGTGATAACGCTGCCTCTAAATCAACGTAAAAATATTAACTAGAACGTGACAAAAAATGACTAAATAGGTAAGTGTTTCATATTTATAAGGTGCCAGTGCAAATTAAATCCATAAACAAACACATAATGCAAAAAAAGGCCAATGCAATAAATAATAAAGCTTTTTATAGCTTGTGCAATCAAAAAAGTCTCTATTTGATAAGGTACTTCATAGGGATGACACCACAACAAAGCATAAACGCAGATCAATCTGATGGGCCAAACTCTGGTGTTCAGGTTCCTTTAGGAACGATGGAATTCCCTCTCCAAGATGGCTCCACACAGCTCACACATAGGTCATAGGCAACAAACAGAAAAAACAGCCTCTAATAGTGCAGTACCTGGGTTATTAGGCTCAACACACCACACATAACCCACTTCATAAAATGCACTCACATTTATTAGGTAAAAAGCAAGCATATAATAAAATCCAGCTTCTCACGTGATCCAGTGAAAACTTTTGCCGCCAGGCTCAACCTCTATGGGTTACGCCACTGATGCACGTGGCTTCATCTGGAGGGAATCTGTTCTGTTCTGTGCGGTGTGTTAAGCCTAATAACCCAGGTACTGGCTGTTGGGGTCTATAATGGAGGTGAGCTTGCACTTCACCTAGTGAAAGGAGCACGAGAGGAAAATTCTCGTTACACTGTGGTATCATACCTTTGAAGCAAGCACCTTATCAAATATAGACTTTTTTGATTGCACAAGCTTTAAGAAGCTTTATTATTTATTGCATTAGCCTTTTTTGCACTATATGTTTGTTTATGGATTTAATTTGCACTGGCACTATATATATATATATATATATATATATATATATATATATATATATATATATATATATATGAACCACTTATCTATTTAGTCATTTCTTATCACTTTCTAGTTATTATTTTTACGTTAATTTAGAGGAAGCGCGATCACAAATTTTAATATTTATTGCAGAATGTGGGAACACATTTGGTGATTGCAGCAGCTGCACCCTATGATTTCATAATTCCTATCAATAGGTGGCAGCGCGCTGCTACCACACTTATATACTGTTTTTACCCATGTCGCCAGTCCTAGCCCCTGCATGGGCAGATTAGGTGCTTTTAATTGTTACTTTGCTTTAATGGAATAATTTAATAAAATTGATTGAAACAGAAAAAGTATTTGGTGTAGAAACAAACTCCACCAACAAACATGGACATCTCTAGCTATAGTGTTAAATACTTTTAAGAGGCTTTGCCATTTAAAAGTAAATTTCACGCCTTGGCACACTTTAGGAAATCATACTCATTAGGGACATGATATTAGCCATGTACTCTTTTATTTAGCTAGAAAGAAATGAGAAAGGGTAGGTCTAAAAGTCGGTGGGCCCCAAACACATTAAAAAAACCAATCAAGCAGGCCCAAGTGTTACAAAGCTTTTGGTAGTTCCAAAGAAGCGTACACTGAATCTGTAAGGTGGATGGCCAGCTGTAGGCATCTCATTGATTACATCTAGATTCTGATGAGTTGTTCATTCCAAGTCCGACAAGAGCTGTCAATGGTGGTGATTTTTTTTTAAATTAGTAATCTAAATTCTATACTGAGCTCACAAATCTCTGAACTGCTTCAGAATGGAATGTCATTGGAAAACACTTTGATCTTCTTGTGGCAGGTTCTTTTGGCTGATAAGAGGCAAGGAATCCATTTAATCTATTGATAGTGGCCAGCAAGCTTGAGACAGCTGTATATAGTTTGGAATAGGCAGCTTTATAATAATAGAGTGTGTATGTGCTGTAAACCAAAGGTCCTGGTTGTACAACTGTGCTAGGGGTATTAGGCCTGTTGCTTATGTAAAGTCCATCTAAACCCACTAGCCCATTTCTCCGTAGCGTGCTGCTGTCTAAAGCTGGATACACAATATACAACTTTTGTTGTCAGATTTCCTTTAGATTTACCTTTTCTATGTAGTGCAAGGCCCTGCCAGATTGCATACAAATTGAAAGTGTTTAGGTTTGACCTCATATTATATGGTTTTGGTAAGTCTGAAGGAAAAAATCTAAAGAAAATTGTATAGTGTGTATGGCACTAGGCATAGGGTGTCTCCATTGCTATCCATCAGTAGAGGAGCCACCTGAAGACAAGAAATGTATTACTGGCTGGGTCACCAGGTGAAAATGAAAGGGAAAAAAATACAAAAAGAAAACCAGTGCAGCCACCACATCTAAGGATTGGTAAACTGCAACATATTACAACTTTGCTTTTGAATTCTGCCAAGCTTTAGGCTCCATTCACCTGAGCATATTGTTTTCAGGCGTTTTATTGGGCTTTTTTCAGCATTTTTTTAGGCTTTTTTCTAGCTTTTTCAGGTGTTTTTCTGGCTTTTTTTCAGGCATTTTTTCTGGGTTTTTTTCTGGCGTTTTTTCTGGGTTTTTTTCAGGCATTTTTTCAGGCGTTTTTTCTAGCTTTTTCAGGCGTTTTTCTGGCTTTTTTTTTCAGGCGTTTTTTCTGGCTTTTTTTCAGGCATTTTTTCTGGCTTTTCTTTCAGGTGTTTTTTTGCAGGTGTTTGGAGGAAGGCATTGACATCTAACAAAAATGTTTGTAATCTGCCAAAAAAGAAGCTCATGTACTTTTTTGAGCTTCCGGCGTCTTGCTTCAGGCGACAAAACACTTAGATGTGAACAGGGGCCATTGAAATGAATGGGATTTTGCTTGTTGGGCGTTTTGAGACTTCAGAGATGAGCGTTTTACGAGCTGAAATACGTTCAGGTGTGAACGGGGCCTTAATGAATGATTTGCATGCCTCTGACCTCTTTGATAAATGAGTAATAAATTCTATATTTTGGGGATTTGTGTTGGAAGTGAGACTTGCAGATACCTTGAGTTTTAAGAAGGGTCTACTGGGCTATTTTTTTATTTTTTTTTTTTATGTTTTCCAAACTGTGTGATCCTTTCTTGGACGTGGCCTAAAAAAATCATAGAAATATAGTCTACTAATGCTTTCGTTTTTGACAGATACAATTGGATTTTGGGATCAATTGTATTGAAACAAGTACCTGTAGTGGTGGATATTAAAGTGGTATTAAACCCAAAATCAAACATTTATTATATTGCAGCTTACCATTTTCTAGATGTGCATTTGTTTTCTTTTTTTAGGCTTTCTTCCCTCTATTTTCATCTGGTGATCAGGCCAGCAAGCCTGTTGTTTTTCAAAAGAACAAGCTCTTCTAAAGAGTGTGTCAGTAACAGAGGTTAGACAAACCATTTAACACTGACAGGACTGCTTTCAATGACCAGCGTAATTTTTTTATGTAAGACCTTTATCTCAAAAGGGAAAAAAACGAACTGCTGGTACATCTAAAGCCCCGTACACACGCAACGATTATCGGCCGACCGATCGTCCGTCTTTTGTCCAGAGTTGTGTTTTGTTGGTTGGAATGTGCCTAGACTGCACACAAATTTTCTCGCCCAACAAAATTCTACTTCAGAAGTGATGTCATGTGTTGGGTTGCTTTCTTTGTGTTCTTTCTTCACTGAGCATGCCCAGACTTGCTCATCAGATTTTTTCCCTGTCGAAATCTGTACTGACTGCACGAAAATCGGCCGTTGTGTGGACGGCCAACAAAAATTTTATAGTCTGCACACCAGATTTTTTTCGGCCGAAAAGTCGGAGTTGGTTGTCGGAAGCATCATACTAACAAGCCGAAAATCGGCCGATCGGTCGTCGGATGAAAATTCCCTGCCAGTTTTCGACGCGTGTGTACGGGGCTTAACACTGCCTTCCCACAAGAACAGCAATTCTGCTGTCCAAAGGTGTCCCCTGTGCTCCTTCATCCAGAGTGGGGCACTCTAATACAGGCGGTGTGTTAAGGCCCGTACACACGTACCGATCGTCGGCATACAAACGTCGGTGGACGAAGGATCTGCCGATTGTACGCGTGTTAGTATGGTGCCTCCGACAGATGTCTGCGCACAATCCGCGGACAAAAGTCTTTCTTGCAAACATGAAAATATTTGTATGCCGACACCAGAACGGACGATTGTTCGCCTGTCAGTACACAATTCGGCCGACAGACCGCAGATTTGCAAGACTGGGCATGCTCAGAAAATAGAAAACACAGGGAAAGTTAACCATTACATGACATCACTTCTGCAGTCGGCGGACAAAATTCTTGTGCTGTCCTTGTGCTGTCTTTGCACTTTTCAGCAGACACCGACATCCCGGGGAGAAAAGAGGAACATTTGTAAGCCGACCATCGGTACGTGTGTACGGGGCTTTACTGGCCAGATCACCAGGTGACAACAGAAGTAAAAAAGCCTAAGAAAAGAAAACAAATGCAGCCACCACCACATCTAATGATTGGTAATGATTGGTAAGCTGCAATATATTACATTTTTGGTTTTGGGAATAATACCGCTTTAAGGCTGGTCCTCAAGCAGTTACATTTTTTTGCCTCTGTTCCAAAACAATTAAGAAGGCCAAACGGTTTGAGATGGCCGGGGCCCCATCTGAGCTCTCAGAGGGCCTGAGCAGAGATACACAATTCCTGGGGTGATCAGTCCGTATCCTCTGAGCTCCGGAGATGGAAGGAGATTCACTCTTGTGTAAAAGTTTTTAATTGCTTTTTTTTCTTCAGTGATAAATTTGCAGCTGAGTTTCTCTTGTCTGATGTGATGATCTAGCAGAGCTTTGTGACTCATTTGCGCGTTGTTATTCCTCGCCATCTGCTATGTGGAGTCATTTTAAAAATAAGTTACTTTCTTCATTTTTATTTTTTTAATCGTCCGCTGTGGAAAAGTCACAGCTTGTTTTTGTGACTTATTTTTCTTTCCTTGTTATGTGGCACTTTATGTAGCATTTATTTTAATGCAGACAGCGCATTGTGTATTTTATTTTTTTTTTTTTTATTTAAAAAAAGGACCCTGAGAAAGGATTAAATAATTATTGATATTCAGATAAAATTATGATTGTTCAGGCTTACCTTTGAGGCTAAAGGCCCGTACACACGATAAGAAAATCTCTAGGGAAAATTCGTCTGACGACCGATCTGCCGATTTTCGGATTGTTAGTATGGTGCTTTCGACAGCCGACTCAGACTTTTTCGGCTGACAAAATCCTGATGTGCAGGCTATAAAATTTTTGTCGTCCGTAATACAACGTCTGATTTTCGTCTCGTCCGAAAATCTTAAGAGCAAGACTAGACATGCTCAGAGACGAAAGAACACATACAAAGCAATCCAACACATGACATCACTTCTGAAGTAGAATTCTGTCGTACGGAAAAATTCGTATGAAAATAACATCTTCACTTTCCACATCAGACTAGCATGCCACAAAAAATGGACGACAGATCGTTCGATAATCTTATCGTGTGTACGGGGCTTTAGTTCACATGTAGGCGTTTTGGGGCGTTTTTGGGGCGTTTTTCTGCTCTAAGATCAGCTCAAAAAACGCCCAACAAGACAAATCCTATTCATTTCAATTTCAATTGAAGTTTTAACCACTTGCCGACCGCCGCAAGCACATATAGTGCGGCGGTCAGCCCCGGCCAGGCAAAGTGACGTATATATACGTCACTAGCCTGTCACCGGCTTGTGAGCCAATAGCGGGCGAGCACGCTCCCGCTGAGGCGCACGCCCGCCGCGGCTCGTTCACTAAGGAGTCAGTGCCTGTGACCGGCGGACCCGATGTCCGCCGGTCACTCGGCGATCGTGGGTAGAGAGAGAGAAAGGCAGGCGGCTAATGTAAACAAGCCGCCTGTCATTCTCCCCTGTGTAAAAATGGAGATCAGACGGTTCTACTATGTAGGACCGTTGATCTCTGTTTTTACAATAGTAGACATGTCCCATTACAGTTAGAAGCACGCCCCCTAGGACACACTTAACCCCTCCCTCTCCAATACAGTTAACCCCTTCCCTGCCATATGTATAGCACTGATTACTGCAGTAATGTCACTGGTAACCCCAAAAGTGTCAAAAATGTCAGTCAAGGGTCCGATCTGTCCGCCGCAATGTCGCAGTACTGCAAAAGAAATCGCAGTTCGCCGCAGATTAAACACTGAAAGAAGAGCTGAAGTTTGGAGTGTGGCTTTTACTTTACACTTTTATTTACTTCAATTTGTAACTCATTTTAACTCATTAGTCTAAAATCTATTTCCAATTTTTTTGGGCCAAATTGGGATACCACCTACTTTGTGTTTGGTACATTTTCCCATTTATGTAGCATAACGTAAAAAAAAAAAAAAAAAAACACATCAAAAACATCTCTGTCCTACATTACTTACTTTACTGCTTACTTGCTACAATCCCCTTCTATGCAGAGATGTATAGTAACTAAGAACTACTTCACTACTGTACTTAAGTACTGAAAGGCGGTATCTGTACTTTCCTAGAGTAGAATTTTTTTCTCCTACTTCCACTTTTACTTCACTACATTTTTTCAATGATTTCAATACTTCTACTCCGATATTTTTTTTTTGTGCTGCATAGTTACTCGTTACAATTATAAAAATTACCACTGCCAGAACAGTAGATGGCAGGTTTCATGAAGCTCAAAACATGTGTATTATCAGCGCATACGAAAATAAATGCTACTGTATGTATAAATAAAAGCTGCATTTGAAATAATAAAAAACAATATGATGTTCAAACTTTTGACTTCTTTCTTTAATAACTGCATAACACAGTACTGGTACTTTTACTTTCAGTACTTGAGTAGCAAAATTTAAAAAAAAGCTACTTGCATTACTTAAGTACAAAAAATGTTGAATACTTTAGTACTTCTACTCAAGTCACTTTTTGATTGAGCACTTCCACTTCTACTCAAGTCACTTTTTGATCGAGCACTTGTACTTTTACTCAAGTATGGGTTTCAAGTACTTTATACAACTCTGCTTCTATGTAATGTTAAAGTGACACTTAGGCTCCGTTTCCACTGCCGCAGCTACGAAGTCCTGCTACTTCTAGCGCGACTTCGTAGCGAAAGTAAACTGCGGCTTTCAGTGCGACTTGTCCCTCATTATAGAGGGAAGTCGCACTGAAGCCGGCTCAAAAGTAGTGCACAAACTACTTTTGAAGTCGCCGCAACTGAAGTCGCGGCAGTGGAAATGGGCCGAATTGAAATCAATGGCTTTTGACTTGCTGTGCGACTTGACATGTGTCAAGTCGCACAGCAAGTCGCACTAGTGGAAACCGGGACTAAACCAGACTTTTTCAACCAGGGTGTCCAGGTACCCTGGGGTGCCTTCAGGTTTCTTCAGGGGTGCCTTGGCAAAATGGCTAAAAATTGCCCAAAAATGTTATAGAAGCCAGCGTGTGGCTTCTAGCTCCTGGCATCCGAATAACCAATGGCATCATCAGTTGATATGGAGGAAGTCAGTCGTCTGCATAGAATCCTTGTTTGACTCTCCCCTGCCCCTCTCCATCAGAGTTGGGGGTCACATTAGCTGAATGATGGAGAAAAACTGAGGGAGAAGAGAAACATTGGAATACTAGGCAGTACCGGTTTAACAAAGTGTATTTGCTTTGTAAGAATAATCTAACGTTGGGTGTCCTACTTGTTTGGATGTTGCTGCGTTATGAAAAACAATTAGAATATTTTTTACATTTTAGAATGGGGCGCCTTGAGACTGGCCATAAGTTTTAAAGGGTGCCTTGATTGAAAAAAGTTTGGGAAACACTGCACTAAATATCCTTTTTCTCCAAAAATAATGTATACACATCCACTGCTTAATGACCCTGTAATCTATTTTTCATAAAATTGTGTTTTATTTTTTTTGTCTTTTTTTGCCTCCTTGTATTGTCCTCTGTGAGCTCCTGAATCTCTCTTCCATAGTCCTTCCCAGGAGCAAGCATGGGAGGGTGGCTACGTTCCTACATACAGTGGGAACATGGAGAACAAACGTAGCCACCCTCTAACAGGGGATCAGATTACAGCAGCATTAGAAAAAAATGGAAATTTGGAGGAGATTGAGAGCAATAGAAGGGATTTTTTTTATGTTAACAATACATACTTCAACATATTTTTTAAACCAGAGTTTAGTGTCACTTTAAAGTGGAATTCCTGCCTAACCATAACTTTTTTTAAAGAATTTCCTCTCTCCCCTCTTGCTAGCTATCCTGTCTACCTCATGTAAAAAAAGATATGTATACGTAGCTATTTTCAGTCCTTGTCCGCTCACATGATCAGCAGCTCCAGCTCCCCTCTGCCGGTCAGCAGTCGGCTGCAGGGGAGAGGAAGGAGCACCAACAACAGCTAGGCTATGGAAGCCTATGGGTGGCATGAGGCATCACGGGACCAGACCAGGGCGGGCTGACAAACAGGCAAGTATACTGATTATTTGTTTACATACAGTAGACAGGATAGGTAGTAGAAGGTGAGAGGGGACATTTTTGAGAATAGTTACAGTATGTTTAGCAGTGGCGGCCCGTGCATAGGGGGCGCCAGGGCGCCGCCCCCCTACCCCTAAAAAAAAGAAAAAAAAAAAAAAAAAACAAAACGAACAAATAAAGTTGTTCAAAAAAAAAATTGGGTTCGCCGGCCTGAACCCGAAGGAACTGGTGGCTGGGGGGGGGTGGGGTTACGTCCCAGAAGAGGCGCCGATTGGCTGCCTTCTGGGGGGGTAGGGGGGTATCCAGGGCGCAAGTCTTTGCGGTTGGACACCCCCACTTTCTGATATCCTGGCTGTGATTGGTCCAGTCTACAGCCTGGACCAATCATCATCCAGGATATCGCTGACGTCGCAATGGGGGTGGTGCCGGTGCGTGCGTCAGTCACTCACCGTCACCGCCGCTCAGAGAAGAGGAGAGGCCGCCCGCCGGTTCCCGCCGCCGAGACGACGAGGGAGAAGGTCCCGCCGCAGAAGAGGAAGAAGCTGAGCCGCCCCGCCGCCAGGTAAGTTTGAAGGGAGCACGCACGCTGGCACTCTGCAATCATTGGGGGACAATGCTGTGGTGCTCTGCAATCATTGGGGGACAATGCTGGCACTCTGCAATCATTGGGGGACAATGCTGTGGTGCTCTGCAATCATTGGGGGGCAATGCTGGCACTCTGCAATCATTGGGGGACAATGCTGTGGCGCTCTGCAATCATTGGGGGACAATGCTGTGGCGCTCTGCAATCATTGGGGGACAATGCTGGCACTCTGCAATCATTGGGGGACAATGCTGTGGCGCTCTGCAATCATTGGGGGACAATGCTGGCACTCTGCAATCATTGGGGGACAATGCTGGCGCTCTGCAATCATTGGGGGACAATGCTGGCGCTCTGCAATCATTGGGGGACAATGCTGTGGCACTCTGCAATCATTGGGGTACAATGCTGTGGCACTCTGCAATCATTGGGGGACAATGCTGGCACTCTGCAATCATTGGGGGACAATGCTGTGGCGCTCTGCAAACATTGGGGTACAATGCTGTGGCACTCTGCAATCATTGGGGGGCAATGCTGGCACTCTGCAATCATTGGGGGACAATGCTGTGGCGCTCTGCAATCATTGGGGGACAATGCTGTGGCACTCTGCAATCATTGGGGGACAATGCTGTGGCGCTCTGCAATCATTGAGGGACAATGCTGTGGCGCTCTGCAATCATTGGGGGACAATGCTGTGGCACTCTGCAATCATTGGGGGACAATGCTGTGGCGCTCTGCAATCATTGGGGGACAATGCTGGCGCTCTGCAATCATTGGGGGACAATGCTGTGGCACTCTGCAATCATTGGGGGACAATGCTGTGGCGCTCTGCAATCATTGGGGGACAATGCTGTGGCGCTCTGCAATCATTGGGGGACAATGCTGTGGCGCTCTGCAATCATTGGGGGACAAAGCTGTGGCGCTCTGCAATCATTGGGGGACAATGCTGGCGCTCTGCAATCATTGGGGGACAATGCTGTGGCACTCTGCAATCATTGGGGGACAATGCTGTGGCGCTCTGCAATCATTGGGGGACAATGCTGTGGCGCTCTGCAATCATTGGGGGACAATGCTGTGGCGCTCTGCAATCATTGGGGACAATGCTGTGGCGCTCTGCAGTGATTGGGGACAATGCTGTGGCGCTCTGCATTGAAAGGGGCTCGCACGCTGAACTCTGCATTGATGGGGGCACGGAACAGTTGCATTGAAGGGGGCATGCACGCTGAACTCTGCACAGTGTTTATTGCATTGAAGGGGGCACAGCACAGTTGCATTGAAGGGGGCATGCACGCTGAACTCTGCATTGTTGGGGCACAGCACAGAGTTCATTGCATTGAAGGGGGCACAGTGTTTATTGCATTGAAGGGGGCACAGCACAGTGTTTATTGCATTGAAGGGGGCACAGCACAGTGTTTATTGCATTGAAGGGGGCACAGCACAGTGTTGCATTGAAGGGGGCATGCACGCTGAACTCTGCATTGTTGGGGCACAGCACAGTGTTCATTGCATTGAAGGGGGCATAGCACAGTGTTTATTGCATTAAAGGGGGCACAGCACAGTGTTTATTGCATTGAAGGGGGCACAGCACATTGTTCATTGCATTGAAGGGGGCACAGCACAGTTGCATTGAAGGGGGCATGCACGCTGAACTCTGCATTGTGGGGGCACAGCACAGTGTTTATTGCATTGAAGGGGGCATAGCACAGTGTTTATTGCATTGAAGGGGGCACAGCACAATGTTCATTGCATTGAAGGGGGCACGCACGCTGAACTCTGCATTGAAGGGGGCATGTTCACTGGTCTCTGCATTGAAAGGGGGCATGTACGCTGGTCACTGCATTGAAAGGGGGCATATACCATCTCCTGTACCATGACCTGTGCCATGCCTATACCATATCTGTGCCATGCCTATACCATCACCTGTGCCATGCCTGTACCATCACCTATGCCATGCCTATGCCATCACCTGTGCCATGCCTGTACCATCATCTATGCCATGCCTATACCATCACCTGTGCCATGCCTGTACCATGACTTCAAAGTCACGCAATTTTTTACTGCGTTTTTTGACCCGAAGCAATACCTATTACATTTTTCTTTTTGCGCCCCCCCAAAAATTTTGAGCACCAGCCGCCACTGATGTTTAGGCCCCTTTCACACCAGCGGGCCGATCAGGTCTGCCTGTCTGTTTTTCAGGTGGACATGGTCCAACCACCGATTATGCTCTATGGAGCGGTGGATGTCAGTGGACAGCATCCATTCCGGTGTAACGTTAAAAAACCCTACCTCGTGAAAACTCCCTACCCTCGTCACTTCCTGTCATATACGTAATGGAACAGCTGAGCAGCTTAGCAGTGCGCATGCTCACAGCTCCGGATACGTCATTGAACAGCTCAGGAGCTTAGCATTGCGCATGCTCGAAGGTCCGGAGGGTAGGAAATTTTCACGGTAGTTTTGTAAAGTTACACCCCATCAGCTGTTGCCGTGGTTATATTAAAATATCTTGGCTGCAACATGAATCATCTCCGCTCCTACCCTGTCACTTCCCTGATCTCGGCTACTAAATGTAAAAGCGGCGGGTGTATGAAAATATAAATCACGGAGATCTCGGCTCCGTTATTTATATTTTCATAGACCCGCCGCCGCTTTTACATTTAGTAGCCAAGATCAGGGAAGTCACAGGGGTAGGAGCGGAGATGATTCATGTTGCAGCCGAGATATTTTAATATAACCGCGGGAACAGCTGATGCGGTGTAACTTTACAACACTACCGTGAAAATTCCCTACCCTCCGGACCTTCGGGCATGCGCAATGCTAAGCTCCTCAGCTGTTCAATGGTGTAGGTGCACCAGAAGTGACGAGGGTAGGGAATTTTCACGGGTTGGGTTTTTTCACGGAACACCGGTCCGTTAAAAGTAGACAGATACGGATATGTTCACCATCAGTCCGGCGGATCAGATTGGGTGACAGTTAGATGGAAATGGACAGGCAGTCCAATGGACAGGCCTGCCCTATAGAGAACAGCAGGCTGTGTTCATGTCCACTCTGCATCGCAGAGTTGACAGGGACCTGTCATCTGCCTTCTCAGTGGGGATTAACGGAGAGATCCCCCACTGAGCAGGTGGATCCGCTTGACAGATTCCATTCCATCTGAAAGGGGCCTTAAATGAGTGGTAAAGTCTCATTGCTTTTTACCTTAATGCATTTCTATGCATTAAAGTGAAAAACCTTTTCTGCTTCACCTGCCCCCCAGACTCCCCCCCCCCCCCCCCCCATTTTTCTTACCTGAACCCGATCACTCCGGTGACAAGCACAAGCCCAACCGCTCCAGCCGCTGTCTCAGGTTCTCATAGGATAGATTGATAGCAGCAGGAGCCATTGGCTCCCACTGCTGTCAATCAAATCCAGTGACACGGGAGCAGGGGGCGGGGCCGAGTCCTGCTGTCTGTGTCCATGGAAGCAGCAGCAGCAGGACTCGGGAGCGTGTCTGGACTGTATATATGTACAAAAGGGAGGGTAAGTTTATTGGTTGGCCAGTGGTGTACTGGTGATTAATGCACACAATAATAAATGATCAAGGCATAAGAGAAAATAATGAAGAAAAAGGAGACAACTAGGCCACTGGACATAAGGGATATCCTATAGAAGCACTCCTAGCAAGAGGAGCAAGCACAATTAGTGGTTTGTGGTTACCTAGATTTTTACAGACCATTTTGTTGAGACCAGTGCTTTAAGTGGCCCAAAAGAGGTGCCGATACTCTA
Organism: Pelophylax lessonae; assembly: GCF_965119305.1. Lineage (NCBI taxonomy): Eukaryota > Metazoa > Chordata > Amphibia > Anura > Ranidae > Pelophylax > Pelophylax lessonae. The sequence goes on along the minus strand of NC_138775.1, from coordinate 262,764,668 downwards.
TTATAGCCTATACATTTTGTCGCCCCCCCACCCCACATCAGGGTCCCCACGGAGCACCCCCCCTGGCCTGGGCTGGGACTCCGGAGCAGGGGGACTCACTGGTGGTGACTGGTCTGGCTCTGGAGTGGGAAATATTCTTGGGGGGTGGGGGGAATTGAGGGCGCAGATGTCCAAAATGAGCGTACTGGTACGCTAAGGCGCACGGAGAGGTGGCGGTATGCTCAAGAGCCATATTTGGAAGTGGCGGTACTGACTACCAGTGCATACCAGCCCACTTAAAGCACTGGTTGAGACAGGCTTAATATGAGATTCCATGAGAGAGAGTCTTGAGTGTGTCCTGGTTAGACTAAATGTGTGGGTTTTTGCCCCTCTAATCTTGTCTAGGATTGCTCCTATAGAATATCCCTTATGTATAGTGACCTAGTTGTCTCCTCTTTCTTCGTTATTTTCTCTTATGTCTTGATCACTTATTATTGTGTGCACTAATCACCAGTACACCATTGGCCAACCCAAAAAAACTCACCCTCCCTTTTTGTAAACATATACAGTCCAGACAACGTTTTATTAAAAATTTATAAAAGTTGTATTTTATTACCTATGGTATATGGTGCGTAGGGAATGCACCCTTCGTTCAGTGTAGATTCCGTTTTTTGCCAATCTGGTATCCTTTGCAAAATTTCAGGTATTAGTTTGTGTTTATGCTCTGTAAATGGGAACACATAACAAACTTATATTATTATTATTATTTCAAATTTGACTGCAAAGGTGGAAATACATGTTCACCTGAAAGGAGGGCAATGCTGGAAAAAGCCACAGGCACCACTTATCCCAGAAAGGGGGACAGTAGCCATTATGACAGACTCTGTACCCTGCTAGGCTGATTGTGTTAAAATCTTTTCTGCAGACAAAATACAAAGTGTTAATGTATGCTGTAACAGCCGGTCTCTCTGTCTCACCGCATTGTCAGGTGATAACAGTCAAATGTGTTCCACTTTCTCGGTTACCAAAGCTGTTTGTAACAGCCCGCTCGCAGCAAGCGTACAGTGTATGTAAATGCTCACATTCATCTGTACTCTTCCATGGAATAGGATTAGATGGCTTCCTAAAAACAACATAAAGGGGACTTTTATGAAAATAGCAGGGGGTGCAGAGAGAACATTTTTCTTTCTGCAAATTGAACAAAGAAAAGTTTTCCTTTTTCCTGGTATGACTTTTTAGAGGGGAGAATAAAATAACACTTTGGTCACATTCGTACCCAAAACAAGCACTACCGCGCTGCCGGTGGTATGCACTGAAAGGCAACACATCGTACAGTTTTAAATTTTTATTGGCTGCAGTATATTGCGCTGCAATAAATTGTGTCACATGATCGTGCTGCTCTGCAAAAGTACTGCACACCATACTTACCTTACTAGCAGACGCCACTGCAGGGAGGTGGTGTGCATTTACATCATGGGCTTCTTTCACATGCATCACATTTCAGAAGGCAGTATACTACTTCTGCCTCCTAAACACCTGTTTTTTTTTTCTTCCTTTAATTTTTTTAATTGCTGAATAGCAGTTTTACAGTGTGCACAGCCTATTGCATTAGGGTGTGCACTAGGGATAGACCAATATGTTTTTTTCAGGGCCAATACCGATATATTGGTCACAACGTATCGGTATCGGCCGATATGGGCTGATATTCTGCACATTCAATCACACATCCAATGCAGAGTGACCAGTGCCCCCATCCAATGCAGAGTGACCAGTGCCCTCATTAATGCAGAGTGACTAGTGCCCCCATCAATGCAGAGTGACCATTGCCCCCAACAATGCAGAGAGACCAGTGCCCCCATCCAATGCAGAGTGACCAGTGCCCCCATTAATGCAGAGTGACTGGTGCCCCTATTAATGCATAGTGACCATTACCCCCAACAATGCAGAGTGACCATTACCCCCAACAATGCAGAGTGACCAGTGCCCCCATCAATGCAGAGTGACCAGTGCCCCCATCAATGCAGAGTGACCAGTGCCCCCATCAATGCAGAGTGACCAGTGCCCCCATCCAATGCAGAGTGACCAGTGCCCCCATTAATGCAGAGTGACCAGTGCCCCCATCCAATGCAGAGTGACCAGTGCCCCCATTAATGCAGAGTGACCAGTGCCCCCATCCAATGCAGAGTGACCATTGACCCCATCCAATTCAGAGTGACCAGTGCCCCCATCCAATGCAGAGTGACCAGTGCCCCCTAACAATGCAGAGTGACCAGTGCCCCCTAACAATGCAGAGTGACCAGTGCCCCCCAACAATGCAGAGTGACCAGTGCCCCCATCAATGCAGAGTGGCCAGTGCATGGGGATTGGAGCGCCGCCTGATAACACAAAGAGCAGGGTTCTTCTACTTACCCGGACACTGTCATACGAAGTCCTGCCCAGGAGGCGGGACTTCGTATGACAGTGCCCACGCCGGGTAAGCAGAAGAACCCTGCTTTTTGTGTTATCAGGCGGTACTCAAATCCCTCTCCCCCCCTTCCCCTCCGGAGGCAGAAATATTGATCATATCGGCCAAGTTTGTGACCGATACCGATACTTGCAAAAAAGTGAATATCGGCCAAATCGATAATCCGTCGATCCCTAGTGTGCACCCCAAAAGCTCAAAGACATGCTTTTTTTTATTTTTTATTATTTTTTACAATAATATATATATTTACAATTTTTAGGAGCCCTGTTGGGGACTTTGTTGAAGTCAAAAGGGCTGCACCGCAACCACCATAGGTGTGCACAAGGGGTGTGCCGGATGTGCGTGGGCACACCCTAATCACCCTGTGAGGTGCAGATTGCCCCTGCTGCCCAGGATCCCCCCTGTCCCCTGCCTGCCTGCTTACCTCCTCTCCTCTCCCACTGGTTGCTGTGGAAAATGTTTCAGAATAGAGAGCAGCAGAATTGGACAATAAACATGTAATTTACTGGTCAAAAAAAAATTTTTTTTATTGCATATGTTTTATAGCAGAAAGTAAAAAATATTGTTTTTTTTTTTTTTTCAAAATTATCAATTTTTTGTTTATAGCGCTAAAAAATAAAGCTCTATTTGTGTAGGGAAAAAAAAACATACATTTTTTTTCGGGTTCAGTGCCGCACGACCGCACAATTGTCAGTTCAAATAACGCAGAGCCGTATCGCACAAAATGGCCTGGTCAGGAAGGGGGTAAAACCTTCCAGAGCTGAAGTGGGTAAAACAAGTTAATATGATAAACTTTTCCATCTATTTACTAATGCTAGCAGTAGAAGGATTACAAATAGTCAATGTTGATTGAGAGAGTGAAGTTCCAGTTCGAAAAGCTGAAGCCGCGAAGCATAGAATCAGGGCTGTGGCATGAATACAGCCCTGTCTGACTATACAGTTGTAATTCAGGGGGCAGTGGGGGGCTGCAAAACTGTTGCTGGTGGGAAAAGAAGGGGGGTGTCAGGACAGAGTGAGATTTCTTCTAAAAGAAGAGGAAACAGCACAAAGAACACATCCTATTTATGTAAGTTTTGTCCCTTGTGCTGATTCTTCAGTTTTTTATTTTTGGCTGCGCTGAATCTTTAATTAGAGTTAAATGCCTTTACAAGCACAGATGGCATAACACTTGGCACACTGCTAAACAGTCCGCACTGAGATTGCAAGGAAAAAATTACTGTCAGCATAAAAAAAAAAAACTTACAGAATCTTCTCATGATGCATATATAATGTCTACCCAGTCACCTAGGTACAATAAATATTTCATGTTCAGGAGACACAAAGAGAAAAGTTTGCATGCTGACTTCAGTTGGAAGTTCAGCAAAATGCATTCAGGTTTTTCAAAGTGAACTTTTCAGCAATTCTAATGCCTCGTACACACGCAACAATTGTTGGCTGTGAATTTTCGGCCAACGTCCGATCGGCGGATTGTCGGCTTGTTAGTATGATGCTTCCGACAACCAACTCTGACTTTTCGGCCGAACAAAATCTGGTGTGCATGCTATAAAATTTTTGTTGGCCAACAAAGAATGGCCGATTGTTCCTCAGTCAGTACAGATTTCGGCAGACAAAATTCAGATGAGCAAGACCGGGCATGCTCAGAGAAGAAAAAACACACGGAAAGTAAACCAGCACATGACATCACTTCTGAAGTTGGTTTTTGTTGGCCGACAAAATTCGTGTGCAGTCTAGAGCACATTCCAACCAACACGACAACACTGGACAAAAGACGGCCGATCGGTCGGCCGATAATCATTGCGTGTCTACAAGCCTTAAGGCTCCATTCACACCTAGGCGTTCCGGATTTGCTGCGATTCTGCCCGCCATTCTGAATCACCGCATAACACGGGACGAGCTTGCGCTCCCAGTTACTTTCAATGGCACCCCAATTGTGCCACGATTCTCACCCCAAAAATCGTGGAAACAAAATCACGGGACACCTGTCGCCCAAAAGAAGTTTGGCTCTATTCACACCTAGACATTCCAGGTCATGGGTGGGATTCTGCCTGCGATTCCGAATCGCTGCAAAACGCGGGACGCACTTGCGATCCCTGTTACTTTCAATAGCATCCCAACCTCAGCACGATTTTTCCGCAATTGTCACCCGACAAATAGTGGTAAAATCACGCAAACAAAATCGCAGGATGCCTGTCGCCGCGATTGGGGTGCCATTGAAAGTAACAGGGAACGCAAGCGTGTCCCGCGTTTTGCGCCGATTCGGAATCGCGGGCAGAATCTCAGCAATTCCGTCTGCCATCTGGGACGCCTCATTGTGAACGGAGCCTCAGAGTCTACATGAATAAATTCCTGCTATAACACAATACACAGCAACAGTCATTTTATCCCTAAAAGTTCCACCTTCTGAAAAAGCAGTTCTTGTGTTCTTAGACAAAGGACATTGCCTAGGCTGGGATGATGTCATCTGTCTACTGCAGGCAGAAGGAAAGCAGAACTTGAAAAGGGGAAGTTCTGCTTTAAGGACTTGTTCCCAACTCCTCCTAAATAATTGCCACTTTTGAGGAGCGGGGGGGGGGGAGCATGTACCTGATTTTAACAAGTACCCACTTCCCACTTCCTTCCTCCCCCCTGCAGTCTTCTGGGACACTGACAGGTCACAGAAGGCTGCATCCACCACTCACGATGCGCCGTACGATTCGCCCATGCGCAGCGTGCACCTGGCTGTGAAGCCGCAAGCTGACATAGCCGGGTGCCCATAGTGAAGATGCCGGCGCCGGGGAACGGAGAAAGCGAGTGGAACCCCCTGGGATTAGCTCCCCGCTGGATCCTGAGACAGGTAAGTGGCTGTTTTTTAAAAGTCAGCAGCTACACTTTTTTTAGCTCCTGACTTTTATTTTTGCCACAGGTGGCTGGAACTCCTCTTAAGCATTTCGTCAGTCCCTTCTCCTCCAGTGATCAGACTGTACATTGATACAGTAGAGGCTGATCTGTGTCAGACATTCTAACACAACCAAGAACTGCACAGGAATTTACATGATTGTTTCATTTCTGAGCTGACATCTCAATCCAGGAAGTAGATGGTGACCATGGAAAAAGAAAAATGGTGACTATGAAAAATGTCTGGAGAAAAAAGCCTGGTAAAGGCTTTATCCGGTGGGTACTGTGATCTCCGTGAGAGGTAAAAAAAAGACCTTGCATTTTTACACTTAGGCCCCATTCACACTTGTGGCCACTTGCCATGCGACTTGGGACCCCAAAGTTGCATAACAAGTCGCACCCAATGTTTCCCAATGAGTACCGTTCATATCTGTGCAACTTAAAGGCACAGCGACTTTAACCATTTTCAGAGTTATAAAGTACTCGAAACCCATACTTGAGTAGAAGTGGAAGTGCTCGATCAAAAAGAGACTTGAGTAGAAGTACTAAAGTATTCAACATTTTTTGTACTTAAGTATTGCAAGTTGTTTTTTAAAAAATTTTGCTACTCAAGTACTGAAAGTAAAAGTACAAGTACTGTGTTATGTAGTTATTAAAGAAAGAAGTCAAAAGTTTGAACCTCATATTGTTTTTTATTATTTCAAATGCAGCTTTTATTTATACATACAGTAGCATTTATTTTCGTATGCACTGATAATACACATGTTTTGAACTTCATGAAACCTGCCATCTACTGTTCTGGCAGTGGTAATTTTTATAATTGTAACGAGCAGGGCTTTTTTTCTCAGAAAATAGGTGCAGGAACTCCCTTTTTCAGACTTTCCCCTTGTCTCCGCCCTTACCTACCCCCGTGAACCGCTCCTTGGTTCCACCCACTACCCACCTCCCAGGATCATCCTTTTTAGAAAATACAGATCCAAGTAACATTTGTGGTACTAAGCAATTTGTATGGATTTTTTTAATGATAACAAAAAAGCAGTAAAATAGATCCCCTGCAGCCAACAATAATAGACACCCCCCCCCCCCCCAGCAGCAACAGATCCAGCCAGCGGCAATGGGTCCCTAGCAGCAACAACAGATCTCCCAGCAGACAGCATCAATAGACCCTCCAGCAGCCAGCTACAATAGACTGCTCCATAAAGAGTAGATCCCTCCCATCAACAACTGACCCCTCAGCAACATATGAACCACCCCATTAACAATAGACCCCCACTGCAAAATGAGATCTCTTCCAGAGACAATATATCCCCCAGCAGCCACACTAGACCTCCCCAGCAGCAATAAACCCTCCTGCAGGAGTAGATCCTCACCAGCAACAATAGATCCCTCAGCAGCCAGCATCAATAGACAATGTTGCATTCCTTGCAATTACATACATTCAGTGCTGGAGGTGCCGGAACTGCGTTCCCCCGCGTTCCCGCTGAAAAAAAGCCCTGGTAACGAGTAACTATGCAGCACAAAAAAAAAATATCGGAGTAGAAGTATTGAAATCATCGAAAAAATGTAGTGAAGTAAAAGTGGAAGTAGGAGAAAAAAATTCTACTCCAGGAAAGTACAGATACCGCCTTTCGGTACTTAAGTACAGTAGTGAAGTAGTTTTACTTAGTTACTATACATCTCTGACCATTTTAGCCCCAAGCCCATTTTTGACACATTTTGTTCACAAGTTAAAATCAGTATTTTCTTGCTAGAAAACTACTTAGAACCCCCAAACATTATATACGGTATATATATATTTTTTTAGCAAAGACTCTGGAGAATATAATGGCGGTCATTGCAATATTTTTTGTCACGCAGTATTTGCGCAGCGGTCTTTCATACGACATTTTTTTTGGGAAAAATTATGAAAAATTACATTTCACTGCATTTTAAAAACTAAACAGTAAAGTTAGTCCATTTTTTCTGTATATTGTGAAAGATGATGTCATGCCGAAACCATCATGTTAAGGTTTAAGATTGCGCACACCCTCGGAATGGCGACAAACTACGGTCAATAAAAATCTCCATAGGCAACGTTTTAAAAATTTTAAACGGTTATCCAGTTTTGAGTTAAGAGTGTAGCTCTTTTTTTTAAATGATTGCTCTCACTCTGGCGATCGCGGCGATACCTCACATGTGTGGTATGAACATTGATTTCATTTGCGGCGCGACTTATGTATACGTTTTCTTTCGTGCGCGAGCTCACGGCGAGGGGGGCAGCTAACAATTTTTTTTTTCCTATTTATTTTATTGTTTTTTTAAATTATAGCACAGGTTTTAAAAAAAAAATTAAAATCTGATCACTTTTATTGCTGTTATAAGCAATGTAAACATCCCATGTGACAGCAATATGCAGTGACAGGTACTCTTTATGGAGGGATCGGGGGTCAAAGACGTGGCAGCCACCTTCCCGGCCCACTCCTAACAACCAGCTATTCTTCACACAGATATTGAATCGGTCAATTCATTTTTGACCAATTCGAATTTGAATTGTTCTGAAAATTTGGTATTCGCTAGAAAATAAAGAAACCAAACGAAAATAAAGGCATCTTTTCCGTTCTGCACATGTCTATCGACTTTGTAGAGCACAAACAAAATGATCACATTGGTTAAAGCGAAAGTCGAAACAAAGTCAAACTCATCCAAAGTCATATTAAATCACACTGTAAATTTGCAATGAAAGTCGCATGACTTTAAACCAGTGCTGGACCAGAAGGATTTGCCCCCTTAATGACCAGGCCATTTTTTGCGATTCGACACTGCGTTATTTTAATGGAAAATTGCGCGTTCGTGTGACACTGTACCAAAATAAAATAGATGTTTTCTTTTTTCCCACAAATAGAGCTTTCTTTTGGTGATATTTGATCGCCTCTTTGATTTTTATTTTTTTGCGCTATAAACAAACATATAGCGACAATTCTGAAAAAAGAACAATATTTTTCACATTCTGCTATATAACATTCCCAAAAAGAAAATTTAAAATCGGCATCACCGCTGCCTAGTGGGGGCGGGAGCGCGCCGCCACCGCCCTCCAGCATCACGTGCGCAACCGACATAGGGCTACGTCGTTTCGTGCAGTGGTTAAGTCGCACGAGTGTGAATGTACACTCGCACATTACTTAGCATGAATGAACCCAAAACAAACATTTAAAAAATGTGTATCATCGCTACTGTTAAAAAAAAAAAAAAAAAAATGTGTATCACACTTTAAGGCATTTATTTTTCATCTTGGCATTTCTTGACTTCCTTAAGTAAATGGGAATTTACATATTGGGCAGAACAAGAATGCGAGAATGAGTTTTCGCGCATTTGGTGCGAAATACTGTATATTCAAAAACACGCGTAAATACATGTAAATACATAAAAAAAAAGTCTGAAAAAGTAGATGATCAAACAAGAGTATAATGTGCAAGAGGCCTTAATCTTTATGCTGCTAGCAGTAAATCAATACGACAGTATATTATATTTACTTGTTTTTAACTTTTTTTTACATTTCTTCAGCTACTTCCTGGTTTCTGGCCTAGGCAAAAATTATGTCATCCATCCCATAAGTCTTCATTGAATTTTCTTTTCTTTCATCTGGAGTAGGGAAGTAGGGGCTTTCTCAGCTAAACACACCCCCCTATCAGCATGCCTGAGCTAAGAGCAGATGGATTCCAAGAAGTAAATGTTACATGAATCATCTTCCCCTTATTCTTGGCCATGGCTAGAAATGCTAGGGGGATGTTTTTCAAAGTGATTTTCCAACAAAATAAAGCATGGAGACAAGGATGGATGGGGGAGTTTGCTTTGAATTTTAAAAATGAATTCACTATCTCAAATATTTTAGTTTTTAGTGATCAGATCTGCTTTAAAAGATGGGGTATGGGACAGCCTGAACTTCTGTTATTGTATAAGACCACCCCTTAAAGTGATATTAAAAGTAATTTGTTTCATTAAAATAAAAAAAAGGTGCTAGACCTACCTCCTCCTTGGCGGTCACCTGTTGGCACTGTTGGCGCATCATTAGCAAGTCATGTGCCATTGGGGCACTCATGCACGCACTCCTGAGCCAGGCTGTGTGTCTCCATAGACACACAAAGTGTTGGTAGGCCACGCCTCCATTCCCTCCTAACAGGAGTTTGACAGCAGCAGGAGCCTATGGCTCTCACTGCTACCAGAGTGAGACCAGGAAGTGGGGGAGTGGTGTTGCAGCTAGGACAGCACTGGAGCGAAGACAGGAGTCAGGTAAGTGTTTAGGGATGGAGGGGAGGGGGAGATATTAGGCAGTTTTTACCTTAGAGAGAATGCATTAAGGTACAAAAAATAAACTTTAGAACCAAGTAATGTCCTCTACTTACTGATAAAGTGTTCCCAGAACACCAGGTTACCACAAGCCTACTTTTTTTGCAATCTAGGGATTCTCACCTTCACGTGTCAGGCATTCTGCAGTCCAATTATAATTATATCCTAAAAGTTGGGTCACCCCTGGTCAAATATTGCTTAAAGTAAAAAGTCAGCAGCCTCTGTGTAAAATAACCTTCATTATAACCTACATCTGTAAACTGTAAAGGGCAGTTACTGTTTATTGGCTGAATCAGGGGCGTAACTACAGGGGTTGCAGGGGTTGCAATCGCTACCAGGCCCCATGCTCCAGGGGGCCCGGTAGCAAACCAGTGGGTGAACTTCCAGGATCGCAAAGGTCACACTTGCGACCGGACCCTGGCATTGCACCACTGTGGGGAGGCCCCAAGATTGCAGGAAGGGGGCCCACAAGATTGCAGGAAGGGGGCCCACTGCAGAACTTGTGAAAGAATCCTGCTGCGGGATCGTAATAAAAGGCCCTGCAACGAGTGTAAAGAGCCCCAGGATTAGTGGGAAGAGCCCTGGGCTTGAAGGTAAGGGCCCCGGCCAGGGGTCTGGGGGGCCCTTCATGGTTTCTTGCATCAGGGCCCTGAAGGTTCTAGTTACGCCTCTGGGCTGAATGTAGTTATTAGGATGCGGTGAGAATCTGTAGGTGTAGGGAGATGTCAAACATGCAATGTATAAATGGAAACCCATAAACATGGGACAGGAGGATGCATTTTTTTTATAACAAAAACTAAACTATTACTATAAATAAAAACCAACACAAATTAATTTTGGCATAAGTAAATGGCCGCGGCACTTTATTGGTTATAAATAAATTAAATAATTCTTTATTCAAAATTCAATCAAATAAAATTTCAAATCAAACAAAATTATAAAACATACATCTGTATCGCTTAGTCCCAGAACTCAAGCGAAATAAAAACATATTTTAAACCACCAACGTCCCCCCCCTTGATTCAAGGGTGACGTCACCACATAAAGTGCCAGCGACGGGTGGGAGGGAGGGTAGTCACTTCACAACTGAGGGGCTTACCTGAGGGACCCCCTATATAAAGCCTTGGGTCTGAAAGTTCTAGCCCGCCAGAACTGTGAGGGGCTACCTTATTTTCTTAAAGGGGCCGCGTCCTAATAATTAAATAAAAAGATTTTTGACACAATTTTTTTTTTTTTTCTTTTACATCCCCTGTCCCATGTGCGAGGGCACATATACTTACCATTCTGCATGAAGAGGAGGAAAATTCCCAGAGCAAGAATTAAATATTTGGAGGCTATTATTTCTGCCAATGGGGATTTTCCAAAGTACTGACTGGCAGGGTATTCAGACATTTTACAGTCTATTAAATTCAGAGAATGACTAATATTTATGCATTAAAACTTGCCAAAATTTGTCATGTTTGAAGTCTACAGGTGGGCTGAATCATATGCTAAACCATTGCTAAACCAAACCACCAGGTGTTCTATCGGGTTGAGGTCAGGACTCTGTGCAGGCCAGTTAAGTTCCTCCACCCCAAACTTGCTCATCCATGTCTTAAGGTCCATACACACTATAAGATTTTCTGAAGACTTTTTCCTTCAGATTTACCTTTTCTATGTAGTGCAAGGGCCTGCCAGATTGCATACAAATTGAAAAGTGTTTAGGTTTTATCTGGTTTTCGGTAAGTCTAAAGGAAAAAGTCTTCAGAAAATCTTATAGTGTGTATGGCCCATTACTGCCTGCACAGAGTCCTAACCTTAACCCAATAGAACATCTTTGGGATGAATTAGAGCAAAGACTGCAAGCCAGACCTTCTTTCCAACATCAGTGCCTGACCTCACAAATGCGCTTCTGGAAGAACGGTCAAACATTCCCATAGACACACTCCTAAACCTTGTGGACAGCCTTCCCAGAAGAGTTGAAGCTGTTATAGCTGCAAAGGGTGGGCCAACTCAATATTGAACCCTACGGACGAAGACTGGGATGCCAATAAAGTTCATGTGCGTGTAAAGGCAGGCGTCCCAATACTTTTGGTAATATAGTGTAGTTCTAGGCTGTGTACACTGCTAATCTTTCTATGCTGAATGGGAACGATTGGGTTCATGTTCAGATATGTAACACTGTTGTGTGATTTTTTTAGGTCCTTTGGGCCAAGTATTCTATTTATTAATATCAATAAAATTGGTATGATTTTAAACTAAAAAAAAGTCTCCATGAGGTACCTATAAAAAAAAAAGTCTGTTAAACAATCCTCCTCCTTTTTTGTGCTCTTGGTAAATGACTCCCTATGCGGTACTTTTCTTGCCCTCACTTTACTTTATACAACATTGAAAATAGAAAAGTATCAAGAATGTTCTTATTATTGTAAGAAATCTACAGTGGACTGCCCGTCTGCTTCTTTCCTCCGCTCCAATAGAATGAATTGCCTCTATAATGACTCAATTATAGAAGCAGGAGATTAATTCGGCCCTCATTACTTACATTCAATAAACAGGGAATGAGCACACACATCATGTCACTGTATTGCAGGGTGTGATCCTCTCCATTGGAAAGGAAAGAAGATGCCATCCCTTTTACTAGAATGGAACTTTTCAGATGAAATAAAGAAGCTTTATTAAATTATTGATGAATGGAATATGCAGTAAGAACATGTAAAATAACCTTATTATAAGCTGGTATAATGACTACTACTTACTCTTAACCAGTTGCTGTCAGGGGTAATTTTTTATTATTCATACATACGTTAAAATCAGCATTTTATTGCTAGAAAAATGACTTAGAACCCCCGAAACGTATATTTTCTAAAAGCAGAGGCCCTGGAGAATAAAATGGTATATGTTGCAATTTTTTATGTCACCTGATATTTGCTCAGCTATTTATCAAACACAAATTATAATGAAAAAAAAATAAATAAAATTGATTTTAGTGGACACAAACACAATATATTACCCAGTTTGTTTGTTTTGTTTTCATGTGCAAAGTATAAAAAATAATGTTACATTGAGTTAATACCAAACACGTCAAGATTTAGTGCCGGCTCACACTTGTGCGATGCGGGAAAGCTGCGAATTTGCAGCCTGTTCCCGCATCGCAAACGCACATCTGGCAGTTCACACTGCCATATGCGATACGCAGGGGGTGTCAATTAAATGTTAACGACACCCCCTAGTTTGATCGCATATCGCAGTGCGATCTGACAGTTCGCACAGGATCGGATCGCACAAGTGTGAACCACTGTGCGATCCGATCTTGATGCGGCTGAAAAAAAGGGTCATGTGCGACTTTTGTGCGGGTGCAGTGCGAATTTAGCCATACAAAGTGTATGGCTGAATTCGCACTGCACATCCGATCGCATGTAATGAAGGAGCAGTGCGCCCCGATATTACATGCGATCGCCGCACACGCTAAAGTGTGAACCAGCACTTAAAACTGCGCATATCTGTGAAATGGCAACAAACTACAGTACCAAAAATTGTCTGTGGGTGACAGTTTAACCACTTAACGACCAGCCACGTAGATCTACGTCGGCTGACTTTGAGTGGTTATACCGGGATGATGCCTCTAGCTAGAGGCATCATCCCGGTACCGTTGTTTGAAGCCGGCGGTCGGCTTTCCGTCGGTAACGATCGATGCGGCTCAGGAGCCGCTCGATCGTTACCCGGGGGGGCGGGAGGGGACGTCCCCCCCCTCCCACCGCCTTCCGCGGCTTTGCTCGGGGCTCCCGTCCCACCAGGAGCCCCGAGCACCCAGCCGGCACGTCCGCCGGCTGGATGGAGTCCCGATGAATGCCGGAAACGGCATCGATCGGGTCTCCGATGACGTAGCCCGGAGGCGGCGTCCATGACGTCACATCCGGGTTACTGTGCCGCAAAAGGCGGCAGATTTAAAAAACGGCTGTATGCAAAAATGCCGTTTTTGGCGTTTTGCATACAGGGAAGTGTAGTGGAGGGGTCTAGGGTCTTTTAGACCCTCGATCACTCCATAAAGTGTACCTGTCACACATATTGCTGTCACAAGGGATGTTTACATTGCTTGTGACAGCAATAAAAGTGATCAGATTTTTTTTTTAAAAAAAACCTGTAATAAAGTTAAAAAAAAAGAAAAAATAAATAGGAAAAAAAAAAAAAAAAATGTAGCCGCCCCCGTCACCGTTAGCTCGCGCACAAAAAAAAACGTATACGCAAGTCGAGCCGCAAATGAAATCGCTGTTCAAACCACACATGTGAGGTATTGCCGCGATCACCAGAGCGTGGACAATAATTTAAAAAAAAGAGCTACACTCTAACTCAAAACTGGTAACCGTTAAATAAATTTAAAGCGTCGCAGATTGAGATCTCTATTGACCGTAGTTTGTTGCTATCCCACGGGGGGGGCGCAATTTTAAACCGTAACATGTTTGGTATCTATTTACTCGGCGTGACATGTTCTTTCACAATATACAAAAAAAATGGGCTAACTTTACTGTTTAGTATTTTTTAAAATTAGTGAAATGTGATTTTTCAAATTTTTTCCAAAAAAATGGCGTTTTAAAGACCGCTGCGCAAATACCGCGTGACAAAAAATTTTGCAATGACCGACATTTTATTCTCCAGAGTCTTTGCTAAAAAAATATATATAATGTTTGGGGGTTCTAAGTAGTTTTCTAGGAAAAAATACTGGTTTTAACTTGTGAACAAAAAGTGTCCGAAATAGGGCTGGGGGTAAAGTGGTTAAAAGCCTTTATGGATTATTATTTTACATTTAAAGCTGTAATAAACCCAAAAGCAAACATTTATTATTTTGCTGCTTACCAATTTTTAGATGTGATGGCTGCATTTTTTTGTTTTTTTTTGTTTAAGGCTTTCTTTCCTCTGCTTTCCAGGCTTTTTTCATCTGGTCTTCTGCCCAGTAAGTCTGTTGCTAACAGCCCCCCTTGTAATAGCTTAGGGCAGTGACAGGTCCTCTGTAGGGAGACATCAGGAGTCTGTTAGACCCCCTGATGTCTCCCCTGCTTTCCAAAGAAGCTAACTAATCATTGTCTCAAAGTCAAGCACACCTTCTCCTGAAGGCACCCTCAAACTATGCCCAAGTCTATGATTATAAAGGCTGTGCATGCCTGCAGACACACCCTATTGGTCTGTGGCAAGACTGGACACAGGATCAGGTTCTCTCTCAAGATTCTTTGAAGCCTCCGAACTCCAGACTCCAATCTGGGAATTACAAAACCCAGAGGAAGCTGTAGGACCAACTTTCTTCACTCAGTACAGAGACTCTGAAGTCCCTCAGTTTGCATTTGTGAGAACTTTGTGTCATAATTGGTTATTTTTACACAGTGGCAGGGCCTTGCACTGTCACAGCGGGTATATGCTGTTCTGAGTGCAAAATTGAGTACATGTATAGACATAGGTTTGGATGTATCCAGGGGTCTACAAGCATATGCATAATTATGTTCATAGCTGCATATACTGTACCTGCGTACTGCCATAATTCATTAGTACAGGCAGCTGTATACAACACCTGTGGCTCCCGGGCACCAAAGTATGCCACTATTTGCTTCAATACACATGTGTGCATGAGCCCTTAGTCTGCAGATGTACAGTTGTGCTCATAAGTTTACATACCCTGGCAGAATTTATGATTTTATGGCCATTTTTCAGGAAAATATGAATAATAACACAAATAAACTTTTATTTCACTCATGGCTAGTGTTTGGCTGAAGCCATTTTTTTATCAATCAACTGTGTTTACTCTTTTTAAATCAAAATGACCACAGAAACTACCCAAATGACCCTGATCAAAACTTTACATACCCCAGTTCTTAATATTGTGTATTCTCCCCTTTAACCTCAATGAAGTCTTTTGTGTTATTTGTGGATAAGACTCTTTATCTTCTCAGATGGTAAAGCTGCCCATTCTTCCTGGAAAAAAGCCTCCAGTTCCTGTAAATTCTTGGGCTATCTTGCATGTACTGCACATTTGAGATCTCCCCAGAGTGGCTCAATGATATTGAGGTCAGGAGACTGAGATGGCCACTCCAGAACCTTAACTTTATTCTGTTGTAGCCAATGACCGGTCGACTTGGCCTTGTGTTTAGGATAATTGTCATGTTGGAATGTCCAAGTACGTCCCATGCGCAGCTTCTCGGCTGATGAATGCAAATTTTCCTCCAGTATTTTTTGATAACATACTGCATTCATCTTGCCATCAATTCTTACCAAATTTCCTTTGCTATTGTAGCTCACACATCCCCAAAACATCAGTGATGCGCCTCCGTGTTTCACAGTAGGAATGATATACCTTTCATCATGGGCCTTGTTGACTCCTCTCCAAATGTAGATTTTATGATTGCGGCCAAAAAGCTAAATTTTGGTATCTCCACTCCAAATGACTGTGCTAGAAGGTTTGAGGCTTATCTCTGTGCTGTCTGGCATTTGTAAGCGGGATACTTTGTGGCATTTGCATAGCATTCCTGCAGTGCCAAGAGGGAGCCACTTGCCAGCAGGTGGTGCTGTGGAGCAGAGCGCGGGATCAGAGGCTGTCAGGGCGTGCAGGAGAGAGGAGTGTGTGTGGAGTGTGTGCGTGACCGACCGCGTGTGAGTAACCCCCCCCCCAGGAGAGCAGCGGCGGGGAGCGGCGCTCGAACCCCGACCCCCCCCCCCCCAGAAGCGAGCGGCGAGCGGGTCGGTAACCCCCCCTCTCTTGTTGCGGGTGGCGAGCGGAACAGTAAACCCCCCCCCCCTTTTTGCGGCGGGCGGCGAGTGGTGCGGACCCCCCCCCCCAGACAGAGAGGGAGCAGAGGAGACTAGCGAGCAAAGGCTGACCGGGAAGTGACAGAGGGAGGCGGGTGCAGAGCGGAGACTGACCGTCTGAGGGAAAAAAAAAAAAAAAAACAGCCAGGAACTGCTAGAGTCAGACTTAAAGGGACATACACTAGGTAAGTAAGACTGGTGACTGAGATTGTACACTGACTGAGGGTGTAGTGTAGTACCTGAGTATCTGTGAGTACCTGAGTATCTGTGAGTACCTGTGAGTATCTGTGAGTACCTGAGTATCTGTGAGTACCTGAGTATCTGAGAGTACCTGTGAGTATCTGTGAGTACCTGAGTATCTGTGAGTACCTGAGTATCTGAGAGTACCTGTGAGTATCTGTGAGTACCTGAGTATCTGTGAGTACCTGAGTATCTGTGAGTACCTGAGTATCTGTGAGTACCTGTGAGTATCTGTGAGTACCTGAGTACCTGTGAGTATCTGTGAGTACCTGAGTATCTGTGAGTACCTGTGAGTACCTGTGAGTACCTGAGTATCTGTGAGTACCTGAGTACCTGTGAGTACCTGAGAGTACCTGAGTATCTGTGAGTACCTGAGTATCTGTGAGTACCTGAGTATCTGTGAGTACCTGAGTATCTGTGAGTACCTGTTGCTACCTGAGTGTCTGGGAGTACCTATCACTACCTGAGTGTTTTGCGTCTGACCGGGCTGTGCGACTGAGCGTTGTGCGTCTGACCGGGCGGTGCGACTGAGAGTTGTGCGTCTGACCGGGCGGTGCGACTGAGCATTGTGCATCTGACCGGGCGGTGCGACTGAGCGTTGTGCGTCTGACCGGGCTGTGCGACTCAGTGTTGTGCGTCTGACCGGGCTGTGCGACTGAGCGTTGTGCGTCTGACCGGGCTGTGCGACTGAGCGTTGTGCGTCTGACCGGGCTGTGCGACTGAGTGTTGTGCGTCTGACCGGGCTGTGCGACTGAGCGTTGTGCGTCTGACCGGGCTGTGCGACTGAGCGTTGTGCGTCTGACCGGGCTGTGGGACTCAGTGTTGTGCGTCTGACCGGGTGGTGCGACTCAGTGTTTTGCGTCTGACCGGGCTGAGCGTTGTGCGTCTGACCGGGCTGTGCGACTGAGTGTTGTGCGTCTGACCGGGCTGTGCGACTGAGCGTTGTGCGTCTGACCGGGCTGTGCGACTGAGCGTTGTGCGTCTGACCGGGCTGTGCGACTGAGCGTTGTGCGTCTGACCGGGCTGTGCGACTGAGTGTTGTGCGTCTGACCGGACGGTGCGACTGAGTGTTGTGCGTCTGACCGGGCGGTGCGACTGAGTGTTGTGCGTCTGACCGGGCTGTGCGACTCAGTGTTGTGCGTCTGACCGGGCTGTGCGACTCAGTGTTGTGCGTCTGACCGGGCTGTGCGACTCAGTGTTGTGCGTCTGACCGGGCTGTGCGACTCAGTGTTGTGCGTCTGACCGGGCGGTGCGACTCAGTGTTGTGCGTCTGACCGGGCGGTGCGACTGAGTGTTGTGCGTCTGACCGGGCGGTGCGACTGAGTGTTGTGCGTCTGACCGGGCTGTGCGACTCAGTGTTGTGCGTCTGACCGGGCTGTGCGACTCAGTGTTGTGCGTCTGACCGGGCTGTGCGACTCAGTGTTGTGCGTCTGACCAGGCTGTGCGACTCAGTGTTGTGCGTCTGACCGGGCTGTGCGACTCAGTGTTGTGCGTCTGACCGGGCTGTGCGACTCAGTGTTGTGCGTCTGACCGGGCTGTGCGACTCAGTGTTGTGCGTCTGACCGGGCTGTGCGACTTAGTGTTGTGCGTCTGACCGGGCTGTGCGACTCAGCGTTGTGCGTCTGACCGGGCTGTGAGATTGTGAGTGTTGGGTGACTGACCGGTGTCAAGTGAGTGGAGCGGAATACCAGAGGGTGAGAAGGTAGCGTTAGGAAGCCAGGAAATAGCCACATAGGATAGACTTAAATCGCTGAATCCCCATTAGATTAGATAGTAGGTACAATGCCCGGCGGGTGTGGAGATGCGACTCGGTGTACATCTTGTGATATGTATGCGTTCCTCGGTCATGTGATCGAGGGCGAATACAAATGCGCAAAATGTGAGCACGTTGCTTCCCTTGAACCTCAGGTCCTGAATCTAGGGAAGCAGCTGGCAACACTGAGACGAATGTCCATACCGGAGGAGAGCCAGGATTGTACCAATCAGGTGCAGACAGGGGCCTGCACAGAGGTGGGCGGAGTATCGGAGGTGCAGGCATCAGAGCAGAGCAGAGGGGTGACAGTTAGGAGGGGTAGAAGGGGACAAGTCAAGGAGGCTGATCCTGGGCTGGAGCACCCCAATAGATACGCCCCGTTGTGTGATGTTGGGGAAACCAGTCAGGGACCAGCATTGCTGGAGCAGAGCGACGCCCCTAGCTGCCAGGGGACGAACTCCTCCAGTGAGGCCGGGAGAAAGGGAAAGGAAAGACAGGTGCTGGTGGTAGGGGACTCAATTATTAGAAGGACAGATAGTGTAATCTGTGACAAAGACCGTGTGTGCCGAACAGTCTGTTGTTTGCCGGGCGCTCGGGTTCGGCACATCGCGGATCGGGTGAACAGATTATTGGGTGGGGCTGGGGAAGACCCAGCTGTCATGGTGCACGTGGGTACCAATGACATAGGCAGAGGAAGACGGAGAGTCCTAAACGATTTCAGGGACTTAGGCGCTAAGTTGAGGACTAGGACCTCCAAGGTAGTATTTTCCGAAATACTACCGGTACCTCGAGCCACACCAGAGAGGCAGCGGGAGATTAGGGAAGTTAACGAGTGGCTGAGGAGCTGGTGTAGTAAGGAGGGTTTCGGGTTCCTGGAGAACTGGGCCGACTTCTCAGTCGGTCACCGGCTCTTTGGTAGGGACGGATTGCACCTAAATGGGGTGGGTGCAGCCGTACTGGGTGAGAGGATGGCCAAAAAGTTAGAGGGGCTTTTAAACTAGGGAATGGGGGGGAGGGTACAGATGTAGAATTAGCCAGTGGAAAGCAAGTTTCAGAGGGCAGAAATGGGGGCATTAGCGGTAGGGTGTTCGGAGCCCCTATACCCAGGGAGGATACGGGGAAAAATCAAGAGAGCAGCCTAAAAACATCAAAATTACGAGGCTTATATACCAATGCCAGAAGCCTGGCCAACAAGATGGGAGAGCTGGAGCTGCTGATGTTTGAGGAGGACTTAGATTTTGTGGGGATAACTGAGACTTGGTTTGACAGCTCTCATGACTGGATGGCGACCATTCAGGGGTATTCCCTTTATCGCAGAGATAGAGAGGGTAAAAAAGGGGGAGGGGTATGTTTGTATATTAAGAACAGTATACAGGTAAATATGAGGGATGATATTAATAATGGAGCTATGGACGAGGCAGAATCCCTATGGGTAGAGCTTCAAAGGAAAGGCACGGTGGGGAAGTTAATATTGGGCGTATGCTATAGGCCCCCCAACCAGAGGGAGGAGGGTGAGGCGGACCTCATGTTACAGATAGGATTGGCAGCAAGGATGGGAAATGTCATTATAATGGGGGACTTTAATTATCCTGATATAGACTGGGCAGAAGGAACCGCGCATTCAGCCAAGGCTCGGCAGTTCCTAAATGTTTTGCAGGACAATTTCATGGGTCAGATGGTGAATGCACCGACAAGAAACAATGCGGTACTTGACCTACTGATTACCAACAATACAGACCTGCTCACGGATATAGAAATACGGGACAACTTAGGGAACAGTGACCATAGGTCAATTGGTTTCAGTATTAATTACAGTAATAGGAAACACAAGGGTAATATAAGGACACTGAATTTCAAAAGAGCCAATTTCCCTAAACTGCGCTCGCTGCTAGAAAATATCAAATGGGATAGAACCCTGGGAACAAAGAACACGGAGGAAAAATGGGAGTGCTTCAAGAGCATACTTAACAAGGGGGTGGGCCAGTGCATTCCACAGGGAAATAAATTTAAAAGAGCAAAACTAAACCCTGGGTGGCTAAACTCCAACATAAAAATGTATATTAGAGCTAAAGAAAAGGCCTTCAAAAAATACAAGACTGAGGGGTCATTGGCAGCATTTAAGCATTACAAAGAGTGTAATGAGAAATGTAAAGATGAAATCAGGGCGGCTAAAATAGAACACGAGAGACATATAGCGGAGGAGAGTAAAAAGAACCCCAAGAAATTCTTTAAGTATATAAACAGTAAGAAAGTGAGGTCAGAACACATTGGCCCCATAAAAGATGATAAAGGAAAAATGGCCACTGAGGACAGAGAAAAAGCGGAAGTCTTAAATAATTTCTTTTCTTCAGTCTTCACAAAGGAATCGGGGGGCTGCACGAACCCCGCTTGTAAGGCCGAACTAAATAATACACCTCAGGAAGTGCCGCCATGGCTAACAGAGGATAGACTTAGAGCTAAACTAGAGAAACTTAACATAAATAAATCCCCGGGACCGGATGGCTTGCACCCAAGGGTTCTAAATGAGCTCAGCCAGGTGATTGCCAGACCATTATTCTTGATCTTTAAGGATAGTTTACAGACAGGTATGGTGCCAGCTGATTGGAAAAAAGCCAACGTGGTACCAATATTTAAAAAGGGGCCGAGATATATCCCGGGTAACTATAGGCCGGTCAGCCTAACATCTGTAGTCTGCAAAATTTTGGAGGGGATGATAAGGGACCACATACAAGACTTTAGTAATGAAAACGGTATTATAAGTAGTAATCAGCATGGATTCATGAAAAATCGTTCATGCCAAACCAATCTATTAACCTTCTACGATGAAGTGAGCTGCCACTTAGATAAAGGTAAGCCTGTGGATGTGGTGTATCTGGACTTTGCAAAGGCCTTTGACACCGTTCCCCACAAACGCTTACTGTACAAACTAAGGAAGGTAGGTATGGACCATAAGGTGAGTACCTGGATAGAGAACTGGCTCCAGGGGAGAGTACAGAGGGTGGTGATTAATGGGGAGTACTCGGATTGGGCAGGTGTGGAAAGTGGGGTCCCCCAGGGTTCTGTCCTGGGACCAATCCTGTTTAATTTATTCATAAATGATCTAGAGGAGGGGATATCTAGTACAATCTCAGTATTTGCAGATGATACTAAACTAAGCATGCCAATATCTTCTATGCAGGATGTGGAAATCTTGCAAGCAGACCTGAACAAAATAACGGGGTGGGCAACTACATGGCAGATGAGATTTAATGTAGAAAAATGTAAAGTAATGCACTTGGGGGCCAGAAACCAGAAAGCAAGCTACTCACTAGTAGGGATGATCGAACTTTTGAAAAGTTCGGTTCGACCAGAACACCCGAACTTCACGAAAGTTCGGTTCGGATTTCAGAACCCCATTGAAATCAATGGGACCCGAACTTCTGTAATCAAAAAACACCATTTTTAAGCCCTAAAACCCAATAAATGCCCCTAAAAAGTGCCTAGGGTTCTGGGTCATGCCCCAGGGACTATTAATCACACAAAAAAAGTTCTTAAAAATTGTCGTTTTTGATAGATAGCCAATTATTGAAAAAATTAAAAAAAAAAAAAAAAAGAGATTTCTTTGGATTTAGTGTCTGGGGGGTCTAAAAGGTGTACCTGTGAAGTTTCAGCTCTGTAGCATGTCCAGAACCAGAATTACAGCATACCAAACCTTCAAAAATGACTTTTTTGCTTAACCGCACCTTTCTTTTGCTCCTAATCAACGGCTCAGCCAATGTGTATGATGGGGACATAATGCAGTGCACTGGGAACAAGATTAGAGGTTTTTTTGGAAAAAGGTGCTGTCTCTTTAAATGTGCATATAATTAACGGGTGTATTTCCACAATGGGGCTTTTATTACCAAATGTTTCAAGAAGTCCAAAGATGTATGTAATTGCACTTTATTTCATGTAAAATGGTGTTTGGTGCACTTTAACTTGAAATCTCACAAGAAACAGACATATATGCACGGATACATTGAGGGTTAGGGGTAGGGGCCACAATGTAGTGCAGAGTGAACAAGATTAGAGATGTTTTGGATGAATACTGTTGTCTCTTGACTTTGAATAGAAGTAAAGGATGCTTAAAAATTGGGCATTTGGTGGTGCGGACGATGCCTTGACACCATATCCCTATGAAAGTGCTGGTAATGAAAGCAATAATTGCCTTTGTAAGGAAAAAAATTACAATGATATGCATCTGTGTGACAGGTGCGCAAAAATTGTTGTTTGGGTGTTGGCGGAGCCATACCACTGTAAGCCCAAAGAGCTGGTGTTGAAGAAGGAGTAAAAATTATGAAGGTGTGCACCTGTGGAACAGGTGCGCAAACATGGTAGTTTTGGTGTTGGCGGAGCCTCCCCACCATAACCCCAAAGAGCTGGCTTTGAAGGAGGCCCAAAAATTGTAAAGGTGTGCACCTGTGGAACAGGTTCGCAAACATGGTAGTTTTTGTTTAGCATAGCCTCCCCACCTTAACCCCAAAGAGCTGGTGTTGAAGGAGGCCCAAAAATTGTAAAGGTGTGCACCTGTGGAACAGGTGCGCAATCATTGTAGTTTTTGTTTTAGCATAGCCTCCCCACCTTAACCCCAAAGAGCTGGCGTTGAAGGAGGCCCAAAAATTGTAAAGGTGTGCACCTGTGGAACAGGTGCGCAAACATTGTAGTTTTTGTTTTAGCATAGCCTCCCCACCTTAACCCCAAAGAGCTGGTGTTGAAGGAGGCCCAAAAATTGTAAAGGTGTGCACCTGTGGAACAGGTGCGCAAACATTGTCGTTTTTGTTTTAGCATAGCCTCCCCACCTTAACCCCAAAGAGCTGGCGTTGAAGGAGGCCCAAAAATTGTAAAGGTGTGCACCTGTGGAACAGGTGCGCAAACATTGTAGTTTTTGTTTTAGCATAGCCTCCCCACCTTAACCCCAAAGAGCTGGTGTTGAAGGAGGCCCAAAAATTGTAAAGGTGTGCACCTGTGGAACAGGTGCGCAAACATTGTCGTTTTTGTTTTAGCATAGCCTCCCCACCTTAACCCCAAAGAGCTGGTGTTGAAGGAGGCCCAAAAATTGTAAAGGTGTGCACCTGTGGAACAGGTTCGCAAACATGGTAGTTTTTGTTTAGCATAGCCTCCCCACCTTAACCCCAAAGAGCTGGTGTTGAAGGAGGCCCAAAAATTGTAAAGGTGTGCACCTGTGGAACAGGTTCGCAAACATTGTAGTTTTTGTTTTAGCATAGCCTCCCCACCTTAACCCCAAAGAGCTGGCGTTGAAGGAGGCCCAAAAATTGTAAAGGTGTGCACCTGTGGAACAGGTGCGCAAACATTGTAGTTTTTGTTTTAGCATAGCCTCCCCACCTTAACCCCAAAGAGCTGGTGTTGAAGGAGGCCCAAAAATTGTAAAGGTGTGCACCTGTGGAACAGGTGCGCAAACATTGTCGTTTTTGTTTTAGCATAGCCTCCCCACCTTAACCCCAAAGAGCTGGTGTTGAAGGAGGCCCAAAAATTGTAAAGGTGTGCACCTGTGGAACAGGTGCGCAAACATTGTCGTTTTTGTTTTAGCATAGCCTCCCCACCTTAACCCCAAAGAGCTGGTGTTGAAGGAGGCCCAAAAATTGTAAAGGTGTGCACCTGTGGAACAGGTTCGCAAACATGGTAGTTTTTGTTTAGCATAGCCTCCCCACCTTAACCCCAAAGAGCTGGTGTTGAAGGAGGCCCAAAAATTGTAAAGGTGTGCACCTGTGGAACAGGTTCGCAAACATTGTAGTTTTTGTTTTAGCATAGCCTCCCCACCTTAACCCCAAAGAGCTGGCGTTGAAGGAGGCCCAAAAATTGTAAAGGTGTGCACCTGTGGAACAGGTGCGCAAACATTGTAGTTTTTGTTTTAGCATAGCCTCCCCACCTTAACCCCAAAGAGCTGGTGTTGAAGGAGGCCCAAAAATTGTAAAGGTGTGCACCTGTGGAACAGGTGCGCAAACATTGTCGTTTTTGTTTTAGCATAGCCTCCCCACCTTAACCCCAAAGAGCTGGTGTTGAAGGAGGCCCAAAAATTGTAAAGGTGTGCACCTGTGGAACAGGTGCGCAAACATTGTCGTTTTTGTCATAACCAAAATGAGGTTCTGTGAACGTAAAGAGAATGAGAGGAGGGTTTGAGGGTGGCACCATGGTCCAGGCTTAAACTGAGGCTCAACTGCCACATCACAACGATAGCCTAGTCTACAAGGTCTGCATCAGGTGCATCAAAGCTTGATATCCACGACTGATTCATCTTAATGAATGTCAAACGGTCGACTGAGTCGGTGGAGAGTCTAGTTCGATGGTCTGTGACGAATCCTCCTGCTGCGCTGAATGCCCGTTCCGATAGGACACTGGAAGCAGGGCAGGCCAACAACTCCATGGCATACTGGGCCAGTTCCGGCCAGTGGTCTAATCTTAAGACCCAGTATGCCAGTGGATTGGATTCGTCACATGAAAAGCCCTCTGTGTCACTTTGTGCCCTCACGTAATCGTCCACCATGTGATGCAGACGGTGTCGATGCGATGTGGCAGCTGAGAGGCCTGGGCGGTGAGGACTAAAAAAAGACCGAAAGGCATCCGTCAACCGCACGCCTTCTCCAACGCTCCTCTCGTGACCACCAGTAGAATCCATGGTAGGTTGTCCCCGCCCCTGCACCCTACGGGAGTCGGGGAACATGTTCACCAGATTCCTCTTGAGACTGTCCTCAAGGGATTTGATCCTGTGGACTCTATGGGTGGATGGGAAAAGCTCCGAGACTTTACACTTGTACCGGGGGTCAAGTAGGGTGGCCAACCAATAGTGGTTAGTCTCTTTAATGGCCTTGATTCTGGGGTCCTTTCGCAGGCTCTGGAGCATGATGTTTCCCATGCGTCGCAAATTAGCGAAGGCCTGAGAAGCTGACTCCTCGGGGTCACTGATAACGACATTATCTTCAACGGGCTCCTCCTCCTCCCAGCCACGTACTACTCCAAAGTGTCCCGAGGGAGTCAAACTAGGCCTTGCAGATTGCCGCATGTCTTCCTCCTCCTCCTCCTCAAACCCTGCAAAAGTTCCCGCAGAATCGTCCTCCTCCTCCTCTTCCACCCCTGGATCCTGCTCGGGCCTCTGGGAGCTAGGCATAATGGGGTCAGGATTCTCAGGATAAAGGGGGCCTTGAGAGGCAAGGAAGTCCTCCTCTTCCTCCTGCTGCTCTGCCTCCAGTGCCCTGTCCATAATGCCACGCAGAGTGTGCTCCAACAAAAACAGTACCGGTAGGGTGTCACTGATGCATGCGCTGTCCCGGCTGACCATCCTTGTGGCCTCCTCAAATGGCGAGAGGACAGCGCATGCATCCTTAATCAAAAGCCACTGCCGTGGTGAAAAGAAGCCCAGGCGCGCAGAGCCAGTGCTGGTGCCGTACTCGCATAGGTATTCATTGAGGGCCCTCTGCTGCGTGTACAGGCGCTGCAGCATAGCCAAGGTGGAGTTCCAGTGGGTGGGCATGTCACAGATGAGGCGGTGTACCGGCAGGTGAAACTCGCGCTGCACTTCGGCCAAACGTGCAGTGGCACTGTACGACCGCCTGAAGTGACTGCACACCCTTCTTGCCATCCTTAGCACATCCTGCATTCCCGGGTACGAGTTCAAAAACCGCTGTACCACGAGATTCAGGACATGCGCCAGGCATGGCACATGGGTTAACTTTCCCTGACGAAGGGCGGCCAGGAGGTTTGACCCATTATCAGTAACCACCATCCCTGGCTGCAGCTGGCGTGGTGTCAACCACCTCTGGGCCTGTGCCTGCAGAGCCCCAAGAATCTGAGGGGCAGTGTGCTGCCTGTCCCCTAGACACACAAGCTGCAGCACTGCGTGACACCTTTTGGCCTGAGACATAGAATAGCCCTTTGAACGTTTACGTGGTATCTCATCATATTCAAAGGACCATTCTGCAGAGGAGGGCATGGAGGAGGTAGAGGAGGAGGAGCAGGAGGGGGTAGAAGTGATCGATCTACCCGGATCAGCGACACCACCAGCTGTTTGCAGACGTGGGGGCAACACTGGCTGCAGCACCGAGCCCTGGCTACAATCCCTTCCACTGGCAAGCAGTGTCACCCAGTGAGCAGTGACAGAAATGTACCGTCCCTGCCCATGTTTGCTTGACCAAGTGTCAGCCGTCAAGTGTATCTTACGGCTGACTGACTTGGCCAGGGATGACACTACATTGCCTTCCACATGTTGGTATAGGGATGGCAGGGCCTTACGGGAAAAGTAATGCCGACTTGGCACCTGCCACTGTGGAACTGCACATTTTGCGAAGTCACGGAAGGGAGCAGACTCTACCAGGTTAAATGGTAATAGTTGCAGAGCCAGTAGTTTAGCCAAACTACTGTTTAGACGCTGGGCATGTGGGTGGCGGGGAGTATACATTTTTTTTCGTTCCAGCATGTGTGGAATCGAAATTTGGCGTCTAGATGATACAGCTGGTGGTGTGCTGGAGGTAGATGCGACACTGCCTGCTATATCATCATCCCTGCCAGTGGAGGCTGCCAACAGGTGACGAGTGACTATAGCAGGGCCAGGAACAGACTGATGTGCAGGTGGAGCAGGTGGAGCAGATGGAGCATGAGGAGGAGCGCGAGGAGAACTAGGAGGCCGACCGACCAATCTTTGGCCCTTTTGTGGGTTCTTTAAATGCTCCTGCCAACGGGCCGAGTGGTGGGTTGTCAAATGCCTGTTTAGGCAGCTTGTACCCAGGTGGTTGACATTTTTGCCACGTTTTATACCCTTCTTACAAATCTTGCAGATCGCAACTGTTTTATCTGCATGGGATGTCTCAAAAAAGGCCCAGCAAGATGAGGTGTGTATAGTGGCCCGGGAGACAACAGGTGCGGCCTTAGATGGAGTAGGCTGTCTGCTCTCCCCTCTTGCTTGCTCTGCCTCCTCCTCAACCTCAGACCCAACATCTGACTCCATCAAAGACTGAGCATCAGGCCTGGCCTGGGAGACAACAGGTGCGGCCTTAGATGGAGCGGGCCGTCTGCTCTCCCCTCTTGTTTGCTCTGCCTCCTCCTCAACCTCAGACCCAACATCTGATTCTATCAAAGACTGAGCATCAGGCCTGGCCTGGGAGACAACAGGTGCGGCCTTAGATGGAGCGGGCCGTCTGCTCTCCCCTCTTGTTTGCTCTGCCTCCTCCTCAAACTCAGACCCAACATCAGACTCCATAAAGGACTGAGCATCAGGCTGGAGTAGATGGCCGACACTGTGGTCAAACAGCTCAGCTGACTCCTCTGCCATGTCTGAAATTGGGTCTAAGGGAGGACATGAGGTGGACATGGACTCATCTGTATTTGTTCTGACAACTGCAGAAGACTGACCACTTTTCTCTGCCTGGGTCACTGTAGTTGCAGATGATGCCGATGATGAGGGTTTGTTCATATAGTCCACCACCTCCTGTACATACTGTGGACGTATAGCTTGGCCACTGCCGGAGAACAATCCAAATGGTGGCCTGGCTGAGGACTGACCACCACGTCCACCCCTGCCTCTAGACACCCTAGAAGCTGTGCCCCTTTCCGCAGCAGGGCCACGTATGCCTTTTCTTGGTCTACCAGGCATATTTCTCAATGATGCGTTGGCAACTGTGTGCGGTGAAAAACGCACACTGCTATGCGACCCACAGTTGTCGCTGGATACAGCACAGCAGTTGCGGTTCACGCACAGTAGCAAAGCCTTTTGCACAGTGGACCTAACGCTTTGAACAACAGGCGTTAGGTTGTCACTGATGCGTTGGCAACTGTGTGCGGTGAAAAACGCACACTGCTATGCGACCCACAGTTGTCGCTGGATACAGCACAGCAGTTGCGTGTCACGCACAGTTGCAAAGGCTTTTGTACAGTGCACCTAACGCTTTGAACAACAGGCGTTAAGTTGTCACTGATGCGTTGGCAACTGTGTGCGGTGAAAAACGCACACTGCTATGCGACCCACAGTTGTCGCTGGATACAGCACAGCAGTTGCGGTTCACGCACAGTAGCAAAGCCTTTTGCACAGTGGACCTAACGCTTTGAACAACAGGCGTTAAGTTGTCACTGATGCGTTGGCAACTGTGTGCGGTGAAAAACGCACACTGCTATGCGACCCACAGTTGTCGCTGGATACAGCACAGCAGTTGCGGTTCACGCACAGTAGCAAAGCCTTTTGCACAGTGGACCTAACGCTTTGAACAACAGGCGTTAGGTTGTCACTGATGCGTTGGCAACTGTGTGCGGTGAAAAACGCACACTGCTATGCGACCCACAGTTGTCGCTGGATACAGCACAGCAGTTGCGTGTCACGCACAGTTGCAAAGGCTTTTGTACAGTGCACCTAACGCTTTGAACAACAGGCGTTAAGTTGTCACTGTATTTTGCTGCCTAGCAAGCACGTATACCTGCTGTGATACAGCAGCACTGTGCCACGTGCTCACTAAACAGAACCCTCACACTTTCCCTACAGAAACTAAATTTTCAAATCTAACTAATGTAGTACAAAGTTCCCTAACTACACTAGATATCCCTTTCCACTAAATAGAAAGCTCCATACAGCAGAAGACTGACACTGTCCCTTAAGTTTTTTTTTTTTTTTTTTTTTTTTTTAACTCTAAGAACCAGCACAATCGCTGTATCTAACTACACTGGCTGTAAGCTAAATACAATTCTGCTATATGGAGCTTTAGAACCACTCGATATGTAGGAAATGTAGTGTAGCAAGCAGGAGTCAGACAGAACTGCTTCAACTCTCTTCAACAGGCTCTGGATAACTGTGCTAGGGGTTAGGCGGGGCCATCTTATATAGTGTGGGGCGTATTCACTCCTGATTGGCCTCTGGTCCCCGTAGTCACTCCAATCACGTTCCTAGGAGACTCCTGCCCCCTCATTGGCTTTTGCAGACGTTTCTGGGCCAATCACGGGCTTTTAAAGCCCAGTTCCTGTCCCAGTGCATTTTGGGCGGTTCTGGTGGCCGAATACCGAACTTTTGCCGCAAAAAGTTCGGTATTCGGCCGAATATCGAACATCCAATGTTCGGGTCGAACCGATGGTCGACCCGAACCGTTCGATCATCCCTACTCACTAGGGGGGGAACCTCTGGGTGAGTCTAGGATGGAAAGGGACCTGGGGGTACTGGTAGACAACAGGCTTGGAAGTGGCATGCAATGCCAAGCCGCTGCAAGCAAAGCCAACAGAATACTGGGTTGTATAAAAAAGGGGATTCACTCCAGAAATAAAGAGATTATTCTTCCACTCTACAAGACTCTGGTCCGGCCACATCTGGAGTATGCTGTCCAGTTCTGGGCACCGGTCCTCAGGAAGGATGTGCTGGAACTGGAGAAAGTCCAGAGAAGGGCAACAAAAATAATTAGGGGAATGGAGGACATCGGCTATGAGGAAAGACTACAAGCACTGAACCTATTCTCTCTGGAGAAGAGACGCTTGAGGGGGGATATGATATCAATGTACAAATACTGTACTGGCGACCCTAGCATAAGGAACAAACTATTTAGAGTAAGGGAATACAATAAGACACGTGGCCACTCACTAAAACTAGAGGAAAGGCGGTTTAACCTTAAAGTGCGTAAGGGGTTCTTCACTGTAAGAGCGGTAAGGATGTGGAATTCTCTTCCGCAAGCAGTCGTATCAGCGGGGAGCATTGATAGTTTCAAAAAACTATTGGATGGACACCTTAAAGACCACAACATACAGGGGTATACAATGTACGGTTAAAAGCAAACACACACACATAGGTTGAACTGGATGGACTTGTGTCTTTTTTCAGCCTCACTAACTATGTAACTATGTAACTATGTAACTATGTAATGGCTTTCTTCTGATGACTCGACCATGCAGCCCATCTTTCTTCAAGTGCCTCCTTATTGTGCATCTTGAAACAGCCACACCACATGTTTTCAGAGAGTCCTGTATTTTACCTGAAGTTTTTTGTGAGTTTTTCTTTGCATCCCGAACAATTGTACTGGCAGTTGTGGCTGAACTTTTAGTTGGTCTACCTGACCGGGGGTTTGGTTTCAGCAGAACCCTTCATTTTCCATTTCTTGATTAGAGTTTGAACACTGCTGATTGGCATTCTCAATTCCTTGGATTTCTTTTTATATCCCTTTCCTGTTTTATACAGTTCAACTACCTTTGCCAATTCTTTTGCTTTCCCCATGACTCAGAATCTAGAAATGTCAGTGCAGCACTGGATGAAAGATGCAAGGGTCTCTCAGGAGTCCAGAAACTCATTGACCTTTTATACACACACACACTAATTACAAGTAAACAGATCACAGGTGAGGATGGTTACCTTTAATAGCCATTCAAACCCCTTTGGCTGGCCATACACCATACAATTTTCTTATTCAATTTCCTTTAGATTTACCTTCAACTATGTAGTGCAAGGGCCTGCCTGATTGCATACAAATTGAAAGTGTTCAGGTTTGAACTTATATTATATGGTTTTGGTAAATCTAAAGGAAAGTTGAACAAGAAAATTGTATAGTGTATGGCCAGCCTTTGTGTCAACTTGTGTGCATGTTATCAGGCCAAAATCACCAGGGTATGTAAACTTTTGATCAGGGTCATTTGGGTAGTTTCTGTTGTCATTAAAAAGAGTAATCACAGTTGATTGATAATAAATAGCTTTAGCCAAACACTAACCATGAGAGAAAGAAAAGTTTTTGTGTTATCATTCATATTCTCTAAAAAATGGCCTAGAGATCATAAATTCTGCCAGGGTATGTAAACTTATGAGCACAACTGTATCTGTATGCCTAAAGTCTTGTACACACTATAAGAAAATCGGGCGAATATTTTTGTCCGAGGAACAATCGTACGATTTACTAAAAGTATGTACGCAACTCTTGACCGCCGATTCCGACCTTCTGAACGAAAATTTCCGAAGGGACAAACTCCAAAATTTTTCTCGTATGGGAACAGAATGAACGATTTTTGTTTAACATGTACCCTTTTTGTATGATTTCCGTACAAGTAAAATCAGAAACAAAAGACTGCGCATGATCAAAAACAATAACCAACAAAAACAGTACATAATTTCCTTCCTCGGTTCCGACTAGCTGTGAAACAACAAGGAAAATCGGGCAATCGTTTGCCTGATTTTCCTAAAGTTTGTACCCCACTTTAGTGTCTCCTGAACCTTTTGTGTGCTACAAACACACCTGCCCCACGCAGCACCAGTGCAGGTAACATGACTTTATTTTATTTCCAGATGGACAGGATTTCTGTTCATTAGTCCGGATCTTCCCCTTCTATTGCATTTCAGCAACCAATACGGCTGCTGCCACTGTCAGCCTGATTTTAAACTTCAGCTGCTGGCCGAGGCTGTGTGTTTATTCTATATAAAAATAAATAAAAATCCCCCCTACCCATAATGGACTGTACAGTAGTTTATGAGATTTCCCTGGGCAGCACGGCTTGTAATATAATCTCTTTCCTGTTTTCCCCAATCAACCTGAAATAAAGACATAAACCGATTTGTGAGTGCGGAGTATCTCTCCTTTTATCTGATCCCGTCACAATGCATTAGTGACCTTTCGGCTGCTGGTGTCTTGATTTGATTTGTGCATGTATTGTACATTTGTATTGTTCGGCCTTTTATGTAGCCGTCCCTTATCAGAGATGGTGAAAACTGCGTTACGCTGGTTTGAATGACTGTGTTTTTAGTCTGGCCAGTGTTCGGCTACTAATAAAAGGATCAGTCCTGTCATTGAAGTCTAGGTAAATGTATGGGAGGAATTACTGAAAACAAGGTTTTCAGATCTTCCAAATTGATCTTTCCCCCCGCGGAGTAGTTGTCTGATCTGCCGCCTCTATAGACACTACCATAGGTGTGCGCAGCCTATTGCATTAGGGTGTGCACCCCAAAGCCAAAACATGTGTGTGTGTGTGTGTGTGTGTGTGTGTGTGTATATATATATATATTTATTTATACACACACACACATTATATACAGTATATATATATATATATATATTGATATATATTACACACACACACATTATATACAGCATATATATATATATATATATATATATATATATATATATATAGAGAGAGAGAGAGATAGAGAGATATATACTGTGTATATATATATATATATATATATATATATATATATATATATATATATACTGTATATAAACAGTGCCTTTGCGAAAGTATTCGGTCCCCTTGAACTTTGCGACCTTTTACCACATTTCAGGCTTCAAGCATAAAGATATGATCTGATCAGAGATGCAGCCAAGAGGCCCATGATCACTCTGTATGAACTGCAGAGATCTACAGCTGAGGTGGGAGACTCTGTCCATAGGACAACAATCAGTCGTATACTGCACAAATCTGGCCTTTATGGAAGAGTGGCAAGAAGAAAGCCATTTCTTAAAGATATCCATAAAAAGTGTCGTTTAAAGTTTGCCACAAGCCACCTGGGAGACACCAAACATGTGGAAGAAGGTGCTCTGGTCAGATGAAACCAAAATCTAACTTTTTGGCAACAATGCAAAACTTTATGTTTGGCGTAAAAGCAACACAGCTCATCACCCTGAACACACCATCCCCACTGTCAAACATGGTGGTGGCAGCATCATGGTTTGGGCCTGCTTTTCTTCAGCAGGGACAGGGAAGATGGTTAAAATTGATGGGAAGATGGATGGAGCCAAATACAGGACCATTCTGGAAGAAAACCTGGTGGAGTCTGCAAAAGACCTGAGACTGGGATGGAGATTTGTCTTCCAACAAGACAATGATCCAAAACATAAAGCAAAATCTACAATGGAATGGTTCACAAATAAACATATCCAGGTGTTAGAATGGCCAAGTCAAAGTCCAGACCTGAATCCAATCGAGAATCTGTGGAAAGAACTGAAAACTGCTGTTCACAAACGCTCTCCATCCACCCTCACTGAGCTCGAGCTGTTTTGCAAGGAGGAATGGGCAAAAATGTCAGTCTTTCGATGTGCAAAACTAATAGAGACATACCCCAAGCAACTTACAGCTGTAATCGCAGCAAAAGGTGGCGCTACAAAGTATTAACTTAAGGGGGCTGAATAATTTTGCACGCCCAATTTTTCCTGTTTTTTATTTGTTTAAAAAAGTTTGAAATATCCAATAAATTTCATTCCACTTCATGATTGTGTCCCACTTGTTGTTGATTCTTCACAAAAAATTACAGTTTTATATCTTTATGTTTGAAGCCTGAAATGTGGCAAAAGGTCGAAAAGTTCAAGGGGGCCGAAAACTTTCGCAAGGCACTGTGTGTATATATATATATATATATATATATATATATATATATATATATATATATATATATATATATATACACACTATATTACCAAAAGTTTTGGAACGCCTGCGTTTACACGCACATGAACTTTAATAGCATCCCAGTCTTAGTCTGTAGGGTTCAAGTTCCTCCGCCCCAAACTCGCTCCTCCATGTCTTTATAGTCCTTGCTTTGTGCACTGGTGTACAGTCATGTTGAACAGGAAGGGGCCATCCCCAAACTGTTCCCACAAAGTCGGAAGCATGAAATTATCCAAAATGTCTTGGTATGCTGATGCCTTAAGAGTTCCCTTCACTGGAACTAAGGGGACA
The DNA here is from genome assembly GCF_965119305.1 of Pelophylax lessonae. Taxonomy (NCBI): domain Eukaryota; kingdom Metazoa; phylum Chordata; class Amphibia; order Anura; family Ranidae; genus Pelophylax; species Pelophylax lessonae. The sequence continues at coordinate 262,730,619 of NC_138775.1, read as the reverse complement.
ATCCCAACCCCTGAAAAACAACCCCACACCATAATCCCCCCTCCACTAAATGCAGTGCACAAAGCAAGGTCCTTAAAGACATGAATGAGCAAATTTGGGGTGGAGGAAATTGACTGGCCTAGACAGAGTCCTGAGCTCAACCCGACAGAACATCTTTGGGATGAATAAGAGTGCAGACTCTTATTCTCTCTTAGTAGCCAGGCCTTCTCGTCCAACATCAGTGCCTGAGCTCACAAATGCGCTTCTATAAAAATGGTCAAACATTCCCATAGACATACTCCTAAACCTTGAGTGCAAGGTCTCTAACATCCACCAGCTCTGTGATATCGTCATGGAGGAGTGGAAGAGGACTCCAGTGGCAACCTGTGAAGCTCTGGTGAACTCCATGCCCAAGAGGGTTAAGGCAGTGCTGGAAAATAATGGTGGCCACACAAAATATTGACACTTTGGCACCAATTTTTAAATTTTTACTTAGGGGTGTACTCACTTTTGTTGCCAGGGGTTTAGACATTAAGGGCTGTGTGTTGAGTTATTTTGAGGGGACAGCCAATATACACTGTTATACAAGCTGTACACTCACTACTTTACATTGTAGCAAAGTGTAATTTTTTCAGTGTTGTCACATACAAAGATATAATAAAATATTTACAAAAATGAGAGGGGTGTACTCACTTTTGTGAGATACTGTGTATATATATATATATATACATATACATACATACATATATATATATACACACACACACATTTTTAGAAATAAATGCAATTAAACATATTAAAATGTATTAAAACATAAAAACGTGGATGGTGTTAGTAGAGTGAGGCAATCTGCGCATTGCGGTGTTATTAGGGTGTGCCCAGGCACACCCAGCACACCCTGTGTGCACGCCTATGGACACTACACTGTCAGCTCATGTCAAAGGTCAGCTCTTCTCTCGGTCTGTGGCTCTGGTCAGGGCGATGGTGCATTGGGATGTGTGGAGTTTCATAAATAGCTGAAATACTTCAGTATATAACATTTATATATTAAACAACAAGCCTCCTGATATAGTGCTAAGAGGCCCATTCACACTATTGTGTGACATGTTATACACGTTGGTGTGACACAATGCCATTCATTATAAATAGAACCCCACCCCACCTTGTTGATGGGAGTGCATTGCAGCACAGTAGAGCGCTATGGCAAAGCTCTGGAGGGGAAATTCGCTAAAACTGGAAAACACAGAATCTGGTGCAGCTCAGTAAAGAAACCAATCAGCTTCCAGGTTTTATTGTCAAATCTTAACCACTTCAGGAGGACACACAGTAGCGTTAGCATTGCCTTGCATCACGACATGCCAAAAATTACTCTGCCTGCCGAGTTTGGCAGGAATTGATCTTTTGCAGCTGCCTCCATTTACTTCTATTGAAATCCACCGGAAATTCGATTTTTGGCATTTATAGCATTCCTTGGTGTGCCTTGAATGCCTATGCAACACTTCTGAACAAAGAAGCCAAATTAATTGTTAACGGCACCCCCATACATCTGCAAACACTCTGCGCTTTCAAGTGGGCAAAACGGCATGGTGCTATGGCACCATGCAGTTCGGTGCAGCCCATTAAAATGAATGGGCTGCCCTATACATGACGCACTGGAACACGTAAAAAACACATGCCCTTGCTTGGTTGCACCTGCAGGTGTGAACCAAAGCTAAAAGTTTAAGAGCCGGTTCACATATATGAGATGACAGACATCGCATGTGATTGGCATCACACTGCTCTGCAAATCACATGCAATGTCTGTGCGATGCGAATTCGGGCACAACTCGCACAGGACCCTTTTTTTGGGTCCGCATCAGAATCAGATTGTATGGGTGTTCACACCTATGCGATCCAATTCATGTCCGAACTGACAGTTCACACTGCGATATGCAAACTGATCTGGGGGTGTCGTTAACTTTGTTTTGACATCCCCAGCGATTCGCATATGGCAGTGTAAACTGCCTGCGAGTTGAATGTGATGCGGGAGCCCGCAGTGGATTTGAAGGATTCCTGCATTCCATTTATGTGAACCGGAACTAAGTATAGCTTCCTATGAATTATGAGCATGTGTTGCTCTGTTATTTCAACATTTATTATAGTGTTTCTCCGAAAATAAGACATACCCGGAAAATAAGACCTACTGTGATTTCCGTGTAGGGCTGCAATAAAAGCCCTACCCCGAAAATAAGCCCTAGTTTGTAAAATCCTAGAATCCACTCTATTACTGTTTTATGTAATGTCCAATGTGTGTGTGTTTCTGTATTATAATTGTGCCAAATACCTTCGGTACAGCGCCGATCGGTGCTCAGCTGACCTCCCGCTGCTCTCCACCTCTTCTCCCAGCTGTCAGCGGGAGATCTCAGCCCCTCCCCTCTGCAGTGCTCAGAGCGCGCAAGAGAGCTCCGGCGGGTCACGGAAATGCCGAACGGCGCTGTAACAAAGGTATTTGGCGCAATTAAAATACAGGAACACGCACATTGAACATGATGACATGATATAATACTAATAATAGAGTGGATTCCTAGGATTTTACAAACACTTTTACTCGGTTCACGCCGAGTTCCTGACAGGCAGGGAGGGAGAGAGGAAGAGAAGACAGCACATTACATGTTAACCGGTTGCCGACCGCCGCAATTACATATACTGCGGCGGTCAGCCCCGGCCAGGCAAAGTGACGTATGGGTACGTCACTAGCCTGTCACTTGCTTGTGAGCCAATAGCCCTGGCTCGTTCCCTGGGAAGTCTGTGCGTGTGACCGGCGAACCCGATGTCCGCCGGTCACTCGCGATCGTCCGCCGAGAAGGGAGAAAGGCAGGTGGCTAATGTAAACAAAGCCGCCTGTCATTCTCCCCTGTGTATGAATAGTGATCATACGGTTCTACTATGTAGGACCGTTGATCACTGTTCCTACACCAGTAGCCATGTCCAATAACAGTTAGAAGCACGCCCCTAGGGACACACTTAACCCCTCCTTCCCCAATAAAGTTAACCCCTTCCCTGCCAGTGTAACTTTGCAGTAACAGTGCATATATATATAGCACTGATTACTGTAGTAATGTCACTGATAACGCCAAAAGTGTCAAAAATGTCAGTCAAGGGTCCGATCTGTCCGCAGCAATGTCGCAGTACCGCAAAAAAATCGCAGATCGCTGCCATTACGCGTTAAAAAAAAAAAACACCAAAAATGACAGAAATCTTTCCCTTAGTTAGTAAACGCAATAACTTTTGCGCAAACCAATCAAAATACGCTTTTTGTGATCTTTTTTTTTACCAAACATATGTAGCATAAAACAAATTGACCTAAAATGTTAAAAAATTTTGATTTTTACATTTTTGGGGGGAATTTCATATAAAAAAATGTGAAAAATATTGTTATTTTTGCAAAATTTATGCTCTTTTTTTGTTTATAGCGCAAAAAGTAAAAATCGCACAGGTGATCAAATACCACCAAAAGAAAGCTCTGTTTGTGGGAAAAAAAGGACATCAAATTCGTTTAGGTACAGCGTCGCACGACCGCGCAATTGTCCGTTAAAGTCACGCAGTGCCAAATCGCAAAATAGGCCCTGGAAGGGGGTAAAATCTTCCGGGGCTTAAGTGGTTAAGACCTACCCTGAAAATAAACCCTACTGTGTCTTTTGGTGCCAAAATTAATATAAGACCCGGTCTTATTTTTGGGCAAACATGGTATATACAAAATCTTAAATAAAAGTAAACTTACAGGTCCTTGGAGTGCAGCACGCCGCTATTCCTAGAGAGGGTTAAACCACAGTTGGCTTACGGTAGGTTGGAAGATGATTAGTAAACACCTGTTTTCATAATCTGCTTTCACATTTTGCACTCCAAGAAAACAAGGACTGCACGATTTAAGAGGCGGTTACTGGACGTGTCAGCAAAAGAATACAATTTAATATGTGCAATATATTACATTTAGGAAAGGATGTTGTATCGTAATAGAAACATGCTGTTGTGATGGATACAGTTGTATGAGATATGAGATCATTCGCCACAGATGTTCTACGCTGAGATGGAAATGAACTGAAGAAACACCTAATGCTACTTGTAAATGAGCTTGTTTGCAGGAGGAAGATTCCAGGTAGTAATTCATATTAATTAGCTGGAAGGCTATTACAATGGCTTGGAAATTAATTTCCTCCTCAGTAAGAGACATGCAGGTACAACAAAAGCCTCCTGTGCTGCGGGGCTCTCTGATGAGAGTGAGGCTTTTCGTTCAACCCAACCGGCTGAATGCAAAAAAACTGACAGCTCGGGAGGAGCTGCTGTACGAACTATCCCACATTAGTAAAGTGATCTCCCGTGCTGTGCTATTGTGTTCTGACAGGGGGGTGGCCCCCCTCCCCCCAGGGGACGACTGGGCCAGGGGTGAAATTGCCCCCTGGGCCGCTCTGATGCCCGTAAAAAGGCTGCAGCACTTCCGCCACAGGAATGCCTAAAGGATTCCTGGTGAAGAGAAGTAAAAAGTCCATGCCGCTGACTTACTGAGTGCAGGATGAAGACAATGACAGAGTGCAGGCCTCCCCCCCAGCATGGATGGTGTAAACTGTATCTGAGCAGAGGCAAGTTCCATGCCCCACTGGAACCCCAACAGAGCTGTCCCAGCTCCCCCCAACCACCCGCTACTAGCCAGTTTGAGAACCCAGATTTGGTCTGTGAGTAGAGAGTACCTGGAGCCAAGCTTCAGCCTGGATTGGGGGTCAGGAGGAGGCTGAAAGAGGGAGAGTGGGAGGGGGGCCAAGTTGCTGCACCATGAGCCTTTGTTTTGTACTTGCCCCCTGGGCCAAAAGTTGCCAGTCCGCCCCTGCCCTCCCCACCTTCACCAGAACACTCCGGTGAGCGCTCTCAGCCATTGGCTGAGAGGGCCGATCGGGAGCCGATCGGCGGTTCTTTTTTCGGCCATGTCCCACACAACATTCGGCCCATATGTACGAGGCTGGCATACCTGTGCATATCGTTTTCAGGGAGTTTTTCAGACGGTTTTTCAGGCCTTTTTTCAGGCATTTTTCAGGTGTTTTTGCAGGTGTTTGGAGACAGGCATTGACATCTGACCAAAAACGCTTGTAATCTGCCGAAAAAAAAGCTCATGTACTTTTTTGAGCTTCAAGCGTTTTGCTTTAGGCGACAAAATGCTCAGATGTGAACAGGGAACATTGAAATGAAGCGGATTTTGCTTGTTGGGCATTTTGGAACTTCAGAGATGAGTGTTTTACGAGCTGGAAAATGCTCAGGTGTGAACAGGACCTTAGAGACTGTCGAAAGACAGGCAATCTCTGGTTATACAGACTTGTAGAGGTCTTGGAAATTTTATAGTTAATTTCTCAACCTTTTTTTTTTAGTCATGGCACCCTTTAAAATGCCACACAATCTTGAGGCACCCCATTCTAAAGTGTAAAAAACTAAACTAATAGTTTTGCAAAAAGTAGCAACATCCACATGCATAGGACACCCAACATTAGAGGTGATTTATTCTTCCAAAGCAAACACATCATTGCACACTGGTACTGATTAGTATTCCAGTGTTTCTCTTCTCCCTCGGTTTCTCTTCCTCACTCATCAAATGTGACCCTGAAGGAGAGGGGCAGGTGCCCGATGTCCTCCTTATCAACCAATGACTGGCTGCTAGAAGGTTGTAATGGCGCACAATTAAAACCTGTGGCTTTGTGTTACTAATAGGGCATGCTTGATGCACCCGCTGGCTTGAATACAGTTTTTGGGCAATTTCTAGGTATTTTGCCAAGGCATCCCTGAAGACACCTGAAGGCACCCCAGGGTGCCTGGGCACCCTGTTTGAAAAAGGCTGTTTTATAGCGACTAGATAACAAATAGGGGGTGCGGCTCAAGACTCCAGCCGGGTCCTCTACTGTAGTACACCGCTGGGAGTGCTGGCAAGGACAGAGCTCATCCCAGCTCCAAAGATACAAGAGATTAAAAAAGGTCCCTAGGTGCCGTACATCACTGCAAGACCCTGTGGATATGTGAAATGACATGAAAAACAAACAACAGGAGCGCCACTCTAAGTGCAGTATTAGAAGGACTGTGGCTTTATTATAAACAAATAACTTACAAGACATAAAATAATATGTGCATGTCAGACCCTCCAGGTGTCAGAAAGTCTATAACACAAACAGCACATCTGGGGCTCGGCAAGACCTGTACGAGTGTCGGTTTGGATGATGGGGAAAGCAGGAGGCTTCCAAACCACCGCTACACAAGACCGCGTGTGTAAGCCGCCAAGTTCCTAGTTGGGTGAGACGTTAGCACAGGGGGCATTAACTGGGCGTGGCTAACGTGTTTCAGAGCCGCCCACGGTTCCTTACCTGTTTCTACCACTTCTACTAACGAGATTCTCCATTCATCATCTAATGACTCTCCCATTAAGACTCCTCAACATGGTTCACTCTGCCCCCAGAGCTTAATCATAGGGCTTAATAATAGGGTTCAATTAAGCTCCGGGAGCAGATCGAAATGTGTCGGGGGTGTGGCTTGGATGAAGCCCGGGCTGAGGCTGTGATTTCACATATCCGCATACAAAAAACAAAATTGGATAGAGGCACTGGGGACTTTCATGGAACAGTATGAACTCACAACACACTGGTATCATAAAAAAAATGCAACAATCTATTATATCAAAGTATATTTAAAAAAAACACCCATTAAGGGAAATTCAAACATCAGACAAACAGTGCGATTGTCCACTAGTGAGTGGAACGACAATACGATTAATTTATAAGGAGTTTCTTATCCAGGTTGTACATCTTGTTGTTATAGAGGGGCTGGCAGGTACTGAAATCACTAACTTTTCTGCCAGACTAAATGACGGCAGAAGGAGGGGAGGGGGGGGGGGCAGGGTTCGACGGCTCACACCCAGACTCCTGAGCTGACAGCTAGGGAGGGAGAGGGAGAGCAGCGGGATGACAGAGGCACGTAAACTGACCAGAGTATCATGGATCAGCAGCCATGATTACCGTGGTCAGCACACTAAGGGGGACACAGGAACAGGCAGGATCAACCAGGTATTTTACAGCATATAAAGGGCTAGCATAGAAAGATGGCTAGGGACAAATGACCCCGCACAAGCAAGATGTGATTTAACATGCTTTAAAGGAACAGGGTTTTTTTTTTTTTTTTTTTAGAGTCACAACTTCTTCAACATTTTTTTCACATACACTATATTGTCAAAAGTATTGGGACACCTGCCTTTACACACACATGAACTTTAATGGCATCCCACTCTTAGTCTGTAGGGGCCAATATTGAGTTTGCCCAACCTTTGCAGTATAACAGCTTCAACTCTTCTGGGAAGGCTGTCCACAAGGTTTAGAAGTGTGTCTATGGGAATGTTTGACCATTCTTCCGGAAGCGCATTTGTGAGTTCAGGCACTGATGTTGGATGAGAAGGTCTGGCTTTCAGTCTCCGCTCTATTTCATCCCAAAAGTGTTCTATCGGGTTGAGGTGCAGGCCAGTCAGTTCCTCCACCCCAAATTCACTCATTCATTTCTTTATGGACCTTTCTTACTGCACTGGTCCAAATCATTTGGTGGAGAGGAGATTATGGTGTGGGGTTGTTTTTCAGGGGTAGGTGTGGGGCTGTTTTCAGGGGTTGAGCTTGGCCCCTTAGTTCCAGTGAAGGGAACTCTTAAGGTGTCAGCATATCAAGACATTTTGGACAATTTTTTGCTCCCATCTTTCTGGCATTAGTTTGGGGATGGCTTCTTCCTGTTCCAACATGGCTGAGCACCAGTGCACAAACCAAGGTCCATAAAGACATGGATGAGTGAGTCCTTGGCAGTACCTTTTCTTGTGGAGCCACCTGAGATGCTGGACAGTGCTCTGGTTCATCCCTTGAACAAACTTACTTTCTTTCTTGTTTCTGGTAAACTTTGAACTCCTTGATCTTCCTATGAACTTCCTATTTAAGCTTTGCGTTTGCACTTTACAGTTTGCCAGATCATTGTGCTCTTCTCCAGCCAATTACTTGCTCCTTATGCTCCTGCTGCCATCCTCATCTTCATTACTATTCGATAAAGACCCTTGGCTCATTTCTCGACTGCGCTTCTGCTTGATCCCCACCTGAAACCATTTGTAACAATCCTTTGGCTTGTTCCTTAAATGAGCTTCCTCTTGATCCCAGCCTGCAATCAGTTGTTATCGACCTTTGGCTTCTTTACCTATCATGCTTTTGCTTGATCCCTACTTGCTACATCTGCTACCGAACTCCGGCTTGCTCACCTTCTGGTGTAGCAAACCTTAGGACCAGGGGAGGACTGGGCCAGGGGGCAGGGGGGCAATTGCCCCCTGGGCCACTGAGATGCCCTGTAAAAAGGCTGCACAGCTTCTGCTAAACACATGCCTAAAAGATTCCTGGTGAAGAGAAGTAAAAAGTCCCTGCTGCTGATCTACTGAGTGCGGGATGAAGACAAGGACTTGCAGGCCCCCCCTTTCCTTCCCAGCATAGATGATGTAAACTGTGTCTGAGCAGAGGCCAGTTAAGTGCCCCACTGGAGACTCTCCTCCCCCAGCCAGCCCCAACCGAGCTTTTCCAGCTCCCCCCAAGCTGCCCCCTACTGGCAAGGTCTGGAACCGGGGGTTCAGCCGGTGAGTAAAGAGTACCGTGAGCGGAGCTTTAGCCTGGAATGGGGGTCAGGAAGAGGGAGAGTGGGAAGGGGCCGAGTCGCTGCACCATGGCCTCTGGTTTGTACTTGCCCTCTGGGCTGAAAGTTTCCAGTCTGCCCCTGCTTAGGACCATGACCTGGCATTAGCATTAGCATGCAGTAAAACCCCATCACAGCTATCAGTAGCTCTGGTGAAGACTGGTTAGTGTTTACTTTAGACTCATGCCTCGGGTGAGCCTCTATCACCCGCTAGCAGAATCTGCTTATGTATTTATCCTGCTGTTTTTTTGTGTGAGCTTTTCCACTGCTATAGCCACTGGCCTCTGAGCCTGCCCCTGATCGTGACATCTCCTATTGACTCCTAATGACACAGCGATTAGTCCTGTGTTGTTAAAACTGTAAACAAAGGATATTTTGCAAAGATCTCAAAGTGGAAGTTAGAAAATGAAGTCCTACTAGATTAATTTAGGCTGGCCCCTTTAATGAAAATAATAGTCACTCTCTTTTTTAGGCACTGTGCCGAATTTGTGGAGACTTATCAGCTGACAGCCTAAAGCCCCGTACACACGTACCGAATGTCGGCCGAACGATCGGCCGTCTTTTGTCCGGTGCTGTCCTGTCGGCTGAAAACTGCACATGAATTTTGTCGGCCAACAACAGCCGACTGCAGAAGTGATGTCATGTGATGGTTAACTTTCCATGTGATTTTTCTTTTCTGAGCATGCCCAGTCTTGCTAATCTGCTGTTTTATCGGCCGAATTCTGTACTGACTGGCGAACAATCGGCCGTTCTGGTGACGGCCAACAAAAAATTTATAGCCTGCACACCCGATTCTGTTCGGCGAAAAGTCGCTGTCGGTTGTCGGAAGCATCATACTAACAAGCCGACATTCGGCCGATCGTTCGGCGGCCGAAAATATTTACGGCCGACAATCGCTACGTGTACGGGGCTTTAAGATTTACTGCTGTGCAAGGGCTCTGTGCTTCAGCAAAATTGGCAGCCTCCAACAAAAATAAACAGGTTCAATGCTGGAGTCAATTTACAGCACACACTTTGGTAGCATAATTATTAGTGTGGAATGTATGTTCCTTGCTAAAGAACATTATTTTTTACAAGTTTTTTTTTCCAAAATCAAGTTTTTATGGGTTAAAGTTCTACCTTCGCATTATTAAGGAATAGGACGACTTGGATGGATTTGTATCAGAATTTCTGTAAATAAAGAGCATCATGTTTAATTGCTTTCTGCTCTGGACATTTTTGATATTAGGAGCATTATTCTGATGCTAGAACCAGGAAGTGGTGGAGAGTGTGGTTGTTCATTTTAGAGTGGACTGGGAATAGTGGTGTAGAATAGTCTGATTGTCATGCTGTCCTTGTAGATAAAGGACATGGGGCATTATGTTGGTGCCCACTGTGATGGCCTTGAATTTATGGGATATTCTTTCCCTGGTTTGGAGGATGAAAAGCTCCAGGTAGACAGACCAGCAGGCCACTGTTTGGTCCTGGAGTTTGAGCTCCCCCATGGATCAGAAGCAAGAGAAGAGTTTGCGGAAACAATTTCCGATATCCCTGGAGTCCTGAATTCAGGGAAACAGTTTCAAATAGTGTTACGCTGAAGTCTGCAGATGCACCAAATAATATCTCTTCTGCAGAAGATAGTTCACATGTAATGTTAAAACACTTTTCTATTAATAATTGGTTCAACCAAATAGTTGTTTAGTAAACCAGTAAAGAAGGTCTTACCACTTCTGTGTTACAGGGCATTAAAAAAAAAACAAAAAAACTTGTAGGTATAAAGTAGGGATCAACCGATTATCGGCAACACTGATATATCGGGGCCCGATATACACTTTCCCCGATATATCGGAATCGGCCCCTGGGGTTATCAATATTGCCGATATTTCGGGAAAGTGCCGTACCGGAGTGATTCCTGCAGCTAGAGGCATCACCCCGGTACCGGCGTCCATAGCGGACGGTCGGCTGTCTTGTAATGACAAACGATGCGGCTGAGAAGCCGCTCGGATGTCATTACAAGGAGCGGGAGGGGACGTCCCCACCCTCCCGTCGCCTTCCGCGGCTCGCCCAGGTCTCCCATCCCATCGGGAGACCCGGGCATCCTACCTGTACGGCCGCCGAAGGGAAGACCCGATCAAACCTGCATTCAGCTCTGATCAGGTCTACATGTAAAAAACCCGGAAGTGATGCCATGACATCACTTCCGGGTACTTGGCGCCAAATTAAAAAAAATGACAGCATTAAAAATACCCAAACTTGTCGTTTTGAATGCTTTTAAGTGCAGAGGAGGGGTTTGGGGTTTTTTAGACCCCCAGATCCCTCCACAAGAGTACCTGAGAAAAAAAAAAATTTTTTAAATGTCTGAAAATATCGATCAGTATCGGCCGATATTGATATCCGATGACCAAAATATCGGTATCGGCATTAAAAAAACGATATCGGTCGATCACTAGTATAAAGTGCAAGAACCTGACCTAGAGATCTCTCTACATACTGTACCTGCAACAGACTCCTACATCCTCCTGCTGGTCTGCTTTGGTAGGAAAACTTCTGTGATTCCTTACTTATTCCTGTCTCTTGGCCAGCGTGGCTACTATCATAATGATATGGCAATAGAAATGTGTGGGGCGAGGTTTAACCACAAGACTTGACGCTACCCAGTGAGTCAGAGTCTTGCACCTATCATTTGGTCAGGATAGTATCTCTTTAAATACTTCTTATAGACTCTTTTGGAAGATGGATATCATGAGAATAGAGGGTTTCTTTTCACATTTGATTGGAGCTACCCTCAATTAAGAGAATAATAGGGACCCATACCAGCCAATAAAATTTAAACCTGCCCTAAAAAACAAGACCTGGGGAATGAAAGTCTGTTTTCTCCGAGGGCAAACTAGTACTTACTACTTATGTGAAACACAGCTATAAATAAAGTGCATTATGTTTATTGACTACAGTGTCCTCATTAAAAGCCTCCAAGGTGATTAAATCGTTTTGCCCACTGGCACCATTCTGTAATACCCGTATAATTTATATTACATTACCTGCCCTTTGTGTATCATTATTTTCAGCCTATATAGCATCTGCAGTTGAATCTTGGGAATAATGAGAAATTTCTGCTGGAAAGCATTTGCCTTCTTTTTTCCATATTATCATCTTTGGAAAAAGCATTTGCAGAAAAAAAAAGACAATTAATTGGTTCCTCTGCCTAATCAGTAAACATTTTTCTGCTAATTAGGCACGTGGTTCCAACTGGACTTCTTTGATGTGTTGTCAGTGGAAACCAATTAATAAAATTAAACCAAATAATAAAATAAAATATTGTTTGATCATTGGAAGAAGCACCAATGAGAACTGATTACCAGGTCTAATTATGGTAGGGGTGGCAGGATGCAGGGGATATGTGTTAATGATCACAGGGGAGGAGTGTTCATTTTTATTCTGGGGTTAATGATATATTAATAATGAAAGTGGGGTAGAGGAAGCGTCCTAGATTCTCTCTTGCTGGAGCTTTTACATTTTCTGCCTTTTTTTAAAAGTGTTCGGCAGAGAATAGGCGCAGGTCATTGGTTGGTGCTGGCTCTGTATCCTTGAAAAGCATGTTATTTTTCAGCTTGACAGCAAAGGAGAGTAGCGTGTCTTTTGTGCATGAGGACTGTACACTTATAAAGGTGGCACATTTTATTAAAGTGAAAGCGCATCTTGTTCATAAAGAACAGGGTGTCAAACTCAATTTCATCGTGGGCTGCATCAGCATTATGGTTGCCCTCAAACACTTGTATCTGTAAGACTATATAAATGTTTCTTCTCTTTATCATATTAAATAATTGACTTTGCATTCGATTATTACTGGTTTTTAGTAATAACTAAGGATTTAGGCTGGGTTCACACATTTGTGAATTGGTTGCGGGTTTCCCCACATCCAATTCGCACGACAGGCAAGTATGACTAGCTCTCAATGGAGCCAGTTCACACAGGACTGGGATGGCTGCAGTCCGCACTAAAAAAAGGGTCCTGTGTGTCTTTGGATCGGATTCAGGTGCGAATTCCGGCAAATATTCGGACCTGATTCGCACCTGAACCTGTGAACAGGGACGCACCGGACCCCAGACACTAACCCACGGCTGCACATGTGTAAACCCCAGCTTAAGCTGTAAAGGACGGGTGCAGACTGGCACAGAGCCCACTCACACTCCTGTAGCAGATGATGCAAGTCTCAAAAGAAGGGTCACGCACCGCTAGTATCATCTACAAGAAACTTTATTGGAGACTACTCAGACATAACGTGGTTCTGCCATAATGTTCTGTCTGAGCAGTCTCCAATAAAGTTCATTGTGGAAGATACCAGCGGTGTGCGACCCTTCTTTTCAACTGGCATAAAATGTTATTATTCTCATAATAATTATAAGCAGATGTCTACAGGACCCCCAAGTTAACCCCTCCCCCCCTTACATCAGATGTCAGGAGCCCTTCCACCATCAGAAGTCAAACGTCCCCCACAGTTTCTTACATCACAGTGCACCCCCTGATCTTGTGCTGGCTGGTGGCAGAGCTAGGAATTAGAAAGTGCAGAATCTGAAGGAAGACCAAAGGAGCACTGGGGTCAGCTGAATGCTTAGACCAGGGAAGGCAGAGACTAAGGAGTACTGCCGCTGCACAGAGAGGGACAGGATCTGCTGGAGGAGTTCTTTCCTCCTCTTTATCAAAGCTGAAGAGGTGCTACAGCTGCAGGAGAGATGCAAGGTCAATCAAAGGCTGTGTGCTGGAGCCCCCATCCTCAGTCCCCAGGATTGCTTGGTGCTTTGGATTGAGGCGAGTACACACTATAGAACAGCCTTTCTCAACCTTTTCAACACAGAGGAACCCTTGGAAGAAATGTCTGGTCTCTGGGAACCCCTGCTAGAAATTAAAAATCTACAACTTACATTAGTGTGACAGTCAGTGGGAAGAATGCTCCTTACTCTTGTCATCATTGGGAAGAATTACCCCCTTACAGATAGCTAACTTATCTGAGACAGAAATTGCCCATTGCTCAAGGAACCCCTAGCAACCCCAGGTGGAACCCTAGAGTTCCACAGAACCCTGGTGGAGAAACCCTGCTATAGAAGGATACTCTTTGTTCATTTCAGAAGTTTACAACCAATCTAAATTATTATTTTTTTAATCTGCAGCTTTCATTAAAATAGCAGGTTATCAGGCACTTCCTGTTGTGGGGTGACAACGTTCTGTCTGCCTGTCTCAACCTGTGGTTTAGTCTGTTAGTAGGCCCTCGCTGCCCCACCTCTTGAAGTCCTGTAACTCCAATGACTTTACTTTAAATGCATTTATATGACATCTGAGCAGAAAAAAATATAGGGGCTTTTCTAAACTACATTAATAAAGATGCTAGCTTAAAAAAAACATTTAAAAAATGCCAGCTGCCTGTCTGTTATGCTGATCCAAAGACTCCAATATTTTTTTGTTGCAGACCTGGAACAATTATGCCAACAAGGAATCCTGACTTTTCCTTTGGTATCTCAAATTCCATCTTTGTCAGTGAAAACATTGAGGCCAGAGACAGCCAGGCAAACTGCATCAAAAAGATGTCCGCAATTGCAGCCTCAATACATAAAGCAGAAGTGAGGGAGAGGAAGGGATGGGGTCTATCCTATGATGGAGCATAACCACTTGATCTCTGGAAGATTTACCCCCCCCCCTTTCATGACCAGGCCATTTTTTGTGATACGGCACTGCGTTACTTTAACTGACAATTGCTACAGTCATGTAACACTGTACTCAAAATAAAATGTATATAATTGTTTTTCCCACAAATAGAACTTTCTTTTCTCTAGCGCTCATTGACAGACGTAGTCCTCGGTGATACACCACCTTCGGGTTATGTTGCCTCCACAGGAGCAGGACTAGACAGGAAATTAAAAAGCTCTGGCCACACCCTAGGGGCAGTCCCAGAGGGTATATCCTCTCTCTCTCTGCCTCAGCAAATCAGTTATTTTCTGTCTAGTTAGGAGTAAGGACCTAGATACCTTGCTGGGATCTTAGGTCCTGGCAAGAATTTTTTCTTAAAGGATTTTTAGACAGCTTTTTTTCTCCAGTGTTCCTGTGAGATCTTCAAGCAAGAAAGCTGAACTGGGCGACGGGCTGGATGTTGAGATCCGGTGGTCACCCCAGTACAGCCTACGAGCGCGTGCAGGCCATAGCTCCGCGCTGGGTCGGCCGCGACAAAGTCCCATTAAAGGACTGACCCCGCAAGTTAAACGTCTCGCTGAAACGCCAAAGACCATGAGTCACGGCGTCCATATCGGTCGACAGCCCTCCCGCCCCGGTGGAGAGGGGTACTGTCAGGAGTTGGTGCCCGCCTGGTTCCGGTATGGTGAGTAGTATGTTCCCCCTTTTCCCCTGATGGGTCTTGTGGTGAACGCGGGCCCCTCTCTGTATGGTAAGATAGTGTCCCCTCTATCCTATAAATGACACAGATCCTCCTACTTTGAGTGTGATTTTATGTGCAAAAGCCAGGAGGCTTGGTTTGGGAGCTAACAATCTAATTGTATACATGTTAAAAAGATTGTAATCAGTGGCATTCTGGGAATCTGACGGTGATAAGAATAAGCTACCTACCAGTCAGAAGCCACGGACATGTAGACTGCCTTCCTAATCAGATCTCCAGCTATTAGCAGGCCTCCCGAACGGCCATGCGGTCCGCCAGGGCCGGTACCGCCAACCACGCCAAATCCCCATGCAGAGAGAGTGTTGTGTGCCCTGCAGCACACCGCTATTCAGTACAGGCCGCCGCCATTTTTTTTGCTGGATCGCACGAGCCGCCATTTTGGCGTAGCCTCGTGTCTCCAGCATGGGGGCGGCCATGTTTGAGGTGATCCAAACACCTCGTGGAGCTAGGGGAGGCGCCGGAAGGCGTGCAGAGGGGCGGAGCCGCCTCCTTTCTTCCTGGGTAGCCAGCCAAAAGACTTCCTGTTTGTCAAGACAGCGCTGTAACCTGTTGCAGTTATACTCTGAGCATCAAGTGGTGAGCCTGGGGGTCTATCTCTCTCTCTCTCTCGATCGATAGGGATCCCTAGCAGGTAACACTAAGGGGCTTTTTGTGGCGCTGGGGGTCTGAAAAAAAAAAAAAAAAAACTTTTTTATTTTTGAATTATATTATCCAGGAAGTGACTGGAATTATCATGGACCCTGCCACACATATTCCCCCACCTGTTTCCCTCGAGGGGGCCACGGGACCCGCCGGTGCACAGAGTGTAGAGTCATTTACAGCAATTTTGGAGTCTATGGTGGCTCGGGTGGAGGCGGCCCCGCCTACCCCTATACTATCTGACACCTCTGACTCAGATTCAGAGATGGTCACTGCAGTTGCAGGTTCCTCTGCAAGGGCTGTTATCCCAGGTAAAGCCCCCTCAGACAGTGAGGAGGACGCTTCTTCTCCTGCTATAATTCAGGAAGAAGCATTGGTGGACGCACTAGTTGTGGCAGTGCAGGAAACCTTAAAACTTGAGGCTTTACCGGCAGAGGCAACTGAAACAGAGATTCCTTTTGGTACTAATAAGCCCATCAAAACGGTGAAGGTTTTTCCTGTACCTAAATGTTTCGGTAATCAGATTAAAGGAGAATGGGAGCATTCTAAACGTACCTTTACTATTTCCAAGCGTATTGCTAGACGCTATCCGTTTGAGGAATCCCTCATTAAGAAATGGACGGTACCACCAGTGGTGGATCCACCTATTTCCAGGCTGAATAAAGCCACGGTTATCCCAGTGGAGGACACTTCGTCCTTTAAGGATCCGGTGGATCGAAAGATAGAAGCAGAGTCCCGCACCATCTTCTCTCTGATAGGGTCAGCATTTAGACCAGTAATTGTTATTGGTCTAGTTTCCCAGACACTTACGGAATGGGCGAAAATGGTACGCCAAGACCTTAGGGGAAAAGATATTCCCCAGGAGACATCTGATTTAATGGAACAGATTATACAAGGGCTACAGTTTATCTGTGACGCAGCCTTGGACACTACTCCCTTATTAGGGCATGCATCTATGTCAGCGGTGATCCTCAGACGTGTGCTGTGGTTAAAATGCTGGTCAGCTGACCTAGGTTCCAAAAAGACCTTGACTAATCTCCCTTTTCAGGGGAATCGTCTATTTGGGGCCAACCTAGATGAAATCATTAAGGATGCCACTGGGGGCAAGAGCACTTTTTTGCCACAGGCTGCTAAAGCTAAGGGACCTCGCAACAAGCGAGGACCTTTCTTTACCGCCCATTAAGGGCGCCCGGCTGGTACTAGCGGGAAAGGCAAGACTCCTCCAGGAGGGTTCAAGAAGGGCTGGTCGGACAAGCAGAGGACCAACCCAGCCAAACCCGAAGCAAAGGAGTACACAGCCTGAAGGTGCGCCCCCACCCGGTTTCAGGGTGGGGGGACGTTTTCACCGGTATTCAGGACATTAGATCGAGCATCAACCACTACTACCGGTGCGATTCTTCCCTTCCAACATTTAAGTACTACAGGAAGCGGTAGTTACCGTTCCCTGAAGAGATCTTTTCCTTTACCTTTTCCTAAGATTAGTCCCTATACCTCACAGGAATCGGATCTGGTTGACCAGATAGGCCCAGTAGCCTCTAGTCGAGTGACTTCGGTCCCTGAGGTTCAACCAGAAAAGATCACCCTTCCTGATAACAATCAGGTATCTGATAAATGTGTGGGAACAGAAAACGATCAGACTTTCTCGGATGGTCGGGGCCAGATACCTCTAGGGACGCCTGGTTCAGATTCTATCAGCGCCAGTGGTCCTAGAAATTCTAGGCTGGCCTCCTCAAGCCGGCCTGGCCGACTTGGACATGCTAGTCGTAGACGTTCCGTGGGAACTTCGTCTCAGGGAGTGTCTGTGGTCTCAAGGACCAATTTACCATCATGCTTTACAGTCGCTGGGTTTAATGGCTTGGCCATTGAGACCCAAGTACTGAAGGACAGAGGTTTGTCTACTTCAGTCATTCCTACCCTTATTAAAGCAAGGAAAGCGACTTCCAGCAAAGTCTATTATCACACATGGAAGACTTATATCGCGTGGTGCGAATCTTTAGGATTTCCTCCACGTACCTATTCGGTGACTCGAATATTGGCTTTTTTGCAACAAGGGGTTGAGCAGAAGCTAGCCTTGAGCACCATCAAGGGTCAAGTTTCAGCATTAGCAATCTTCTTTCAGAAACCTTTAGCTACCAAGTCCTTGGTGCGGAATTTCATCCAGGGGGTGCGGCACCTGGCTCCTCCAGTCCGCGCGCCCTTACCGCCCTGGGATCTTAATTTGGTGTTGTCGGTTCTACAGAAACCTCCCTTTGAAAACATCAGGGAGATTCCCTTGCTTACTTTATCCCAGAAGGTGGCCTTCTTGGTGGCTATTACTTCTGCTCGCAGGGTGTCAGAACTGGCTGCATTATCATGCCAGTCCCCATACCTAGTGATTCATAGGGATAAGGTAGTACTTCATCCTAAGCCATCTTTTCTTCCTAAGGTGGTTTCAGATTTTCATCTGAATGAAGATATTGTACTACCTTCCTTGTGTCCTCAGCCCAAGCATCATCGGGAACATGCGTTGCATTCCTTAGATGTGGTTCAGGCAATCAGGGTATACCTGAAAGCTACGGAATCATTCCGTAAGACGGATTCACTTTTTGTGATCACGGATGGCCCCAGAAAGGGTTTGCCTGCATCTGCCGCGACCATTGCCAAATGGATTAGACAAACGGTGGTACAGGCTTATTCTATTAAGGGTCAGAGTCCTCCGTTCCCTGTTAGGGCGCACTCCACTCGAGCGCTCAGTACTTCCTGGGCCTTTCGCCATCAGGCGTCAGTGGTCCAGGTATGTAAGGCGGCCACCTGGTCGTCGGTACATACCTTTACAAAATTCTATAAAATTGATGTGACGGCATCGGCGGATGCCTCATTTGGCCGCAAGGTTTTGCAGGCCGCTATTTGAGGAGACCGGTGGTCTACCTCGAGGGTTTTTTTCTGTTTGAAAAAAAAAAAAAAAAAAAAAAAAAAGATTTTTTCTCTTTTTTGTTGAGTCTCATCATTAAGGATGAGCATTGTAAACTTCTAGTTGGCACCGGTTGGGCCTTCTAGATTTGGATTTGATTTCCATTTTCCCACCCCTCATTTGTGATACTGCTCTGGGACGTCCCGAAGGTGCTGTATCACCGAGGACTACGTCTGTCAATGAGTGCTAGAGAAAAATGGATTTTTGTAAAATCTTACCGTAAAATCCTTTTCTCTTAGCTCATTGACAGACGTAGTCCCCGCCCCTCTGTTTTTTGAGTTGGGTTGGGTTAAAATCTCTAAAGACTGCTTTTTCACATAACTGATTTGCTGAGGCAAAAAGAGAGAGGATATACCCTCTGGGACTGCCCCTAGGGTGTGGCCAGTGCTTTTTAATTTCCTGTCTAGTCCTGCTCCTGTGGAGGCAACATAACCCGAAGGTGGTGTATCACCGAGGACTACGTCTGTCAATGAGCTAAGAGAAAAGGATTTTACGGTAAGATTTTACAAAAATCCATTTTTGGCGGTATTTGATCACCATTTTTATTTTTTTTGCTCTATAAACAAAAAAAGACTGACAATTTTGAAAAGAAACCAATATATTTTACTTTCTGCTATAAAACATATTCAATGAAAACATTTAAAAAACCTAATTTCTTCATAAATTTAGGCCAGTATGTATTCTGCTACATATTTTTGGTAAAAAAAATCCCAAAAGGCGTATCTTGATTGGTTTGTGCAAAATCGTCAAAAACTATGGGCTATATACTGGAGTTTTTATTTATTTATTTATTATTTTATACTAGTAATGACAGCGATCAGCGACTGTAATATTCTGACTCTAGCTGAGAGTTTTGACACTTTTCGGGAACCAGTGACACTAATACAGTGATCAGTGCTAAATATATGAACTGTCACTGAACTAATGACACTGGCTGGAAAGGGGTCAAACATCTAAGGCGATCAAAGGGTTAATCGTATGCCTAACCAGTTTTTGTGTGTACTATGTGTGTTTCTTTTACTAAGGGAAGTGGTGGATTTTTTTCCGTGCGCTGCAGGGAAAGAAAATATATCGCTTCTGCCCTGTCAGAATGGAGATCTGCCTTGTTTACATAGGCAGAGCTCCATCCTGTGTGTTTTCCCCAACAATCAGCAGGTGCCAGTCAATGGACACACAGCAGAAGCGGCGCAACGGAGGCGCATGTCCCCTACACAAAAGTGCTGGATGACGTACTCCGAAGTGCTGGATGACGTACTCCGAAGTGCTGGATGACGTACTCCGAAGTGCTGGATCACGTACTCAGAAGTGCTGGATCACGTACTCAGAAGTGCTGGATCACGTACTCAGAAGTGCTGGATCACGTACTCAGAAGTGCTGGATCACGTACTCAGAAGTGCTGGATCATGTACTAGGTACGTGATCCAGCGCAGAAGAGCCCCTTTTCCAAGGTACATCCTTGTGATGTGGTCTGCAAGCGGCTAACATTGGTAACTTGAGCTACAGAGCTCTACAAACAGGTTTTTTCATCAAAGCAGATAAGGATGGCCCGTAAAACAGATGAAAATGTACCTAAAGCTCCATCTGCTGGTTAATAATGAGAATTTTAAATATTAGCTTGCAGAATTGCATATTTAATTGACAAAAAGGACAGAAGTTTATTTATTTTTTAGTCCTAACCATAAGGCCTCATGTACACTGCTACTTTTAAACGGACGTTTAGGAGCAGTTGGGTGTTTTTTCAGAAGCCCCTGAACCTTCCTCTATGTTATCTTATCTGTCCCTGTACACAGAGTCGTTTACAGTCATTTTGAGGCAGTTGAGTTCAGTGTCGTTTTTTGGTAAGCAATTATTTGCGTTCAGGATGTTCAGAATGTGTGTTTACCGGTGTTTCAAATGCAAAACGCGACCGAACGCGACCAAACGCGATCACCCGCGTTTAGCGTTTGCGTTTTTCCTGTTTAAAGGGGAATGATTTTTTTACCTCTACAAATGGATCTGAGCGCAAATGCCCGCTAAATGCCGCTAAACGCGACACAACGGATGTTTTAATGATGTCCGAAACAACTGTAAATTCCTTTTAAGTTCAATTAAAAATGATTGAGAGATACCAGGATTACCAGGACAAAATGGAATGACCAATGCTTCTTTATTCATTGCCTATCTGCCATAGACAAAATCATTCTAAAACTCAGCATTAGATTGATTGCCCTTTCCTCAGGCAAGTAAAGAGGTTTATTTAATGCCCATACTGCTTCAGCATCTAGCAAGAGCGAATTCCCTTTGTCACTGCTGATTTGTCTGATCTAAATCCCATTGTCTTGTAATGCTGCACAATTTCACTAATTAAAGATTTGAAAAGAGCAGTGATTTATGTTGAGCTGCACGATATTGCAAAGGTCACGCTATATCTGCCAGACTAGATAGGGGACCTTATTACTGGATACACATCGACAGGCCACAAAGTAAAAAGCTGTATCTTAATAGAGTGAAACGTCTGAACTGGAAGCATGGACTGTACTGTAACAACTTCTGTTAAAAGGATTTTTGACTTAGCCTTTCCTGTTATCCAGCTGCCCTAAGAACTGCTTGAATACAAGACCACATCTGGCAGGATTTTCATGCTATTGCTCATTGTAACTGAGCCCTTTTCTCAGTGTTTTGTTTCTGCTTGTTGTTGGGCAGGTGGATCACACAGAGCAAAGGGTTCTTTCTTGTTCTTCCTGACAAATGAGCATCAAAAAAAATCTCCCTGTGCATGATGTTACCTCTTACATACCAACATCCAATGGCTGATCACAATATGAGTTGCAGGTCAAAACATACTGCTGGTAACAATGGAACACAGGTTCTTTTTATGTAAATGAACATATATAAAATGCATATAAAAAAAAGGGTTTCAAAATATTTGTAACTAAGGTTGGAATTCCGTTTTCGGAAGGCAAAATGTCAAACAAGGTATAGAATTTAGACATTTTAGTAAGATAAACCAAAGATCTCCATGACTTTTTATCAAGTTCACTTTAACCCATTTAAATAATGGAGAAGTTACTCCAAACCCACCAGGTTATGAAAACCTTCCACCAGACCCCCCCCCCCCCAACAGTTCCAGATTCTCAGAGCATAGTTCAGCTGCCCATCTCTGTAATCAGCACAGAAGAACCCTTTCTTTTACACTTAACCTACCAAGAGACTGATCTGCTGATTACAGCCACCGTGTGGTGGCCTTTTTTAAAAAAAATGGGAGCCCAAAAATAAGATAGTTGACTTGAGCCCCTCTTTTAACCACTTGCCTACTGGGCACTTTTACCCAGAGGCGTAACTAGAACCTTTAGGGCCCCGGTGCAAGAAACCGTGATGGGCCCCCTGATACCCCCCTTTCCATCCAAGCCCTTTGTGCCCACTGGGGCATGCATCCAGTGCACTCTGTGACTGCAGTATCCTTTGGATAATTGCAGATCACAGTAAGGGGGCAATCACAGCAGCCCTTTACCATGTGATCAGGTGATCACATGTAAACAGACTTGCAATTTATCAGCAGCCCTTTCCTTCCACTTTGTGTCTGTCTGATGGAAGGTGAGGCATGAAATGGCAAGAATGTCAGTGCATTGTTTACACTGATAATCAGTACCCTGATCATCAGTGCAGCCTATCAGTCCCACCTATCAGTGCTCATCAATGCCACTTATTAGTGCTTAGAAATGCCGCCTATTTGTGCTCATCAATGCCGCCTGTCAGTGCTCATCAAGGCCGTCTATCAGTGCCAACTACCAGTGCTCATCAATGCTGCCTACCAGTGTCCATTAGTGCAATTCAGTGCTCAATGCCCATCAGTGCTCCTCAATCCCAGTTATCAGTGCCCATTAGTGCCTCCTATCACCCCTGCCTATCAGTGCTCATCAATGCCACCTGCCTCCTCAGCAGGGCTCTGAGCTGAGAGCATTTCTCTCATATAGCTCAGAGCTGGCATTGAGAGGTCCCCCTCCTACCTTCCTTCTCCCTCGTACGGATGGGTGTGGAGACAGCCAATCTGATCCTTTTCCCCCCACCTCTCTCCTCCAGTGTGCATTTAATGAAGTGTGAAGCTAATGAGTTCACACTTTCCGGGGGGTGCACACAGGAGGGGAGGGGTAGGGGGGAGAAGGATCAGATTGGCCGTCTCCTCTCTCATCCGTACGAGGCAGGAGGGGGAACTGTCAATGCCACCTCTGAGCTACTGTATATAAGAGAGACGCTCTCAGCTCAGAGCCCTGCGACAAACAACCCTTCTGGGACCCCCCCCCCCGACAGTGGCGGAACCCCAGAGCCTGGTCACAAGTGTGATTTTTCCGACCCTGGTAGTTCCGCTATTGCTTTTACCCCCTTCCTGACCAGGCCAATTTTCAGCTTTCAGCACTTTCACACTTTGAATGACAATCCCGCAGTCATGCAACACTTTACCCATATGACATTTTTATAATTTTTATCTCACAAATAGAGCTTTCTTTTGGTGGTATTTAATCACCACTGGTTTTTCTATTTTTTGCTAAACAAACTAAAAAGGATCAAAAATGTTGAAAAAAAACAAAACATTTTTTATAGTTTGTTATAACCTTTTTCAAACAGGTGGTTTTTCTCCTTCGCTGATGTGCGCTGATGAGGCTGCACTCATGGGCACTCATGAGGCGGCACTGATGGGCAGTGATGAGATGGCACTGGTGGTCACTCATAAGGGGACACTGATGAGGCTTCACTGATAGACGGCACTGATGGGTGATGATAGGCGGCACTCATGGGCAGATGATAGGCATCACTGGTGGGCACTATTGGAACTGCACTCATATTCAGGACACTGATAATCAGTGCCCTGATTATCAGTGCCAATGTCCCTTTAACACAAGCCAGTTATCAGCTCTCTTTTTCTCTCCTCATGTCAGCGTGAGGAAAGACAAGCCGGTAACCAGTTTGTGTTTACTTCCGTAATCAGCTGTCATTGGACACAGCTGATCACATAGTAAAGGATCTTTACCCCGATCTGTAATTGGCTAAGTCCGAAGGTAGTTTTCATGCTCTGAAGGAATAGCTGTTTGTTTCAGCACGTCCTGTGTAGACTGAATCCGAATGGGGGGTGTCAGTTGTTTAAGACAGAAAAGCTGTCTGTGAACTTTTTGAAAAGCTGTGGGAAAAGTTGTAGTGTCAGTATCCCTTTAAAAATAGTTTACCCTTGGAGAGTATTTCTCCAAAATGAAAATTCCTATTGCAGAGGATGCCCTAATTTCTGACTTGTATCTTAGTGCAGACTTCTAGAACAATCAGTGAGCCAATCACACAAGCATGAAATTACATTTCTGGGGGCATTCTTTACACTAATGGTGTACAAAACACTTCTAGGTCACCATATTGCATTGAATTCTACAGAAAATTACAGCTCTGCAGAATAAGGCCTCATGTACACTGGACGTTTCAGAAACCTTGAAAAGTTTGAAAACGGTAGAACTTGACAGCCAGTAAACTAATTTAAAAAAATCAGTTTGACCCCTTTTTTTGCCACATTTACCGCCGTTCATCCACGTTTTTGTTTGGAAGCGTTTTTGCAGATAACAGATTTTACGGATCCCAAAATGCATCCCATTGAAAACACCTATAAACGAAATGCTTATCGTGTTTAGATGCGTTTGCACGCTTTTACAAGCATTTGGCGTTTCAAATGCCAGTAAACTTCCGTCTGAATGCATTTCATTTTTTTGCTTTAAAAAAAATGCCACTAAACTCAACTTCCTCTAAACGACTTTGAATGTCTCAGTGTACATGGACAGATAAAATAGCATAGAGGAGAGTTCAGGGGCTGCTTAAAAAAAAACACCCAACTGCTCCTAAAGGTCCGTTTATCAGCAAAAGTGTACATGAGGCCTTATAGGAAAGGTAATTTTTTAAATAACTAAAAAATAAATTTACAACATGGCTTGTGCAGCAATTGTACATTCTTTTTTTTTTTGTGCTACATTTTTCACAAATTAGTTACCTTTTAATCAGTGGCGGCCCTTCCATTGGGGGCGCAGTGGCGCCGCCCCCCCATCCATGTGTCTGGCCCCCTAATCTACATGCAGGGCGCCATACGCATGGATTCCAATGTGTTTTTCTTTTTTTTTTTTGAAGCACGTGATTAGAGCCAGAGGCTCTAAGAGGCTTCAAAAAAGGGTGGGCTTGGGGCGCAGAGCACTGCGCCCCGAGCCCACTCAGTTGTGTGACAATACCGAATGAATATTCGCTATTGTCACACGGATCCTCCTCCTGGCCAATCAGGGTCCAGAGACCCGTTTCCTGATTGGCCAAAAGGAGAAGCCATTGGCCAAGGAGGAGGAGGAGGGAGGAGACGCAGGAGACCAAGGAGAAGCCGTCGCTGCTTTTAATTTTTACCAATGCAATTTAGATACCAGCATAACCACAGAAGATGTCTATAGTTTGATTTTTCCTTTACATACAGGGTAGCTAGGAACAGAACAGTTGCAAAAAAAAAAAAAAAAATCATAAGGATTTTATCATATTTTTGTATATAAAAACAGCAAATAAAAAAAGCTGGCTACAACTAGTGAGATTTTTGTGCAATCAAAATATGGAATTGAGGTTCAGTTACTAACAATGCTATTCACGTGTCACCTGACATGCCAAGACAATTTTTAAATTTTTCATTTAGGGTTTAATAAGACACATTGTTTTTTTTTTAATTATTCAGTGATCCAGGGCCACACCTCCACCAATTTTTAACCATACCCAAAAATTTATGGATACCTCTGCTCTATTAGAAGCTTCTAAGCATAGCTTGCCACCTTCTAAACTTACACAATCCTTCCCGCAGACATGCTGCTCGCTTACGCTGTCAATGAGATTGAAAATAATAAGCTTTATGGGGATACAAATCCAACACCAGCCAAAGACCTGTGCCCATCCTCTGCCGAGAATTTCAGATGACAGCCAATTAAAGATCTCTTGTGTGAGAGAATCTAGGACATCAACTCCACTCCAGTTCTATTTTAAATAAATCATAAGGAAGGAGTGATTAAGCCAGGAATTGAAGGAAACATTCCTTTGTAATCATCAACACACATATCGCAGATTTAGTGATTACTATGATAATTAGACAACGTAATTAGTTTTTACTGGAGCCAAATAATATTTATTGATTGGTATATAAAGAGAAGAGACTTAAAATGAAATTTAAGCATTGAGATGCATCTAGTGAGCACAGCCTGGAGCTGACCATGCATAGTTTATTTTTGTTCAGCTAACAGGCTGAATGAAAAAAAAAAAACCCGAAGATTCCTCCATCCACACAAATAAAGTGGATTTAGGAGACCCACCACTGGGACATTGTATTCTGACAAAGACTTTAAGTACAGTTGCAGTATTTGCTGCATATCATTAGCAGTTTGATGCCTGCAATTGCTCTTTAATGGTCTGCCTATGACACAAGGTTTTTTTTATGCTTGTGGGGACTATAGATACATAATAGAAGGGGGATTTTTTTTCAGATGGAATTCTCCTGTTTCCTGCACCATTTCCTCAGGTAGATAATAGCAGGAACAGTTGTGAATGGGATAGAAAAGGCTTAGCTTCATTGGAAGGTAATTGACATTAGGGGTGTTGAATGGAATTCCAAGTGCTGCCAGGCACCTCCTCAAGTGAACCCATAATCCAATTAAGATCCCCATACTCTCAAAGAAGAAAAGAAAAAAAATACTCTGGAATCCCACAGCAGCTAGTCAAATGACTAATTGCCTTGTACTTTGGTCATATAGCCTCTACTTATAGTTAGGATCAGCTAGTCTGAACCTTGACCTTCCCCTTCAGTCTAAATTGCATGACCACTGTGATCGCCAGTGATAAGTGGAGTAAAGATCTTACAATTTACACTCACTCTCCAGTTTATTAGGTATACCTGTTCAATTAGTTGGTAACACAAATTGCTAATCAGCCAATTACATAGCAGCAACTCAATGCATTTTGGCATCTGTGCGGTGAAGACGACTTGCTGAAGTTCAAACCGAGCATCAGAATGGGAAAGAAAGGGGATTTAAGGGACTTTGAATATGGCATGGTTGTTGGTGCCAAACCTTGCAGCAGATGGGCTACAGGAGCAGGAGACCACACTGGGTGCCACTCCTGTCAGCTAAGAACATGAAACTGAGGCTATAATTCGCACAGGCTCACCAAAATTGGACAATAGAAGATTGGAAAAAACGTTGCTTGGTCTGATGAGTCTCGGTTTCAGCTGCGGGATTCAGATGGTATGGTCAGAATTTGGTTTAAATAACATGAAAGCATGGATCCATCCTGCCTTGTACCAACGGTTCAGGCTGGTGGTGGTGTAATGGTGTGGGGAATATTTTCTCTGCACACTTTGGGCTCTTAGTACCAATTAGAAAAAAGAAGGAGGGTTGGGACTTTGAATGAGAAGAAATGCATAAAATAGGCCATACGTGAGGATCATATATTAAATTAGCAATGTTTATTGTAGCTGCCATGAAATAACCCCTGTAGCACATATATAAACAATGAAATGACATGATGAAAGATAGTAGCATCACCAAATTAGATCAAAATCAATGACAAAGGACATGATGGTAAAATGGAATACATTCCAATAAGTTGGTTGAACAGGTAGATAATTCATGGAAGTGGAATGTCATAAAAGATGAACTAGGTGTATTCAGTAAAATATTGGCATCATGATTGGCTCAACGCGTTTCGTAGACTATGTGCTACTTCCTCAAGAACGGATGCACAATAGAATATCTAAAAGGAACGTGCATCATAAATAACAAATAATAAACAGAATATAGTTGACTAAATCTGTATGTCTGGTAGTAGGACCAAAAAGGGGGAAAAAAGAAGAAAAAATCCCCACCTGGGAATATGGTCCATAATAATAATTTACCTCAAAGCCTGCATATTGCAATGTATGAATGCTGGTGGCCCAGGGCTATGGCAGCGTCCAAAACGTGGACTGTTCCACAGTGCATCGGCGCCACGCTTCCCGCGCCGCTGGTGTGACGTCATAATTTGGCGCCACCGCATCGGTGTGGAGTATCCATCGGCGTCTCTATGCACGTGGGTTTTGGTGCCACGCACCTGAGCGGCTTCAGCCACTCGTTGGATGACACCTCCCCTTGTGCAGAGCACCTCACGTCGCGTTGGGAGTCACCCTGGACTCACATTGGGGTGTGTAATTTATACAGCCCCTTTTTTTCCAGGACCACATTTTACACTCATGACTTTTTACTCATGGACTTTTTATTCATGGACACCAATGCTGGCAATGAGGTAATTCTGGTGGCTTCATGTCACCATTCCATTCTTATTCATTCGTGTCTTGTTCCTTCACTTCCTATCATCGTGGTACTTTAACCCATCTTTTAGGTACTTCCTCATCTACGCTGGGCGCTTTTTTACTTTTCGTATTTTTCACCCACATTCTCCATCCTGTTCTGTTGGTCACCCCATTCCCTTTTTCAATGGTATATATGTACTATCACTCTTGGTGCACACATATATCACACCGTTTCTTTTTTTCTCTCTTTTTTTTTTTGTCTCTTCTTTCTTGCATTTTTTTCCATTTCTCTTGGCACAAATAATGTCACTTTTCATATGCCTTCGGCACATTTTTATTTTTTATATTGTGAAATATTCACATGTACATACTTTCTTATTTTGCTCTTTCACCCCCAGAATCCTCACTGCCCTGTCCATTCTACTACTTCATCTATTTTTATGGCGATTTATATCCTTTGTTGGTCCCTGGACACATATGTGCCTCTGGGTTTTACTCCCTCAGTTCCCATCAGGATGTTTTGGATGCTGCCATAGCCCTGGGCCACCAGCATTCATACATTGCAATATGCAGGCTTTGAGGTAAATTATTATTATGGACCATATTCCCAGGTGGGGATTTTTTCTTCTTTTTTTCCTCCCCTTTGGTCCTACTACCAGACATACAGATTTAGTCAACTATATTCTGTTTATTATTTGTTATTTATAATGTACGTTCCTTTTAGATATTCTATTGTGCATCCGCTGTTGAGGAAGTAGCACATAGTCTACGAAACGCGTCAAGCCAATCATGATGCCAATATTTTACTGGGTACACCTAGTTCATCTTTTATGACATTCCACTTCAATGAATTATCTACCTGTTCAACCAACTTATTGTAATGTAATCCATTGTACCATCATGTTCTTTGTCATTGATTTTGATCTAATTTGGTGATGCTACTATCTTTCATCATGTCATTTCATTGTTTATATATGTGCTACAGGGGTTATTTCATGGCAACTACAATAAACGTTGCTAACGTAATATATGATCCTCACGTATGGCCTATTTTATGCATTTCTACTCATTCAAAGTCCCAACCCTCCTTCTTTTTTTCTCATTGAACCAGGGATGGAGACACCATTGGTGTCTCATTTAAAGTCCCAAAACCCTCCCCCTTATGCATCTTAGTACCAATTGAGCATTGTTTAAGTGCCAGAGCCTACCTGAGTATTGTTGCTGACCATGTCCATCCCTTTATGACTACAGTGTACCCATCTTCTGATGGCTCCTTCTAGCAGGATAATACACCATGTCACAAAGCTCAAATCATCTCACCACTGGTTTCTTCAACATAAAATGAGCTCACTGTACATCAGTGGCCTCCACAGTCACCAGATCTCAATCCAGTAGAGCACCTGTGGGATGTGGTGTAACTGGATATTTTCATTGTGGATGTGCAGCCGACAAATCTGCAGCAACTGTGTGATGCTATCATGTCACTATGGACCAAAATCTCTGAGGAATGTTTCAAACACCTTGTTGAATCTATGCCACAAAGACTTAAGGCAGTTAATTCTAAACTGAACCTATACCATTGACAATCGGTCTCACTGGTGGATTAATAGAATCTTTATGGATCTTCGGTAAAGTTTAAATAGTTGGTATGCAGCTAAAATTAGGTACAATATATCTTTTTTCCTTTTTAGTAATCACTCTCACATCATACCCAATATTCAATCAAACTTTTAAGCTCCCTGCAGTAGCTAATAGTAGGATCTTTATCAAGTAATGTAAATGTTTTATTATCTGCCAACATCTCTGATAATTGGGAGTAATAAAACTGCTTATCAAGCGATACCACACCCCCTCCCTTGTCTTCAGGGCGAATTATAATGCCATTTCTTTTCTCAAGCATTTCGATACTATCCTGTATATATCTAGGGTTAGTATTCTTTTTAGGTGTTAAGCCTTCCAGATCTGTCAAGACCAGATGCTTAAATACCTCTATATGGTGATTGGAGGTAGGAGGTGGATTAAACAAGGATCTGTGTTTTAGGCCACTGCCAACACCCATAGACCTGGTATCCACTCGATTGGCAGTATTAATCCCTCTATCTAAAAAGTATTTTTTCATATTAACTTTCCTTATATACTTGTGTATGTCAATATACACATTCAATTTATTGATGAGTTTTTTTTTAAAGTACATTTTTAACCTGCATTAAAATTATTATTCTCCCTGCCCTACATCCTCTTCCTCCCCTCTCTTTGAGAGTTTCATTGGAGGGTACGGTCTTTCCTATTGGGGAGGGGGGCGGGCGCCACCATCCCTGATCTCTGGGGGGTTGGTATATCTGGGGTGGTTGCCCTCTCCAGAGTCTGCCCCCCTCGACCCCTGAAAGTTTGTTATCTGAAGGGGAAGGACCTCACGAGGCGTGGTGACTGGGTCATTTGGTTTAATCACCCTGATTATCTCCAGACAACAAAGTGGCATCACCATCTATATTAATAGCACTAATCACTTGGTGGAATTTCTTGGACTGTTTTAGGCGTTGAGTGCTGCTAGTGCTGGGTTAATCATTTATGTTTTTTCAGCATTGATCATTAAATATTTGTACTTTTATAGTAGCGGCTGTATGTACACTTATATCTGAACTTAATTTTTTGTTTTGAAACACGTGTGCTGGGTTGGGTTATTACTGTGCCCCTCTGCACAAAGCCAGCTCGAAAAAGTAATGGTTTGATGAGTTTGGTGTGGAGGAGCTCAAATGGCCTTCACTGAGCCCTGACCTCATTCTCAGTGAAAACCTTTGGGATGAATTGGATTGCCGATTGTGATTTTGGTCCTCTGGTCCAACATCTAATACCTGACCTCACAAATGTTCTTTTAGCAGAATTGACAACTTTCCCACAGGCACACTCCAACATCTTATGAAAAGCTTTGTCAGAAGAGTAGGGACTGTTAAAGCCCATAGAGTGGACAACTCCAAATAAGTAATATCTAAATCCAAACACAAAAATGTATATATTGCAGATTACCAGTTCTTGATGTGGTGGTGGCTGCATCCTTTTGGTTTTTTTATTAATGCTCAATACATTTTCGAGAAGAACAGATAATATCTGTTGATCTTCATACTTTCAGTGGGATGAACTTCAAGCATAAAACAATCATATTATATTTCTGTAGACTTCTAATCGCCCACTCCCATGTAACAGAGATGAATATTGGCAGTTTGAAGTCATGCCTGTCATTAAACCCAGACTATGAAAAACGCTCATTACCTGCTATTTATGAGTGTACATTATCACAAAGCCACTAAAATATTTGTTTTGTGTAGAAGGAAATATACCTGGTTGATCCTGCCTTCAGCTGTCCCTCCCATCCTCCCATCTTCTATGTGTCCCCACTGCAGCCTGAGATTGTGTAGACCAGCTGGTGTCCTCTACTGAGAATACTCAATTTCAGTTCCCTTCTAAGCTCTTCATTTCCTCTTTTTTCTTATCTGTGCAGCCGACATGACTATAGAGCCACACATGTGGGCGTATAAACAGTGAGACTTCTCTCCCTCCTCCTCCATGTCTTCCTTCCTATTATTAAACACTATAGTGACAGAATATAGTATGCTGATTTATTACATTACAAAAAAATCACAAAAAGCTTTGTTTTAATTTAAATCGGTATTATTTTCATCAAATATAATTGCTAAAACCTGTAAAGTAAAAAAAGAGCCTTGGATGCAGATGCTGTCTGAACAAAATGAAAACTAGTGTCAATTATCTTTGACTCTGCTTACACCATATAATACACATTTGATGTTCAGAAAAGGTTATAACCACTTAAGCCCCGGAGGATTTGGCTGCTAAAAGACCAGGGGGTATTTTGCGATTCGGCACTGCGTGATTTTAACGGACAATTGCGCGGTCGTGCGACGCTGTACCTAAACGAATTTGACGTCCTTTTTTTCCCACAAACAGAGCTTTCTTTTGGTGGTATTTGATCACCTGTGCGATTTTTTGATCACGCGCTATAAACAAAAAAAGAGCGTCAATTTTGCAAAAATAGCAATATTTTTGCAAAATACCCCCCCCAAAAAAAAGTAAAAATCAAAATGTTTTAACATTTTCGGCCAATTTGTTTTATGCTACACATGTTTGGTAAAAAAAATTGCAAAAAGCGTATTTTGATTGGTTTGCGCAAAAGTTATCTCGTTTACTAACAAAGGGAAAGATTTTTGTTGTTTTTTTTAACACGTAATGGCGGCGATCTGCGATTTTTTTTGCGGTACTGCGACATTGGGGCGGACAGATCGGACCCTTGACTGACATTTTTGACACTTTTGGGGTTACCAGTGACATTTCTACAGTAATCAGTGCTATATATATGCACTGTTACTGTAAAATTACACTGGCAGTGAAGGGGTTAACTTTATTTGAGAGGGAGGGGCTGTGTGTGTCCCTAGGGGCGTGATTCTAACTGTGATTGGCTGTGGCTTGAGCTGTAGGAACACTGATCAACGGTCCTACATAGTAGAACCGTATGATCAGTGTTTCTACACAGGGGAGAATGACAGGCAGCTTGTTTACACAAGCTGCCTGCCTTTCTCCCTCTCCCCCGACGATCGCAGAGTGAGCGGCGGACATCGGGTCCGCCGGTCACACGCGCGGGGGGTCCGTGACTGAGCGGGAGCGTGCCGCCGGCGGCGCGCGCTCGCTCCCCAGAGCCTCACAGGCTAGTGACGTATATATACGTCACTTTGCCTGTGAGGGGCTGACCGCCACAGTATATCTACTTGCGGCGGTCGGCAAGCGGTTAAAGGGAGCTTTTTTTTTTTTTTTAATTTATGATCTAATTTGAATTGCTCTTCTGAAACAGTTTTTTTAGTCATGTGACCGGCACAGCACCAATCAGGGCTGACCAGACACAGACTCACACTGTACAGGGCATACATCAGCAGAGTAATAGAAGTTCCTCCCAAAGATCTTTCCCTGCAGATGCCAAAGAACAGGAACAGGGAAAGATTGTGTGACCACACAACAGTGCTGCAGGAATAAGGTATTTAAAGGAAAAAAAAAAATACAGTGGCATGATATATATGATTTATGTAAATTAATTTTGTTAATAACACTTCTCTGTTTAGTATCACTTTAACCACTTTACCACTGCTCACAGTAATATTACTGCGGCAGAGTGGCTCGTTATCGTCTGACGACGTAGTACTACGTCGTCAGACACTCCCCCTTCTGGGCGGCGCTTGCGTGCCGCCGGAGGCTCGCTCCCGCTGTTTTCATTCACAGCGGGAGTCGGGCCAGGGGAGGAGCAGCGGCGATCGCCGCTGCTCTTACCCGATCGTCGGGGATCGAGTCTGGAGATCCGCCCGCCTGTGTGTAAACACAGCGGGCGGATCTCCATAGTGACAGGGAGTGACAGATCGGACTGTTCAGCATAGCTGGACATCCGATCTGTCCATGACTCACTCAGTCACCTCCCCCCCTACACGTCAGTAAGCACCAGGCATACATTAACCCCTCCCTCTCCAATAAAATTAACCCCTTCCCTGCCAGTGTCATTTTTACAGTAACAGTGCATATATATAGCACTGATTACTGCAGTAATGTCACTGGTACCCCCAAAAGTGTCAAAAATGTCAGTCAAGGGTCCGATCTGTCCGCCGCAATGTCGCAGTCCCGCAAAAAAAATCGCAGATCGCCGCCATTACGCGTTAAAAAAAAACACCAAAAATGACAGAAATCTTTCCCTTTGTTAGTAAACGCAATAACTTTTGCGCAAACCAATCAAAATACGCTTATTGCGATTTTTTTTACCAAACATAGGTAGCAGAAAACAAATTGGCCAAAAATTTTTAAAAAAATTGGTTTTTACATCTTTTTTGGGGGGAATTTCATATAAAAAAATGTTAAAAATATTGTTATTTTTTCAAAATAAACGCTCTTTTTTTGTTTATAGCGCAAAAAGTAAAAATCGCACAGGTGATCAAATACCACCAAAAGAAAGCTCTCTTTGTGGGAAAAAAAGGACGTAAATTTCGTTTGGGTACGGCGTCGCACGACCGCGCAATTCTCAGTTGAATTCGCTCAGCGCCGAATCGCAAAAAGTGGCCTGGACGGAAGACAGCAAAATCCTCCGGTGGTAAAGTGGTTAATGATCACAATAGTTGCCCCTATAGATAGAATGGTGAAAAATAGTGTAGACATGAAGGGATAGAAAGTACTGTATTCTCAGGATCACCAGGTAAAAATAAATCTTAAAAAAACACGGAAAAAAAAAGAAAAAAAAAAAAAGAAAACGAATGCAGTTACAAACTGCATCTAAGAACTGATACACTGCAATATTTGACATTTTTTGGTTTAGGGGGTTTAGATCCCCATTTCTACTTTTGGTTTTGGAATAGGATATCCAACAAGCTCATATAGATCTGGTGGTCAAATGTCTACAAGCATTGGACCATACAGTATACTGTATTTTTAAAATTGGCTTGCTTATTGTAGAAATACTTTGGAGCCAAATATTCTTTTTCAGTGAAATCAATATCTTGCTGTTAGGAAAATTGAGGCATTTTAGTTTCCTTTTCTTTGACCAGATTGCAGAAAGCATTTTTGAAAGTATGATTCTGCACTTTTCTCTGCTTTACGTATTGTACAGAGAGCATGTGGGATTAGAGTACAATTAGGGAGCAGAGAGTGCTGCCAACTCTTCATTTGGTATAATTCAGAATGACAGGGACACTCCGTCAGCAGTGACACAGCATAATGTCATGTTTCATTTCAAATCGTGACATGCTTGTGGCAGGGGGAATTATTGTGTATTAGGCACAATCCTTGGTTCCCATCATTTTAATCATTTGAAGTGACTCCCCAGACTGCTCAATAATACACGACACACTTTGGCCCTTCTGCCTTTACTTATTTTGTTAATAACTTTGATGTCATTTGGGGTAGAGCTTATTTCAAGTGATTGATTGTCACATGATATCAAAGTGCTGAGGATGCAAAGGCCTGTTTTATTATTATTGTCTATAGCAGCTGTACAGTATCAGAGGGGTGAACAGCCGGCTCAGACACAGTCCAGTGAAATTAAATATGCTTTTATTCAGCAAAAGGCAAAACAAACAGAAGAAAAAACTTGTCTTGTAACACAAATCCACAGAAGGGTAAAACACAGTCTTTGCAGCAAGCAGGCTTAAAGGCAACTCTAAAGCCCCGTACACACGCAACGATTATCGGCCGACCGATCGTCCGTCTTTTGTCCAGAGTTGTGTTTTGTTGGTTGGAATATGCCTAGACTGCACACGAATTTTCTCGCCCAACAAAATTCTACTTCAGAAGTGATGTCATGTGTTGGTTTGCTTTCTTTGTGTTCTTTCTTCACTGAGCATGCCCAGACTTGCTCATCAGATTTTTCCCTGTCGAAATCTGTACTGACTGCACGAAAATCCGCCGTTGTGTTGACGGCCAACAAAAATGTTATAGTCTGCACACCAGATTTTTTTCGGCCGAAAAGTCGGAGTTGGTTGTCGGAAGCATCATACTAACAAGCCGAAAATCGGCAGATCGGTCGTCGGACGAAAATTCCCTGCCAATTTTCGACACGTGTGTATGGGGCTTAAGACAGCTCTAACCAGAGCTGCAGTCTCTCAAAAGGCTTGGCTCACCCAGTACAGGTCACAGACAACAATGGCGCTTCCCTCTCAGCGTGCTGGTGTCTCTTCACTCCTAGCAAACAGCTCCACTCTCACTTTCAGACCAGCTGCTTAATAAGCAGGTCTGAAAGGGAAGTACCTGCCCTCTATAATTAACCCTCTCTTCAGCCTGTCCCAGGCTGACTCTCTACACAGCCTTTCTCAACCATTTTTCCAAAGGGACGCTAAAAAATGATATTTATTGGCAAGCATTCTCTTACTTTGATGGTAAGTAGGAACAATGCTCCTTCCATTGATGGTCAGTGGAAAGAATGTTTTTTTTTTATCATTGATGGCCAGTAGGAAGAATGCTCCTTACATTGGTGGTCAGTATGAAGAATGCTCTTTACATTGGTGGTCAGTGGGAGGAATGCTCCTTACATTGGTGGTCAATGGGAAGAATGCTTCTTACATTGGGGATCAGTGGGAAGAATGTTCCTTACATTGGTGGTCGGTGGGAAGAATGTTTCTTACATTGGTGATCAGTGGGAAGAATGTTCCTTACTTTGGTGGTCGGTGGGAAGAATGGTCCTTAAATTGGTGGTCAGTGTGAAGAATGCTCCTTACATTGGTGGTCAGTGGGAAGAATGATCCTTAAATTGGGAGTCAGTGGGAAGAATGCTCCTTACATTAGTGCTCAGTGGGAGGAATGCTCCTTTCATTAGTGCTCAGTGGGAAGAATACTCCTTACATTAGTGCTCAGTGTGAAGAATGCTCCTTACATTAGTGCTCAGTGTGAAGAATGCTCCTTACATTAGTGCTCAGTGGGAAGAATGCTCCTTACATTAGTGCTCAGTGGGAAGAATGCTCCTTACATTAGTGCTCAGTGGGAGGAATGCTCCTTAAATTGGTGGTCAGTGTGAAGAATGCTCCTTACATTGGTGGTCAGTGGGAAGAATGTTCCCTACGTTGGGGGTCAGTGGGATAAATGTTCCTTACATTCGAGATCAGTGGGAAGAATGTTCCTTACATTAGAGATCAGTGGGATAAATGTTCCTTACATTAGAGATCAGTGGGATAAATGCTCCTTACATTAGAGATCAGTGGGAAGAATACTCCATAATTCGATAGGCAGTAGGAAGAATGCTCCTTACATTGATAGGCAGTGGGAAGAATGCTCCTTAAATTGATAGGCAGTGGGAAGAATGCTCCTTACATTAGTGATCAGAGGGAAGAATGCTCATTAACTTAGAGCTCAGTGGGAGTAATACTCCTTACATTGGTGGTCAGTGGGAGGAATGCTCCTTACATTGGTGGTCAGTGTGAAGAATGCTCCTTACATTGGTGGTCAGTGAGTGGGAAGAATGCTCCTTACATTGGTGGTCAGTGAGTGGGAAGAATGCTCCTTACATTGGTGGTCAGTGAGTGGGAAGAATGCTCCTTACATTGGTGGTCAGTGGGAAGAATGCTCCTTACATTGATTGTCAGTAGGAAGAATACCTTTCTTACAGTGGTGGTCAAAAGGCTACCCTTACACACAGCTAAAGAGATCATTGGTATAATGCTGGTGACTCTACCAAGTGATGTTGAACCCAGAACCTTACCATCAGATGGGAGATCACCACAGCTCAAGGAACCTCTATCAATCTGTGGAGTAACTCTAGGGTTCCATGGAGCCAGGTTGAGAATGGCTGTTCTTTATTGTTTTTAGGCACCCTTATAAGATGTGATCATCGTATTTTTGGTAAATTAACTAATGTTAATTACATGCACACACTATCGATGAAGAGTGGGTATTAAAACATACTTGACAGTGCTTTTTAAATGATTTCAATTGTATTTAAAACACCTAGGAATCTTCCCAATGATAGGAACGCTATACATAGACCTTTATTTTTTTCTTTGACCCAAGCTAAGGCCTGCCTCCACCAGGACTCAGTGTGCTCTTTCCATTAAATAATCAAATGCAAAGGCTTCTATTGGTGCAGGAGACCCTGGCATCTTATTGTTTAATTAGTTGCAAAAGAATTGGAGGTATATATTGCATTTGGACTCTTTGGCTTCAGCAACATATGTGGCCTATACACTTAATTAATTTGACAGGTGTACTTTAAACTACCCTTTTATATTGTGTTTTTTTTTTTTTATTGATGAGAGGAAATTAGAGCACCAGAAGGAAATTAAAGAAAATGGGGAGAACCTAGAACGTCCTTGCAGATAATCTTCTGATAGGTATTAACTCTAAATTGAAGCCTACCTATAGCTAGGACCTTTTCTTGATTGTGACTTGCATAAAGGAAGGATTTAACCTCCATCAGTATTTAATTAGTGCCTGTGTCAATGGTGAAATTCTCCTTAAAGTGGTAGTAAAGTGTCACAAAAAAAAAAAAAAGAAAACCTTTCCCCCTGCAAGTTTTTTTTTTATGTTTTTACTTAATTAATTTTTATTACCAGACTTTTATTTTCCATTAACAAAAAAAAATTCACGCAAAAAGATAAAAACAGTCAATTATTTTCTACATGCAATCCCCCCCCCCCCCCAAAAAAAAAGTACTAACCACGCCCCTAAAGACACTATTACCAATAGTATAAAATCAGACATTTTATATATTCTCATTTCTAGGTGCTAGTCCTGGGAATTCAACTCCTAATTTCCATATCTTTTCAAATCTATTTGCACATCCCCTCCTTATATAGGCCGATTTTTCTCTTATTACCATGCTATTAACCATTCTCATCCAAATTACTTTAGATGGTGGCAGAGATTCTATTCATTTGCGGGCAATGAATTTCCTACCTTGATAAAGACATCTCAATACTGCTGTCTGTATAGGTAGGGGTTCCACATGATATTCCATGTACCCCAACAACATAATATAGTATCCATTCATAAAGTTATTTTGCAAATACTGAACTCATTGTACCTACCACCTCTTCCCAACATCTATACAATTTGGGACACGTCCAGAGCATGTGAATCAAGTCTCCAGATGAACCCCCATACCTAAGACACGATGCATCTGGGCGTCTCCCAAATAGAAATAGTCTTTCTGATATATAGTATGCCCTATGGATGATATAAGGGCTGTGTCAATTTCTGGGCTGCTGATAAGGATATTGAATCTACTGATTTTGGTATACAACTCCACTGAACATCTTTTATCTCCCCCCACATCTTTTTCCCATTTTACTCTACATGGAAGTTGTAAATTATTTTCTAATGCTATTAAATGTATATTCGTATACAGCTTTGATATCAATCCTTTTAAAGATGTGGCGTCTACCAATGTTTTTAATAAGGGGGCTTTAATCCATTCCAACCCTACATCCTTAAACTGGACTGACATTGTGTGTCTTATCTGCAAGTCAATATCATAATGTGCTGGTATGTACCGCATACTAGCATTTTATGAGAGACTTATCTTAAAACAAAGCCCTCCAGCGGAGTGCTGTCACTGCTGACAGGTCTTCCATCTTCACCTGGTCTTCCTTATGGGTTTGTGGGCTTCGATCATTCGAAGCGGGGAGCCACTCATACACATGGGAGCCACAACTGTGGCACAGCGCTCTGAATGCTGTCCCGTTAGAGCACAGTGCACAATCCCGGTGACATCACTTGATGCAGAAATAGTAAATATCTCTTAAACAGTGCCCATTTAGGAGATATCCTTTGTATGTACAGGTAAACTTTATTATAAGCTTACCTGTAGATACAAGTGTGCAAGCAATGTTTACTGCCACTTTAAAGACCATAACCAAGACAGGATGTAAGGGGAAATCTTGTGGACACAGAAAAGATATGCATATATTTTGTAATAAAATGGTTAAGTGTTAGAAACACTTTTTATTCTTTTCTCTGTCTCCATTGGAGCTAGATATCCTCATTTCCTATCCTAGAAAATAAAACAGGAAGTGAGATGAGATCTCTCAAAATGTAGCCTGACTGCTGTCATTGAAACAGGTGCCTCCTCTTTTTTTGGAAATTCACCCACTCCTTCACATCTACTGACCATCCGACTGTGTCACTGTTGAGAACATTTTCTGCCACTGCCTATGCTGGTGACTAGTGTCAATGAGAGGAGTGAGGATACATTTCTCTAATGGGTACCCAGACAGAACAATCTGACAGTGGTTCTGAACATTCTGGTTCTATTTAAAGTAAAAAAGAAAATAGTTAAATGTTTTCCATGGAGTTGGATTTTAAAGGACCAATAAAAGCAAATGTTACATGCTGATCATTATAAGTAAACTTTTAAAGTGGTGGTAATCTCTATTTTTTTATTTTTACCCACAGGTAAGCTTATAATAAAGCTTACCTGTAGGTAAATGAATATCTTCTCATCTAGTGAGCAGCAGCCGGTGACGTCGCTGGTGCAAGTGCTCTAAAAAAACGGCATTTCTGTGCCGTTCCTTCAGAGCTCTGTGCCGCTAGAGTGACGTCATCGTGAGCCGGCCATTCAAACGGCCGTAGCCCGTGAATCTGGAAGGAAGAATGGGTGCAACGGTGACAGCACACTGCTGGAGGGCTTCATTTCAAGGTAAGTCTTGCATACTAGCACATTATGCCTTTACCTTGCAGGGGCAAATCTTTTTTTCTTTTTTTTTTTTTTACTACTGCTTAAAAGCCCAATTGACCTCCAGTTTAATTGAACCAAATACATTACAGGAGTATCAAAACAAAAGTTGTGCAATTACTTTATATTAATTTGAAAATCAGCCACAGCCAAAGTAGAAAAGCCTGTGTCCTGCCAGCATTCTGCAGAGAGGGGCACTTGGTCTCTGTAGGTGAATAGTGATCTCATTGCACATAACTGACATATTGAGTTAGAGCCAGAGCTCTGCGATTAGCGGCAAGCATGACCTTTGCTGATTTGCAGAGTTATAGGTGTAGCAGGCGTGTCAGACTTCTCCAGTGGGACTGCTGCTTTTCCACAGAGCAAAGGTCCTTCTCCACAGCTGCTGGCGTTTGTACTTAGACTGTGTCTGTTTTAGAAAGAAAACAAACTGTAAGACTATGTACACCTTTTTGTTTTGATGCACTCAAAATGCATTTAGCTCAAATGGGCTTTAAAACAAAAGTAGCATAATAGGCAATGAATTGTCATCAAAGCTGACATTCAGTCTTGTTCTTCAATCAGTTTGGGGCCTCCTGTCGCGAATATAGGCCGAACCTACAAAATTGAGCTGGACAGCAAAGACAAATAAAGGTCATATGTAGCCAAGAAATGAATAGGAACCTAGTGGACTTTACTGGTACCAGAGAAGGACGGTGACAACAATATGGATAAAAAATAAATGTTATTACAAATCCATAAAAACATAAAAAAAACATAGAAAAATGCTTGGTTTGGCCAATACAGATATAAATGCTAGAGCTGCTTATTTTTGCATAATGTATTGCTAGAGCTCAACGCGTTTCACAAACATTGCTTCTTCAGGACCTCTTAGTCTTTGCAGCAAAAAGCATTAGCCTATCTATGAAGCAAAAAGCATCATAATCAATAATATATACATGACAGGTGACAATAGGCATGGTAAAGTATTGCATTCATCGAATACACTTACATGCCTATACCAGAGCCCAGTTATAGATGGTGATATGATATTAGGATAGAGTTCTGTAATTAGTTGCTGAGTATGTTATTTTGCTGTCAAATCATATGGTGCAAAGTATTTCTATGGTAATAAAAGAAGGCATATATCTATATTATAGCTAAAATAGGTAGCTCCCAACTAAATATCTCTCTTACTTATTTGCTGTTTCCTGGAAAAACATCAAAGAAAGATACAGTCTGTTGTCAAATCTAGATACCCACTGTATATTATTGATAGCAGCCTGGTATAAGGAAATGAAACAATATATAAAAGTAAAACTATTCAGTTTAGTGACACCCAGAATCACACTCCAAATGAAACCTTAAACCAGTCAATTATATTAATATAGCAAGCAAAAAACACTTACCCATATTAATACGTATAATATGCGTCAGATGGTATAATAGGACCCATTTATAATGCACACTACCCATCAACAATATCAATAAAAACACAATGTAGAACCAACAGCATCCACCTCACCATATAATCTTAAACCAGTATTGTTTGACTCACCCTCAACCCAGCAGCAGCCGTGTATTACCATCTACACCCAACCTATGCAACTCACCCTTATTTAAAGCCCATTTTGGCGCTAAAATTATGTAATTGCTCTACATC
The DNA here is from genome assembly GCF_965119305.1 of Pelophylax lessonae. Lineage (NCBI taxonomy): Eukaryota > Metazoa > Chordata > Amphibia > Anura > Ranidae > Pelophylax > Pelophylax lessonae. Next base: position 262,688,782 of record NC_138775.1, on the reverse strand, counting down.
TAGAGACAATCAATATACAAACATCACCTGTGTCTAACACGTTCCATTATTCATCCATATAGTAGGCAGATGGGTGTGTGTACTCTCTCCCATATAACCACCCACCACCACGAGGGCGTCCAATCAAGCCGCATAGTAGATGGGAGAGCATATGTATCCCCTTACATATCACTGCCTGCCGATGAGACTGCCTCCACTCGAACATCAGTCCCCCCTGTCAATGTCTGTAAGTGGCCCGCACGAGGATAACCGCGCACGTGCAAGCAGCCACAGCACAGAGGAGATAGGAGGAGACTGGGCCTGGGTATCTCACACTCTTGAGCATTCAGTATACATGATCCAAAACATCACAATTGCCTGGGCTAACCACCAGCACAGGGCCAGCGTGGCCAAAGAACCACCACAGAAAAAAAAATGAGACAATACAAAGCATCCCACGCAAGCTCCAATAAGGTCAGATTTATTAATATACAGTATCTCACATCTGTACATACAGTATCTCACAAAAGTGAGTACACCCCTCACATTTTTGTAAATATTTTATTATATCTTTTCATATGACAACACTGAAGAAATTACACTTTGCTTCAATGTAAAGTAGTGAGTGTACAGCTTGTATAACAGTGTAAATTTGCTGTCCCCTCAAAACAACTCAACAGCCATTAATATCTAAACCAATGGCAACAAAAGTGAGTACACCCCTCAGTGAAAATGTCCAAATTGGGCCCAAAGTGTCAAAATTTTGTGTGGCCCCCATTATTTTGCAGCACTGCCTTAACACTCTTGGGCATGGAGTTTACCAGAGCTTCACAGGTTGCCACTGGAGTCCTCTTCAAACGTTCATGACGACATCACTGTGCTGGTGGATGTTAGAGACCTTGCGCTCCTCCACCTACTGTTTGAGGGTACCCCACAGATGCTAAATAGGTCTAGAGACATGCTCGGCCGGGCCATCACCTTTACCCTCAGCTTCTTTAGCAAGGCAGTGGTTGTCTTGGAGGTGTGTTTGAGGTTATCTTGTTGGAATACTGCCCTGCGGCCCAGTCTCCAAAGAGAGGGGATCATGCTCTGCTTCAGTATGTCCCAGTAAATGTTGGCATTCATGGTTCCCTCAATGAACTGTAGCTTCCCAGTGCCGGCAGCACTCATGCAGCCCCAGACCATGACACTCCCACCACCATGCTTGACTGTAGGCAAGACACATTTGTCTGTGTACTCCTCACCTGGTTGCTGCCACACATGCTTGACACCATCTGAACCAAATAAGTTTATCTTGGTCTCATCAGACCACAGGACATGGTTCCAGTAATCCATGTCCTTAGTCTGCTTGTCTTCAGCAAACTGTTTTGCGGGCCTTCTTGTGCATCATCTTTAGAAGAGGCTTCCTTCTGGGATGACCATGCAGACCAATTTGATGCAGTGTGCGGTGTATGGTCTGAGCACTGACAGGCTGACCCCCCACCCTTTTTAACCTCTGCAGCAATGCTGGCAGCACTCATACATCTATTTTCCAAAGACAGTCTCTGAATATGACGCTGAGCACGTGCACTCAACTTCTTTAGTCGACCATGGCAAGGCTGGTTCTGAGTGGAACCTGTCCTGTTAAACCGCTGTATGGTCTTGGCCACTGTGCTGCAGCTCAGTTTCAGGGTCTTAGCAATCTTCTTATAGCCTAGGCAATCTTTATGTAGAGCAACAATTCTTTTTTTTCAGATCCTCAGAGAGTTCTTTGCCATGAGGTGCCATGTTGAACTTCCAGTGACCAGTATGAGGGAGTGAGAGCGATAACACCAAATTTAACACACCTGCTCATCATTCACACCTGAGACCTTGTAACACTAACAAGTCACATGACACCGGGGAGGGAATATGGCTTTTTGGGCCAAATTTGGACATGTTCACTTAGACGTGTACTCACTTTTGTTGCCATTGGTTTTGAGATTAATGGCTGTGTGTTGAGTTATTTTGAGGGGACAGCAAATTTGCATTGTTATACAAGCTGTACACTCACTAATTAACATTATAGCAAAGTGTAGTTTCTTCAGTGTTGTCACATGAAAAGAATAATAAAATATTTACAAAAATGTGAGGGGTGTACTCACTTTTGTGAGATACTGTATGTACAGATGTTGGCACTTTTAAGATCACTTTTTAGTGTTTGCAGTTCTAGGTTCAGGCTGACCCTTTAAATTGTTCCATTATAATAACTTTAGTTGTAATTAAAGCAGCTTGATTGATTACATTCTGTAAATGATCAGTAATCTCTTTTCGATACCATTGGCTCCTGGTGAATATTCTGTAATTATTGTTAAGAAAAAGGATACAAATAGAAAAACCTCTGGGATGAAAAAGCATTCTGGTCTCAGGGGGAAATGTGACAGCTTTAAGGTAATAGAGGTGTGAATGTGGAGCAAAATAGAATATCAGGATGCAAACAGTCACACTCCCCTTGCCTTTATAGTCTGTATAACAGATTTTCATGTACTATATGAGATGTCGGTTTTTTATTAAAGGATAAAGGGAATGTTTTTTGGTTTCACCTCACGTTGTACCAAGGAGTGTTGCATGATTTAATTTTCAGCACCATGGACATAGCTGCTTGTATTTTCCAATTCTAAGCCTAAGAACAAAAAAAAAAACAACATATTGCAGCTTACCAGTCCTTAAAGTGATATTAAAGGAAGTTTAAAAAAACAAAAAAAACAAACATAGTATACTTACCTCCATGGGCATCCGCAGGTAGGGGCAAGGGGGGGGGGGCAGATGCCCCCCCTTGGAATCTCAACTTCCCCTTTTAATTGGTTGTTAAGCCACTTTATACCATCCTGTCTGTTCTGTTTAATAATCATATGTGCCTGTGGGTCTGTGTTTTAAAAAAATAAGCTGTTCTTTACCAGTTTTCAGAGGGCCGAGCGCCGCTCACGTGACCCGTCGGCTCTCTCCTCTCTCCGGCTGACAGCTGCCTGCAGGGGGCGGGGCCAAGGATTACTCACTGATGTCAGTTGGGAGGGGAGGAGGAGGGGAAGAGGAGAGGAGGTGAGAGGTGGCGGGTCACGTGAGCGGCGAGTGGCACTCTATACTTGTAAAGAATGGCTTATTTTTATAAAAAACAGACACAGGGGCACACAGGATTATTAAAGACTGTAGACAGGATATGAAACTTTAAATGAAACTACAGCAGCAGGAGAGGAGGGGGGTGGGCACTGACACAGGAGCAGACAGGCAGGGAATGAGGGGGGGGGGAGAGGTCAGAGGAGGACAGGAGGGCTGCGGATGATGGAGGCACGTAAACTGACCACGGTGTCGGGGCTCAGCAGCCATGATATACCGTGGTCAGTTTACAGAGGGGAGGACATAGCCAGGCAGGATCAGCCGGGTATTTTAGGTGATAGAAGGGGCCAAATTACACAGCAAAGCACTGTGCTGTATAACATGCTTTAAGGAAATATACTCAAAATAAGTATAATGACTAAGCACCTCCCCTTCATGACATCTTTAAAAAGGGGCGGAGCATGGGTGACCTTAAAATTATGCCCCCCTGAAAAAAGTTCTGCAGACGCCCGTGCTTACCTCCTATGTACAGTGGTTTTGCACAAAGCAGCCCTGATCCTCCTCTTCTTGGGTCCCCCGCTGGCACTCCTGGCCCCTCCCTCCTGCCAAGTGCACCCATGCAGGCTCCCCCCTGAGCCGTTGCTCTGCATGTCCATTCCCCACACAAAGCCGCAGCTGGGCCCTACTCCCTCTCCCGCCTCATTGGCTCTCTGGCTGTGATTGACCGCAGTGGGAGCCAATGGTTCCCACTGCTGTCTCAGCCAATGAGGGAGGGAGAGTGCCTGGAGAGCCAAGGAGCAATTAAAGATAAGTAATTAGAGTGTACATGTAATTTAAAGTGGTTGTAAACCTCTGAAATGGAGAATGAATAAAGCATTTCTACAGTGTGTACTTGTCTCAATCGAAAAACACCTAGTTACATAGTTAGTCTGGTTAATAAAAAGTCCATCTAGTTCAACCAATAAAAGGGAAAAAAGAAAACAAAATTATACAATCCTATATACACAATCCTTTACCCACAGTCACACCCACCTAGTGTGACTTTCGTCTCTCTCATTCCTCTGCTATCTGCATGAGTAACTTGAGACAGTCTATCAGTCTATGCTGATACCAGACAATCCCAGGGATTTTCAGACTCAGCTGTGCATATTTCCCTATGAGACAGTGTAGTGTGTGTGTGTGGGGGGTCATTTCCCTCCACTCAGTTCTCAGATTACACTTAGCTCTGTGTTGTGTTGTGTTGTGTGTGACATCAGATACCTGTTCCCTACCTTCTGAAACGTAGCAATGCTGTGTAAATGCTGGACTTTGGACAGTTGTAGAGAAGAGAAGACCGCAGATAAACAGATACAATGTATGTAGGAGGATTTTCACTTTAGTACGTATATGTAAGGGTTTACCACCACTTTAGGAGACCATCCAATATTGGCATCCTGGTGCTTTAATGCACATTTTTTCACGTTTTATTGATAATTGCAGTAAGGCAGACTATTGGAATGAATAACAACTACAAGAGAAGGGTGTATTACCACTCAAAAAGTTTATTAAAATCCAGATAGATAGCATACATTGTACATACAAAGGTAAGATGTATACATGCATGTAGGAAATAGGAACCAATTGCCTCCAGGACACTTCTATACTGTTGGATTGCATTAGCACATCTCTCCCAGCAAGGAGTGTTGTCTCCAAGGTTTAGAGAGGCTGGATTCACCCCTTTTTTATGAATAGTGTAGGACCCACTGACAATGGGGTACTTTGACGTAGTGGTGGGCTTGAGCACGATATGGCCATATGGTGGGACCAAACCCCCATTTTTATTTATGGATTGTCTCCATATTTGATAGTCATTTATTTTGCATGTGTGCGCTATTCTTTTTTAATATACATGTCGCTTGGTTCATAGCTGCACCGGCTTTAGATATACATGTTCAGGGTTTGCTCCCCCAATTTTTTGCTTGTTTAAGATGTATACATGCATGTAGGAAATAGGAACCAATTGCCTCCAGGACACTTCTATACTGTTGGATTGCGTGATGGCGTATGCAATGACCTGGCCTACGCATTTCGAGGAAGTTTGGAATGAATAGGCTGGCAAAGCAGCAAAATGTCTCACAAAACAGGCATGCATTATTTTTGGCAATGCATTGTGACACATTGCATGGTAGTGTATTAATGTGCGCTGTGATGCACTGCAAGATATGTGCATTGGAGGTGCGTTGCTTTGTTGGATACCACTCAAAATGAATCAAATTGCAACTGCAACATACTGCGTGCTGGTGTAACACACACCACTGTGGAAATGTGCATTTGGCTTTGAAGAGGAAACCTTTTATTAGTGCCATACCATAAGGTGGTGCGTCTGCCTTGGTAATGGCTCCCACCACCCTGAACTACTAAAGAACCCCTGTACTAACCTTAAACACCTGCATGTCCCCCAAATGTCCCTCTTCTACCCTGCCCAGTTCTCTCCTGAGCTGCACTGTGCACAGTAGTTCTTGCTGCCAGGACCAATTTGCCAGCACTAAGAACAAACACATCAATACATTTGTACATGGAAGTTAATAGGAACATATATGGAAATCAGTGATAATGCAGTATACATCTAAAATTATATATGTCTTTCTGTTGGTGATAGTGTCCCTTTCAAATGACTTTCTCAGGCATTTCTTGCATAAATCTTAAAAACAATGATTAAGGCTCGATTCCTTTGGCTGTTTTTTTTTCCATCTTTCCGTGACGTTTTTTTTTTTTTTTTTAATGGGTGAGGAAAGGAAAGGAGACAGATGGAGACATTGTAGCCCTGCATACAGAACAGCTTAATACACAGGACTTCAACCAGACAGTGAAAAAAAGAGAAATTCAAAATGCTGCACTTCTCCTTCCGATTCACCTTATACTCCAAATACATCTTTGGATCTACTGCTTTCTCTGTGGTATATCTTTGCTTTCTGTCTCTCCTGTCCCCTGCCAGCTTATGTAAAACAAATGTGAAACCACGGTCTGAAAGTAAGCCAAATAAATGTTCCCTTTGCTCTAGTGATGGAATCGTAATAATAATAAACATCTGCCTCCTTATAGCTGTATTAATTTCCAAGAGTTGGCCTTTTTTTGCATACATCTGGCCCTCTGTAGCTGTCCTTGATTTCAGTAGCACATCAGAGGTTTCAAGGCTATAAAAGACCCCCATGCGGTAAAAAGTGAAGCGTCACTCCCCCTAAAAAAAAGTCTTAAAGTGATAGCAAGCTCCATCTCTTTACTCAGCACCATGTCAAACCTAAAATAAGACTTAGCCCTCATTCACACCGTTGCAATTTGTCATGCGACAATTGAACCGTTTAAATTGCCATGACTTATGTGACGTCACAGTGACTTTGAAAAAGGTTCCTGCATTTCTTTTTTCCGATTTCATTGTGACTTTCAAAGACTTCTGTTAAACGAATTTGCAAGCCGCAATAAAATCAGAGGTGCAAATCACACTGAACTGCGAGTTTGAAATCCCTCTGAAGGACCTCAAATTCAAAGCCGCTCCAGTGTGAACCAGCGCTAAACGCCTAGGTTCCTTTTTTATCTTTAAATCAGATACTTTTTAATTGAGAAAACTTTACACATTTAACAACAAAACTAATACACTGAAAAAAATTATAAACGCTTTTGTTTTTGCCCCCATTTTTCATGAGCTGAACTCAAAGATCTAAGACTTTTTCTATGTACACAAAAGGCCTATTTCTCTCAAATATTGTTCACCAATCTGTCTAAGGCTCCTTTCACATGGGCGGTGCACCTGAAGGAGTCCGTTCTGCTTAGCGGGGGATTGATCCGCCGATCCCCGCTGAGCAGGTGGATGACAGCTCTGTCTCCGCTCTGTGTGCAGATACAGAGCTGTCAGATTCCCACTCTCCTCTATGGGGAGATCGAATGAGAACAGAGAACTCTCCGCTGACACCCACTGTTTTCCGATCCTATCAGATCCGATCCTCCAGACGGATAGAAAATAAGATTTCCATCCGTCCGGATTTCACAGACAGGATCGGATCGGATAGCAACGGGTGTCAGCGGAGATGTCTCCACTGACATTCGCCGCTCCATAGGACTGCATGGAGCATCGATCTGGTCCGCCTGACAAACTGACAGGCGGATCTGATTGGAAAGCCCGTGTGAAAGGGGCCTAAGTCTCCATTCACACTAGTCCGACAAGTCATGCACCGCCGCGTCCCATAGTGTAGTACAGGAACGGTTCTAATAGGAGCGACACAAGTCGCTCCGACTTAGAAAAAGGTTCCTGTACTACTTTGGGGCGACCTGGAGCGACTTGCATTGACATTCATTTTCTGAAGTCCGTGCAAGTCGTGCCGAAGTCATGGTGCACGCGACTTCACAGGTTGCCCCCTAAGTCGGATCGCCGTAGTGTGAACCGAGTCTTAATCTGTGTTAGTTAGCACTTCTCCTTTGCCAAGATAATCCATCCACCTCACAGGTGTGACATATCAAGATGCTGATTAAACAGCATGATTATTGCACAGGTGTGCCTTAGGCTGGCCACAATAATGTGATTACATATAAACTATGCAGCTTCCTAATTATACTATCATTGTATGCTACAATATGTCAACATTTCAATGATTATAGATTACACTCTTTATATATAGATTGAGCTACAGTGTAAGACCGGCCACTATGTTTAGTTTAACTTTTACATCTTAACAACTTATATGTACTGCTATCCCATGCCAGATATGTATCCCTCTGTTTACATTCAATCTTCGTATCGATAGGCTCAACATATTTGCTTGAACAAATTGGAGTTTAGCCATTGAGACCAAATTTTCTGGAATTTTTGTAGGATTTCCCTATGTTTATATGCCAATTCCTCCCTTCCTAAATGAATATTATTCACATCAACTTATTGGGCAGTTGTTGGTTCCTTTAAATCCTTTTTTAAATATATTGTAGATTTGTTGTAGATGTGTCAGAGATTTTGCCCTGTCCTCTGATTATGTCATTTACGCATGCGCATTTCAATCCACATTGACGGCACACTGACTGCCAATCAGTGTGCCGTGAAAGTGTATAGCGATGTGCCGTGGTGATGTAACCCTCACTCCCCAGCATTTTAGCTGTCCTGCGAGAGCTCAGAGTATCATCTCTTCCTGAAACTCCACATGACTGCCTACCTGATAGGGGTTGTTTATACCGTATCATAGCAGGCACACAAGAAGCAAAGATAACTGCTTATGTGTGCACTGTAGGGTGACCAGTTTACTAACGGAAAACCATACAAAACAGACAATGTAAATAATAAAGAGACTTTTTTACATCTTACAGCACATGCGAGAGATTACCATGGTGATGTAGTAGAAGGATGGAAGTTGGATAGGGGTCGGCTTTAGATTTCCCTAAAGATGGCGCCGCCTTCGGAAACATTGAAAGAAATAATACTTTGAAAAGAAAGGACACTCCAGTGGAGCTGTAACATATCCGGTTATATTGTAATGTGCATTGCAGTGCAGATCAGCCAGATCAGATTCATTCAAAAGGGGAAATTTCAGTCCTCCACCTACTCTTACCAATGGGGAACTAGTTCTGGTGACCCTAATGCCACCCCAGAATTCCCTTACTTTGAAAGGATTTCCTCCCACTTCATGTTTTGGCTATGAACCAGGTAAATAAAAACTGACAGGGGTTAAAATCCTCCCTTTCTCTATCCAAAGTGAAAAAAAAATGTTGCCTTCAGATCTACTTTACAAATCTGGTCTAGGGGGGGCATGTTTGGTTCCCAATGGGTACAACATCTTTTTTTGTGCCCTCCCCCCCACCCCCATTCTCAGGTGTCCCACTGCCTAATAGCAGAGTCTTCCATCTTTCTCCCCTCCTAATTTGCCCCCCCCTTTTTTTCTCCTGCTTTTTTTCTTTTGTCATTTCCTTTACTTTACCTTTACGATTCCGCAAACTTCTTTCTTACATCAGGTTATACTGATTGAAAAGTTGTACATGCTGTACTGTTCTTTGTTACTTGAACTTTTATATAAAAATGTAATAAAAAAAAACAGGGCTATTTATCATACAGTGTGATTTAGCAAATAATTATCATCATGTTAGGGTTTAGATCTACTTAAAAATGCTTAAAAATGCTGCAAATGTAAGTATCTGGCTTCTCTCTATTATTGTCCCATAGTCCTTTGCAAAGCGGAAATAAAACTGAAGCTGGGAATACCTGTATCGAAATTCAGCCGGTTCAGCAGGAACCCATTTTTGGGGTGAAGGTTTGAGCCATAGGGGCTGTATTGCATTGCAAAACACTAATATTAGGAGCTTAGGAGAAAAGTGCTTTGGCTGTTTACTGAAAGTGAAAGCACAGGGAAAAAAACCTCAAGGGTGAGATACTTCTCATTCAAAGTGTTGAGTAAACTGGCTCATGATAAAAGCCACATATCGCTGATTTGCTCCATTGAATTAACCACTCTACTGCAGTGATGTATCTTGGCCTAGGCCGACAAGGCCCAGGCCTAGGGCGGCACTTTGCAGGGGGGCAGCAAAAAGCTGCACACCGCATGGAAAAAAAAAAACAGCCTCCTCCTGGCTCCCACACGAAAAGGGTCCCCGCCGGCTTGTGCTACACTTTTAGTTTAGTGACAGTATTATGGGGCAAATTGGGCCAGAGGGCAGGGTCCAGGAGGCAAATCAGTCTGGCACCCCCATAAAGCAGTCACACTGCTACCTGCCAGTATGATAGGCTTCACTAATGGGCACTTACAGGCTACACTGGTGGCCACTGATGAGGCTGCAATGATGGGCAGTAATGAGGCGGCACTGATGAGGCTGAAATTATGGGAGCTGATAAGTTAATGCTGATGGGCACAGATAGACTGTGGTTGTGGTCTGTGGTGTACAGATGACAGGGCGGGTCATAAACAGGAAGGGGTGGGTCATATTTAAACTAGGGGGTGCACAAACTTAGTCAGGCCTAGGGCAGCACAAAACCTACATACACCACTGCTCTACTGGTATTGCACTGGTAAGGAAATTGTTGAGTTGCAGTGCTTTGCCATTAGTTCCATTCCTCTCCATGTCTATTTCATGAGTATGAATGCCCCATCTACCCTCTAACCTCAAGTTATTGACTGAAAAGGCCAGTAGGCACCCATCAACATCACCACACATATCAGTGATGATGTCAATCATGACCTCAGTGGTCATGAAATAGATGCTTATTATTATACAATTTCCTTTACAGTAAAGCCCAAACAAGGGCATCTATGTCATGATGATGTAGTGCACCCATAAGGCTACGTGCCACCGCATCAATACAATGCTCGATCAATTATTAGACTATACAAGAACTAAAGGGGAATCCAGGGGGGATGGGGCTCAGTAGACTGTAAAGGGATCTGGCAATTAATTCAGAGTAATCCTACATGATCATAGGTTCAGGCTTGCTGGATTACCTGGATCACTACTTAATCATAGTCAATAACCAAGCAGGTGACACACAGAACTGTAACAGTGAGTAGTGGTGTCATCATCCTGGCTCTGTACTGTGCATGTGTGTAAATCATGTGAGTAGTTTAAGCGAATTATGAATGACAAACAATTTGGCAGGTTGAACATATGCTTTGGGTACAAATGTTTTCACAATAATATACCATACCTGTACGTCCAAAGGTTTGAAGACACCTGGCCATCACACCTACTGTATTTGAGCTTCTTAGTTACCCCATTCCAAAACCAGAGGAATGAATATGGACCCTTTCTCCCCCATTGGGAGCCTTGGTTCTTTAGGGGAGGGTTTCCACAAGATTTTGGAGTGTGCTTGTGACCATTCAGCCAAAAAAAAAAACCATATAAGGTCATGTATTGATGTTGGATGAGAAGACATCACTCACCGATGGTGTTTTATTTAACCTCAAATGTGTTTAGTAGGGTTGAGGTCTGGGCTACTTAAATTTGTTCATTCCAAACTCATCAAACCATGACTTTATCAAAATTACTTTTTACACAGGGGCAAAGTCATTTTGGAACAGAAGTTTTTACAATGGGGTTTAGAGTGCGCAATTCTCTAAAATATCTTTGTATGCTCTTGCATTACCAGTTCCCTTTACTTGAAGCACCAGAAGTCACTGAGAGGACTCTTCATACCCTTGGCCCTATTGTGGAGGGGCAATGCTCGTCCACAAACTTTTGCGTATACAATTTATTTTCTATTGTGGGTTTCTTGTGTTAATGTACCAAAACTAAGCTTGAAATGCTTGAATGGATTGAAAATCCAATTGACTAAATTTGCATGTTATCAGGGTTAAGTGTTAATGCATTTTGTATGCTGCAACTAATATAAAACTTTAGTGAAATATTTGATAATATTGTAATTAGGAATATTCTTTTTCTCTAGATGCAAACTGTTGTCAACCTAGATTTACGTCATGTTATTGGTTTCAATACCACAGACTGCGCTCTCATTAGCTATTGGTCTTAAATATTAGGTTCTTGTTAACCATAGCAACCAGTTATCCTTTTCCTTTTATTTTCTGTTTTATCGTGAAAATTATAGCTGATTATAATCTGATCTATCATCTGAATATTATATCTAAACTTATTTTTTAAAAAGCCATGCATAAATATTCAAGTACCAGAAGTAAGATGTTCATTCTGTAATGAGAGCTTTTGGATGATGGTGGGGAAAACAGATGGACAAGTCGTTATTTAACACATGTAAAAAAATTCTATTTTTGAAATGCCTATTGCTTAGTGGAAGCCAGAGAACTCTTCCAAGAAATTCTCCTCTTCTAGCTGACACAATTCCATCTCCAGAGGAAATAATGTGTTTGTGTGTCAGGGACAACAAGACAGGGCAATACATCCTGCCGGGTTTATCTTGACTCGCTAAATCATGCCAGAGATACTTGGTGCCTCTTTAAAGATAACTGTCTAACCTCATTACCAACAATATTTCCACATCATGGACAGCGTTTGTCCCCAGTTCCATCTGACACAAATCTGTTAAGATTTTCAGGGATTTGATTGGCACAGGATGTAGCACCTTTCTACATAGAAAATAATGCACTGGACAAGTGTATATTGAATCTTTAATGGTTTATAAATACATCAGGGTTTTATTATTGTAAATCCCCTTGTATAATATTAGTGTTATGTGTCTACAGTTAAGCCTCCTGCCCCTGTTGTCATTCTTCCTGTCCATTCACAAAATAAATGTAAAAAAAAAGATATCCACGATTAAAGCCCATCTCAGGCAAATTTGCTGCAACCCCCATCTCTCCCATTCATCACAATTTCCAAAAAAATCATGCCAAAGCCTATTTTTTACTCAACTATGTCCACTGTTGCTTTATATGAATAAAGCACAAGATTATCACATACCAATATGTGCTGGTGAAGACCCTTATTTTCATATGATTATATGGTGGTGCCATTCACCTATTCACTACAGCACCCTACATGAACTGTGTGCGATCCTATATGGAATGTGACGGATACAATACAACTTCTTTGTGACTCCCTGTCTTGCCTTAAAAAACGGAATCTGGTGAGGACCCAAAACGCTGACCTGTGATCCCCTTATTATCACTATACCAATATGTGTTGGAGAAGATCCTTATTTTCCTATGATTGTATGGTGTGCCATCCACCAATTTACTGTAGCCCTCTACACAAACTGTAGGCAAAGTCAAACAAAAAATTTTCCTGGCGCTAATCCCTTGGATGTTTTCCTGCCAGATCGTGGCACCAATTGGCTGTGGAATAAGGGGTAGAACCAATGTATGCTGTGACACCTAGGCTGCCAAATCCCTAACACAGGATGAAGTGCAGACTCTGAAAATTGGTAAGAAAGAGGGATGGCGCACTACGGTGTAGAAATGAGCCAAGTATCTTAACCTCCTTAGCGGTAATCCCGAGCGTGACTCGGGGTTGGTTTTTCATATCAGGAGCGGTAACCCCGAGTCACGCTCGGGGTGGATTGCAGAGAGCGCAGCGGTGTTCTCTTACCTTATCCTGCATGCATATATATATATATATATATATATATATATGCGCATATATATATATATATATATATATATACACACCGGTATATATATATATGCATATATATATATATATGTATGCATATATATATATATGTATATATATATATATATATATATATATATATATATATGCACACACACATATATCTATATATAATATATAATGCATGAATTATAATCTAATCAATAATATAATTTTATTATATATATTATATATTAAATAATAAAATAATATTATTGATTCGATTATAATTCACGTGTTTGTGTTTCAAATTTATCACATCTGGGATGTCTACTAGACTCTTGTTTTGGTCAGGTTTAAGTCAGTAATTACTAAGAATTGTAGGCCTATAATACATAACGCCAAATTTCCATGAAAAGAATTGTACCGCTTTTGGTATGTAATTCCTGACATAATCATACCGCCAGGGAGGTTAAATCAAAACACTGGCAATTGGTATTAATAAATAAATGTCATTAAAGATTTATTGATGGAATTAAAAACAAACCAGTAAAAATAAACCAGTCCTGGAGTCTCCGGTATCACTCTGGGGTGCTGTGGTAGTCCCATGCCTGGAAAAGCAGGATGACCCAAACACAAGGTGGTGAGGGGAGGGAAATGTAAAATCACGGGGGTCCAGAAGAACACCAATGCAGACCAATGCGGATCGATGAGACCGTACAGGTACTGTGTGCAGCCGCTACACAGACCGAATGCCGAATTAGCCTCTATTGCCGGAAATGTTCCCCTGTACACGTCACCGGAAGTGACGACCAGAACTCAGATGGAACTTTGACCGGAATTCCGTGAAAAAAACCTACCCGTGAGAAATGCCTACCCTCGTCACTTCCGGTGCACCTACGTCAGCAAATGTTCACGGTAGTGTGTTATACACCTCATCACCACATTAAAATATCTCCGTTGCAATATATCGCTCCTATCCCTGTCACTTCCCTCATCTTGGCTAGTAAATGTAAAAGCGGATCACGGAGCCGAGATCTCCGTCATTTAGATTTCATACACCCGCCGCCGCTTTTACATTTGGTAGCCGAGATCAGGGAAGTGACAGGGATAGGAGCGGAGATGATTCATATTGCAGCCCAGCTGTTTTAATGTAACCGCCGCTGTGTATAGTTACACACACTACCGTGAACAATCCATACCCTCCGTGCATGCGCACTTGTCAATTCCTCAGCTGTTCAATGACGTATCCGGGGCTCTGAGCATGCGCACTGCTACGCTGCTCAGCTGTTCCTGACAGGAAGTGACGAGGGTAGGCATTTCTCACGGGGTAGGTTATTCTCACGGAACACCGGATGTCGGAGATGGGACGCAAGCTTCTGGTTGCCGTAACTACATGTTTCGCGCGCATGCGATTTATCAAGTTATGGCAACAGGCAACCAGGAGCTATTTAAAGCCCAGGAGAGGGGCGGGATGAAAACGGAACAATCAGCCAATTGAGAACAGAGAAAGAGGAACAAAAAAATGTAAATGAAGGGGAGGAGGAAAAAAAGGGGAAGAGGAATCCCACAGCAGCCTAAGGATGCGAAGGCTACAATACAATATATATGTATATGGAATATAATATAATAATAAAATACAATACAATGACCCACTGGTGAACAACACCATAAATCAATAAATTAATATAGTACATATGCATTCATATGGATTGAATTACCCTACTTAGAGCGCCGTTGTATAAACCATATGTGGGATAGAGCTAAAACATAAAACTCACAAGAATAAATAGATAAGATGAATAATTGAAAATTTGAGAATATATTACTCATAAATCACTGTAAGTGCAATAAAACATGTAAAGATAAAATATATATATATATATATATATATATATATATATATATATATGTAAAGGAACAATTCTATAAAAACTTATGTTATATACTCCCCAATATATATATATATATATATATATATATATATATATATATATATATATATATGTGTGTACCCACAAGTATGCTAACCTAAAAATACATGTATACCCCATGTATTCGGATCCGGGGAACCATACTCAATTGTAGATGTAGAATGTGAATACTGTTGTGAACATATATAACACACTATATACATACATATATATATATATATATATATATATAAAGTACAAAATACATATGGGGGGGGGGAACAAAGACACGTCACTTCGTGACCCTAAATTCCTGTACGGAGTGCCACGGATAAAATGCAACCCCTTTTGGCGCCTATTCTGGGAGTCCACTACAGTCCAGGCCCATCATAACTGGGCTCCACTGCAGTCCAGAAGAGAAAAGACTCAAGACCTGCCCCATCATGTCACCATGGATTCAGGTAAGTAATAGGGACTTAAAGCAGTACTCTAGGATTCATCAGTATTGCATACTTACATTGATACAGCTTGCCATTACCGTAAGCCTAGCTTGGCACAATGTAGGTATACATACTCATACCTCACACCTGATGTGCTCACTTGGCATTGCAGCCATTCATAGAATGTCTTGTATTTATTTCAACAAATACAACATCTTCTCTTACTGGATGAGGTGGAGATGGTGGTTGGTGAAGTCACAATCTGCACCTTGTTGAATCAGAGAATGCCTTGAATTCATTGGAAAAAATACAGGGGCATTCTATGAATGGTAGTAGAGCAAGTGCCCTTCTGTGGTCACTGTGCAGAGCGGAGGCTGCCTGAACAGAACCCAAGCAGGACCTGTCAGTGTAGTAGCTATAACTACTAAAGTGATTCGCCAACGGCTCAATAGGCTTGCTATATGCAGGGAAAAAATACAGAGAATCCCAAAATTTGTAGAAAAACTTCAGCCTCAACAGCAAAGATCTAGAAACAAAAAGCAAATTAATGATTACTGCTATTGGGGACACAAGGCTGTACATTTTTGAAGTTAATACACTCTATAGAGGCCCTATTTTTCATACAAGGCGAAAAAGGTTTTAATTTTAATAATATTTAATAACATTTTATAAGTTTTAATTGTTGGACCATTTAGGGTACCACTATAATGCAGCCATTTCACCTTTTTGTGATTAAAGTAGAACTAAAGGCATTTTTTTTTTTTCATTTTGAATAAAGTAATAGAGGGTTATAACCCACCCCTGACAGATTTTTTTGCCATCTGTGTCCATGGATACATTTCCATTCACTTCAATAGCCAAAGCAGGAAGTGATCGGGGGTACTTTTAAAGGGAAGGAATCACTGGTTGTCACCAGAGTCACAAGATCTAGTGTCCCCATTGGAAGATTTCCTATTTGTTTACTGTTCTGGGGAGAATCCACAATTTGGGATTTTCTTTTACTTTCACTTTCAATAATAACACTAAACAGGACAAATAGAGAGGGTGAATCTCCCTAACGGGAAAACAGACAGCAATAGAAACCTGGCAGGTGCTCCAACACTCTCTACTCTATTAAAAAAAGGTTTTGTCTTTAGTTATATTTTAAATATGTTTTTTGGGAGTTTGGAATCCCCCTTTTTTTCCTAACAGGACATCCAGAAACACAAGTAGGCTGTACTCATTACAAACGTTTGTGCAGTTTTTGTTTGATACTGCCATTGATGAATGTGCTCACTTGGCATGTATTGTGTGTTTGATTTGTACTGCTGACATCACATCTCTATGACATGACCAAAGTGATGTCATCAGTATTTGGAGTCTGTTCTATATCTAGTTTGCTTCAGATTAACAATCATGAATCTGACATGTAACTTCACAATTCCCTGTTCAAGTCTGTTCTAATGGAAAAAAAATTGAATTACATAATCCCTTCTTGGTGCCAGGTAGGTTTCCATGGAGATCTGTATGCTCATTGTCATCAGCAATGATTGATGGGCGTCGTAGGGTAATATGGTATATAAGAGCTGGTAAAAGTCATGAGGGGTGAGGAAATAAATGATAGTAAATTGCTTCATTGTCAAACAATGACAATGCAATCGGTGCAACCTTTTATGCTTCTGTTCTGATCTGGGCTTTGCTTTTTAGTCACTCACTGACTGCAGCCAGGTAAAGTGGTTGTAAACCTCAGACATGAAATTTGAAAAAAGCATATCCCTCTTTAGTGTGTACATGTCCTAATTAAGAGCATTAAGTGTAATTTCTGCCTTCTGCTTCGTTCCTTTGCTATCAGCATAAATCTCTTCTGACAAGTTTTCTTGACACCAAGAGATAAAAAAGGTGAGGGAGGAGGGAGGGAGCTATGGCACACAGCCTGTGGTTGACAGCTTCAGCTCGGGTCCTGTGTGCTCTTTGAAGGGGGGGGTGTCCCTTCTCTCCAATCAGCTCTCAGCGAGTGAGCAGTGAGCTCTCCAGAGTGTAATTTCAGCTCTCATCCCCCTTTTTATGTGATTGTTTAGAAAAGCTTTATAAACTCTGGACTTTGAAGGGTTGTAGAGAAGAAAAGACTGCAGATAGACAGGTACAATGTATGTAGGAGGATTTGTTTAATCTCTATGTATCACCTTAGGTCAATCACTTTACTGGGTATATGTAAGTGTTTACAACCACTTTACGTCAGAACTACCACCCTACTTCTTTTGGGGCTGGTTACTCCTTATAGTATGTTAACCAAATCATTAAAATTTCATATAGACTTTAACACAGTAATTTAAAAGCATTTTCTTTTAATTTGCACCTTTCTATAAAAGTTATAGAAGGTATAGATCCTACCAGAAAGATCCTCATATATGCACTTTCTGATATAAAGTGAGTGCGCTGTTCCTCTCTTTTAAACTAGTTCTAAAGTCTCAAGGTTTTTTTACCTTGCATTATTTGCATTAAGGTAGAAAACTTTTCACTAACTGTTTGCTTTCCCCCATCTCTAAATACTGTATTTATTGGCGTATAACACGCACCGGCGTGTAACACACACTTTCATTTTAGGATGGAAGTTTCAGGAAAGAAAGATTTTCAGGAAATATAGATTAAAGAATTAAAAATAATAGTACATAGCCTCTTTCATTATATAGCCCCCCTTTACATTACACAGTCCCCCCCATGCAAAGTACATAGCAAAGTACATACCCCCTTTTATTATAACTCCCCATGCACTCCCAGGAGAACCCCAGTCTCCTGGGACAGCCCTGTCAGCGTACTCTAAAGTAAAAAGGAAAAAAATCACTGCCAGCCCCTTTTCATAGATGCTTCCTGCATTCAGTGTCAGTGTCATTGTAAATACCTTGTTTGCACCATTCTTTCATATGCGATCATGTGACCGCTCTCCTGTGATGTGTAATGGCCGGTCATGTGATCGCTCTCCTCCTCCAATCTGAAGCTAAACTCAGAGGAGGAGGAGCGGGAGGAGGAGAGCGGACAGAGAGACGGAAGCTTACAAGGTATTTAGAGGCATTTAAATGACAGTGATGTGATATATGTAGGAAGGATTTATAAAAAGGGGCTGGCGGTGGATTTTTCTTAACTGCAGAGTACGCTGGCAGGGCCAGGAGAGGCGGGCAGCCTGACACCCCTCCTCCGGACTGCCGATACCTGACAACCAACCCCCCCCCCCACCCATTGTTTGCACTATATTTTCAGGGGGAAAAAGTGTGTGTTATACGCCGATAAATACGGTACTTACTGTATCTTGTATTGATCCAGGATTGTGCCCATCTGCAACAGCACTGCTCTCTCTCCCTGGTCTCACAGGGCAGATTGATAGCAGCGAGAGCCATTGGCTTCTGCTGCTGTTAATCATAAACAGTGTGGAAGGAGTGGGGGGGGTGGGGGGGCAAGGCTGCAATGTGTTTGTCTATGGACCACACAAAAGAGGAGGGGCCGAGAGTGTCGGCAGGGGAGCTGAGGGTCCCATATGTGCAATACCAGTGCACAGAGCAGGTAAGTGCAAATATTTTTTTTTTTTTTTTTTTTTTTTTTAGGTAAAAAAGGAGCCTTTAGAATCACTTTTATTGTCCACGTTGTCAAACTGGTTTCTGATACTGTTTACAAGTGGCCATTGAAAGGAGAATTCCACCTTTTGCATAAAAGAAAAGTGCCCATACTGGAAAAGCAAAAATGCGCATTGAGCCTACAAAATATTGCAACCATGATCAAACGATCACAGGTGCAATGCTCTGGCTCATGCAGACCTTTTCCTCCAACTTAAGTCCTTACCAAGGTACAGTTACATAACAGGTTCCATCATTGGCTCCTCCATAGACCAGAGACAGTGGCTTTCACTCCACACAGCCCACTCTATCCCCATGCCAGTGGCCAAGGCTGTGTTTCCTGATTACTCTCCTGGGTTTCCCCAGTGCAGAGGCTCCTCAGATTGTCTTGCTTGTCTTGCCCTCACATTTTGGTAAATATTTTATTATATCTTTTCATGTGACAATACTGAAGAAATGACACTTTGCTACATTGTAAAGTAGTGAGTGAACAGCTTGTATAACAGTGTAAATTTGCTGTCCCCTCAAAATAACTCAGCGCACAGCCATTAATGTCTAAACCACTGGCAACAAAAGGGAGTACACCCCTAAGTGAAAATGTCCAAATTGTGCCTAATTAGCCATTTTCCCTCCCCGGTTTTATGTGACTCGTTAGTGTTACAAGGCTTCAGGTGTGAATTGGGAGCAGCTGTGTTAAATTTGGTGTTATCGCTCTCACTCTCTCATACAGGTCACTGGAAGTTCAACATGGCACCTCATGGCAAAGAACTCTCTGAGGATCTTAAAAAAATAATTGTTGCTCTACACAAAGATGGCCTAGGCTATAGGAAGATTGCCAAAACCCTGAAACTAAGCTCCAGCATGGTAGCCAAGACCATACAGCAGTTTAACAGAACAGGTTCCACTCAGAACAGGCCTCGCCATGGTCGACCAAAGAAGTTGAGTGCACATGCTCAGCGTTATATCCAGAGGTTGTCTTTGGGTAATAGGCGTATGAGTGCTGCCAGCATTGCTGCAGAGGTTGAAGGGGTGGGGGTCAGCTTGTCAGTGCTCAGACCGTGCGCCGCACACTGCATCAAATTGGTCTGCATGGCTGTCATCCCAGAAGAAAGTCTCTTTTAAAGATGATGCACAAGAAAGCCCGCAAACAGTTTGCTGAAGACAAGCAGACTAAGGGCATGGTTTACTGGAACCATGTCCTGTGGTCTGATGAGACCAAGATAAACTTATTTGGTTCAGATGGTGTCAAGAATGTGTAGCGGAAACCAGGTGAGGAGTACAAAGACAAGTGTGTCTTGCCTTCAGTCAAGCATGGTGATGGGAGTGTCATGGTCTGGGGCTGCATGAGTGCTGCTGGCACTGGGGAGCTACAATTCAT
Organism: Pelophylax lessonae; assembly: GCF_965119305.1. NCBI lineage: Eukaryota > Metazoa > Chordata > Amphibia > Anura > Ranidae > Pelophylax > Pelophylax lessonae. The sequence goes on along the minus strand of NC_138775.1, from coordinate 262,668,414 downwards.
TGAGGGAACCATGAATGCTAACATTTACTGTGACATACTGAAGCAGAGCATGATCCCCTCCCTTCGAAGACTGAGCCGCAGGGCAGTATTCCAACATGATAATGACCCCCAAACATATAGGTCCCTCGCAAAAAATTAGCATATTGTGATAAAGTTCATTATTTTCTGTAATGTACTGATAAACATTAGACTTTCATATATTTTAGATTCATTACACACAACTGAAGTAGTGCAAGCCTTTTATTGTTTTAATATTGATGATTTTGGCATACAGCTCATGAAAAACCAAAATTCTTATCTCAAAAAATTAGCATATTTCATCCGACCAATAAAAAAAAAGTGTTTTTAACCTCCCTGGCGGTAACCCCGAGCGTGACTCGGGGTGGATTTTTCAGTGCAGGATCGGTAACCCCGAGTCACGCTCGGGGTGAATGTGCAGAGAGCGCAGCGGTGTTCTCTTACCTTCTCCTGGTGATCCAGCGATGATCTCTCATTGCTGTGACCGCCAGCCGAGAGTCCCGCTGCTCGTCCGTCCTCTGTCGGTGTGATGACTTCCTAGTTCCGTTCCCTGCAGCAGCAATGCTGCATGGGAGCGGAACTAGGGAGGGAAATTCAAAAAACGTTGCACAAAACACAAACACAAACACATAACACATTTTATATTATATATATTATATGCATATATATATATATATATATATATATATGCATATATATATATATATATATATATATATATGCATATATATATGTGCATATATATATATATGCATATATATATGTATGTGTATATATATATAATATATATATGCGCACACACACACACACACATATATATATATATATATATATATATATATATACCTATATACACACACACATATATATATATATATATATATATACACACACACATATATATATAATATATAACGCATGAATTATAATCTAATCAATAATATAATTTTATTATATATGTTATATATTATATAATAAAATTATATTATTGATTCGATTATAATTCATGCGTTTGTGTTTCAAATTTATCACATTTGGGATGTCTACTAGAGTCTTGTTTTGGTCAGGTTTAAGTCAGTAAATACTAAGAATTGTAGGCCTATAATACATAACGCAAAATTTCCATGAAAAAAATTGTACCGCTTTTGGTACAGAATTCCTGACAGAATCATACCGCCAGGGAGGTTAATACAAAGAAAGTCAACCTTCAAATAATTATGTTTAGTTATGCACTCAATACTTGGTTGGGAATCCTTTTGCAGAAATGACTGCTTCAATGCGGCGTGGCATGGAGGCAATCAGCCTGTGGCACTGCTGAGGTGTTATGGAGGCCCAGGATGCTTCGATAGCGGCCTTGAGCTCATCCAGAGTGTTGGGTCTTGCGTCTCTCAACTTTCTCTTCACAACATCCCACAGATTCTCTATGGGGTTCAGGTCAGGAGAGTTGGCAGGCCAATTGAGCACAGCAATACCATGGTCAGTAAACCATTTACCAGTGGTTTTGGCACTGTGAGCAGGTGCCAGGTCGTGCTGAAAAATTAAATCTTCATCTCCATAAAGCTTTTCAGCAGATGGAAGCATGAAGTGCTCCAAAATCTCCTGATAGCTAGCTGCATTGACCCTGCCCTTGATAAAACACAGTGGACCAACACCAGCAGCTGACATGGCACCCCAGACCATCACTGACTGTGGGTACTTGACACTGGACTTCAGGCATTTTGGCATTTCCCTCTCCCCAGTCTTCCTCCAGACCCTGGCACCTTGATTTCCGAATGACATGCAAAATTTTCTTTCATCTGAAAAAAGTACTTTGGACCACTGAGCAACAGTCCAGTGCTGCTTCTCTGTAGCCCAGGTCAGGCGCTTCTGCCACTGTTTCTGGTTCAAAAGTGGCTTGACCTGGGGAATGCGGCACCTGTAGCCCATTTCCTGCACACGCCTGTACACGGTGGCTCTAGATGTTTCTACTCCAGACTCAGTCCACTGCTTCCGCAGGAGGTCCCCCAAGGTCTGGAATCGGTCCTTCTCCACAATCTTCCTCAGGGTCCGGTCACCTCTTCTCGTTGTGCAGCGTTTTCTGCCACACTTTTTCCTTCCCACAGACTTCCCACTGAGGTGCCTTGATACAGCACTCTGGGAACAGCCTATTCGTTCAGAAATTTCTTTCTGTGTCTTACCCTCTTGCTTGAGGGTGTCAGTGATGGCCTTCTGGACAGCAGTCAGGTCGGCAGTCTTACCCATGATTGCGGTTTTGAGTAATGAACCAGGCTGGGAGTTTTTAAAAGCCTCAGGAATCTTTTGCAGGTGTTTAGAGTTAATTAGTTGATTCAGATGATTAGGTTAATAGCTCGTTTAGAGAACCTTTTCATGATATGCTAATTTTTTGAGATAGGAATTTTGGGTTTTCTTGAGCTGTATGTCAAAATCATCAATATTAAAACAATAAAAGGCTTGCACTACTTCAGTTGTGTGTAATGAATCTAAAATATACGAAAGTCTAATGTTTATCAGTACATTACAGAAAATAATGAACTTTATCACAATATGCTAATTTTTTGAGAGGGACCTGTATCTCCAATATGACCCCTACCTTGCTAAAGAAGCTAAGGGTAAAGGCTATTGACTGGCTAAGCATGTCTCCAGACCTAAACCCTATGATAGCGGAGGAGGGCAAGGTCTCTAACATCCACCAGCTCCGTGATGTCATCATGGAGGAGTGGAAGAGGACCCCAGTGGCAACCTGTGAAGCTCTGTTGAACTTCATGCCCGAGGGTTAAGGCAGTGCTTTAAAATAATGGTGGTCACACAAAATATTGACACTTTGTGCCCAATGTAGATGTTTTTAATTAGGGGCGTACTCACTTTTGTTGCCAGCAGTTTCGACATTAATGGCTGTGTGTTGAGTTATTTTGAGTGGACAGCAAATTTACACAAGCTACTTTACTTTGTGTAAAGTGTAATTTCTTCAGTGTTGTCACATGAAAAGATAATAAAATATTTACAAAAATGTGAGGGGTGTACTCACTTTTGTGAGATACTGTATATATCCTCCCAAACAGAAGATACAATGGAGCGCTAACAACTGAGTGAGCCAACCGCAGAATCCCCATAACCCTTAGCGGGGGCCCATTCCTGGAGAAGTCTGTCCTTTACCAGCTGGTGCGGTGCTAGTCCTAGTACATCTAGCCACAATTGCCACATAGAGTAAAACATGAAGGAGACATTATTATGCTGATATTTTTCATGTATGAGCATGTTGTTTACTTGTTCCACCCGTTGCTCTCTGGTAGACACAGGAGGAACAATCCAATAGCAAGCAATCAGTTTACAAGTGGCATACAGTAAATAGAGTCTTTTCATCTACATACAGCCGTGGTCAAAAGTTTTGAGATTGAAACAAATATTAATTTTCAAAAAGTCTGCTGCCTCAGTTTTTATGATGGCAATTTGTATACACTCCAGAATGAAGAGTGATCATATGAATTGCGGCTATTTACAATTAAAATTTGTCATGAAAATTAACTTAATCCAAAAAAAAAAAAAAATTTCCACTGCATTTGTGAAGAAGGCTTCAGGGCACTCAAGAAAGTCAAGCAAGCATCAGGACCGTCTTATACAGTTAATTGAGCTGCAGGATTGGGGCACCACTAGTGCAGAGCTTGCTCAGAAATGGCAGCAGGCAGGTGTAAGTGTATCTGCATGCACAGTGAGGAGAAGACTTTTAGAGGATGGCCTGGTGTCAAGAAGGGCAGCACAGAAGCCACTTCTCTACAGGAAAAACATCAGGGATAGGCTGAAATTCTGCAAAAGGTGCAGGGATTAGATTGCTGAGGATGGGGGTAAAGTCATTTTCTCTGATAAAACCTTTTTCCGATTGTTTGGGGCATCCGGAAAAAATCTTGTCCATAGAAGAAAAGGTGAGCGCTACCATCAGTCCTGTATCATGCCATCAGTAAAGCATCCTGAGGCCATGCATGTGTGGGGTTGCTTCTCATCCAAAGGAGTGGTGTCACGCACAATTTTCTCTAAGAACACAGCCATAAATAAAGAATGGTACAAAAACATCCTCCAAGAGCAATTTCTCCCAACCATCCAAGAACAGTTTGGTGAGGAACAATGCCTTCGGTCCATGGCCAGGAAACTCCCCAGACCTTAATCCCATGGAAAACTTGTGGTCAATCCTCAGGAGGCCAGTGAAAAAAACAAAACCCACAAATTCAGACAAACTCCAAGCATTGATTATGTAAGAATGGGCTGCCATCAGTCAGGATGTAACCCAGAAGTTGATTGACAGCATGCCAGGGTGATTCGCAGAGGTCAATACTGCAAATATTGACTCTTTGCATAAACTTAATATAATTGTCAATAAAGGCCTTTGACACTTATGAAATTCTTGTAATTATACTTCAGTATACCATAATAACATCTGACAAAAAGATCTCAAAACACTGAAACAGCAGACTTTGTAAAACTTAATATTTGTGTCATTCTCAAAACATTTGGCCACGGCTGTATTGCATTATGGAGTTATAGGGGAGCTTTTCCTCTTCTTCTTTTTTTCTTCTGTTGTGAAGCCATCACCCATGCTGACTCAAAAGTAGCACCTCCATAGTTGGAGCAGCTGATGTTTGTTTAGCACTTTGGGTTTCCTGTACTGATAATTTACATGATCATCATCTGCATTTATTTTATATTGATGGCCTGATTTTCAGGCAGTTTTTTTCCCAAGTTGGCATTTATTTATTTTTCTTCTATTTACAATTATTGTGATCTGTATATAACTATCACACTCATAAACCATTTGGAGCAAGGGGTTACTTTATTGGTGCTGTGCTTTGTGTTTAGTCAGGGCCTTTCTAAGATAGTTTTGCTTTAGGGAGTGTCAAGAAGTGGGTGATATGGTGGATATACATCGTTTATGGATTAGGGTCTATATAATGATTAACACGGTTTCACAAGTTAATCTTTGCAAGGACCCTTGGGAAGCTCTTCTGCATAAACTGGTACAGGACATCCCTCGACAAGTCTAAGCAAATACACAAATATTATAGCTGCAAAGCAAATGATCACCCATGCGTGGAAATCTCCATTCCTAATTTTGAAGAAGTTAAGTCAAGGATCCAAGGGACACTTGTCAACATCCTGGAGAATGCACATGACAAATTAATTTCAATTTGGCAACCTTGCCTTGATTAATCACCTGTTTCCCAATAAACCCCATGTCTTTTGCAGCTCTGATGGTAGGGATGTTCACCCTGCGTTAGCATTACCATACGGATTCCTGTAGACAGTCTCCATGGTCCCTCTCCTACCTCTCCTCCTTCCTGGTTGTTTCCCACTTTCCCTTCTTCTCCTTCCCCTTTCTCCCATGTTTACTCTCATATATATATATATATATATATATATATATATATATATATATATATGTACTCTCTGCATATACATCCATTGAACTATTTTTGTTAGCGGGAACTTGGTTCCCTTTTTCATCCTGCTCTCATTATGGTCACTACCAGGGCCACAACAGAGGGGATGGGATGGGGGGGGGGAGGGGGCAGAAGGAGTATGTGCCCTGGGCACAGAGTTGAGCTGGCAATCTGGCAACTACTCATCCCACTCCTTACTGATAGGACGTGAGTGACTGCAGCACCACTCCTGTCAGAAGGAGCAGTGGAAGGAGCAATGGCCAGCTGCTGCTGGAGGAAGAATTTGGCTTTCTCCTCCCTCTAGCCTGCAAAGAGAGCTGGTGCTGAAACTAAAAACTCACCTTAGTTTCAGCACGGTACAAAATTGACAGGGGTTTTAACCCTCCTTACGCTATCCAAAATAAAAAAATAAAAAATTTTAGGTTTGCTTTAATTCTTCTACACATGATTTGGTATTCAAAGTGTACAGGACTTTGTTTTTCACGTGATTGGATAATTAAAGTGAAAGTTTACACAATTTATTGTGTAAAGAAATTCAAATCTTTTACCAAAAAATAGTTATTTCCCTACCAAAAAGATTTAATAGGACTTTTGAGGTACTACATACAAAACATTAGTGATCAACCAGGACCTTAGATAATATACTGCCATGATCTGCAATTATATTTTGTTTTGAAACAATATCTGGATCTTTGACATTCATATTTTAAATGACAATTTAGCCTTATTAGTAAGGCCAGCTACAGCGCTTGCTGAATGTAACCCTAGTGGGGAAATCAAGTAATGGTTCACTAAACTGACAAATTATTAGAAAATAAGCAAGTAATATATGACAAGTGATAAATGTCCTAATTTACATCAGTGACTTTTACAAATAAAGATATTGTAAATTAATCAATATATAGTAGTAATAAACATATAGTGAATGATCAAATATGAATATATCAAGTCCAAAGTAAGTGAGTGACTGTTGTGCCCAAACAGTCCTTGAGTGATTGTGTTTATCCAGTAGGTTCAAAAGTGCAGGGGCTCAAAAGTGGATATCCATATATTCTGTGACATCGATTTTTTTCACTGTGGTGTGGGTAAATTAAATGACTTACCAGATCCAGTGGGTCCTATATGCCTTATGGCATTGGGATCATTCACGCTTAATTGCCCCCTGGGCTGGGATGGGTTCCCCTTTAGATTTCCAGTGGGCTGGTACAGGGTTCCTCCTCTCACCGGGGCAAGCAAACCAAGGGTATATAGGAGAGGGAAATGCTCCAGATGTTGTAGTAAGGTTAAATGTTTATTACCCACAATGTGGGTTAAAAGCAGGTAAAATTGTACAGGTAATAAAAAGCGGCTGTCAGCGGTCGGCTAGCGATCACTTCCTGTGATGAAAGCAAAAACATTTTTCAAACACTCAGATAAACATATGAAATTTCAAAGTTGCTATTGATGAGTACTCAGGTGGAACGCAAGCCGGAAGCTCCGCTCGCCACTCTGCAGAGAGGACGTGCAGCTCGCTAGCTGACCGCTGACAGCCGCTTTTTATTACCTGTACAATTTTACCTGCTTTTAACCCACATTGTGGGTAATAAACATTTAACCTTACTACACCATCTGGAGCATTTTCTTCTCCTATATACCCTATATACCCTTGGTTTGCTTGACCCAGTGAGAGGAGGAATTAGATTAGATTAGATTTACCAAAACCATACAATATGAGGTCAAACCTAAACACTTTCAAATCATATGTAATCAGGCAGGCCTTTGCACTACATAGTTGAAGGTAAATCTAAAGGAAATTGAACAAGAAAATTGTATAATATGTAGCCAGCTTTACTAAAGGACGGAGACGGAGAACCTCAACACAATAAATTGTGTAAATTTTCATTTGAATTATCCAGTCATGTGAAGAGCATAATTGGATAATTGAAGTGAAACATGTTATTGTGTGCCTTTAGTAAATCAGCCCAAATATGTAATGAGTTAATTTTATCTCAGAGTGTTCTGAGATTGGGTATTCAAAGGAAGCACAGCTTTAGCTGATTTACTAAGCAAAGTGAACATTCACTAAATCTACCCCGGTAACTGGAGAGGTACAGGCTCCATATCTTCTTTCTATTCAGGGACTGACATGTGTTCTTGGGTTAAACGCAGATCGATATGTCTGGTAGAGGTGCAGAACCACTCATCACTAAATGATGGAGCAGACGCATCACTGTGCTGTTTATCTGCTCCTAATCCCCAGAGCATATGGATGTTTTATAATTTAAGAAATGGTACGTAGCTTGACATTAAGATTTAATAAATTAATACCACGACGCTGCCTTCTGGTTTGAAAAACTCTTGCAAAATATTTTTCCTTGAATTAACTATTTCCTTACCAGCGCAGTGCATATATTCAAGGTGGATCCTAACCTTTCCACATATACAATTTTTTTTACCCTCTCCTAGCGATATCACTGTCCTAATAAGGAAACACTGTATTTTCTTACTGGGTGTCTCCCTGATATGGCATTGTAAAAGGATGACCTGAATTATGGTAGCTCTGCCCAAAAAAAAACAAGTAGATGGCAAAAGAGTAGTCACCAGTATTATCTGTGGTCTCCCTGCAGTTGATCTTTTCTGAGGATTAACTTACTATGAATACAGGTGTGTAAGTGCTTCCACCTTCTCACATCCAAGCTCTGCCCATTCCTCAGACTTACAGGCTGCTGGTGCCTCAGGTAACACGAATCACAAGAGGAGAAGTTGGCACTAGGAATGGCATTCAACAATGGTTATCCTTTATTGCAAAAACATGTATAACTGCTGTAAAACAGCTAATTCATATCAGCCATGAGACCTGATGGCCGAAACACGTTGGCTGTTTTACAGATGTTATACATGTTTTTGCAATAATAATTTGCAAATGAAGTCCGACTTCTCCTCTTGTGATTCATATTTACTTACTATGTCTTTGTCTCTATGTGGAGGTGGTCATCGTGGGGCAAGACTTTTTTACTCTGATGACTTATGATCTGATAACTAATGGAGGTGCAGTAAGAGAGGTCGAAAAAGAACAGACCTACAGAATGAAAGGAGCAGAAGTAGGCACTTGCACTGAAGGTCTTTATGAACAGTTTATCCTCCTGCAAGGAGAACAGTGAGCATTGCAATGGTGATATCACCTAATCTCAAACCAAGTCTAAATTGGTGAGACCAGAAGTCATTAGCAGCAGTGCCTTAAATTATCACACACTGCAGATATATTGTGATGAGGATAAAGTCACAGGAGTGCACTGTGACGGTGGCGGGTATCAGATCCCTGCCCTTCTCACTAACTCGTGACCAAGGACCAGCCAATCTCACACCCTGCCGTCACTTGCGTAACAATGCCACTCTCAGCTGCACCCGACACAACGATTTTCCAGCTTGCGGCATCACAATCTAGATGCCAGCAGGCTGAGAGCGATTGTCACCGGGCTAATTAAGCAATTAACCCTTTCACTGCCACCACCGCTACGTTATGAGCCCAGCGGATGCTCATAATTTTAGAAATACCAATTATGACTAATAATCATCTGTAACACACGCTGTCACCACAGACAGGAATGTTCAGAGTATTTATTCTATACAGTAGCACTCTTCTAGAGACAGGTTCGTTGTTAGTTTGCATTAAGAGCTTAGGGACAAGATTAACACTTTTCAGAATAAAGTTTAATGATATAAAGGTTAAAATTGGTGCAAATAAAATATTTACAGAAAAAGGTGTTTCAAAGAAATAGCGACATAATTCAGCAATTTAGAAAAATAAGATATAGAATTGAGAAGTAAGAATACTTGCATTCAATGTCCTTGGTGTTCAGAAGCTGAGCCAGTGTGATCGGTTCTCAAACTTGATAGATGTTCCTTCTTGATATTAGCATGAGAACTCCCAACCCCGTCTGCTTCTCTCTTTTTCTCTGAGACCGCAGGGGGTGTTAACAGATCTCCCTGACCAATAAACACAGTGGCCATGGGCGGCCCTAAGGTTTACGACAATACCAAGGAACCTCCCGTATAGACAGACTTATAACATAATTCATATCTTCCAATATCTACCAGTTGCCTTCTTGAAACTGATAGATTATTGTACAGCATTGAATTTTATATCCATAGATACCAAACGCAGGCTATTTCAAAGTAATCTCTGACCCGTAAGGCATCTGACAGCTAGCTTGTCTCCCATAGGAGCTAAAGTGGTCATGTATGATCTCGTTCCGTTCAGTATTTTATTTTGCATTTAACAATACACTTTCTAGAGACATATCTTGTTTGTGTTTAAAGTTATGAATTTGTGTGTGAATGTGTTCAATTAACAGAGCTCTTGAATGGCTCTGTTTTATGACCCATTCGCCATTATCCTGCATTGCCCGGTTATGGCTTTACGACCGGCCTTAGTATCAGAACAGATATCTGTCCAGACAACTGTTCAGAAAACGGCTTGTTTGAAGTTGAAACTCTCTGCATTCCAGGAATTAATTGAGGCAGGGACAGGGGGGGGGGGAAATCATTGAGTATCTCTGGTCTTTCTGTCATGGCCGCTCTGACAAAATGGTTGCTTGCGACAGCTTTTGTATATCCAGTGCAGGTACATGCACAATCGTATGAAAAATACCACTTTCTATGATAATCTGATCGTTAGTACACAGCTTTAAAGAGCCAATCATGACAATTCATCTGGAATTATCGAAAGGGGCAAACACGAAAATGTTTTTTTTTACGATACCAGATCATACAATTTTTGTTTAACCACTTCTGGCCCAAAAGGTTTTGCCCCCTTAATAACCAGGTCATTTTTTGCTATTCGGCATTGCGTTACTTTAACCACTTTACCACCGGAGGATTTTGCTGTCTTCCGTCCAGGCCACTTTTTGCGATTCGGCGCTGTGCGACTTTAACTGATAATTGCGCGGTCGTGCGATGCCGTACCCAAACGAAATTTACGTCCTTTTTTTCCCACAAACAGAGCTTTCTTTTGGTGGTATTTGATTACCTGTGCGATTTTTACTTTTTGCGCTATAAACAAAAAAAGAGCGTTTATTTTGAAAAAATAACAATATTTTTCACATTTTTTTATATGAAATTCCCCCCCAAAAAAATTTAAAAATCAAATTTTTTTAAAATTTTTGGCCAATTTGTTTTATGCTACCTATGTTTAGTAAAAAAAATCGCAATAAGCGTATTTTGATTGGTTTGCGCAAAAGTTATTGCGTTTACTAACTAAGGGAAAGATTTCTGTCATTTTTGGTGTTTTTTTTTTAACGCGTAATGGCGGTCATCTGCGATTTTTTTGCGGGACTGCGACATTGCGGCGGACAGATCGGACCCTTGACTGACATTTTTGACACTTTTGGGGGTACCAGTGACATTTCTACAGTAATCAGTGCTATATATATGCACTGTTACTGTAAAAATGACAATGGCAGGGAAGGGGTTAATTTTATTGGAGAGGGAGGGGTTAATGTATGCCTGGTGCTTACTAACGTGTGGGGGGGGGAGGTGACTGTGTGACAGAAGGACAGATCGGATGTCCAGCTATGCTGAACACTCCGATCTATCAGTCCCTGTCACTATGGAGATCCGCCCGCTGTGTTTACACACAGCGGGCGGATCTCCAGACTCGATCCCCGACGATCGGGGCAGAGCAGCGGCAATCGCCACTGCTCCTCCCCTGGCCCGACTCCCGCTGTGAATGAACACAGCGGGAGCGAGCCTCCGGCGGCGCGCGAGCGCCGCCCACAAGGGGCGGAGTCCAGCGACGTAGATTTACGTCGCTGGACGGGATCGCGGCACTTTGCCGCAGTAGCCTCCATGTGAGCGGGGCTAAAGTGGTTAACTGACAATTGCGCGATCGTACTCTAATAAACGAACGTGTACTCTAATAAAATTGATGTCCCTTTTTCCCACAAGTAAAGCTTTCTTTTGGTGGTATTTGATTACCTGTGCGATTTTTATTTTATGCGCTATAAACAAAAAAAAAAGCGACAATTCTGAAAAAAACAATATTTTTCACTTTCTGCTATATAACATTCCCAAGAAAATGTAAAAATCTAATTTTTCATCCTTTTAGGTCAATTTGTATTTTGCTACATACTTTTGGTAAAAAAAAAAATCAATCAAAATAAGCGTATTTTGATTGGTTTGCGCAAAAGTTATCGCATCTGCAAACTAGGGGAAAGATTTATGTCATTTTTATTTATTTAATTTTTTTTACTAGTAATGGCGGTGATCAGCAATTTTTAGCGGGACTGCGACATTGCGGCGGACAGATCAGACCCCTAACTGACATTTTTGACAATTGTGGGGGAACCAGTGACATTACTACAGTAATCAGTGCTAAATGTATGCACTGTTACTGTACTAATGACACTGGTAGGGAAGGGGTTAACCCAGGGGTGATCAAAGGGTTAAGTGTGAGCCTAGGGGAGTGTTTTCTAACTGTATGGGGGAGGGACTTGTGGAATCAACACAGAGACCTGTGATCCTAAATAGGTGTTCATTCCAGAGAGAACAACGGTCTGCTGTGTTTACAACAGCAGACCGTCATTCTTAGCGGTGCACAATCACAGGTGCCCAGCAGCAATCGCTTCCCTGCTTCCTAATGGGGGTGGGCACGCGCCCCCCAGAAGTGCTCCCGTGGATTGCCGTACAGGTACGGCGGTTCGCGCAGCCGAGCCAGCCTGCCACAGTATATCTGCGGTGGGCGGTCGGCAAGTGGTTAATCATTATAATACTTAACAAGGAGTACATGTTAAGTATTATAATACAATGGTCTGTTTGGGAAAACTCTATACACTTATATACAAATGGGAAGTCTTGGATAGATTCATGTGATTTCTTTTTTGTTTGTTTTTTTTGTAAGCGTTTTCCTTTTCTATGTAATATGTCTGATCCAATTGAATCATTTCAATTTATTGGCCCGCCCTTGGAGGGAGGGGCTAGAACCAGGGGGCATGTGATTTTGTGAGCATTTAAAGACCAGCTATTCGCATTCCAAATTCAGCTCTGAGGAAGAGGGGTCACCCTCGAAGCATGTCAGCATCATTTGGAGATCTACATCCCACAACCGATCAGATCAGTGGACTATTCTTAATGGACTATCGGTGGATTTGTGTGTATATATGTATATACATATATATATTTTTATTACGTCTGAAAAGTCATCTCGCTTATGAGTATGATGTATACATATTCTTTTTAATAAAATGATTGGAAAGGTAATGCGCTGGGCTGGTGCGCCCTCTGTATCTTTTCAATTTAGAGTCCTTTTTGGGTGAATTTGTGTTCTTTTTACTTTTTTAAAGTGTAAGTTCACCTTTTCCCAAAAATTAAAAGGTGAATTAACACCCTATGTCTCTCTACCCCCACCCCCCTCCCCCATGGTCCCTACTGCACTTACCTCAATGAGTGAATAGCTGCCCTTGCCTAAGCGGCAGTTTGGAGATTTCAAAGTCCCGCTCTTCCCATTTTTCCTAATGGCTTCCAGGATGGATCAGAGTGATTCTGATTGGTCACATGTGACCACTTTAATCAATTGGAATTGCTCTGATCTGTCTCAAAGGGCCTTAGGAAAGAAGGGGAAGAAGAACAGGGCTTTCAGATCTTCAAACTTCTGCACCAGCTGCATGATCAGTGATAGCTACGGTAATAACCCACGGAGGTAAGTACACGGGGAAACAAGGGGTGGGAGGGTGGAGATTGTTCACCTTTTTATTTTTTTCTGAAAAGGTGAACTCACACTTTAAGTAAAGCTAAAATGAAATATAAAAATAGTTATCCCAGGGTCCATTTGTTTTTGGCAGTCGTGTTAGGGGAGTTTGTAAAAAAAGGAAGCTCACAACAGGCTCTATGGAACACCATTATATTAGGAATAAAACTGCAGCGCCCATGACCAAGAGATCGAACATTACCAAAGCCCTGAAGACGTTTCATGTCATACACTAATAAAGTGATCATTGTTCTTCAACAGTCTGGAGTTTCCAGTACCTTCTATTCACACAAAACAATTCTCATCTACCTCCATAGGCTCATAAGTTTACATGTTTTAACAGTGCAAGTTCATATGGTCCTGGCAACGCATGGTCCACATCTATTACCACATCCTTTATCTCCAGCACAGCTCCAGCAAGCCTCAATTTTCTCTTTTCTCAGAAAAAAGTTTTCTTTAGTTTCCATTCAGTCTTTCCTCTATAAGGGGTCCAGCAAGAGTGTCTGTTGGTGCCTACAGTTAAAAAACTGTGTAGGAAATAGTCCAGACTGGGTGATGTTCATCTTGGGTATGTGGCCAGCTTTACATGTTCAAAGTCATAATGCTCTCTCAACACAGATTTATTGCATTCCAGTTCATTACAATTTACAGTGTAATATTTAATGTAATATTCATAATAAGTTTAATATTTAATTTACAATTTATATAATACAGATTTATTATAATCCAGTTTTTTTAATACACTGTAATTTTACAATTACAAATTTACAATTTTACAATTACAATTTGTAATATTTTATTTATTACTTATAATATGTAATATTTCGTTTAATATTTAATTCTAAATTAATACAATACAGATTTATTACAATTCAGTTTATTTAATAAAATTTAAAGTGTAATATTTAATTAAATATTTATAATATTTAATATTTAATTAACAATTTATAAAATACAGATTTGTTACAATCCAGTTTATTTAAGCCAGTTTAAGGAATTACAATCCAGTAACTAACAGAAAAAAAAAGGTTGACCATTATCTGTGCAGTGCCGAGGTCAAAATACCTATCTAGATAAACTTAAAAAAAATAAATTTAGCAAGAAAACCTTATTCTTGCAGATTAAATTTGTGTGTACAGCCAAAACCTTTAAAGGGGTTCCTGCTTTAACTGTTTATTTATTCACCCATCTCATGAACCACTTGACAGTTAACAGCTATGAATGTAAAGCCAAAAGAGCTTGGATACTTCCTGTCTGGTTTTCATCAGTGCAGGAAGTGATGGTAATTTCTTTAAAGAGCTTCGGATAGCTCTTTAAATCAATTGTTAAAGCAGATGGCACTTTATGGGTTAAAGATTTTTGAGTAATGAAAAAAAAAATAATCTAATTGTGTTTTACTGGAATGAAATGATACTTCTTTTTAAAATGGAGATTCTAAGACACCACCTGAAACAGACAGTAAAATGTTTTAAACATGAGGATGTTTATTATGTCTGAGCTTCAGCTGCATGTACAATTGACAGAAATTTGATTTTGATGATAAACATCCTGGAAATTTTCTGCTGTCATTTTTCAGTCTGGCTGCAGGGAATGTATTTCGGCTCTTAGTTTTGTGTCTGATGATAATATCTCAGTAGTGTATCTGAGAGTTAAAAAGTTTTCTTACAGATAGCAGGAAAGGCTGCCATTAGCTGGTCCAGCAAAAGTCTGCAGGAAGTCAGCCAACTTATCAAGTGTCATTAATTCAACTGCCATTTATTTTGGCATCATGATATTGAACGGGGCCCCCGAGGGCTGTCAGGAGCAGTAACTGAGAGCAGAAAATTGAAGAAAATTGATCTACATTTAGCAAGGTGCACTAGATATTTGCAGGAAATAGACAAATATATATAAGAACACTCTTTAGTTCTTCTATTGCATGTTAAAAATAGTGCATGCTTATATATATACTTGTGGTGTTTCCAGATGGTCTCCCAGCTGCTATGCAGACACCTTGGATTCCCTATGACCTATTTGCTTCAGCTCTGCAAGCTTCACAACCCTGAGGTCATATTCATTCCACTCCTCCCTTCTAAGCTGGCTATAGATTGGTAGCATTTTGAATGAAAATTCTTGGGAAAAAGGTTTCTAAGAAAGTTAATTTTGAAGGATAAAATTTGAAGGAGTAAGAAGGAAATTTTTTCACGAACAAACACATTTTTGACAGTGTAAGTAGATTTTGTTCAGTAAAGTCCATTTGTTCCAAAATTAAATGTTAAGAGCAAACAAAATCTTTTAAATAATAAATTAATCTGTTTGCTGAGTGTACTCTCATCTTTTTATCCTCCTAGCAGCTAAAATAACCATAGCCCGTTTTTGGAAGTCACCGGTGCTAAATATTGTGATGGTCAAACATAAAATTTCCTGGATCATGGTTAACGAAAAATTGACTAGTATTCGTAAAGACACCCAGACTAAGTTTGAAAGGGTGTGGAACCCATGGGTATCTTCAGGCTCCCTGAGTATTAAGTGCCATGAGGCACTTGTCTTAGGTGGCAGGTCTAGGGGGGATAGGATCTGATTTGCAGTTTTCTCTCTTTCTTTTTCTATTTTCTCTTTTTCTCTTTCCCTTTTCTTCTTCTTTAGTTATTCTGAATAATACTTGAACAGGATAGTTTGGTATGGACCAGATGGATTGTTTCCAGTTGACGTCTATACACTGATATAATCCATGGATATTGTTGGTGATTACTGATTTCAGATATTATTATTAGACACATGTTGCTACATAATTGGGTTCGTATACATCATTTTCTGGAATCCTATAATTGTTCTTGATACGATTATTTGTTGATGTCGCAAATTTTTTCTTGACAAATGTTCAAATTTCAATCTTTTGAACGTTTTTCTTTGCAAAAATATTAATAAAAAAATATTGGAAATAAATAACAAATGAATGTTCCTAAGAATCTGCGTTCAAAATTCTATCCATCTATGGCCAACTTAAGTATGTAATTTAGCTCCTGTAATTGCATATGGGGTAGAAACCATCACTACACTGAACAATATGGTTCCTTTCTTATTTGTTGACAACTTCCTTTTTTTAAAAACAAGTAACAAATTACTTAAAGTGAAGCAAAAAATAACTGCACTATTTTATCCACACATCCACACATTCACACATATACACTCCCTCCTCAACCTCCTAAAAACCCCCTAATGTTTTTTTCTGTTTCGATTACTTACCTTATTTTGTTTTCTTCCTCTACTAGCCCACCCCACCTTCATTTTTGTCGAAAATGATGTTGACCCCGCTCCTGTTTTCACAGAGCAGCTGGAGGAGGACCAGCATGGTGCCGTGTCTTCATTGGGGTCAGCTGCTTGAATGAGCGGGGGCGGGAGCGCGCCTCCGGCAGCGGCGCTCGCCCCCTAGAGCCTCACAAGCTAGCGACGTAGTACTACATCACTTTGCATGTGAGGGGCTGACTGTCGACGTAAATAGTCGTGCGGCGGTCGGCAAGTGGTTAACCTCCCTGGCGGTATCGCCGAGCGTGACTCGGGTGGATTTTTTAGTCTAGGATCGGTATCCCCGAGTCACGCTTGGGGTAGATGTGCAGAGAGTGCAGCGCTGTCTCTTACCTTCTCCTGGCGATCCAGCGATGATCTCTCATTGCTGTGACCGCTAGCCGAGATCCCCGCTGCTCTCCGTCGGTCTGATGACTTCCTAGTTCCGTTCCCTGCAGCAGCAATGCTGCATGGGAGCGGAACTGGGAGGGAAATTCAAACATTGCACCAAACACAAACACATAACACATTTATATTATATAAATATGTGTATATATATATATGTATGTATATATATATATATATATATATATATATATATATATGTATATATATATATATATATATATATATATATGTATATATATGCACACACACACACATATATATATATATATATATATATATATATATATATATATATATATATATAAAATACACCTATATACATATATATACACACACACACACATATATATATATATATATATATATATATATATATATATTATATTATTGATAAGATTATAATTCATGCGTTTGCGTTTCAAATTTATCACATCTGGGATGTCTACTAGAGTCTTGTTTTGGTCAAGTTTAAGTCAGTAATTACAAAGAATTGTAGGCCTATAATACATAACGCCAAATTTCCATGAAAAAAATTGTACCGCTTTTGGTACATAATTCCTGACATAATCATACCGCCAGGGAGGTTATAGCCCAACTCCAGGAATTATAGTTACCTAGGAGAATGCTGCATCTGTTCCCTGCCGGCTCTAAGGTTGAGAACGAAGCGTTTAAACACCACCAATAACTCGGTTCTCAGGGCTCCCTGAGCTGAGAGCTGGTGACTGTCAGTCACCGCTGTCTGCTCTGCCTCCTCTTTGCTCACTGGAGAGCTGGGCTGTGGAGGGGGCTGGAGCAGCGGGCTCAGACTCTCAGCGGCACACAGAGGTTGAGCTGGGTACCAGTCCAGGCATGTGGGCAGATCCAGACCATATGGTTGCAATCTTTCTAGAGTCTGGACCGGCTCTGTGACATCAGTCGACAGCGGGCTTTAGCCTGCTGAAAATGGGACTCAGCAGTGCAAAATAAACTTTAACCACTTCCTGCATGCCATATAGCAAAATGACGGCCGCAAAGTGGTTAAATTATCCTGACTGGGCATCATATGACATCCAGCAGGATAAGCTGCTCTCGCGCGCCCGATGATACAGTGTGTCGCTCTGACACACTGCATTTCCAATCCTGGTAAAGAGCCTATAACTTAGGCTCTTTACCATGTGATCAGCTGCGTCCAATCACAGCTGGCCACATGGCAACCAGGAAGTGCTGTTTATTGGCTATTCTCAATTAGCGCTGACAAGGTGCGAGTAGAGGAAAGCTAATCTGCGACTCCTGACGGGGGGTCTGCGCTGATAATTAGCGCATTGATTATCCATGCAGCCCCAACAAGGATGCCCACTAGAGCCCACCAGGGATGCCAACCTGTGCCCACCAGGAATGCCAATCAGTGCTCATCAAAGATGCGAATCATTGCCCATTAGGGATACCAATCAGTGCCTATTAATAATGCCTGTCAGTGCCATCTATCAGTGCCCATTAGTGCTGCCCATCATTGCCTATCAGTGCCACTCATCAGTGCCTACAAGTGCCGCCTATCAGTGCCCATCTGTGCCACCTATAAGTGCCCATCAGTGCTGCCTATCAGTGCCACATTTCAGTGCCGCCTATCAGTGCCCATTAATGCTGCCTATCAGTGCCACCTATCAGTGCCCATCAGTGCTGCATATCAGTGGCCATCAGTGTTACATATTAGTGCCTCATCATCATTGCCCATCAGTGCTGCCTCATCAGTGGCCATCACTGCCGCCTCATCAGTGCACATCAGTGCAGCCTCATCAGTGCTTGTCCGTGCAGGTGAAAACGTACTTATTTACAAACTTTTAGAACATAAACAAAGAAAAACTTTTTGTTTCAGAATTTTCGGTCTTTTTTATTTGTTTAGCAAAAAAGAAAAAACCAAGTGATTATCAAACACTAGCAAAGCAAATCTCTATTTGTGGGGGAAAAAATGATAAAAATTTCATTTGGGTCCTTGAAAATGCATCAACGCTAAAAGCTGAAAATTGGCCTGAGCAGGAAGGGGGTGAAGGTGCCCTGTATTGAAATAGTTAAGAATGATCCCTTACAATAGGGCTGCCTCCGCATTGCAAGGGTTAACTGCTTATTTAGTCTAGAGCAGAGATTCCCAAACTTTTTTGGGCCGAGACCCATTTATAAATACAGTTATTTTTCGGGACCCACTTGCTTGTAATTTAATATTGTAAAGCTCTACAGAATTTGTTGGTGCTATATAAATGCAAATAATAATAATGCATATTTTAAAGGGAGGGGGATGTTAAATTAAAAATATAAATGTATTACTTTTCAATTTATTATCAAATACACTTGCCAGATGTTCTAAGTGAGGGGTCAGAAACCTGTGGCATGTGTGGCATATAAGCGGAGTTGTAAGTAATCAGCACCCTCATAGACAGCATAAGGCAGGCAGAGGACAGAAATCAACCACCCCAAGACAGTGATCAGCAGGCTATATGACACTTACCCTCGTTCCTCTCCCAGTGGTCCACAGTGAAGGTGAAGCCCCTGTTTGCCCTCTCCAGGGCCCAGCACACCTTACCCAGAGTCTCCATGATGAGGAGCTCTATGCTGGTCTTGGTGTCCTGGCTCTTCTCCTTCAGATCCTCTACTGGGGTCACAGAAGCTGCCATGAACTCCTGACCCTGCCAGGCCACCTGGTCCTCCTATGACACCGAGGCTGCCATCTCTGCCCGCTATAGCTGAGAGAATCCAGCCGCCAGTATAGCCACCACCGCCAGCAGGACCGAGGAGCTGGCTCTGCACCCCATGAACATATTCTACATAACAGCCCACATACTGTACGTACTCACTGATGCAAGTATCCTCCTCGCGGGAAATGCAGACCAGCCTCCATAAACTGCGTGGGCGGGGGTCCTGAATCCATTGCGATTTGACTGCACTGGCTCTCTGCAATTTGCACGGGCTCACACAGCACAATTTAAGCAGGCCTGCTCTCAGTGATTTCCAGCTCATCGCCACCCACTCAAACGCAGCTCGCAACCTGTAGGTGATTTGTCTCTTGTGGTCCCGGACCACTAACAAGTCTAATCGGTTCTGTGTAAGGGCGGAGCCTCCGGGAGTGTCCTTTGCCACTGGAATAAATCAAGTAGTCTGCGTGTGGTACAAAGGACTTCTCGTCTGTTTATTACATGTCATAAGATTTTATACAAAATAAACAGGATGTACAATTCAGAGGGTTGGTTTAGAGTATGTCACTTGTATAATTATGATTGGTCGGTTAGTCTTAGATGCCTCTAAGCCATATATGATGCTTACTAGATATTGCAAAGTCTGTCAGTTAAAAGTTTAGCAATAATGCTTTCAAACTAACAAGCAAAAAAGGAACTAGAGGTGACAATATCTACAGGAAACATATGTCGATACTTACACAATGTGTTAACTGTAAAATACTGCAATATTATCTGTCCTGTCTGAAACTAAAGCAAGTAAGCAAAGTATATTCACAAATATGAATTCAGTGATGTTACAGAAATGGCGGGGCACATGCCACACAAAATGGTGGGGCACGCGCCGTGCCCCTTCAATCCCCTCTAAAAAATCATAATCTTATTTACATGATTTTTTCCTATCATTTTTATGGTGTCATCAGAGGACACACAGTCTCCCTTGAAAGGGGACAGCAGGTTAGGCGACAATTGTCCCTGGATTCCTTAGTATAATAGAAAGGACCTCAACCTGCTCACCTAAATGATAGACTTAGCTTTCTTGTCTTTATAGAACTTTACATATTCCTGATAATCAAGAGGGGCTTGAGTCTGTTGTAACAGCACACCTTGTTCAGTTGTTAAAAATGTGTCAACATTCTCAGTATCACTCTTAAAATGCAAGCTTACATAAGATCTTCCTCTGCTACTTGAGTCTGGATTTTTTTTGGTTCTAGCAATTGGGCACATAATAAGCTTAAAACATGCATATAAAAATAATAGAAAAAGTAAAATCAGCACAATTATCATAGTAATGTCCTTAATCCAGGAAAACATCCCTCCAAACCCCCCATACTTGCAAAGGGGTCCCAGCTTTGGGCAATGTTGCGGGCCTCTTCTTTTAATTTATTAACCTTTCTGTGTTGGGCAATTATGTCATAGTAATTTGGTACTTCCAAAGTAGTATTGTGTATCCAAGTGCAACACTCATAGTCTTTAGTATGTTCACTTTCTATAGCTAGATCATATAATTCTAATTTTTTTCTAATGGCCCTTTGTTCAAGATTTAACAATGTAATACCATCTGAATTCTTATCCATGATCTCATCAATGATCCTAGAATAATTATTAAATTTTTTCATCATATCTATTGCCCATCCTGTCCAGGAAGGGAGCCAGGCCCAAGCCTGATCTCCCTTGCTGAACAGATCCCATTTTATTTTATGCCTTAAGGGATATCTTGGATGTGTACTTGCTTCAAGCATGTGTCCATTTTTGTCATTATCCACCACCCCCATAACTGGGACCAATGAAGCTAAGTAACAACACCCTGAGACATGGAGGGGGACCCAGGGATAACATTCCTTCCCACAGCATACATATATACTTTGCCCTAGTGAAAACGGTCTTTGGGCAATATTTTCTTGTAGGAATTTGCTCTGTGCTGCGACCACAAGCTGGTCAAATATTCTTTGTATGTTCTGGGAGGAATTCTGGTAATTTCTTATTATAGTTTTATTTAATCTAGGATTTGATATGTTAAGCATAAAACATGATTTTCCCAATGGGACTTGACAGGAAGTAATATTAAAAATTGACTTTTTGCATATGGAAGGGTTAACACGTGTATTATTTCCCAGGCTGAAACACCAGTCTGGGAAATGGCTCCTACCATCTATTGGGAAGGTGATATTATTATTACTTGATACATTGGTTAAAGTGGCAGAGGTTTCTTTAAGGAAATGGGTAATATTCAAAGGGACAGCCATAAGAGGGATGCGGGCTGTTTCAGGATGGAGTTTGCTACATATCCAACATTTCTCAAAACCTGACTTCCTTGCATAAGCATATTTAAATTTTGTTAATAGCATTTCACTATGAAAAGTGGGTGGATTCTCATCTACACCATTCTCAATACTCAATTCTCTCTTTGTTCTGTTATGTATTTCATATGAAGGGTATGGCCTGCATATACTTCTCATGATACCGAGGTCTTCAGGGTGGTAGATACAGTTAGTAACAGTCCATACAAGGGAAAACACTGAAAATGAAGTCAGGTATCAGCAGCCATAGTCCGGTGAAATTGGAAAAGTCATTTTCTACAGGGTCTGGGCGGTCTGCCCCCGTCAGTACCCCCTTTTCTTGACTGTCCTGTTCAAAGTCAGGGCGGTCTGCCCCCATTAGTACCTCCTTTCTTGCTTCTGGATCCTCAGGTCCTCTCCGCACCAACTTCACTCTAGTGGCATGGATCCAAGTAGGGCTGTGTTCGGTCAAAACAGCGGTCCTGGTAACTGCTACCACGGTGGTCTCGGGGCCATAGGCGAAATCCTGTTGTTTCTTTCCTCTGGGCAGCAGCTTCATCACCACTACGTCTTCTTCTCTGAAAGGATGGGTATTTTCCTGTAAAGAGAAAAGAAAGGTGCGAGCAACTTTTCGTTCCGTTCCACTTGATTCGAAGTTTCAATTACTCTTTTCTCAATTTGTCTTTATTTGAGCTATTCATTCTTTCCATTATACCTGAACTCTGCGGATAATAATCTATTCTCAAGATTTTAACTAGTTCCTGGCATATTTTTGATATGAAAGCTGGAGCATTATTAGAACTAATTCAAAGCAGGCACCCCCATCAAGGGAATAATCCCCTGATTGAGAATGCACGCCACCGTGTGGGCATTTTACTCATCTGCTGAACACGTCCACTATTGACTAAAAAGAACTCTTATTTCTTCCCTGCTTTGGGCCTATATGAGAAATCTATTTGTAGATGTGTGAATGGGTTTGATAGGTATTGGAGATGCTCATGCTTGGCCTGTTTGTTCCTAATACAGGTGATGCATCTAGCAACATATGCTTGCACTAAACTGTCAGTAATACTTCATATGTTCTTTCCCACCCCCTGTGTCCTATTCCATAATACTAGGCAATAAACAGTAGGGCGCTAGCTGTGGGGATACACACAAGAGCTCCCCTCTTTTAGAAAAAGGCTATTCTCAACTTTTTCTAAAACATCACCCAAGTCCTTAAAACCTGTTCTGTAGCATGCGTTTGTAGCTCTAATAATGTAAGATCTTTTGGCCTGGAGCAGGAAATTATATACAAAACATCCTCTGCTCCCTCTATGGCTGCCTATATTTCATGTTGTGGTGTAACACACCCTTTAATACCAGTAACCCATTTAAAACTGGGGCCTAACTAGGGTAAATGATGTGGCCATTCACAGTACCATCACATAAGATGCTATGTTTGGAGTCACTTCAGGCATGCCTTAGGCCTGGACTGCAACCATCTTTGGACAAAAACTATAGGGCAAAGTCTACCACCATACTCCTGGGCAAGTACACCTGCCATGGTCTTACAATTGTCCCTTGCATAAACACAAAACATTTTTCCATAATGTGGGAGGCCCAGTGCAGGCGCTACAACCATAGCATTTTTCAGATATATAAACGCATTTAACATTTTTTGTGACATTTCTGGACCTGTGGTTTGTCTCAAAATGTTATTATAGATAGGAGCAGTCCGGATCCATAACAATCAATGATCCTGGTTTGTGGGCTGGCAAGACCCACTAGAGCGGCAGCTCTTTTGTGTTTGACTCTCCTTTCCCCCTCTGTGAGAACAGAACCAAGGTAAACAACATTTTCCTAACACCATTGTCATTATTTCTGTGAAACTTTGTGTCCACATACATGTACATTTCTCAATAAACTCACTCGCTCTGACTGGCCTCCACAGAGTGACTACATATGTTATCCACATATTGTAGCAGGACTGAACTATGAGCAGGTGTGCATCCCCTCTTGCATGGTCTGGAGAACTATAGAGCAAACAACCAAATTCTCCACATAGCCCTAAGGCATTTCTACACCAGGCCATTTACCTGGACTGAAAAACAGGAAAGCAAAGATGGTTGTGTCTCCTCGTCCACTAGGACGCTAAAAAAAACTCATTACTTAAACCAATCAATGTAAAGTGGGTAGCATCGGATGGTATGGCTATCAGTAGAGATGGCACATCAGATACCACTTGCATGCTATGATCAAATAAAAAACTAAAAACTTCTTTGGCTTAGTGCCAATTTTACAAAAAACTTTTGGCTTCGTGCCATTCTAACAAAAATCTGGCCAGAGGTTCCCCTCTTTCAATAGAGGATACCCCTAAAATATCACATAAAAACTATAATCAGATAAAAAGTTAATCTGATTTGAAACTTTTGGCTCGGTGCCAACAGGGTCCAATGGTCACACTAATTGCAGTAACCCTTTCTGTCCGAAAATAAATTCCATAACTACTGTATAACAGGAACAAGATATGACATCTGAACCCTTTCTTGGCAAGTAGCCAATTTTCAAAATTGTGCACCAAGGCTCCCTTCACATAGGGAACCATTTGCAAAGTATAATTTTTCATTATCTATAATTCTTTAAAAAATAACCTCAAAATATCCTGCCGACAATGGCAATTTATGTTTTGCCTAATAAAATAGTATTTTTATTAATTATCACTACGCTCATACAAGATAGGCAAAAATGTATAAATGGCAAAACTTCAAGAAGAAAAAAAATTGTATATGTGTGGGAATGCTGGGACCGTTTGTGCCACAACTTCCTTTTTTTTTATTTTGTTTTTTGTTTTTAGAAACTTCTGCTAGCTGCAATTGCAGAAGTGACCATTACTTCCTCTCACACGGAAGGAAATTTGCTAGTTTTAAATGAATCTGA
Source organism: Pelophylax lessonae (assembly GCF_965119305.1). Lineage (NCBI taxonomy): Eukaryota > Metazoa > Chordata > Amphibia > Anura > Ranidae > Pelophylax > Pelophylax lessonae. The sequence goes on along the minus strand of NC_138775.1, from coordinate 262,643,675 downwards.
CACACAAACATTTTCTGCTTGTATGAGATAATATAATGGCTGCAAAGAAAACGACATCTGCCTTGGAAAACGAAACCGTGGGGTGCAGGTGTGGTCAGGGGCATTTGTAAGGTAATATTTTTATTGTAGGGGGGCCTAGGTTGAAAATGTTCTACTCTTTGCTTTGCCCCTTCTGATAAGGCCCCTAGAAATGTGCGCTGACAGGCTGTTTTTCTTTAGACAGCTCAAAACAGCCAGCTGTATCTCTCTCTGTTATGGCTTTTTGAAAACCTTCCATGGTTTTAGTACCCCATTTAGAAACTTGCTGTTTTACAATTAACATGTACTGTGATTTTAAATTACCGACAAATGTTTGAATCCTAAGACTGTGCTACTCCTTAGTGACACTTAACCTCAGCCTTAAGGCTATGTTTCCACTTTTGCGGCTACAAAGTCGCACGACTTCAAGCGCAACTTTGTAGTGCGATTTGTTTACGGCTACTTCTGGGGACCCCAACGCGACCTCCTTCTGTGAGGGACAAGTTGCACTGAAGTCGCCCAAAAGTAGTGCAAAAACCTTTTTTCAAGTTGCTGCGACTCAAGTCGCAGCAGTTAGAACGGTCCTATTTGTAAATAATGGGTTTTGACCTGTCATGTGACTTGACATGTGTCAAGTCGCACAACAAGTCGCAACAGTGGAAACGGAGCCCCAGAGTCCAAAACCCCCCAAACAGTTTCACCCGTCTACCTGTCTACAGCCAATTGCTGTGGGTAAAGAACTTTCACTTATAATAGCATCTCCAATTCTCCCCGCTTTTTCTATGTACTTTATATTACAACTCCCTATTTTTTCCTGACCATCTTGCTATGTTACAAAATCCAATATTCTCTCACTTAATAAAACATGTCTCTAAGATTTACACTTTCACAAAATCACTTAAATGTATCTGGGTCCTTAGACCCTCTTTATGGTTAAAAACCCTCCTGAAAAGCCACTTGGTGTATGTATATTAAACCTTATACTTTTTCGACTCTTAATGTCCGCTCTTGGAACAACCAAAAAAAAAAAAAAAAAAAACTTTCAGAGTCTTGACTGATACTCCCAGGTATTGTGGCTATCAAGAAGGTTTTCCTACCATTATAGACAAACAAACAATACACATAATAAACATTTATCTTGATTTGTCTGATAACTTACGATCGGTCAGTCAATTTTTACAGTAATAATGTGACTGTCGCTATCAGGACCAGTGTGTTATATTAACAGTCCGCAGGCGCAATTTTTACAAGTCATATATAATTATAGACGGCTTCAATGTATGTCAGACCAGTAATATGATACTTCAATGCAGTATGACTCTCTGGTTTCAAATTAAATAACAAATTAATCAAGTGACCAACAGGTTTAAACACTTACCAACTAAACCTTTTGGGCCACACAAACAAATTATCTTACACTTTAATCCTTATAGTTCTTATGCGATAGAAAGATATAAGCGAAAGAAGATTTTTTCCCTTACACAGAACAGACTGACATATAATATCTTTCCCTGAAAAATATTATTCTGGCTTCCCTGAAGCCTCTATATATATATATATATATATATATATATATATATATATATATATATGTATGTATATATATATATATATATATATATATATATATATATATAAACATATGAGCAAACAAAAAACCCAGAGCGTCTCCCAGAGCCGCTCTATATCCAACACGCTCCCTGAGCGTTTGGTATATGGTTAAAAAATTTGAGTCACGGCCAGAATCCAGGTCTCCCGGACAGGTAAACAGATAAAATAAAATATCCTCTTACCCAGTACCGTTGAGACTTGGAATCTCTGACCCTTTCCAATCCCGGACGAGCCCCCAAATTGTAGGTGATTTGTCTCTTGTGGTCCCGGACCACTAACAAGTCTAATCGGTTCTGTGTAAGGGCGGAGCCTCCGGGAGTGTCCTTTGCCACTGGAATAAATCAAGTAGTCTGCGTGTGGTACAAAGGACTTCTCGTCTGTTTATTACATGTCATAAGATTTTATACAAAATAAACAGGATGTACAATTCAGAGGGTTGGTTTAGAGTATGTCACTTGTATGATTATGATTGGTCGGTTAGTCTTAGATGCCTCTAAGCCATATATGATGCTTACTAGATATTGCAAAGTCTGTCAGTTAAAAGTTTAGCAATAATGCTTTCAAACTAACAAGCAAAAAGGGAACTAGAGGTGACAATATCTACAGGAAACATATGTCGATACTTACACAATGTGTTAACTGTAAAATACTGCAATATTATCTGTCCTGTCTGAAACTAAAGCAAGTAAGCAAAGTATATTCACAAATATGAATTCAGTGATGTTACAGAAATGGCGGGGCACATGCCACACAAAATGGTGGGGCACGCGCCGTTCCCCTTCACAACCCACCAGTGGGTCCCGACCCACAGTTTGGGAACTCCTGGTCTAGAGGAATGTTTTTGCAGTTTAATTTACTGGATCCTCCTCTCCCCCTGGCAGTAGTGTAGACTCTGGCAGTGGACTATCCCTCAGCATCATTTTGTCCAGTGCACGGCTTTGGACCCTGTAATAATCTTGATAAGGCCAGGACCTTAGACTGCTGGAGTGTTGGGGGAGAGGATGCTGGGGGAATCGGTTTAGCAGCATGCAGAGGAGCAGAGATTAAGGTGTGTAGATCTTCTTTCCTTTGTCCCCTAAATTAGCAAGTTAACTCTTGCAGTAAAGGCACAGCCCCACTGCAAGGGATCGTTTTTAAATTTCCTGGAGTTGGGCTTTAAAATGGGTGTGAGTGGTGTGTATATTTTCAAGTACCATGCTTGCATCAGAACTGCCTCTTGTAGTCTCCATCTGAGTCACAGATGACATAACAATGCATGAGTACAATTGTGAGACAGGAAGTGCCTGAACAAGGACCTTCACTGAAGGACCACCCGGTATTTTTTGAATGAAAGCTGCAGATTGAAAGAGATTGAAAAGAACTTTTGAAATGAAAGTAACGCAGTAAAATGTATATAAGATTTTACTGAGTGGGTTATAGATTGTTCATGTATATAAATAATGACACCCCTGATTTGAATGAATTATGATCTTAGAGGGGTTTTAGGTAGCAGATTAGAAGCCTGCATTGAATAGAATACAAAAATCCACCTTCAAAAGTGTTTAGTTATGCTGCATTTTATTCCTAAGAACATTTTAAATAATAACTCTTTTTTTGGTTTAAACAAAGCACTTTTCTATAGCTTCTAATTGCTGAGCTGCATGTCAAAATGTAACCTGTGAAGGGGGCTTTCAGTTTCTAAAGCCTCTAAAGCTGGAAGATCTACTAATATTTAAATCAGCCCATGTACTAAACTAAACAAACAAATGAATAATTAATAGTATGCCTGTCCCTTCAACCACTTGAGCTCCAGAACATTTTACCCCCTTTACAACCAGGCCATTTTTTGCTATTCCGCACTGCGTTACTTTATCGTAACTGATAATTGCGCGGTCATGCAACGCTGTACCCAAATTAATTTATATATATTTTTTTTCAGACAAATAGAGCTTTCTTTTGGTGGTATTTGATCACCTCTGGGTTTTTTATTTGTTTGTGCTTATAAATAAAAAGACCAAATATTTTGGAAAAAAAAAAAACAACAATATTTTTTAGTTCCTACTATAAAACACATCCAATAAAAAAATGTAAAAAGAAATCTAATTTCTTGAAAAATTGAGGCCAAAATTCTGCTATGTGTCTTCTGTGATAAAAAAAATCCTAATAAGTGTATATTAACTGGTTTGAGGGAAAGTTATAGCGTCTACAAAAGATGGTATACAGCTGCAAGAAAAAGTATGTGAACCCTTTGGAATGATATGGATTTCTGCACAAATTGGTCAAAAAATGTGATCTGATCATCATCTAAGTCACAACAATAGACAATCAAAGTCTGCTTAAACTAATAACACACAAAGAATTAAATGTTGCCATGTTTTTATTGAACACACCATGTAAACATTCACAGTGCAGGTGGGAAAAGTATGTGAACCCTTGGATTTAATAACTGGTTGAACCTCCTTTTGCAGCAATAACTTCAACCAAACGTTTCCTGTAGTTGCAGATCAGACGTGCACAACGGTCAGGAATAATTCTTGACCATTCCTCTTTAAAGAACTGTTTCAGTTCAGCAATATTCTTGGGATGTCTGGTGTGAATCGCTTTCTTGAGGTCATGCCACAGCATCTCAATCGGGTTGAGGTAAGGACTCTGACTGGGCCACTTCAGGAGGCATATTTTCTTCTGTTTAAACCATTCTGTTGTTGATTTACTTCTATGCTTTGGGTCATTGTCCTGTTGCAACATCCATCTTCTATTGAGCTTCAGCTGGTAGACAGATGGCCTTAAGTTCTCCTGCAAAATGTCTTGATAAACTTGGGAATTTATTTTTCCTTCGATGATAGCAATCCGTCCAGGCCCTGACGCAGCAAAGCAGCCCCAAACCAGCCCCAAACCATGATGCCCCCACCACCATACTTCACAGTTGGGATGAGGTTTTGATGTTGGTGTGCTGTGCCTCTTTTTCGCCACACATAGTGTTGTGTGTTTCTTCCAAACAACTCAACTTTGGTTTCATCTGTCCACAGAATATTTTGCCAGTACTGCTGTTCAACATCCAGGTGCTCTTGTGCAAACTATAAACGTGCAGCAATGTTTTGTTTGGACAGCAGTGGCTTCCTCTATGGTATCCTCCCATGAAATCCATTCTTGTTTAGTGTTTTACGTATTGTAGATTCGCTAACAGGGATGTTAGCATTTGCCAGTGACTTTTGTAAGTCTTTAGCTGACACTCTAGGATTCTTCTTCACCTCATTGAGCAGTCTGTGCTGTGCTCTTGCAGTCATCTTTACAGGACAGCCACTCCTAGGGAGAGTAGCAGCAATGCTGAACTTTCTCCATTCATAGACAATTTGTCTTACCGTGGACTGATGAACAGCAAGGCTTTTGGAGATACTTTTATAACCCTTTCCAGCTTTATGCAAGTCAACAATTCTTAATTGTAGGTCTTCTGAGAGCTCTTTTGTGTGAGGCATCATTCACATCAAGCAATGCTTCTGTGAAAAGCAAACCCAGAACTGGTGTGTGTTTTTTATAGGGCAGGGCGGCTGTAACCAACACCTCCAATCTCACCTCATTGATTGGACTCCAGTTGGCTGACATCTCACTCCAATTAGCTCTTGGAGATGTCATTAGTCTAGGGGTTCACATACTTTTTCCACCTGCACTGTGAATGTTTATATGGTGTGTTCAATAAAAACATGGCAACATTTCATTCTTTGTGTGTTATTAGTTTAAGCAGACTGTGATTGTCTATTGTTGTAACTTAGATGATGATCAGATCCCATTTTATGACCAATTTGTGCAGAAATACCTATCATTCCAAAGGGTTCACGTACTTTTTCTTGCAGCTGTATATACTGGAATTATATTTTTTTTTTTACACTAGTAATGGCGGTGATCACCAACCTCATAGTGGGCACTGTGATCAGTCTGACACTAACTGACACTGACATCACTAGTGACACTAATACAGTGATCAGTGCTAATAATATACACTGTCACTGTACTAATGACACTGGCTAGAAAGGAGATAACATCCTTGAGCGAATAAAATGTTAAAGCAAAGTGTCACCTGAAAAAGAAGTGGATGCTCCCGATTTATTTTTTTTGTTCACTTACCTTGTTATAGAAGAAAATATACTCACCTTCCTTCCACTTCCTCCCGGGGCCGGTGCAGGGCATTCTGGGACTCCAACGTCATCGAAGAGGACACAGAAGAGGACGCGCTGGCTTCAGCTGCCCACACTTGAGATTGCAGCACTGGAGAAGAAATTTTCAAGGTAAGTATTTCTTCTAAAAGGTAAGTGCGACCCGGGACAGTTCAGAGGCTATCCATTGTGGAATGTACTAGCCCTGACTGTCCCGGGGGTATTTTTATCTAAATTTCACCCCAGAGGCTGGAACTCCGCTTTAACTGTGTGCTACTTTTACTAAGATGTGACTGTTTTTACTCCCTGCTTTGCAGCGATAAAAAAACAGACACATTGCTGCACTCCGTAGAGAGCCCTGTGTTGTTTACCAATACAGGGCTCTTTTCTGTCATTCACTTAGCTAATCAGTAGGTCCCGGCAATAAATCACTGGCCAGGACCCGCTGACAAACTGGTCTTGCAACTAATGAAAGCTCAGGTCTCCGGGTGTGGACGCAGAAAGCTGACTTTGGATTTGATAAAACACAGTAGACCCACACCAGCAGATGACATAGCTGTGGAAAATTTTGCATTTTATTTAGAAGTCAAGGTCCCAGAGTCTGGAGGAAGAGTGGAGAGGCACAGAATCCAAGTTGCATGAGGTTCAGTGTGAAGTTTCCACAGTCAGTGATGATTTGGGGAGCCATGTCCTCTGCTGGTGTTGGTTCACTGTGTTTTATCAGGTCCAAAGTCAGCACAGCCCTCTAGTAGGAAATTCTAGAGCACTTCATGATTCCCTCTGCCGAATAGCTTTATAGAGGCACTGATGTCATTTTCCAGCAGGACTTGGCACCTGCCCACACTGCCAAAAGTACCAATACCTGGTTTAATCATCATGGTATCAATGTGCTTGATTGGCCAGCAAACTTGCCTGACCTAAACTCAATAGAGAATCTGTGGGGTATTGTCAAGAGGAAGATGAGAAACACCAGACCCAACAATGCAGATGAGCTGAAGGCCGCTATCAAAGCAACCTGGGCTTCCATAACACCTCAGCAGTGCCACAGGCTGATCGCCTCAATGCCATGCCGCATTGATGCATTAATTCATGCAAAACTACTAGCCCCGAACGTACTGAGTGCATACTATACTGTACATGGACATACTTTTTAGTATGGCAACATTTTTGTATTAAAAATACTTTTTTTATTGGTCTTAAGTAATATTCTAATTTTCTGAGATTGAATTTAGGGTTTTCTAGCACATCCCACAGGTACTGGATTAAGATTTGGAGAATTTGGAGGCCAAGTCAACATCACAAACACTGTGGGGTTGATTTGCTAAAGGCAAACAGACTGTGCACTTTGCAAAGTGCAGTTGCACGCTGCAAGAGCAGTTGCTCCAGAGCTTAGTAAATGAGGTGAAGCTTTGCTGACTTCCATCTTCCAATAATGTGCAAGCAGAAATGTTGTTTTTATAATTTCTTTGCACTTAATTGGCTACTCTTTGGAAAGTGAAGCTTTACCTCATTTCCTAAGCTCTGGAGCAATTGCACTTTGTAAAGTGCACAGTCTAGTTCTCTTTAGTAAATCAACCCCTTTGTGTTCCTCAAAACATTCTTGAACTATTTTTGTGTGGTAGCTCACATTATCCTGCTGAAAGATGCCACTGTCATCAGGGAATAGCATTTCCATGAAGGGGTGTTCTTCTTTAAATTTTTTTTTTATTGAAGCTTAGACATATAAAATGAGTATTACATTTTCAGCAAAGTAACCAATAATAATACATAAAGGTTCAAGAGTGATTTGATAGCTCCGTATAAGTTGTCTACAGTAAAGCATGGAATGAATGCGCACAAGTAAGGTTTCATGGTGCCCGATTTGCAGTGGCGGCTGGTGCTTCATTGGCCAGGGGGGCGGCAGAAAGACCACACCATACCCCCCCCCCCCCGGACCACACCAGCTCCAGCCCGCACACCATACCACCCCCCCCCCATTGCCGGCTCACTCACCCTGGACTGACGTGGAGGGCAGGCAGCGGCGGCTTCCCCCGGCAGCAGCAGATGCGGCTTCCCCTGCGTCTCCTCCCTCCTCCTTTGCCAATAGCATGGCTTCTCCTTTTGGCCAATCGGGAAAGAGGTCTCAGGACCCGCTTCCTGATTGGCTGGGAGGAGAATCAGTGTGATAATAGCAAATATTCATTCACTATTGTCACACAACTGGGTGGGCTCAGGGCGCAGTGCTCTGCACCCTGAGCCCACCATTTTTTGAAGCCTATTAGACCCTCTGGCTTTAATCACCTGCTTAAAAAATCACGTGCTTAAAAAAAAAAAAACCCATTGGAATCCATGCGTCCGGCACCCTGCATGTAGATTAGGGGGCCAGACACATGGATAGGGGGGGCGCCGCCCCTGCCCCCCTAATGGACGGGCCGCCACTGCCGATTTGCATGGTCAACACTGCATAGATGATGGGGTGGTCCTGATCAGAAACAATGTTTAGGTAGGTGGTACATTGCAAAGTAACATCCACATGAATGGCAGGACCCAGCAGAACATTGCCCAAAGCATCACACTGCCTCTGTTGACTCTTCTTCTTCCCATACTGAATCCTGGTGCCGTTTCTTCCTCGGGTAAGCAACGTACATACACCTGGCCGTCCACATGATGTAAAAGAAAATGTGATTTATCATACCAGGTCACCTTCTTCCATGGCTCCGTGGTCCAGTTCTGATGCTCACATACCCATTGTAGGTGCTTTTGGCTGTGGACAAGGGTCAGCATGAGCACCCTGACTGTTCTGCATCTACGCAGTCTCATACACAAAAAACTGTGATGCCCGTTTTTTCTGCTTCGAATACATCAATTTCAGGAACAACATAGGAACACCTAATACACCCCACCCACTTTCAGGTGCCATTGTAGCGAGATAATCAATGTTATTCACATCTGTCAGTGGTAATAAAGCTATGGCTGATCGGTGACGGTGTGCATATACAGTATATATTTATTTATTTTTGTTCTTACCAGATAAAGAATGTAGTCAGTTACTACATGTTATCTGTCTTTTAAAGAACTGTGATCTTTCTGAGACCACCCGGAGAACCATGAGAATCCTGATAAATAATTTTCTCCTTGATAATTGCTACTCACTGATAGAAGCAGCTTCCATTTACAGACTAGATTGAACTTGCATTCCTTGACGTGTCTCTGGCTTTGACTCCTCTGAACGGTTCTAAATCTCATTAAACCTATAGGGTTGAGTGAAATGCATCAATTTAAATACCGAGCAGGCTTTCCAAATATCATCTGGTGTAATGTAAAGCACATTAACCATAATTATACAGTTCTTCCCTGACTCGTCCTACAGCTTATACTTGGTCCCTGACCCTGCATGTGACTTTGACTAAGTCCTTTCCAAAACTTTTGCTATCTCAATCTTTTCATTTGGCAGGTGAGGAAGAGTGGCGATGGGGATTCTACAAAGGTTGGGAACACACCGTGGTAGTTGAAATAGTTATTTTGCATGTTGATAACTATGTTAAATAAAGCAACTGTTGCCATGGGAACCCGCAGCTAGAAGACCTTGATAGAGTGTTGCAAGATTCCATGTTACACAAAGATGTAAATTGGAATTCATGGAAAAGTCTGCAGTATAAACCAATCTTATTTTGTTACATACCTAATAAAAGCACATTCCATCCAGACATAAAAATTGTACATTTAATAGCAGTCACGACTGGGCTGATGCAAGAATCTGAATATTTGGTGTCATGTTAGTATAATTGTGAAGGCTTACTTGTGAAAGTTTTATATTTACACCTTGTTAGCCTAAAGTCCAACTCTACCTTTTATTATTTACAAACCACCACCATCTAAGCAGGGCCATCATTAAAAATCATGGGGTCCTGTGCAGACTACCTCACAGGACCCACCCCCAGTAACCCCTATCAGTGGCCCTCACTTGTATCTCTGACACACTCCCACTACCCCATACTCTGCAGCCTCTGCACCCCCATTCCTCTACACTATGCACCCCCCATTGCTACACATATTCCATCTCCTATTAGCCAAGGGTGAGGAGTGGAGAAAAGGGGGAACCCAGGGTTGGTAGGTTGGTGGACTGTGAGATACCACAGGCAACCTTTGCCTGGCCCCCCTGCTGACATTATGGGGTTTGGGCCTCATTCAGGAGGGCTGTCTATACCCTGCAATTGGCAGCCCTGCATCTAAGTTTATATACATTTTTTCCTGCAGTCTTCAGGGTGACCTGGCATCATCAAAGATCATTGCTCTTCTCCCCTGGCACCAGCAGTGGGTGGTACCTTTACCTACACTGAGTGGTACGTGCGAAGGCCACTCTGCCCATCAGTACTGTGTGCCCAGGCCCACATTATGACGCATCCCAAGGTAGCATGTACAACAGGGCTCATAAGAAGTAGGTTCGGATGATGCTGGTCACAGAAAGTCAAAGCTGAACTCCGGACTAGAAAAAAAAATACCCTCGCAATGGGGGGCCCCCCACACTACAAGAATTAAATACTTCTTTTTTTGTTCCAAACATGAGAATTAAATAAAAGTTGGTGGTTTATCCCCATCCGGGAAGGTGGAGATACGCTCTGAGGCACTAAATCTGGATCACTTTGCGGGCAGTATTACCTGTTTTAGGTGCCTGCATACTGCAAGACTTTGAGATTTGCCCCATATGATTCCTCCTCTTACCATAGGATAACTATATCGGCTGGACCAATCTGATCCCCACTACATCTACAGGCGGTCTGCCTGTACGGACATGGTCTATGCCTCCATTACTTTTTTCAAGTTGCTCCAGGCTGTTGACCTTCCCCGTCATTACACCTTGGCTTTGCGCCTGATACCATATTGATGTATTGACAGAATACAGAGCATTGAATTACTAGCTCTAGAAGAAGCTTCCTAAGCGAAACATGTCGAGCAATCTGGCTCTATGAACTCTCTATGCATCTATAACCACATCAGTCGATCTCGGTGGACGGCAGCTTACACACCCGTCACCTTCTGATAGATCACCTTGATGTGATGGATCTAAAAATAACCGCAGTTTCTACTGTGTGTTTCTATATTTTATTAGTACTGTGTATGTAGGCTACATATATCAACGCCTTTTTGAGGCGAGGTATTTATGGTTCTTCTTTTTTGCTTTTGTGCATTTTAAGATGTGTATTAAATAAAATTGTTATGTTTTAACATGCCCAGTGCCTTTAAAGTCCATGTTTCTCCAACAATTAGTTTCTAACCCCCTTTACGATGTGGCACTTATTTACATATATATGCGCTCAGTATACTGCTATCTGGTAGCGCATACAATTCAAGCTTGTAGCATTATACTCAAAAATACTGTAATTGGTGCCAAAGGTGCTTCAACAAAGTATTGAACAAAGGCTGTGGTAATTTATGTACATGGGATTTTTTTAATTTTATATTTTTAATAAATTTGCAAAGATTTAAAAATTAAAACTTCTTTCAGATTGTCATTATGGGGTATTGTTTGTAGAATTTTGAGGAAAACAATGAATTTAATACATTTTGGAATAAGACTGTAACATAAGCGCTGTGAATACTTTTCGGATGGACTGTACATCTTTCAAAAGTAAGCTTGCACAGGTATTATTATTATTTTTATTTTTTTTGCAATAATTCAGTCCTGGCTTGTTTTTTTTAAACTGAATCAGGGCACACAGTTGACAGGCTGACTGACGCTAATGCACATTTTGGCATTCATTCCCTGCACTTAGCTGTCCCATTAGCTTAAATTCTGGAGTTGGCAGCTTACTTTTTCGAATGACTCTAAATATCAGTTTGTTAAAATAGCAGGACATTGCGTTTCCAGATCCCTCTGTCTCTGAGCCCAATGCAGCCTTTCTGTCACACAATGGAAAATGACAGAGAGGTTTCACGGTATGGAATCATCTGACAGGAGACTGCAGTTCTCTCTGGATATACTTCGATAGCCAGATAAAACCAAGCATAATGGATAATATTAGATTCAAATGAAGCGGTAGAAGTTTCTAACTTCAGCACAGATTGTTTTCTGCACTGTATTAGCAGTTCAGTCTTTTTTTTTTACATATTTATCTAGTGTACAGCCTGACGCAATGGTCCATTTTGCAAATTTCCGTATTTTGACTTGTGTTTTTTTTTCCTTACAATATGGGAAGAATACCACTCAGATAAACCTACTTTTTCAGGACATTGCCAAACATCTACCCTCTAAATGGGTGCGGAAAAGGGTGGGATTTTGGAATTTCGGTTTGGTTTTGTACATTTGTTGATTTAAAGAGGAGTTCCACCCATTTTTAATACGTTGGATTACATAGATGTATGTAATCCCCTTTAAAACGACTTTTACCAATGAAAACTTTTTTTTTTTTTTGCTAGTAAATACCTTATTTTCTTGTTTATTCCTCCTCTCCTCACTTCCGGGTTCGATCGGCGATGACCTCATTCGGCGATTCGCAGTGTGTGCTGGGATGTATTCCATGCCATAAATCTCGCAGTATTACACAGGAGCTGAGCTGTACTGTGTGTATTGAGGCCGTGACCTGCCCCGCCTCCTCTCAGTGAGCGAGGACTGAAAGCATTATATCCTCACTGAGCTCACTGAGAGGAGGCGGGGCGGAGGCGGGGCAGAGCACGGCCTGAATACAATACATACAGTACAGCTCACTGAGAGGAGGCGGGGCGGAGGCGGGGCAGGTCTCGGCCTCAATACACACAGTACAGCTCAGCTCCTGTGTAATAATGCGAAATTTCTGGCATGGAATACATCCCAGCACACACTGCGAATCGCCGAATGATTGGTAAAAGTCGTTTTAAAGGGGATTACATACATCTAAAGTTACGAAAATGGGTGGAACTCCACTTTAAGATTTAGTAAATAGTAAATCAGATAATTCTGGTTTGCCAGTAATTGAGTCTAGGAACTAGAGAAAGTGAGTTTTTAGAGTATTTTGAAATAAACATGACTACTATGTGTGTACTCCACAGACAACAATCAAATTTTAGTTAAATTGTTATTTTAAAACTTTTTTCGTGATGTCTAAAATGAGGAAAATATGTTTACACAGTACTTCCACTTTAAAATCACATTTCCATGCATCTAGATCAGGGGTCTCCAAACTTTCTAAACAAAAGAGCAGTTGTCCTTCATACTGTTCCTGGACTGTGGCTTGTGGCATTAACCACTTAAGGACCAGAAGATTTTTTTACGACCAGGCCATTTTTTGCGATACGGCACTGTGTTACTTTAACTGACAGTTGTTTCAATCGGTTGAAGCAACGCTGTACCCAAATAAAATTAATGTCCTTTTTTCTCCAGAAATAAAGCTTTCCTTTGGTGGTATATTTGATCACCTCTATGATTTTTATTTTTTGCGCTACAAGCAAAAAAAGAGCGACAGTTCTGAAAAATATAAACAATTTTTTATATTTATTTATATTTACTTTTCTCCTATAAAAAATTCCCAGTAAAAAAAAAAAAAATTAAAAATCAAATTTTTTCATCATTTTAGGCCAATATGTATTAGGCTACAAATTTTTGGAAAAAAAATCCCAATAAGTGTATATTGACTGGTTTGCGTCTACAAACTAGGGGAAAGATTTATGTCATTTTTATTTATTTTTGACACTTTTGGGGGGACCAGTGACATTACTACAGTAATCAGTGCTAAAAATATGTACTGTTATTGTACTTATGACACTGGCAGGGAAGGGATCAACACCAGGGGCGATCAAAGGTTTAAATGTGTGCCTAGGGGGTGCTTTCTAACTGTGTGGGAGATGGGCTCACTGGATGAACACAGAGACCTGTGTTCCTAAATTGGAGGAACAACTGCTGTTCTGTCTCCACGGGGAGCGATCGCGACCTGCTGATTGGCTCCCCTTCTAGCCCATCGGAGCGTGCGCACCCACACTAACTGCTACACAAAGCTGTTTTGCCTAACAGGGCCGACCTGCCACAGTAAAACTACGGCAGCTGGTCAGCAAGTGGCTTAAAGCGGAGTTCCGGGCACAAAATCGATATTTTTTTTTTTGTGCCCGTCCGCTTCTACACCTTCATCTGAAAAGGAATTGGATAGTTAGGTTTTTTTTTTTTTATTTACTCACCTTGTAATTGAAGATCGAATATACTCACCTAGTCTTCACTTCCTCCCTCTGTGCCGCGGCTCCGCCGTCACTTCCGGGCTTGCACTGATTCCTGGGAGCTGAACGTCATCGCTCCCAGGAATCAATGCGACGGTACCGGCCCCGCTCGTCACTTCCGGGCGACGAGAGGGGCCGGTGCATGCGCATTCTGGGAGAAGAAGACGCGGAAGAAGACGCAGAAGAGGACCGCGCCGGCTTCAGCTGCCCACAAGAGAGATGGAAACGCTGTGGAAGAAATTTTATAAGTGAGTATTTCTTCTAAAAGGTAAGTGCGAACCGGGACAGATCAGAGGCTAGCCATTGTGGAATGTACTAGCCCTGACTGTCCCGGGGGTATGTTTGTTGAAAAATGATTTCTGTGCCCGGAACTCCGCTTTAAGCAATGCACGGTCCTTGGTATATGGGGAAGGATATTGCCCCATCATTGGTATCAGTGGGATGAATAGTGCACCATCATTGGTATCAGTGGGAGGATTAGTGTTCCATCATTGGTGTCAGAGAGAGGAATAGTGCCCCGTGATTAGTGTTGGTGGGAGGTATAGTGCCCCATCATTGGTATTAGTGGAGGGAATAGTGCCCCATGATTGGTGTTGGTGGGAGGTATAGTGCCCCATCATTGGTATTAGTGGGGGGAATAGTGCCCCATGATTGGTGTTAGTGGAAGGAATAGCGTCCCATTATTGGTATTAGTGGGAGGAATAGTGTCCCATCATTGGTATTAGTGGGAGGAATAGTTCCCCATGATTGGTGTTGGTGGGAGGTATAGTGCCCCATCATTGGTATTAGTGGGGGGAATAGTGCCCCATGATTGGTGTTAGTGGAAGGAATAGCGTCCCATTATTGGTATTAGTGGGAGGAATAGTGTCCCATCATTGGTATTAGTGGGAGGAATAGTGCCCCATTGGTATTAGTGGAAGGAATAGTGCCCCATCATTTGTGTTAGTGGGAGGAATAGTGCCCCATCATTGGTATTAGTGGGAGGAATAGTGCCCCATCATTTGTGTTAGTGGGAGGAATAGTGCCCCATCATTGGTATTAGTGGGAGGAATAGTGCCCTATCATTGCTATTAGTGGAAGGAATAGTGCCCCATCTTTTGTGTCAGTAAAAAGAACAGTACCCCATTGTTGATGTTAGTAAAAGCTATAGTGCCCCATCATTGATATTAGTAGGCAGAACAGTGCCCCATTGTTGGTATTAGTAGGCAGAATAGTGCCTCATCATTGGTAGTAGTAAGCGGAATAGTTCCCCATTGTTGGTGTCAAATGCAGGACGTATACCCCAGTGTCATTTGGAGGAATAGTGCCCTCAGGGCTGGGTAAATCTAGTTCTCAAGCCGCAGTTTGGAGACCATTTATATAGATCCAAGTAGCGTTTCAAAGGTACAACTTTGTGGGTCTCTCCTTTTGCCAATTACTCTCTACTTCGTAGCCTTGCTTGATAGTCTAGCTTTCTCGTTTAGTGCCAAAGAGAGGCTTTACAAAGGTGAGACATTCTGAATAATATCCCAAAATAAAATGGGCTACTCCAAGAGTGGGCAGAGAAATTTTTAAGGGGCGGATTTGGGAATCCTTGGCCTGCAGAATTACTGGCTGGGAATGTGTGTTCCAGAATGAAAAGTGCACTCTTTTAGACGGTTTGGTGATCTGGTGAATAAATAAATGTGTTGTGCATTGTGGCGTGCAGTACTCAGGGTCCAGCAGCACCTACTATACATTGCTTTCTAAATAAATAGTATACCAAAAACTACCACTCAGGGTTTTATCACGCTTTAGCACAGTGCATAAATGTGAAGCAAGACTTCAGAATTTATCGTATTTATGACATATTTATGTTTCAACTACTGGTAAAGAAGATGGATTATAGTGTCACTAATAATTCTTGGCAAGGGGGATAAAAATAGCAGAATTCTAAAAACACTTCATAACTTAGGAAGGATAATAAATCAGGTCTTGTAATTTTAAGGGCATATTCGCGTACAGGATCTTTAATCAACAGCCAGACACCTCTAGGGAACCTGTATTTGCTGCTGTATTCAAGCAGGTTGCTTGAATTCTATTTATAAGGGATGGCCACCTCACTCTATAATCAATAGGACGAGGGGGCATGTGTCCCTGAGTATAACGTATTAAACAATCCGTGCATTGCAACCTTTATTCCTGCTGGAATAATATTGATTCCAATCTGCCATCCCAGGGGTCTCAATGATAAATCCTATGGTTAGCTCATATAGTTACAGCATCCACTGGGAAATTTGTTTCATTGTATGGTTTTCTTTTTCTTCAACAATTGTATTTTTTTCAGCATTAGCATAATCTTATACAAAAAAAAGTCCTTATACCAAAAAAACAAATAGAGATTAAAATATTCACATTTTGTTTTAAAATTGCCCAAAACTTTAGCCTTTAATTATCTTTGTATAGAAAGGTCAGACCCATTTAAATTTCAGTATACTCTGGTATTATATTTAATTAGACTAGCCAATAACCTAAACTTACCCTACCATTCCCCTTTTTCTTCCCTCACGCCGACCCCCCTGTTCAGAATTTTGCAGTTTGCTGCAGTGCGTGATCACATAAGCGTGTGTTATTTTGCATTGGGTCATTGGGGAGATTTCCCTTCACTTCCTGTCCCATAGCCAAACAGGAACTAAGAGGAGATCCCTGTAAACAAGGAAAAATCTTGGGACCCCCAGGTCACCAGAACTAGTGTCCCCTATGGAAGATTTCCCCTCTATTACTTTTCTGGGGACAACCCAAAAATTGGGATTTTAATTTACTCTCACTGATAATGGTAAACAGAATAAATAGAGAGGATGAATCTCCCTAACGTGGGCACAGATAGGAGTAAAAACTATCGTGCCCTGGGTGCCCGGCCGTCTGACCCCTCCAGACCCAGGTACGTGATCTGCCGACTCCACCGGTACACTGTTAAAGAGAAGGTGCTTCGGGATGCCTGGGAGAGGGGTCCGGTGGACTTCGATGGGGCGACGGTGCGGATCTTCCCGGACATTGCCCGGGGTACTTTACAGAGGCGTGCGATGCTGAAGCCCTTGCTGGAGCAGCTGAGACAACCGGAGCTCACCTACCGCTGGGGATTCCCGCTGCAGCTCACTGTGCGGAAAGCCGGGTCCTCCTTCACCCTTCGCAGGCACGCTGACCTACCGGCCCTGTTCACCTTCCTGGACATACCCCCCCGTGGACCTCCCGGACTGGATGGCGCTGCTCCCGGATCGTGCCCCCGGCTGGGGCACCGGAAGATTCAACCGCCCTTTGCCATGGAGGCAGGGTCGGAGGTCTCAGCGATCGAGGGGGAGCTCCCGCGGGCCGGAGGTCGAGGCTCCTGAGACTTGATCGTAGGATAGCATAGGTCTGTGGGTATGGCCCCATGCTCGCCTTTCCCCCCTTACCCGACCCCGCTGGCTGCCGACACTGATTTGACTGTGGCTTCCCTCCGGGCTCCCCCCTGTGGCTCTGTGTCCGGCAGTGACAATCTGCTTTTTACCGCTCCCCCTCCCCCCTGCTGACTATCGGTGCTTGCGGTCCGGACTGTTGGAGTGCGGGTTGCCCTTCCCTGGCATTTTTCAGGAGTCCCCCATTGTCCTCTGCATGCTCCTGCTGTGCTCTTTTGCCCCCCCCCCCGCCCTCCTGCCTTGGCCTCCCCCCCTGTTGACTGTGCCCCCGGTGCCCCCCTCCTGCTGGCATGCCGTCCTCTCCCCCGTGTGCCCCTCACCCCCCCTGCCGCCTGGATCCCTTCTGCTTTGCTCTCCCCTGGCTGAGGACTTGCTCGAGACTGCTACGTCAGGACCCTGTGTTTGGGGGGGCATGTCGGGTTGCTGATCCGGCCGCTATATGCGGCACTGCTATGCTGCTGGGGTTCCGGCATGTTTGTCAGTTAAGTGGGGCGGCGGGAGGGGGGCATGCTGGGTTGTTCATCTGGGTGCTTGGTGGGGATTTGATATGCAGATGGGGGATTTGCCATATGTGAGGAGTAAAAACTGACAGGTGTTCTAAGCCCTCTTCACCCTATCCAAAACAAAAAAAAAAAAAGTTTTGCCTTTAGTTGTATTTTAAATGCAGCACACGCCTGTTAGCACCTATTGAGCTTTTCTGTTCAATCTAAAATAAATAAATAAAACTGCAACACACAGCACAAAGCATGTTTTACCGCACAATACCACAATGCATAGGTCCATGGGGGTCCCTTAACCACTTGCTGACCACCCGCCTCATATATACTGCGGCAGGCTGGCTCGGCTGCGCGAATCGCCATACCTGTACGGCAATCTGCGGGAGCAATCCTGGAGGCGCGTACCTTCATTCGCCAGTGGAGAAGCTGATTCACAGGGCCTGCGACCGCGATTGCCGCCAGGCACCTGCTATCGCTCCCCGTGGAGAGAGAACGTCGCTCTGCTGTTGTAAACACAGCAGATCGTTGTTCTCTCAGGAATCAATACAGAATGCCTGCGTTCCTCCTATTTAGGATCACATTTCTCTGTGTTGATTCCACAAGCCCATCGCCCTCACAGTTAGAAAACACCCCCTAGGCATACATTTAACCGTTTGATCGCCCCCTGAGTTAAAGCGGAGTTCCAGCCTCACACACTCACCTGTAAAACGGTCCAGCAATGCGGCTGCCCGAAGCCTCGCTCTTCTCCCTCTCTGCTCTGCGGCGCCGGCATCGCTGGTGTGGGCACCTGGCTGTAACAGTTTGCGGCTTCACAGCCGGGTACTCACTGCGCATGCGCGAGTTGCGCGAGTTGCGCTACGCGTCATGATTGGCCGGCAATCTTCTGGGACCTCTGACATGTCCCAGAAGATTGCAGGGAGGGAGGGGGAGAGGAGAACTTCCGCTCAGGGCGCCCCGGCGCTCCGAGCGGAATTGGGAGCGGGTACCTGTCAAAACTAGGTACCCGCTCCCCCCCAAAAAAAATGACAAAGTTAAAACTTTTTTTTTTTTGCCATAATTCTCTTGTGGGTCACAGGAGTGTGCTTACTTTTGCTCTCAATGACCCAGAGCCGAGTGACAGTGGGCTATAGCCCACTACCAGCTGATGTGGCAAAGCTGCTCCAGACTCTGGGAGAACAAAGACAATATTGTCCACCCAGCTATCTGATTGATAGCCGGCTCTTCCCCTCAAGGCAGAGCTGAGAGCCAGAACCAACTGCGTCTGCCCCCTCCCCTACCTAGGGCTCCAGTGAATGCTGGAGGAGCAGAGTTGAGAGCTGCAACTGACAGTTACTGCTCTCTGCTCAGAGCAGCCTGAGA
This sequence comes from Pelophylax lessonae, assembly GCF_965119305.1. Taxonomy (NCBI): domain Eukaryota; kingdom Metazoa; phylum Chordata; class Amphibia; order Anura; family Ranidae; genus Pelophylax; species Pelophylax lessonae. The sequence goes on along the minus strand of NC_138775.1, from coordinate 262,624,490 downwards.
TCTGAGCAATCAGCATTCATGTGATCCCTCAGTTCTTGGTCTTAGAGCCAACATAGGACAGCAGTATCACACTGATTCTGCAGCATAGAGGTGAGTATGGATGTTTTTTTTTTGGGGGGGGGGGGGTTTCTTTAACCCCATACATCTCCCATAATGGAGGACACCATTACTGAATTCTTTTGTAAAGGCTAGAACCTCAGCTATCATTCTAATACTTTGACTTTATAATGTTACTAAACCCAGGAGCCTGCATTCACTATATCTGGTCTCCCACAGTACACAGAACATGGAAATACAATAGTTTTTAGTAAATATAAACTGCTAAATACCTTTTCTTATCAGTTAGAGCAGTTTTGTGACGTCTATCAGTGTCCAGCAGAGCACTGGTTAAAACTTATAGGAGGAGTTTTCATTCTCCCCTGATTGTCCTATGAGGCTGCAGGACCCCTGACCCTCTGTCTGGACAGTGCTGATTGGCCCTGTGCTGATTACATGCACTCTCCCAAGAAAATAAAAAACTCTCTAGCAAAACATACCAAACTGAGCATGTGCAGCTTACCTCCCCAGGCTCTGTTCTATCAGAAGATGGTTTGGGGACTGTGGAAGAAAGTGAGATCAGAGAAGACAGGATCAAACAGCCTTTTTTACACAATGCGGAGGATTAACCACTTAGGTTTCCACATTGATTATAACAAGCATGCTTTACTGCATCTACAGACTGATTTTTTTCTGTGGGTTTAGTAACACTTTTATGCTGTCTGCGTAGCTGACCTGGAACAAGTATGAACAGTGATTGTCACACTTTTCTGATACTCATTTACAGCATGCTCATTCTGAGACTGTGAATGAGGACCGTCTTTAGGATGAGGCAAAAGGGGCACCTGCCCAGGGCACTGTCATTGTTGTGGGGCCCAAAATCCAAACAATCCATCCCTGTCACATAGTGCAGCTGCAGGGAAAGGGAATCAGTAAGCGGCAGTGTCCTTGCCTGACAGCAGGAGCTGGCCGAGGGGGCTAACAAGCAGTGGCAGGGGACAAAGGAATGAGACGTGGATGAGCAGAATGACGGTGGGCGGCAGAAGTTACATCTGAATAAAAACGTGTGCTTGGGTTTTCATCAACTTTCTCTGCCTCTCTGCTTGCCGTTAACATTACCAGCCCTGCATGTACATAAAGCTGGTCAGGACGGATGAGCGGACAGCTGGTATGTTGTGTGATTAACAATCCGAATGAGCTAGTTTGCCCTGCTGTATTGAACTTTCACTTCTTTAGCCACTAAATTATCACTGATCTCTGCATCTCTGCTTGCTATGCTCAGTGACAGTACTGTTTTAAATGTAATCCTGGTCAGCTTTATTATCCCTTCTTTTCTGCCACCTGTTAAATTCTTCTGCAAGAGAACACTTCTACTCTGGCAAGGGGACTGTTGTGTGTTTGTAGCATAATCTATTTAGAAACCAATCAGTTAGCAGTAATTATGTGCAGTAACCTGTAGCAACCAATCAGTTAGTAGTAATGATGTACTGTAACCTCTAGCAAGCAATCAGCAGTAATGATGTGCAGTAACCTCTAGCAATCAATCAGCAGTAATGATATGCAGTAACCTCTATCAACCAATCAGTGAGTGGAAATAATATGAAGTAATCTGTAGCAGTCAATCAGTTTGCAGTAATGCTGTGCAGTAACCTCTAGCAACACATGGGTGAACGGTAAGGATGTGCAGTAATCTCCAGGAGCCAATATGTTTGCAAACATTATGTGCAGTAACCTCTAGCAACCAATCAGTGAGTGGTAATAATATGCAGTAATCTCTAGCAACCAATCCATTAGCAGTATTGACGTGTAGTACCCTCTAACAAACAATCAGCAGTAATAATGTGCAGTGACCTCTAGCAATCAATCAGTGAGTGGTAATAATAAGTAATCTCTAGCAGCCAATCAGTTTGCAGTAATGATATGCAGTAACCCCTAGCAACCAATAAGTGAGTGGTAATAATGTGCAGTAATCTCTAGCAGCCAATCAGTTTGCAGTAATGATGTGCAATAACCTCTAACAACCAATCAGTGAGCAGTAAGGATGTGCAGTAACCTATAACAACCAATGGGTAAGTGGTAATGATGTGCAGTAACCTCTAGCAACCAATGTGTGAGCAGTAATGATATGCAGCAAGCTCTAGCAACCAATGTGTGAGCTGTAATGATATGCAGTAAGCTCTAGAAATCAATCAGTGAGTGGTCAGGATGTGCAGTAACCTCTAGCAAGCAATCAGCTGGCAGTAATGATGTGCAGTAACCTATAACAACCAATGGGTGAGCAGTGATGATGTGCTGTAACCTCTAGCAACTAATCCGTGAGCCATAACGTGTGCTGTAACCTTTGGCAGCCTATTGCAATTGCTGCCTTATCTGCTGCAGTAAACTGATTTTGAGTTTAGCTGCTATTGTATGTCTCAGAGCAGGTAGAGAGTGAAACTGCATGGTGGAGGGTCAGGGGGTCAATAAAATGCTTGCCCCAGGGTCCAATCAATGTTAAAGACGGGCCTGAGTGAAATACATGAAAGTCAGACACAACCAGGCATTTAACATTTTCGTAAGGAGGCTGTATATTTTCCCTATAGTTTTGTTTGTACTTACAATCTAGTCTCATTCAGATGTTGGACGGCCACTGTAAGCCTGCACGCTCCGACATAAGCATGTATTTAAAATGCTATCCTGATATGCTATAACAGGTACTTGGAATTCATAAAAAAAAAAGCTTAGACCTGCAGACTATTAGTACAGCACATACCATTTTTGTCCAAAATATGGTCCAGCCCTCCAGTGGCTTAATCTGAAACCTGATCCCCTTTTGACTACATTTGATATATTAAAAGCGGTAGAGTTTATACTGAACTAAAGTAAGATCTCCATGTAAGGTATGAGAAAAGTAAAGGCTGAAATGCCTAAAATGTAAGATTTTGACAAAAGAAACTCACCTGATGTTTGACCTTTAAGTAGATAAATGAATTCCTCAAATATAGAGTGACATTAATTTCTCACTTCATCCCTGGAGGAAAAGTGCTGATCCTGAAAGGAATGGCGTATTGTGAGAGAGTTTTAGAAAATCTTTTCAATTGCCTAAACGTTGTGGAATAATGGGTTTGAAGATAAAGGTAAGCAAAGGAAGAATTGTGTTTAATGCTTTGCTGTAATAATGGGCTGTTAGTAGGTGCTGTTGAGGAGCCAGGGGTTAGCATTAGTGGATGCTGAGCAACTGTAAATAATTCAAGAAATACAGGGATAAATAGGCTACAAGCTGTGCAGGAAGGATTTGATTTAAATCAAGTCAATTTAAATCATGATTTAAATTGCTAGTAAAAAAGCCTGATTTAATTTTTTTTAACGTGCAACTGTCAGTTCTGTCCCGCATAGGCTCCTCCTCTGACCTGCTGTTGACTCACCGACAGTCCCATTCCTTTTAATGGGATGGCTGGTGATCCAGTAACACAACAAGGTGAGGGTCGTGGTGGCAGCAGCTGAGTGGATGCCAGCTAACAGGCACTGCCATGATGGATCTGAAATGACAGGTGCTCTTTAAATGTAAGGACTCGTTCTTGCTGGTTGGTAGGAGAAATTGTGTGAATGCATCAATGCAGTGCATGTTATCTCAGCTTGCAGAGCTTGGATTTATTGAATGAGTTTACCAAAAATGTAAATATTGCAGAATATACAGCCTTTTGCTACATAACTAACCTCCATTTCATGCTGAATAAACTACATTATTAATGTATCCTAAATAGAAAACTATCTTTAGATAGATTTTTAATCCAAAAGCATTTTATTGCAATAAATTTAATAAAAAAAAAATCAGATTTAAATAAAAAAAATCAGATTTTTTTTTTTTTTTTCTTAAATAATCAATTTTCATTTACCCTGAAGCTGTGTGCAGTAGGGGCTAAAGGGCTATATACCAAGCACATGCATTGGTAATGTGCATGGGTAATTTTGTTGTTATAGCAGCCTTTGGTTCCTATCCCAGGGGTGGAAGCATGCTATGGTCTGTAGGGAGCCTACTATGTGCTTCCACTTGGGTACTCTGCTGGTGTATATCAAGAGATGGGCAATAGCAAATCTGCCATCTTGTGTGTGTGACTGCTCGCAATGTGTTCCAAAATAGATTTTTTGGATCTGCACAGACTCCCTGGGGCAATTTTGTTTGCTAGACAGCAAACATAGGAGCAGATCAAGTAGCTCCTAAATTGTTGAGTTGAGCACAACCTGTCATACGTGCTTAGATCATGTGTAGGCAACATTCAGTTCGCTCTCAATGAAAGCTTTTTTTTCCAGTCAATCTTATGGTAGCAATAACATAGCTTGCAATGCACAGTTCCACCAGACATTATTTCCATACTGAAACATTTCACCCCTAGTTGGGGGTTAAAGCTGAATATTAATTTACTTATTATTATCCTGCTGTATCTGGTTCCTCCCTCAGTTCTCATCAACATGCTAATTATTTTTTTAAATAAAGCCTTTCTGTTTCCATTACACATTGTATTTTATACTCAGTGATGTCATCACTAATAGCCGGAATACACGATTAGAATATCGCCCGATCATTCGACCACCGACTTTTGAAAAAGTATTTGTCGGTCGAAAACGTTGCCAACATACACGGCCCGAATATCGCCCGACCGGTGCCCGCCGACTATCGAAACAGCGTTCGTCGGTCGAAAGCGTTGCCAACATCAACGATCCAAAAAAAAACGTTACAGACCAATCGATTAGATACGTAATCCGCACGTTGCACGTTAAAGCGGAAGTGATGTAATGTGCGTGTGACCTTTTTAGAGACACGCACTTCCTCCTAGCACCAAGAGACACGCACTTCCTCCTAGCACCAAGAGACACGCACTTCCTCCTAGCACCAACGACTGCTAGCACGAACGAGCATGGGACCAACGTTAAAACACATAATTTAATATAGCCGTGTGTATATATACATATATATCTCTATATCACACACGTGCGTTCGTCGGGTAGTGTTCGTGTTCACGAACGGGCGATATAGAATATGGATGAGGCCCAGAATAAGAAAATTTACATCAGTGCACTTGGTGTTTTAGCCATCCATAAACACCAAAAAAAAAAAGCAAAGAATTTGGACAAAGAAATGGCTGCAGAACCTGGATCAATATTCTCATATTGAATTGATTAGAGAGCTAAAGGAGAGCAATCCCGATGACTACAGGAACTACCTCAGGATGTCTGATGCTTGTTTCCAAAATGTATTATCTGTGATTGGTCCCCATATCAGGAAACAAGACACAGTTATGAGGGACTCCATCACTGCTGAGCAGAAACTTATTGCCACTCTGAGGTTCCTAGCCACTGGAAGAAGCCTACAGGACCTCAAATACAGTACCGGTATATCCTCCCAATCACTAGGAAGGATTATTCCTGAAACCTGCAGTGCAATCATCATGCGTGATGAGGTTAAATTGAACGACCTCAACATCAACGTATAGAATATCGTTCTTTCGCAAACGAGACGACAGAATTTTTCGGGTTTTTCAAACGGTATTTTTCGTTCACAATATCGATATCGCTCATTGATGGCTGGACATTAACAAGTAGAATATCGGCCGATCGCTCGCTGAACGGAAATTTTCGTCCGATATTCTTAAGGTGTATTCCGGCCATAAGTCTCTGTACTTCTCAATGCAGGCAGGCCATGGCTGGTCGGAAGGACCAGCAGTGTGCTGTACATAGCTCCCTGAAATCATCACAGCACTCTGCTTAACCGCTTTATGACCGCCCGCCGCAAATATACTGCGGCAGGCAGCCGCTCCCAGGCAAATCACGCTCTCGGGAGGCTAGGGGGCGAGCGCGCGCCACCGGCGGTGCGCTCCTACCCCCGCTCGTCAGCAGGGAAGCCAATGCATCGGGCAGGCGGCTCCCCACTGAGAGAGAAGAATGGTCGGCGGTTGTAAACACAGCTGACCGTTCTTCTCCCTGGAATGATCATAGAGCTCATGTGATCCTTCTATGTAGGATCACATGTCTCTATGGTAATTTCAGAAGCCATGCCCCCCCCCCCCAACAGTTAGAATCACTCCCCTAAGCTCACATTTAACCCCTTGATCACCCATAATGCATATTTTTAGCACTGATTATTGTAGTAATGTCACTGGTCTCCCCAAAAGTGTCAAAAATGTCAGTCAGGGGTCCGATCTGTCTGTTGCAATGTCGCAGTCCCGCAAAAAATCGCAGATTGCCGCCATTACTAGTAAAAAAAAAAAATAAATAAAAATTACATCAATCTTTCCCATAGTTAGTAGACGCGATAACTTTTGCGCAAACCAATCAAAATACGCTTATTGCGATTTTTTTTAACAAAAATATGTAGCAGAAAACAAATTGGCCTAAATGTTAAAAATTTTGATTTTTAAATTTTTTTTGAGAATGTCATATAGCAGAATCTGAAAAATATTGGTTTTTTTTTTTTTTTTAAATTGTCGCTCTTTTTTTGTTTATAACGCAAAAAATAAAAATCACACAGGTGATCAAATACCACCAAAAGAAAGCTCTATTTGTGGAAAAAAAGGACATCAATTTTATTTGGATACAGCGTCGCACGACCACGCAATTGTCCGTTAAAATGACGCAGTGCCGAATAGCAAAATTGGACCTGGTCAGGAAGGGGAAAATCCTTTCCGGTCTTAAAGTGGTTAAATACACATCTCAAGAACTATAAGCCCTGATGCAAGCAGTTGGCAAATATCAAAATGCCTTGATGGGTGAATGTCAGTCTGGAGTAGTGGGCATTCCTAGGCAGACTGGCCCAGATAACACCCACATGTTGATTCTTCGCATACATGAGATTAAAAACTGAAATCCAGTGGATTAATGGGATTGGCCAGGGACAGTCAGGGCAAGGGAGAAAAGAGCTACAAGATGCTGGACATCCTCTGGTCAGAAAATAAGGCAATCCTTTTATGACTTTCTGCAACTTCCAATGTATGGTGTGAGAAGCTCACAGTGTGCAGTGAAATTAAAGTAAGCTATTTCAACAGAGGACAGGAGTCTGCACAACTTTACAATAGTGAAGGTATGGCCTGGTACACACTATAGTTTTCTTTTTTTTCATTCAACCCAGGGGGCTGAACAAAAAAAAAACTAAAGAGCTCCGATGTTAGTGCAGCAATCCCCCCCACTGAGCTATTATATTCTGACAGGGGGACGCCCTCCACCACCACAACACATCGGTCAGCACTCTCAGCCATTGCCTGAGGATGCTGAAAAAAACTGAAGAGCTCGGCAAGAGCCGCTGTACTAACTACCTGATGTTAGTACAGTGATCTCCCCCACTAAACTATTATGTTCTGACGGGGAGCCCCCCCCACCAGAACACACCGGTCAGCACTCTCAGCCATTGCCTGAGGATGCTGAAAAAACTGAAGAGCTCGGGAAGAGCCGCTGTACTAACTACCTGATGTTAGTACAGTGATCTCCCCCACTAAACTATTATGTTCTGACGGGGAGCCCCCTCCCCACCAGAACACACCAGTCAGCACTCTCAGCCATTGCATGAGGATGCTGAAAAAACTGACGAGCTCGGGAAGAGCTACTGTACTAACTACCTGATGTTAGTACAGCGATCTCCCCCACTAAACTATTATGTTCTGACAGGGGGAGGCCCCCTGTCATGCTGATCGGCAGACCTTTTTCAGGCCGGCTGCCATACACACGGGCCGAATAATAAACCGGCAGATACCGCCCAACATCCCACCCGTGTGCTCGGAGTCTCGGACACCCACTGAATCACTGCCTGGTCCAGAGTGGGTAAAATTTTCGGGGGGGGGGGGCAATTGACCCCCCCCCCCGGATCCGCCACTGGTGTGTACTAGGCTTAAGGCTGGAGTTCAATTTTAAGTAAAGAGTAATTGTGCTGTACTTTTTTAAACCAATTTATGGTTCCTTTAGGTGTCTACATTACCATAGCTTTTGTTACTAATTTATGGCCTCTTTATGTGTCTACATTACTATGAAATGTTATTAACCCAATATAATATCCCTAAATCCTCTGGTGCTCCGCTTTTAGAAGGCTGTAAATATAACTTTTACCAGTGAGGAAACCAATTATTGCTCAAGAGCTGCTGATAACTCACTAAATGCCTAGTTAACCTCTGATGTGATTATATTCAGTTGCAGTCTAATCCTGTTAACGTGGGAAGATGACACTACTCTAGAGGACCATTCTTAATAATTTTCACCCTTATTTCTCTAAGCGTGCGATCAGTGTCAGAAAATGCCTTTTTCACTGTGCTAAATCGATATGAAGATGTAACTTGGTTATTGATGTGCTGCTATTATCCACAGCGCCTGTCTTTATATGAAAAATGATGATATTTTATGCAGAGTGACATCGCTTTTGAATAATGTATATTCCATACAGGTTCATCTACTATGTACAGAACACATGGGCTCACAAAAGTGCAATTAGAATTGTAGAGGCAGTCAGGAAAGTTACACAAGGCTGGGAAAGATACTGTCATCGTGTCAGTGATGTTTCATGCTGACATATGTAAATAATCCTCCATATTTCATAGGGCTGGAGCAGTATGGTTTACTTACTGTATGTGCATGCTGCATGCTCTGTGACATTGTAGACAGATATTACAATTCAGATATCTATTTCATGTGACATGCAGGGAAAGAGATTTATAAGCAGGTGCTTACACTCGCAATTGGTTATAGGGTAGGGTGACCAAACGTCCCCAGTTTCCGGAGACAGTCACTACAGAGGTGCATGCATGGTGTTATTTTAACCACTTTCCCTCCGCCCACAGTAATATTACTGCGGCAGAGTGGCTCGTTATCGTCTGACGACGTAGTAATACGTCGTCAGACACTCCCCCTTCTGGGCGGCGCTTGTGCGCCGCCGGAGGCTCGCTCCCGCTGTTTTCATTCACAGCGGGAGTCAGGCCAGGGGAGGAGCAGCGGCGATCGCCTCTGCTCTTCCCCGATCGCCGGGGATCTAGTGTGGAGATCCGCCCGCCTGTGTAAACACAAGCGGGCGGATCTCCATAGTGACAGGGAGTGACAGATCGGAGTGTTCAGCATAGCTGGACATCCGATCTGTCCATGACTCACTCAGTCACCTCCCCCCCTACACGTCAGTAAGCACCAGGCATACATTAACCCCTCCCTCTCCAATAAAATTAACCCCTTCCCTGCCAGTGTCATTTTTACAGTAACAGTGCATATATATAGCACTGATTATTGCAGTAATGTCACTGGTACCCCCAAAAGTGTCAAAAATGTCAGTCAAGGGTCCGATCTGTCCGCCGCAATGTCGCAGTCCCGCAAAAAAAATCGCAGATCGCCGCCATTACGCGTTAAAAAAAAAAACACCAAAAATGACAGAAATCTTTCCCTTTGTTAGTAAACGCAATAACTTTTGCGCAAACCAATCAAAATATGCTTATTGCGATTTTTTTTACCAAACATAGGTAGCAGAAAACAAATTGGCCAAAAATTTTTTAAAAAATTGGTTTTTACATCTTTTTTGGGGGGAATTTCATATAAAAAAATGTTAAAAATATTGTTATTTTTTCAAAATAAACGCTCTTTTTTTGTTTATAGCGCAAAAAGTAAAAATCGCACAGGTGATCAAATACCACCAAAAGAAAGCTCTGTTTGTGGGAATAAAAGGACGTAAATTTCGTTTGGGTACGGCGTCGCACGACCGCGCAATTGTCAGTTGAAGTCGCACAGCGCCGAATCGCAAAAAGTGGCCTGGACGGAAGACAGCAAAATCCTCCGGTCGTAAAGTGGAACAGGGCTTAGAAGGGCGATGAAGAGAAGTCAGTGTGGACACATTGCAAGATACTGCTAGGGGCAACCGGAGTAATGTCACCTGGTTTTGCTGCCCTCCCCCCCGGATGCTCATGAGAACCGTGCCTCATTGTGCTTCTAATCTCTATGATGGGGTTGATTTACTAAAAACGTACAATTTTTTCTTAGCCAGGTAAAGCCACATTCACATCAACATTCAGCCATGGGCAAAAAAAATTCCAACTTTGTAAATTCCATTGCAGACCATTTTGTTTTTAAGCTGAACACAAGTTCACTTGGCCAAGTGAAAAAAAAAAGTACTTTCCGTAAATTACCACCAATGGCCGAGTCACTGATTTGTAAATTTACAATTACCGTGCCATTTCATGACTTTGATATCACATTCACAGCTTGTAGCCACACATGCTTTCATGAATTTCTGGGCTTCTCTGCAATTGAACTTGATAGAGTAATGACAGAAGAAGTAATAGAATGCTTTTAACCTGTCAGCCAAGTATTCCCCCGATAAAAGGGGTGGATTGGATCTGCAAGGCGACTGGCGCAGTTCACCATAGACATGACTTCTAGTGAGCAATAATATACGCTCCACAAATCAAAGCCATTTAGAAACATATTCACTTCCTATTATACGCTTGCTGGTGGAGTTTGTCATAATAGAGCATTTTACTCGGCGTGTGAAGGTGCTGAGACAGCATGTCCTTGTACACAAGGACCAGACTTTCTGCAGCACATTCGGAAGAAACAGCCCATGATTGCAGCATTTATGCATGAATCCATTGCAACACATGGCTTCTTTGTCAGTGTCTGCAGCTGGGTGGCCTGGAATTCTCTGATTATCTTTTTTTTCCCTGCTTCCTTCAGCTCGTAATAAGCATTTATGAAAATATTTTTATGCTGATCTGTTGGATAGAAAATTTCTTCAGAGTTGTAGCAAGGAAGTTTAAAAAGATATAGCTCCAAATACTTATGGCTACCATACACACTTTGATTGGGAAGGAGATTTCGATCTGATCTATAGTTGGAGGATACAATTATAAGCAATTAATTGCTCCTCTGTATACACCAGGGGTCTCTAACCTTCTAAAAAGGGCCAGTTTACTGTTCTTTAGACTTTAGGGAGCCCAGACTGTGACCAGTGGGAGAAGAAAATGCCCGGGGCTTTGCTGTTACTTTGAATAAAAAAAATTACAAATTATCTGTGGTCTATAGGAGGAGGGAGAGTGCCCCATAACTGGTGGGAGGAATAGTGCCCCATCGTTGGTATCAGTGGGAATAATAGTGCCCCTTCGTTGCTGTCAGTGGGAGGAATAGTTCCCTATCGTTTGTGTCAGTGGGTGGAATAGTGCCCTATCATTAGTGTTAATGGGATGAATAGTGCCCCATTATTGGTGCCAGTGGGAGGAACCGTGGCCCATCGTTTGTGTTAGTGGGAGGAATAGTGCCCCACCTTTGGTATCAGTGGGAAGAATAGTTCCCTATCATTGATGTCAGTGGGAGGAATAGTGCTCCATGATTGGTGTTAGTGGGAGGAATAGTACCCAATCATTAGTGTTAGTGGAAGGAATAGTGCCCCATTATTGGTGCCAGTGGGAGGAATAGTACCCAATCATTGGTGTTAGTGGGAGGAATAGTGCCCCATCATTGGGAGGAATAGTGCCCCATCATTGGTGTTAGTGGGAGGAATAGTGCCCCATTGTTGGCATCAGTGGAAGGAAGAGTGCCCCATCTTTGGTGCCGTTGGAGAAATGGCAGTAAAGCAAAATTCTTGTGTAGAAGGAGGCCAGGACTGTGTGTGTGAAGAGCAAGTATAGCTTCCATCATGTAAATAAATATAGTTACAATCTATAGATTGAGATTAGATTTGTTTTAAAACCTTCACACATTTACAATTAATTTACAACATTAGTTGTTTTCAAGAAATTGAAAAGGCTTCCTCCACTTTAAAGCAGATCTGTCAATCCCAATTCTTGAATCCTGTTTTTCTTCTACAAGTGTGGTCCCCAGTGTGTACATTATGCTTTTGTTTAGTTTACTTAAACTTTTTGCAATATCTTCTGGAAGGTTTTGCAGATTTCCTGGTATCTGAATGTGCCTGGGCACTCATCTATCTACAGTCCCATAGCTGCAGTCTCATAGCTGCAGTGTGAGATCCAAGGCACTTCAGCCTCTGACTGCTAGTCTCAGAAGATCTGGAGAGAGATTTGGTTATGTCACTGTTGTTTTGCTGACTGTTCTCCTTGCTGGGGGTTCTGACATTGGGAAGTAAAGTCCAGTCTCTAGTAAGATGGCCACCTCCATACAGACATACAATGATTTTGAAGCTATTTGTATTTAGGAAAGAGAAGAGGGGGCCATTAGAAATGTAGACCTTCCATCTTCATGGAAGGTTCATTTTAAGACTGCATACCTGGTAGTTAGAACATGCCATTAAAAGTATTACAACAAACTATAAGGCAAACTTTTTTTTTTTTTTGGTTTTTGAGTGGAGAGGGATTAGGATACTTGTCTGGTTTTTATTGCTGCACACTGTGAAAACAAGTGAAGGGGCTTTGAAGAACAGGGGCTTACCCCTTGAAATGCGTTAGCATTTGTAGACTTGCATGGCTTCTTCCCGTGATAAGAAGTTTGTGCAGTGGTTCTGGGGGTACCTGTTTCTGGATTATATTGATGAGCTTGTTTGTTCATTGGTTTGTGAGTATATTTGCTTTTATTTTATCAATAAATGGTATATAAGGATAATTAGCTAGGTTGGTGCGCCCTTTGTTTTGTTTTCACAGTGCGCAGTGTATTGGGATTACCCCAGTATTAAGAGGGTAGCAAAGCGTAGTTGGCATTCAAGACTTTGGAACAGAGCAGAAACAGAGAGGATCAATTGACATTGAGCACCACATTTGAGCACAGGAGGGTGTTTTAAAGTATTAGGTTTTTATTGGTGTTTGTGTTCACCTTAGGGCAAAGCACCGTCTCTATTTGCTATGTACACCATTATCACCAAAATCCCAAATTTTGGGTTGTCCCCAGGATAGTAACAGAAGGGAAATCCTCCAATGGGGGCACTAGAAAAACAGGAATTTCCTCACTTTGGAGGGAATTCCGCTTACTTTTTGTTTTGGCTATCGAACAGACAGTGAAGGAAAATTTCCCCAACTGACAGGGGTTAAAACATAGCTCCCAACTGTCTGTCCCTGATTTGGAACAAAGTCCCTTTGTCCTCCTTATTTTAGTCTGATCTATATAGTTGTGTAAAAAATGCACTACATATCTATCTAAAAGTGTTTCCCAGAATTAAACCTTTCATCTAATTTCTAAATTTTGAAAGCCAGTATAAGGAATTGTAGTGGTAAAAAATAATTTGTGGGTTTAAGTAATCATTTTGTTTTGTACAATTCTCCATTAAGGGTGCGTGGCAGGGGGTGTGTCCCATGCCTACATAGTTTTGCTAATAGGTGTCCCTCGTTCCCATCTCAGAAAGTTGGGGAGGTAAGGTTAATCCTTTACTTCATCTGAAATGAAAAAATGTTTTGCCTTTACTAATCTAATTATGATGTATTTTAAATACAGCTACATGTACAGTATACCTTTGTCTGTCTTGATTGACTTTCTGTACAATAATCAGACTGGAAGATGGAAAGGCTACACTCTGAGCCAATCAATGCTCTCTTTCCTTGCAAACTGCTTTCACTCAATAAAGCATGCAACAAGAACAGAATGATAACCTCATTGTGTTCTGCATCTCCTTAATTGCCCAATCACAAGGTAGTATGCAGGTTGGTGACCAAGCAATATCGCCTAACTGCAGTGGAAAAAACTTCGGTCACTGACCCAGTTGTGCTATCTGGCAGGTCAGAGTGGATAACAAGACTGACTGAAAGTGGTTGTAAACCTCATACATTAAATATGAACAAAGCATATCCCTCTATAGTGTATACTTGTCTCAAATTAATAGCACTACCCAAGTCACTTTTGTCTGCTGCTTCATTTCTCTGCTATCAGCATGAATCACAAGTTTTGCTGACACCAAGAGAAAAATAGTGATGGGAGGGAGCTTCAGCTAAGCTCTGTTCCTGTGTGTTATGTGAAGGGGGGAGGGGGGTGTCCCATTCCTCGAATCAGCTCTCAGTGCTCTTCTTACTGAGCTCTGCAGAGTGTAACAATGTCTGCCCCCTTGTTTCTGACAGCGTATACAAGGTTTAAATTCAGCACTTTGAATAGATGTAGAGAACAGAGGGCTGCAGTTAGACAGGTACAACTTATGCAGGAAGATTTGTTTTATTATTATTATTATTATTATACAGGATTTATATAGCGCCAACAGTTTGCGCAGCGCTTAACAAAATGAAGGCAGACATTACAGTTACACTACAATTTGGAACAAAAGGAATCAGAGGGCCCTGCTCGTTAGAGCTTACAATCTAAAAGGGAAGGTCAATTGATACAAAAGGCAATAGCTCTGGGGGATGGGCTGATGGAGCAAGTGAAACAGTGTTATTAGTTAGTAGCCGAGTAGGCTTCTTTAAAAAGAAGGGTTTTCAGGGATCGTCTAAAGATGGATAGATTAGGGGACAGTCGGACAGATTGGGGTAGAGAGTTCCAAAGAATGGGAGAAGCTCTGGAGAAATCCTGGAGGCGAGCATGGGAAGAGGTGACAAGGGAGCTAGAGAGCAGGAGGTCTTGGAAGGACCGAAGAGAGCGGCTTGGTTGATATTTTGAGATCAGGTTAGTGATGTAGCTGGGGGCAGAGTTGTGGATGGCTTTGTAAACTATTGTTAGCACTTTGAATTTTATTCTTTGGGTGAGTAGAAGCTAGTGAAGGGATTGCCAGAGAGGGGTGGAGGACACTGAACGGTTGGTAAGGTGGATAAGTCTTGCAGCAGCATTCATTATGGATTGAAGGGGGTATAATCTATGTAAGGGTAATCCAATGAGGAGGGAGTTGCAATAGTCGAGGTGAGAGATAACCAGGGCGTGAATTAAAAGCTTGGTGGTGTAATTTGTTAAAAAGGGCCGTATTCTAGCGATGTTGCGGAGGTTAAGGCGCCATGATTTGGACAGGGATTGGATGTGAGCCTGAAAGGACAGTGCAGAGTCCAGGGTTACCCCTAGCACCCTGGCATGTATGGAAGGACTGATAGTTGTTCCATTGATCTTGACAGAGAATTCCGGGGAAGGGGCACGTGGAGGAGGAAATTTTTATGAGCTCGGTTTTAGATAGATTCAGTTTGAGGAAGTGGTGAGACATCCAGGCTGATATGTTTGTTAGTAGATCAGTGATCAGTTTGACCTCTGTGTATCACCTGAGGCCAGTCACTTCACTGGGTACATGGAAGGGTTTACAACCACTTTAAGACAATTACAAATCCTTTGATAAACAAAACCATTACTATGGAATATTTAATTGGGCTGTCTGTTTAACTGTTGACCCAGAGATCAGCTTTAAACCTGCTTCTAGTATCTTAGTAAATCCTGGGGTCTCAGTCCAGTTTCTCTGCAACTGTTATTGTGCGAGTTGAATACGCTCGCTAGCCTATATTTTGTGTAGGTGCTGGGAAGAGCTGTAGAACTGTCTTGTTAGACAGAACAATCTTCTGAGCACTCCACAGAGAATATGATGAGTGAATACATGTGTGAGTAATAAGATCACTTTCTATTCCTCTCCAGTTTGACGCTGACAGGGACGAGGAAGAAGTCTTCTATGATATAAGTGTTGCTGTTGACAGTAAGCTATTTCCTGCTATGGAGCCGGTGGCAGGTGAGTGAATATCGTGTCTGTTCATCTATCTCTCTGGCCCAGATGTTATATTGCCAGCGTTGTCATTGTAACTCATTTAGATCACCTGCTGTTATGGTAAACAAGACCGGTGCAGATTTGTATGGTGGGATGGAGCTAGAATGGGTCCAAATCATGAAACCACATAAGCTGGTCCACTCCAAAACATAAAACCAAAGTGCTTTCAAAGGAATCTGGAAGAACCTTACTTATACTGCTTAAAAAAATTAAAGGAACACTTTGAAAACACATCAGATCTCAATTGGAAGAATTCTCATGCTGGTTTGGACTGGGTAATGTGTTAGGAACGAAAGGATGCCACATTGTTTGATGGAAATGAAAATTATAACCTACAGAGGGCTAAATTCAAAGACCCCCCAAAAATCAAAGTGAAAAAATGATGCAGCAGACTAGTCAATTTTGCTGAAATTTCATTGCAGAAACTCAAAATGGTACTCAGTAGTTTGTATGGCCCCCACGTGCTTGTGCCTGACAACATTGGGGCATGCTCCTAATTAATGAGACGACAGATGGTGTCCTGGGGTATTTCCTCCCAGATCTGGACCAGGTCATCACTGAGCTGCCAGGTGCAACCTGGCGGCCTCGGATGTACCGAAACATATCATCCCAGAGGTGTTCTATTGGATTTAAGTCAGGCGAGCGTGGGGGCCATTTATCGGTATAAATTCCTTCATTCTCCAGGAACTGGCTGCATACTCTCGCCACATAGGGCCCAGCATTGTCGTGCACCAGGAGGAACCCAGGACCCACTGCACCTGCATAGGGTGTGACAATGTGTCCAAGGATTTCATCCCAATACTTAATGGCAGTCAGGGTGCCATTATCTAGCCTGTAGAGGTCTGTGCATCCCTCCATTACCACCAAAGCAGCTGAAACTGATTAACAACCCCCTCCACTACTTAATGGACCAGATCAATATCCCAGGAGTTTAATTGACTTGATGCTGTATTCTGATTAAAAAGTGTTCCTTTAATTTTTTTGAGCAGTGTATTTTACCCAGGGTGTCTATCCAACACTGTAGGCTACAATTCTCAATATTATCTGACAAAACAGGAGATAATGGCACTATATACAATAAACCATTAAAGAGACATAGGGTTTGTTTACTAAAACTGGAGAGTGCAAAATCTGGTGCAGCTGTGCATAGAACCAATCAGTTCCCATGCTTTTTTTTTCAAACCTTCAAGATAAGTTCACTTTTTGTAAACCCCAACCCCCCCCCCCCCCCCTCCGATCCCCCATTGTGACAGCAGGCCAGGGATCCTCTCCCTGCACCTGCTGTCAAAATGTAAAAAAAATGTGGCTGCATCATAAATCCACTGATTTCTGTGAATGGGAGAAACACAAGTTCCATCAGCCTTTGTGGCTGATGGCTTGTAGTTCTCAATGAACTACCAGGACACTGTTGAGCACTCTAGGTAGTTAATTGATGCTTCCTGTCATTGTGTAACTGCCTGCCCATATGAGTTATGAGCAGACAGATATGCTGACATATCCGACTGTTTTGTCTTTATACGGTCCTGATGAAGCTTACAGCGAAACGCGTTGACCTTTGAACAGACGTATCTTTCATATCTACGCAACTTTTGATATGTATTATACTTCTGTGTAAATGATTTACAATCATTAGTTATGTTCTTCTGTATTCATGTTTGGTGATCTGAACCTTGTACTTGGTCAGTTTCACCATTTATGTGTGCTATTGGTTTTAAATTTGAATTAATAAATGATTATTTTTATATATTTTTTGTGCACCTGTCTCATGATGTGCCCATAAAGTCAACATATATGTACAGTTGTATCATAAAACTGTTTTCTGTCACAGATATGCTGACAGTCTGCAGTAGACCAAGATTGCTCCCGCAATCTGCTGATCGCGGATGCAACCCTAGCTGTCCATTCACCCTCCTCACACTGTAACAAGACATCCTACAGTCACAACGTGTATAGCATGTAACCCTCTTGTGACAGTGCTTGGGGTCTAGTAGACAAGTGATAGGCCCACGTTATGTCACAGGACTGAAGAAGTGATGTCACCACTTCCCTTTGTCCCTGTAACCAGTCATTCCAGTTTGGAGGAGGAATCAAGGGTGAGGGGTCCACAGCGTGACAGTGTCTCTTTAAAGTGTATATCAGGCAAACTGCACTTTTTACATGCACTTTAGGTGTGGTGAATTAAAAAAAATCCTGCTTGCTGCATCTTTGATGCACTTTCATCAAAATGAATGTTATATAGAGTTCAATGGTAAGCACCTAAAATGCAATGCACCTAAAGCGCACCACACAGATGTGAACCGGGCCTTTCAAAGCTCTGCTGGATTTTGACTGCAACCTAGGGTTCCATAAAGAGATCCCCTTACTTTCTGTCCATGTTGCATTGGTTGTACCATACAGAAATTGAGGGCAAATTTGCAGGAGTGACACAGACCGCAATAAAAAGTTGAGATGGGTTCAAGCTCTAATAAAAAAAGTTTTTACTTTTGTCTGAAATGTTGTAGTAGTTTCACAGAAGATGTATTCAGAGTGCCGGAAATAAACTTAGGTAAAATCAGGTTTAATCTCCAGCTCTAGGAGGCAGCTCTCTGTCATACATGGTGTCCCTGATGATCCCTGGGGTAGTCCAAATAGGGTACAAAGGATGAAAATACCAATTTTTTAATAAGTCCAGTAAAAGTTTAATACTCTTGATAATAGATCAGAACATCAAACCAACACGTTTTAGGGGCTCAAAACCCCCTCTGCAGAGTTTGAGTTCTGGCAATGGTAGGAGATAATACTGGACAACAATAGAAAAAACAATGGTTGAAGTAGCGGCAATGCAGTCTGACAGCCTTTCTTATCTATTATCAAGTTTAATATACTTTTAATGGACTTGTTAAGAACATGTGCTGCTCTCCTCCTTTAAATTCTGTTTGGGCTTCCTTGGGGAACAGTAG
Organism: Pelophylax lessonae; assembly: GCF_965119305.1. NCBI lineage: Eukaryota > Metazoa > Chordata > Amphibia > Anura > Ranidae > Pelophylax > Pelophylax lessonae. The sequence continues at coordinate 262,605,926 of NC_138775.1, read as the reverse complement.
GGCAGGGTCCTGTCATACTATCAACTCTATGGACCCAGAGTGGGTGAACTGCATCTACTTAGTATGCTAACCTGCCAATCTGTGCAGAGAAAGCATCAATAAAAACCTGGCTGCATTGCTTAACCACTTAAGCCCCGGAAGATTTTACCCCCTTCCTGACCAGGGCCTATTTTGCGATTCGGCACTGCGTGACTTTAACGGACAATTGCGCGGTCGTGCGCCGCTGTACCTAAACGAATTTGACGTCCTTTTTTTCCCACAAACAGAGCTTTCTTTTGGTGGCATTTGATCACCTGTGCGATTTTTTTGATCATGCGCTATAAACAAAAAAAGAGCGTAAATTTTGCAAAAATAACAATATTTTTCACATTTTTTTTATATGAAATTCCCCCAAAAAAATGTAAAAATCAAAATTTTTTAACATTTTAGGCCAATTTGTTTTATGCTACATATTTTTGGCAATTTTGATTGGTTTGCGCAAAAGTTATTGCGTTTACTAACTAAGGGAAAGATTTCTGTCATTTTTGTTGTTTTTTTTTTAAACTAGTAATGGCGGCCATCTGCGATTTTTTTTGCGGGACTGCGACATTGCAGCGAACAGATCGGACCCTTGACTGACATTTTTGAAACTTTTGGGGTTACTAGTGACATTACTACAGTAATCAGTGCTATACATATACACTGTTACTGTAAAAATGACACTGGCAGTGAAGGGGTTAACTTTTTTGAGCGGGAGGGCTTAAGTGTGTCCCTAGGGGCGTGATTCTTACTGTGATTGGCTGTGGCTAGTTGTGTAAGAACAGTGATCAACGGTCCTACATAGTAGAACCGTATGATCACCATTTTTACACAGGGGAGAATGACAGGCGGGCGGCTTTGTTTACATTAGCCGCCTGCCTTTCTCCCGGTGTCACGGACGATCGTGAGTGCCCGGCGGACATCGGGTCCGCCGGGCACACACGCAGGGGGGTCCGTGACCGAGCGGGAGCGCCCATTCGGCGGCGCGCGCTCGCTCCCCAGAGCCTCACAGGCTAGCGACGTAGACCTACGTCGCTTTGCCTGTGAGGGGCTGACTGCCGCAGTTAATCTACTGACGGCAGTCGGCAAGTGGTTAAGCAAGCAAGAAGGTAGTCTTGAACACTAAATTAATCACCAGAGCTTATTACTGGCTGCCAGTAACAATAAGTTGTGGTAGCTCTGTACACCCCATGGCAGTTCTGTTGCTTAAGGTCTATGTCCGCTACAAAGCAATCCAGAGACATATGTAAAATGTGTATTTAGAGATGCTGATCCAGCAATTGCATGTAAAGTGTGGTCTGCTTAGATGTAGATGTGCATGTCAGCATCACTGAAAATGATCATTTTTGGCTTTACTAGTCACTTAAATCCCCCCAGATTTTCCCAAGTCTATCAAAACCACATTGTGACAGTGCACGAAAGTGAAATCATTTTATAATATGAGTGCTCCATATCTATTCAATCCATGCCCTTGGTAAAAGGTCGCACCTAATTGTTGCTCGGTGACATTTTCCAATCATGTTCCGTTAAAGAAAACCATTCTCTAGTTTCTGACATCCAACTCTGAAAGGCAAAAGGCCTTGTGCTGTGAGCCTTCTATTCATTTGTTCTTTCCCTGTATCAGAGGGACAAAGCGAGACACGGCTCAGAGGAATCCATGTTTTTGTACTTGGCTTATGATGGCATTTAGTGCTGTTGCCAGGGACAGCATCTGTGATAACCAGAATACAAGAGGATCCTCTGTTAACTCCTTCAAGGACCAGAATGATACCAGAATTATATCATTTTCATAAAATAGGTAATGGAAAGAATGCATTCGTTATGCTTGTAAAAAAATATCTGAAAATTTCAGGATATTTTTCAATGCAGAGCTAACTTTCTGTCCAAAAATCCTGTAGAACAAAGCTAACCACTGTCATTTTATTGCCTCCTTTTGGCCTCATACATAAATGCACTGTAGGATGGGTTGGGAATATTGTTTTGGTGTCGCAAGGACAGATTCTCTCTAATAGGGTCACAGATTGAAAGCTGTTTTAACCAGTTGCCGACTGCGCACAGTGTATTTACTGCGGCAGTCAGCCCCGGCCAGGCAGAGTGACGTAGGTCTACGTCGCTCGCCTGTCACCGGGTTTTGAGCCAATAGCGGGCGAGCGCGCGCCCGCTGAGGCGTGCGCCCGCTGAGGCTCGTTCACGGAGGAGTGCGGGCGTGTGACCGGCGGACCCGATGTCCGCCGGTCACACTACGATCGTCGGTAGAGCGGGAGAAAGGCGGAGCGGCTTATGTAAACAAGCCGCCTGTCATTCTCCCCTGTGTAAAAATGGAGATCAGACGGTTCTACTATGTAGAACCGTTGATCTCTGTTTTTACACTAGTAGCCATGTCTCACTACAGTTAGAATCACACCCCTAGGACACACTTAACCCCTCCCTGTCCAATACAGTTAACCCCTTCCATGCCAGTGTCATTTTTACAGTAACAGTGCATATGTATAGCACTGATTACTGCAGTAATGTCACTGGTACCCCCAAAAGTGTCAAAAATGTCATTCAAGGGTCCGATCTGTCCGCCGCAATGTCGCAGTACCGCAAAAAAAATCGCAGATCGCCGCCATTACTCGTTAAAAAAAAAAAAACACAAAAAATGACAAAAATCGTTCTCTTTGTTAGTAAACGCGATAACTTTTGCGCAAACCAATCAAAATACGCTTTTTGCGATTTTTTTTACCAAACATATGTAGCATAAAACAAATTGGCCGAAAATGTTAAGAAATTTAGATTTTTACATTTTTTTGGGGGGGAATTTCATATAAAAAAAAGTGAAAAATATTGTTATTTTTGCAAAATTTACGCTCTTTTTTTGTTTATAGCGCATGATCAAAAAATCGCACAGGTGATCAAATACCACCAAAAGAAAGCTCTGTTTGTGGGAAAAAAAGGACGTGAAATTAGTTTAAGTACAGCTTTGCACGACCGTGCAATTGTCCGTTAAAGTCACGCAGTAAAAAATTGCAAAAAACCCCCTGGTTAGGAAGGGGGTAAAATCTTCCGGGGCTTAAGTGGTTAACACTTTTGCACTCTATCCAAAACCTTAAAATAAATTACTAAAGTGTGACAATAAAGCCCAGTTCAATCCGATGTGAAACTAATAAGCTAATTTGAACATACATACATACATACATACATAATTTACTGCTATTTGTCATTGGTTTCTGCTCCAGCGGCAGCATCAAATCTTCAGACTGGAGCAGCAGGCTTCAGAAAGGACTGCTGCTATCTGTGTGTAAACATACAGTAGGTCTCTTTATTGTGGTCTGATTTGCCCTTAGCTAAGTAAGAGCTAGGGCTGTGCACTAAGCCTAGCTGATGGTCCCTGCTGATTGTGGATCTCTAGCTCTGGCGGAGAGTTGTGTTAGACTACTGCAGAGAGACCACTGTTCACACACAGATAGCAGCGATCATCTCTGCATCTTGCAGCCCATGTCTGAAGTTGTATTCCTGCTGCTGGAGCTGAGAATCCATCACAAACAGCTGTAAGATATGTAACTCCTTTCTACCCACAGTCTGTAAAAAGTCATTTATAAATGTATCCCTTTGAGAGTCAGCAACCGACACTGTGCGGCTGCTGGCTCTCAATCCTGACTGTCACTGACAGCCAAGATTCCTACTGCTGAATATTAGAAACCAATCAGTGTGGTTCTGAACACAACATGCAGGGGTATGGGAAATTATATATATATATAGATATATATATAGATATATGTATATATATATTACCAAAAGTATTGGGACGCCTGCCTTTAGACGCACATGAACCTTAATGGCATTCCAGTCTTAGTCCATAGGGTTCAATATTGAGTTGGCCCACACTTTGCTATAACAGCTTCAACTCTTCTGGGAAGGCTGTCCACAAGGTTTAGGAGTGTGTCTATGGGAATGTTTGACCATTCTTCCAGAGACACATTTGTGAGGTCAGGCCTGGCTCACAGTCTCCGCTCGAATTAATCCCAAAGGTGTTCTATCGGGTTGAGGTCAGGACTTATCCATGTCTTTTTTTTTTTTTTTTTTTTAATCCATGTCTTTTTTTACTTTGCTTTATGCACTGGTGCGCAGTCATGTTGGAACAGGAAGGGGCCATCCCCTTAACTGCTCACACAAAGTTGGGAGCATGAAATTGTCAAAAATGTCTTAGCATGCTGACGCCTTAAGAATTCGCTTCACTGGAACTAAGGGGCCAAGCCCAACCCCTGAAAAACAACCCCCCACCATAATTCCCCCTCCACCAAATGATTTGGACCAGTGCACAAAGCAAGGTCCATAAAAGACACAGATGAGCGAATTTGGGGTGGAGGAACATGACTGGCTGCACAGAGTCCTGACCTCAACCAGATAGAACATTTTTGGGATGAATTAGAATGGAGACTGCGGGCCAGGCCTTCTCGTCTATCAAGAATGGAAGAATGGTCAAACATTCCCATAGACACACTCCTAAACCTTGGGGACAGCTTTCCCAGAAGAGTTGAAGCTGTTCTAGCTGCAAAGGGTGGGCCAACTCAATATTGAACCCTACAGACTAAGACTGGGAGGCCATTAAAATTCATGTGCGTGTAAAAGCAGGTGTCCCAATACTTTTGGTAATATAGTGTATATACACAGCGAGAGAGAGAGAAAGCATTTTTTTATGAGTCAATGACTTCTGGAAATGAAAGGGTTAAGAATGTGAGTTTTGTTGCATCCTCCATTTAGCTCATTCGTTTTACAACATGCTTCAATTAGGCTTTAACAAACCAAGCACCTCTAAAGGCCCATTCACACCTGCCAATTAATGCAACGTACCATTCAAATGTTCAAGTGTTGTGGTGCTATTTATTTTCAATGGCAGTTATATTTGTATTATATATACATATTTTTTTTAAAGAATATTACTAGAACATTTATAATGTTATGTGACGCTACTGCATTACAATTCCTACAGGAAGACCTTCAGCTACTTTCTGTTTGGTGAATTGAACGATTGGCTTCTACAGTTGACAACCAAAAGCTTTCAATAGACTATGATCCTGACCACTGGTGACCTTGTGCATCGATTGTGGTCTGTTCTTTTTATAGATCTGCAGTTATATTAGGCAGAGTCTTTATATCTACTACGATCAGTCAATAAGAGATCAATAACGGATGTACTGCTTATGACCTCTCAGGTATATAACATTGTGTGAGACTTAATTTGGTGTGTCAACTAAGACTCGCTAGATGAGAAGGCACAGGATGCAGTGAAAGGCAGAGATTTTAATACATTATTTTAAATAAATTCTTAATAGAGTGTTTATCTCAGTGGAACTGATAGGGAGAGAGAGAAATACGTAGAACTCACATTGGATAGAAGTACTGTGAGGATTCCAAAAGCAAAGATCCATATTCAAATAACAGTGAAAATACAGGAGATTAACTGCGGGATCCCTTCAGAGTGCAATGTTAATGTACAGCCTGACCGCTTCAGCACTGATTTATTAAATAATCATGGTTAAAGTGATAACACGTATCACTTCACTATTGATTGGAAATTAAAATAGAAAAAAAAAAAACATGGAAATTACTTTTTTTTTTCTATGAATATTTCTGTGAACTATTTTGTGGTTTTAGCATCTGATGATAAATTGAAGGAGAATAGGAAATCTAGAAACATCTGAAAGATCAATAGTAATTCCAATAGAAATGTACTTCTCCATCTGACAATCTCTTGCTCTGTATCCCACTCTGTCTCTCTCCCTTTCCCTCTACCTCTCTCTCCACACTCTCTCTCCTCGTTGCTCTCTTTTCCCCTCTCCTTGTTGTTTCTCCTTCTTTCTCCCACTTGCTCCCCTTTCTTCCTTTTTCTTTTTCCCTCTACCTCCTTCCCTCCCCATCTGTCTCTCCCTCCCTCTCCCCCTCTTTTTCTCTCTCTTTTCATCACTCTGCACCTCTCTCCATTTCTTCCTCCTGCTTCCCTCACCCCTGTCTCTTCTTTCTATCATTCTCACTCTCTCTCTCTCCTCCTCCCCTCTCTCTCATTCTTTCTTCTATCGTTCTCTCGCTCTCCTTTCTTTCTCCCTCCCTGTTTTTCTCCCTCTCTCTCTCCCCTTTCTTTGTCCCCCTCTTTTTCCCTCTCTTCCTTTCACTCCCCTCCCTCTCTTTCTTTCTTCCTCTTCTTTCTTTTTCCCTTCTTCTCCCTCTTCTTTTCTCTCTCCCCTCTCTTTCTCTTTCCCCCTCTTAACCTCACTCTATCAACCCCCCCCCCTTTCTCTTTATATATGCCCCTTCTCTCTTTCTCTTTCTCCCTCCCTCTCCACTCTCTTTTTCTCTTTCTCTTTTTTTTTTTTTTTACTTTCCCATCCCCTTGTTAACCACTTTACCACTAGAGCATTTTGCTGTCTTACGTCCGGGCCACTTTTTGCGATTCGGCGCTGTGCAACTTTAACTGACAATTGCGCGGTCGTGCAACGCCATACCAAAACAAAATTTACGTCCTTTTTTTTCCCACAAACAGAGCTTTCTTTTGGTGGTATTTGATCACCTGTGCGATTTTTACTTTTTGCGCTATAAACAAAAAAAGAGCGTAAATTTTGAAAAAATAACAATATTTTTCACATTTTTTTACATGAAATTCCCCCCCAAAAAAATGTAAAAATCTAAATTTTTTTACATTTTTGCCCAATTTGTTTTCTGCTACCTATGTTTGGTAAAAAAAATCACAATAAGTGTATTTTGATTGGTTTGCGCAAAAGTTATTGCGTTTACTAACTAAGGGAAAGATTTCTGTCATTTTTGGCGGGTTTTTTTTTTTTAACGAGTAATGGCAGCGATCTGCGATTTTTTTGCGGGACTGCGACATTGTGGGGGACAGATCGGACCCTTGACTGACATTTTTGACACTTTTGGGGGTACCAGTGACATTACTGCAGTAATCAGTGCTATATATATGCACTGTTACTGTAAAAATGACACTGGCAGGGAAGGGGTTAATTTTATTGGAGAGGGAGGGGTTAATGTATGCCTGGTGCTTACTAACGTGTGTGGGGGGAGGTGACTGTGTGACACAAGAACAGATCGAGGGTTCAGCTACGCTAAACCCTGCAATCTGACCCTGTCTGTCACTTATGAGATCCGCCCGCTTGTGTTTACACAAGCGGCAGATCTCCACACTCGATTCCCCACTGCTCCTCCCCTGGCCCGACTCCCGCTGTGACTGAATACAGCGGGAGCTAGCCTCCGGGCGGCGCGCGCGCCGCCGATAAAAGGGAGTGTCTGTCGACGTAGGTCTACGTCGCCAGACGATAACGAACCACTTTGCCGCAGTAGTGCTCGAGTGAGCAGATGGCAAGTGGTTAATCTCTCTCCCCCCCTCTGTCTCTCTCTCTCTGTTTCTCTCTCTCTCTCTGTTTCTCTCTGTTTCTCTCTCTCTCTCCTTTCTTTCTCCCTCCCTCTTACTTTTTTGCTCTACCTCTATCTGTCTCTCTCTATTACTATTTTGTCTTCATTATTTTCCCTTTCTTCCTATCTCCCTTTGCCTTATTCTTTTTCCATTCTCCCACTCCATCCTTCCTTTCTTTCCTACTCCCCCTCCCCCTCCCTTTCTCTTTATATCTACCCCCCCCCCCCCCCACACACACACACACACCTTTATTTCTTTCTTTCTCCCTCTCCCCTCTCTTTTTCTCTTTCTATTGTTTTCTTCCCCCATCCCCTTTTTTTATCCCTCTGTCCCTCTCTCTCTCTTTTCTTTCTCCCTTGTACTTTCTCTTCACCCCCCCCCCCCCCACACCTCTCTCTATCACTTTTTTTTTCCTTTCTCTCTATCTCTCTATGCCTTATTTTTTTCTCTTTCCTCCCTTCCTATCCTGTCTTCAGGTAGATTACTTCTACCTAGTGTGATATGGTTGATTATGCAGTGTATAATTTTCATGTAAATATATTCAGCATGGCACATCCTCCAGTGTTTGTGTGTTATTGCAGTGTATAATTATAAGAAAAGAGATAACCTTTTACTACTCTCATTAATGCTGGAATAAAATTTGCAGCACTCTGCCGCAGGTTAGACAGGTCTACCTTGCAGGCACCTGATAAATGTTAATAAGCCTTAC